>NC_142165.1:109267462-109920076 GCF_029865625.1 Vigna umbellata
AACTTGAATTAGTTTTAATCAAATTCTAACTGCTTTTTTAGATATCTTTAAAAGAAATTAAAGTTAATCATTAAAAAATTAACTAAAATTACGTTATTTTTCCTGATAAAAAGTCACTAATCCATCCTCGATAAACTCTTACTTTTACATGAAGAAAAGTTTTTTTTTTTTTAACTTATGTTTTTCAATTATTGCGTGTTTCAATATTTTAACGTACTCTTATACTCTTTTGAAACGAGTCTTATTACGCTGTGTCAATAGATTTTTTTTTTTTAATTTTAAATAAAACTATACTTATAAAAAAATCCTCTATCATAAGAAATATTGACTCAATAAATTTAGAAAAAAATATTATCGAAATAAAATATAATAAACTTGCTTACATTAAAATAAAAATTAATATAGTATTTGAAAATAATAGAGGTAAATAACATGTATTTGTGTCAGTCAAAATGTCACTTATCAAATCAAATATACTTTATTTATAGTTATATGCTATAAATAATACTAGTCAAAATATTTATATATATATATATATATATATATATATATATATATATATATATATATATATAATATGTATTTGTATCACTCAAAATGTCACTTATCAAAACAAATATATTTGATTTATAGTTATATGCTATAAATAATACTAGTCTAACGGTTGATATTTATTTATATCATTATATAGAAAGATTCACCTTTTTTAGTATAAATATTTTGTTTTTCAATTTTATTCTTAATAAATAACTTTTTAAAATTAAAATAATTATTTTACTAATGTCATATTTTAAGTTCTATTTTTTAAAATTTAATTATTTTATTTTAAAATTTAAATACTTTTAAAATATACCTCTAAAACAAGTAAAAAAATATTTTTTGTTGTAAAAATTATTTACATTTATTTTTATAATTATAATTTTATTTTATTTTTTATCATAGAATAAAAACACGTGGGGTTTTTCACTAATAACATGTTAAAAAAAATCTAAAATAACAGTTACAGAAGCAGTAAGGCGGCTTTTCACATCCCATCCCATCCATCAATTGTAAATCATTTGAGATCAAAATATATTTTATATAATATATATTATAGAATCCCAAAGTTATCTTCGCATCTAATTGGTTAAACCACTTTCCTTTCTCCGAATGCATGCGTATCTTATTCAGGGAAAGGACGAAGGATCTGAAAGGTTTCAGATCCACGTGCTTAAATATCATTGGTAGCTAGGACCGTCATTGACAATCCTAAATTGCACAACCCAATATATATAGAAAAATAACTAAATTTTTGTCTCTAGTTTCTGATACAGGTGTGTTTCATTGCTGACTACTTTCAATTTTAACTAAAGCTCTGAGTCTCATGTTTTTCTCACGACATCATATTGTCATCATCATCAGAATCTATCTATTCATTTTGTTTTTCTCGCAGATTTTGGTTTCAGATATCGTGCCGCATTGGTTCGCTTTCTCAATTCTGATTGCAGCAGAGTGTTATGCTTCTATCGATTTTTCACCTAATTAGATTCGTTATCAGGTTTGTTTCATTCGATTGAATTTGTATGTGGTGTATGTATGGATTTTGAAAATCTGTGTGTGTGTTTATGTTTTTTTTTGTAATTTTTTTCTGCGTCATTCCTCGTACACTCAGAGTGTTTTGGTTGTTAATCTTGATTTCGTTTTGGTCTCCATTTCTTGAATGCAATTGGAACTCTGGTTTGTTTGATGATGCTTTGGGAGCAATCGATGTTGTCGGGTTGACTCAGGTCAGCTACATTGGGTTTGACTTTAAATGTTGTCTGGAGAGGTATTTTCCCTTCTGAAAACATGTATTCAATTCTTTTCTGGAATTCATAACGGGATATATTTATTAAGAAGAAATTTGTTACATTGTTAGTCCGTTTGTCTTGTTTTCTTTATAGAGTCCAACGTATCAGAAGAAACTGCTACCTTGCTGATTCGTTATGGTCATCGAATTTATATTGTGGTTTCTTTGATTCACAGCTTCCTTTGCTCTGTGTATGAAGGTGCTTGCAATTTGTGCTGGCTGTGTGTGCAGATATAGGAATAGGAATTGGTGTTCTATTCTGACGATACTTGTTGTTCAGACTCTATGAAAGATTGGAATGCTAGTGCTCAGATGAACGATAATCTATTAAATTTTTGTAATTATTTGATTGTATTTTCAATTTTCATTTTGCAGTAACAATGGATGTTGTTGTCCCAAGAAGAGAACGCTCAAAAACTTCGCAAGCTGAGGATAAGCTGGCATTGTCCAGATGCTCGAAAGTTTACAGAAAATCGAAGAGAAAAGCTGAAGAAATGTCTGAAAATGGTGATAAGAAATCCGAACTGAAAGGGAAAGAAGGTGAGATGTGTTTAAAGAAGAATTGTGCAGTAAGGGTGACTAAAAAGAAGAGAAAGGTTCGAGAAAGCTATATGTTTGATAATATAAAACCAAAGTTAGATGCCAAAGAAGATTCCTGTTTACCGAGGACAAGAAAACTACCATGCAAGAGAAGAGATGAGAAACAAAAGCTTACTGTCTCAAACAATAAAAGGAAATATAAAGATGATTTCTCGAGTGATGATTTAGAAGATGAAGAAATGCTTGTTATCTTAAGATCAAAGACCAGGAGCAGATTGAGAAGAATGAATAATGTGAAGGTGTCCATCTTTCTCATCACCTTAAAGAGATTGTGTAATACATCATATTTCAATAATGCTAACAGATTGTCTTGAACAGGATGTTGAACAAAAGCCCCGAATCTGTCATCAATGCATGAAAAAGGAGAGAACACTTTTTGTGCCTTGTACTAAATGCCCGAAAATGTACTGTATGCAGTGTTTGGATAAATGGTATGCCATTTAATTAATCAATTATTCTGAAGGATTATGTGCTTGTTTGTGTAGTTTAGGATTTATCATAACTAAATAGTGCTGTCTGTGACTTTTACACACAGGTACTCTGATATGACAATAGAAGAAATTGCTGCAAGTTGCCCGTTTTGCCAGAAAAACTGCAATTGCAATGTTTGCTTGCGCGCAAGAGGAATGATTAAGGTTTGATTTGTTCTGATATCTACCCTAAATTAATTTCTATGATGAAAAAATGTTCGTATGTTATAGTTGTATCTGCACTGGTAATTTTTCAATTTCTTTTTGTATCTACTTTCAGACATCTAACAGGGACATAACTGATTATGAAAAAGCTCAGTATCTGCATTATATGATCAACTTACTCCTACCATTTTTGAAACAAATTTGTCATGAACAAAGTCAAGAGGAGCAGATTGAAGCTAAAATACTAGGTTTTAATCTCCACCTTTTAAGTTTTGCGTTATCACATTGAAAAAAATCACCAACGCTAAACTCTTTTGTCAGGAAAACCTTCTTTTGAGAAGGAAATACCTCGAAGTCTTTGTGGCAACGATGAACGTGTCTATTGGTAGGTGCCCTCTTTCTCAAGATACTAGTTTGATTCTTTAAAAGTTTTATAATATCTCATGTTTTATTTACTTTTTTCATGGAACAGTGATCATTGTGCTACTTCAATTATTGATCTTCATAGAAGCTGCCCCAGATGTTCCTATGAACTCTGCCTCAGTTGTTGCCAAGAAATACGTGATGGAAGAATTACACCCCGGGTGGAGCAGAAGTTCTCATATGTGAATAGGGGCTATGATTATATGCATGGTGGAGACCCTCTACCTGTGTCTAATGATTTCAGGACATCAGAATGTCAAACCAAGCTATCTAATGTGTGGAATGCTAAGAGTGATGGAATCATCCGATGTGCACCAAAGGAGTTGGGGGGTTGTGGCAGTGCTGCATTGGAGCTGAGACGTGTCCTACCAAGTGGCTGGATATCTGAATTGGAAATCAAAGCTCGCAGGACGCTGAAAATTTGGGAAGATGAAAACACAACTCGTAAGCTAGAAAAAGCAGCATCAAGCTACACCTCTTTGAGAAAGGAAGCTATGAAAGAAGACATAAATGGCAATAATATGTACTGTTCAGAGTCAAGTAGCATTCAAAAGGGAGAGTTGTTGCTTTTCCAAAAGCATTGGGCTAATGGCGAACCAATTATAGTTCGTGATGCCGTTAAACTGGGGACCGGTCTGAGTTGGAAGCCGATGGTAATGTGGCGAGCATTGTGTGAAAATAGGGCTTCAGAGGTCAGTTCAAAAATGTCAGAAGTGAAAGCCATTGATTGCCTGGCTAATTGTGAGGTCAGTTCAGGTCTAGTTTCCTCATATTGCAGAGCTTCAATTGCCATCTTAGTTTTCCATCTTCTAAATTCCAAGTGTAATATTTTTAGCTTGTATCTCGTGCAACATACTATATTATATTTGTATTCACCCTTCTAAATTTGTGCAGGTAGAAATCGATACTCGCACATTTTTCAAAGGTTATATCGAGGGAAGAACATACAGAAATCTCTGGCCAGAGATGCTGAAGCTAAAAGACTGGCCCCCCTCTGATAAATTTGAAGATCTTTTGCCCCGCCACTGTGATGAGTTTATTCGCTCATTGCCATTCCAAGAGTACAGTGATCCTCGGAGCGGAATTCTCAATCTTGCTGCGAAGTTGCCAGCCCATGTCATAAAACCTGACATGGGTCCGAAAACTTATATTGCCTATGGGATCAAAGAAGAGCTTGGTAGAGGAGACTCTGTAACAAAGCTTCACTGTGATATGTCAGATGCGGTATGCATCAAGCTTCCATAGTCTGTGATTTGTTTGTTGCTTAAGCAGTGGTCGGTCAAATTTCTTTCATCTGAATTTTCTTCACAGACACACACACACACACTTATACATGCATACTCTTCTTTCTTTATGAGAACTCACATTTTGGTTTGTACATTGGATTGGAAACTCAGTTTCAATAAGAATTCTCATTGTTTGTTTGTAGAAGTTGAGATTATAATACTGTCCCCTATTTATTATGTCACTGGTTTCAAATGGAAGCATATTGGCTTATTTCTTGGTCTAATTTCTTGTTTGGTAATTGTCATAGGTCAATATTTTAACGCATACAGCAGAGGTGATGTTAACTGATGAGCAGCACTTAATTATTTCAAAGTTGAAAGAAGCACACAAGGTACAAGATGAGAGAGAGCAGCGTGCTGAAGAAAGGGTTACCAACAGCCTGAACTGCCGAACTTTCAAAGAGAACAAAGTACGGATAGAAAACAAGGTAGTTTTAGAATCCAATGACATAGAGAAGCGTCCTATTGAAATTAATGGAAGGATATTTACAAAGGATGTACATGAAGAGGTCGCTTCTGCTATAGAGAATGAATCAACGGAAACAGGCAGTGCTCTATGGGATATCTTTCGAAGAGAAGATTCTAAGAAGTTAGAATCATATCTCAGGAAACACTCAAAAGAATTTAGACATACTTATTGTTCTCCAGTTGAACAGGTATAAAAATTGTAACACTTTACATTTCCGCTTATCCTTATTCTTTTATGCCTGATGGTCAAACCTTAATCTCTTATGCCTGATGCTCAAATAGGTTGAACATCCAATTCATGACCAATGTTTCTATTTGACATGGGAGCACAAGAAGAAGCTGAAGGAGGAGTTCGGTTAGTACAAAGAAATTGCATACAATATTTTCTCAATTCCTGTAATCGGTTACTTATGGGAATCTTGACTTTTAGGTGTAGAACCGTGGACTTTTGAGCAAAAACTTGGGGAGGCTGTCTTTATTCCTGCTGGATGCCCACATCAAGTCAGGAATCTCAAGGTAAAATATCTAGACACATCTTCGACTAATTTTCTGAAATAACTTAGTTGTTTCTGTTGCTCTAATCGTCCTATGTCAAACCTTTGACAGTCATGCACAAAAGTTGCGGTAGACTTTGTGTCTCCGGAAAACATCCATGAGTGTCTGCGTTTAACTAATGAGTTTCGCCAGCTTCCCAAGAACCACAAGGCTAGAGAAGATAAGCTTGAGGTAATTTGCTTCTACATTGTATTTCATTCTGCCTCTTTTATGATGTCTGCGTCAAAATAAGTAGCAGGTTTATATGTTGATTTTGAACAGATAAAGAAGATGATAGTTTATGCCATTGATGAAGCTGTCACAGACCTTAAAGCTTTACTAAAGTTTTCATGACTGGCTGAAGGCTGCTTTCGTACTTCATTTTTCCTTGGTTGCTGATACTCTTGTGTATATTAAGTGTCCAGATAGAAATTGTTAAGTCCGAATGTTCATTGCAGAGTTATAGTCTAGATAGAAAATTGTGAAGTTAGAATTCTTTATTGGAGAGCTAAAGCCACTCCCAATTCAGTGTTTCCCATTTTGGTAATAATGTAGGAACTTCTTTTTTTGTCAGAGTTACATGTTAGATGAGAATTGAGTGTTTCCTGTTTTGGTAATAATGCAGGAACTTTTGTCTTACATTTTAGATGACAATTCTCAGTTTTGTAAACAGATAATAATGACCAGAGGAATAAAAAAGGACTAATGAAAGTTATCGCATTCATTGGCGAAGAAAATTCAAGTAGACTGTCATTTATCTAGCAACCTTTGTGATTATAGTTGGGCCTTTTTGTGAGCTTGTACATTTATTCCGATAATAAGGCTGGTTTTGACCAACAACTAAATAATAAGGTTGTTAAAAATAAACGACTGACAGATGGTTTCTACAACTATTTAGTGGCACTTCTACTATCAGATTTTCCTGTTATGGTGGCCTCTCGTCGCAATTGCTCTCAGGTGGTGTGGCAGTTTAATAGCCATGTCTTTCACGCTGAGTTTTTGGTATTACCTAACACTTCTTTTGGAGTTATTCTTCTAGGAATGCAGTGGTTCATGTAGGGTGTTAAAGTAGGTGGTGGTCCGCAGCTAACCTGTCTGTCCATCAAAATCGGATGGGTTGGAATGGAATTTTCAATTCGTTGGTCTTTTGGTCCGTCCCACCTAGCTTGTCAAATTAATAAATCAAAACCAAGCTAGTCTGATCCTGATCCACGGATCCATTTTGTTTTTATTATTTTTTAATTTAAAATTAAAATTAAAATAATTAAATTTTTTATATTACATTTTTAAAAAATGAAAATATACAATATTATTATAATTTGATTTCTTAACACTCTCAAATTAATATCTAATAATTTAACATGTAATAATTATTTTTAATTTATTCAGTTAAAAATATTAATTAATTAATTAAAAGTTTAATGAATATTTATATGACTACATATTCTTTAAATATTTATTTATAAATATAAATACAAATAAATTTTAAAAACGAAATTTTAAAAAAATAAAATAAAAATTGAAAAAAATGACGGGTTAGTCCGAGAATCTGTCGGCCCGCCATATTCGAATTATAATTTATGGTCTATTTTTTTTGACGGGCCCTCCTAATTTAACCCGTTTTTGATAAACCAATTTGTTTGAAACAAGAGGAAATTGAACACTTGGCCACAGCGTTACTGGCTATGGGGTTTATTCGAGAAAGTGAGAGTTTTATGCTTCACCTATGGTATTAGTAGAAAAAAAAAGGATGGCTCAATGGAGATCTTGTACTGATTTTCATAAGTTAAATGCTTTAACCATTAAAAACAAATGTCTTATTCCTCTAATTGAAGATTTATTGGATGAATTGCTTGGTGTAACATATTTCTCTAAATTGAATTTGCGTAGTGGATATAATCAGGTTTGCATAGTTAAAATAGATATCCATAAGACAACCTTTCGAATTCATAGTGGTCACTATGAATGGGTAGTCTTACCATTTGGATTGAGTAACATTCCTGCAACATTTAAAAATTTAATGAATGACATATTTTATGAGCATTTTTAAAAAATTATTTTAGCTTTTTTTTTAATGATATTTTAGTATAAGTTAGTTTTCTTTAGTTGATGTGATATTCTCAGTAAATTTCCTATAAGTGTAAAAATTGAGGAGATTCCATAATGAGTGATATCATATATCTAAATTTTCAATAGACTCTTGTAACTTTAATATTATATTACATAATGAATTTAAGGTTAACTCAATCACCCACGTGAGATTAGATAAACTTTTAGATACGATGGATTGAAAGAAAAAATAAATTAAATTAAACCTCAAGTATTGAAAATACATCCTATGCGTGTTAAAAGCAAATTTGATTTTGATATATATTGAACCTCTTCAAACCATACAATGTAGAATATTCTGGAATATGTTTTTAATAAGAATAAATTTTCTGAAAATAATTTTCGAGTATACCTAATCCAAAATGTAAAAGAAAATGTATTTTAGATGGATTATTTTGGAATGTATTTTTGTTTACTTTGTAAAATATAAAAGAAAATGTATTTTAGACTAATTATTTTGGAATGTATTTCTAAATTTGGAAACACCCAATCCAAAATATATTTTTGTTTACTTTGTGTTTGATATTGTGTAATTTATTTCCGAATTCAACACAAAAAAAAAAGAGTGTACAGATAATTTATTTATAATTTATTGATTTTGGGTGTGCAGAAAGAAGAAAAAGAGATATAACGTCCGCGGTATAGCTACGAGCCCAATGGGAAAAGTACAAGAAATAGAGTTACTGTTGAGTTTTGAGCGCCATCTTCACTCTGGACGTTATCCCAATTCTCTCCACCAATCTTTCTCTTCCATCGCAGTTCATTCTACTCTTCCAAATGCTCCACACTCATCAGCTTCAACCTTATTTCCTCTTTCTTTCGCCACACTCTCATACGGTGTCGTTTCCCTTCCCATCCAGAACCACCACCTCTCACTCTCCAAGATTCCCCGTTACTTCCATCAGAAGAGGTTCTTCTTCTCTCAGGTTTCGCAATCGTGGCCGCGCCAGCATCTCAAACTCCGTCGCCGATGGCGGAACGGAGCATCAGAAGCAACCGGTAAACCGGGCCTACCCTTTCCACGAAATTGAGCCCAAGTGGCAGCGTTTCTGGGAGCACAATCGCACTTTCCGAACCCCCGATGACGATATCGACACTACGAAGCCTAAATACTACGTTCTTGACATGTTTCCTTACCCTAGGTTTTCAATCTTAGTTGCTTCGCGCTTGAAGTTTCTGATTCTTTTGAATTGCGATTTGAATATTCGTAATTACTATTTTTTGCAGTGGAGCTGGACTTCATGTTGGTCATCCTCTTGGATATACCGCCACAGACATTCTTGCTAGATACAAACGGATGCAGGGGTATAATGTGTTGCATCCGATGGGTTGGGACGCTTTTGGATTGCCAGCAGAACAATATGCTATTGAGGTCTGTTTCTTGGTTCTCACTTCTACACTTTGACTTGTGTATGTTTCTTTACTAATGTGCTGGCGTGTGCTTCAGACAGGAACTCACCCCAAGCTCACTACGGTGAGGAATATCAATCGCTTTCGCACTCAGGTAAACTGCTGATAAGATGCTTTAACTGTAACCAAGGCCAGTGATTCTCGTTAAATTATTGAATGATTTAAGATAATTTAATCACTTTTTACAATTTCATCCAATTATTTATTTCCATGCTTGATAAGATTGTTAATCTTTTTAGCATCCTCTTTTAAAAACATGCCTGTGATGATTTGTAATGGGTTACAGTGAAAATTTTAACTGATAGTGGATAAAAATTAAATTATTTGGGAATTCTTTTGTTACATAATTTGCTGCTGATTTTGAGCCGGAAAGAGTGTTCTTTGGGACTTAGCGCCTAATTTTTATTCGTTTGAAGTTCTTTGTTTTAGATTGACTATTTTAAGTTGCAAGAGTGAGTAATTCATTGAAAAGCTGTATTGAAAAGGATCTGAACAATTGTGGCATTAGTTTGCTAGATAAGTTTCAGTTTCAAAACAACCTCAACACCTTTGTTTGAATCATATTCAGATCATACAATATGTAACTCATTTGATTAATGATTTAAATCTTTGGGAAGTAATTTGAATGGCCTCCACTTGATTTAAGAATAAAAGCTTCCTGTAATTTGGAATGTGAAAAGAGAAGTGTTTCCATGATTTCGTTCTCATAGTCATCATCTCTAGTCCTAAAATTGCACGTTTCCCCTTCATGTTAGGTCTTCTTACATCTTTGCAGTTAAAATCATTAGGATTTTCGTATGACTGGGATCGTGAAATCTCTACCATAGAACCTGACTATTACAAATGGACTCAATGGATATTTCTGCAACTTTTAAAGAGAGGATTGGCATATCAGGTTTAGTATATGATAACTACTTTGAAGTTTTGGCTTAGTTTATTTAAGTTAAGAGTATTGAAGATCTTCCGGTAATTCCTATAAAACAATCAGGCTGAAGTTCCGGTTAATTGGTGTGCCGCACTTGGCACTGTGTTGGCCAACGAGGAGGTAATTGATGGTGTCAGTGAACGTGGTGGTCATCCTGTAATAAGAAAGGTATAGTGGTTTGCATGTTTATTTCTTTCAGAACTTAACACTTTGGGTGGTTTTCCTCTTATATTTTTGAATGGTTTCATAATCTTTACAGTGTCATTGTTTATTACCAAGCAGCCAATGAGGCAATGGATGCTCAAGATTACTGCATATGCTGATCGTCTTCTAGAGGATTTAGATGACCTTGACTGGCCCGAAAGTGTAAAAGAAATGCAGAGAAATTGGATTGGGAGATCAGAAGGGGCTGAGATGGAATTTTGCATTCTTGACAGTGATGGAAAGGATAGAGACATAAAAATTATTGTGTATACTACAAGGCCTGAAACGATCTTTGGTGCAACGTATTTATCTATTCAATTTTCTAGTATATTCAATAAATTTTATGAATCAGACAAACTGATCCTGAAAGAAATTCTATATCTTTTTCCTGTTTGCTTTGTTTATGTTCAGCTACTTAGTTGTGGCACCAGAGCATCCCTTGCTGCCGTCATTGGTTTCCATTGCCCAGAGCAAACATGCAAGTTGTTCTGTTTTATTGCCTGTTTCATTGGAAGGATTTTAATCATGGGTGATGAGATGATTATTCTTAGTGTGTTTTTTATTCACAGGTTGAGGATTATGTAGACCTTGCCACAAGGAAGAGTGACCTTGAGAGGACTGAACTTCAGAAAGAAAAGACTGGGGTCTTCACTGGCTGTTATGCAAAAAATCCAGCAAATGGGGAAGCCATTCCAATATGGGTCGCGGACTATGTTTTAGGGGGGTGGGTGTGCACAAGTATCACTTTGAATGCAAATTGTTTTTATTTATTGCTAAACATGCCGTGGGCATAAGATCTAGGGTGTGGGATGATAGATGAATTTTTAAAATGTTCAAGACCAGATTATAATTGTTGCTATTGGTGCAGTTATGGAACAGGAGCTATCATGGCTGTGCCTGCTCATGATTCTCGTGATTATGATTTTGCTCAGAAATATGATGTTCCAATTTGCTGGGTTGTAACGCCAGATGGTAAAAGTGTTGATTTTGGAAAGGCTTTTAACGGTGAAGGCATTATTGTAAATTCATCGAATACACTAGTTGGGCTTGACATCAATGGCTTGTCCAGCAAAGAAGCTGCTCTGACAGTCATTGAATGGGCTGAAAAAAGTGGGAAGGGAAAGAGAAAGGTGCATATCTTAAATGAATCAAATTACACTAATCTTTGTACTGTTACTGAAATTCTTTCTTTGTGGTTTGTATTATTTAAAATAAAATACATTTTTCATCCTTAAGGTGAACTACAAGTTAAGGGACTGGCTTTTTGCTAGGCAACGTTACTGGGGTGAACCTATCCCTGTTATCTTCATGGATGATAGTGGTGAGACTGTCCCACTGTATGAGACTGAACTGCCACTTATTCTACCTGAATTGGATGATTTTTCTCCCACTGGAACAGGCGAGCCTCCTCTGTCTAAGGCAGTATCTTGGGTAAGTTTACAACAATAAATGCTTTTCTTCTTAAATTGCAATCAATAAGCAGTGTCTTAATTTTGTGGTCTAGGTTGGATTTGTTGTTACTTAGCCCCTATAATGTACATATACTTCATTGGTGGCATACAGGCATTGTACCCTTTCCAGATTCCTAGAAAATATGGTAAACACCCTTTAGAACTCCCACGCCATCACCATGATATGGTTTTATTGAAAAATTGCCCACCGTTATTTGCCATGGCACCACCATCTCCTCTATCTAACAACACTGATTTATTGTCACACAAATAGCTACTTATGGTCCCACTATTAGTCATTTTCAATGTCTAAATAAATCCCTTCGTATATGAACTTGTCTTATATGTGAAAGAAATAGAATTGAGCAGGAAAATATTGCCTGATTTTTTTTCTTATATTTCTTAATGTGTAAGCCACACGAATTTTGTGGTAGATTTAAAAGGAAACAGAAGGGTCAGTACTAAATCATTTTGTTGCATAACTAAGTACATAATTTATATTACTTAGATTAGGAGTGTTAGTAACACACTCTTGACACATCTTTTAATGCTCAAAGAAGGATCACAAGAGAAATTGAAAAACAAAGTTACCAAGAGAATTAGCCAATCTGTGTGCAAAATGCAATTACAGCGAAAAAAAATGTTCGAGAAAAAAGCTCTAGGGTTCAAACCTAGATCTAAATATCATAATAGAGAATTCGAAGAGGAAATATAGAATGAGATTTGAGAATGTATTTCTGAAAGTCACTTCTAATAGAAGAGTTCAGCTGCTTATAGCTGACTCCTGTCCTTAAGCTGTCTAAGTCTAACAAACTAAGAGACTGTCAACTGTTTAGAGAGTTGTTTAAATCAAGAATAAACTATACTCTAACTTATTCTTTTTTCTTCCTTTGGTTGTATCACTGTTTTAGGTGAAGACGGCTGATAGCTTATCAGGAAGACAAGCTACTCGGGAAACAAATACCATGCCACAGTGGGCTGGTTCATGCTGGTAAGGCATTTTTAGTGGTATTAAATATGTTAGTAAGCAAGCACTAAACAGTGTTTTGGCCGCCAAGTTTACTTGTCTTGGTTCAGGATTTTTATGCATCAGATGTACTGATGAAAATTAAAATTATATCCACATGCATATCATATTTTCTTCATCCTTCTAGGTACTATTTGAGGTTTATGGACCCACATAATTCCAAGGAATTGGTTGGTAAGGCTAAAGAAAGGTATGGCTTCAGTTAATGTTGTCTTTATTTTTCATTCACTATCCATTCTCTGCTTGTTTCTTATATTTTGCTTTCACCATTTCTTGATAATTTAATTTCCCAGCTTTAAACTTGTTCTTCTTCTGCAGGTATTGGGGCCCTGTTGATGTATATGTTGGGGGTGCTGAGCATGCAGTTCTCCATTTACTGTATGCTAGATTCTGGCACAAGGTCTGTATGTTATCAGTCACAGTAGGGCATGTTGATTTGTGATTTGCTTCACTCTAATGTGTTACAGCTATGTTCTTGTCAATCTTTCTCCATTGTATTACTATTAAACATCTACGAGACTATGATTACTAGTACAAATGGTGTTAGACGAGTCTTAAAACTGAAGTTTGCATTTTACATTATTGTAAAATGACAGGGTATGCACAGTGTTATATATTACTAGTGTACGTAAAATCCTGTAAGACCACAGTTTGACAATTTTTTAATATTTGTTTATACAGTACATGGGGGAAAGAAATTTTTTGTTGTAATTGGTGTATTTATAAATGGAAATCCGATAATCCCTCTAGAAGTTAGATAAAAAATTGATGACATTTGGCAAAAGTACCGGAAATTGACCAATTTGGGATTCAAATGAAACAAGACTTCAAATACCCTTTAGTGTACTGTCAGTGTTGCTGCAATATTTTGCATATGTAATTTGAGTTTTATATCTCAGGTTCTCTTTGACATTGGTGTTGTGTCCACCAAGGAGCCCTTCCAGTGTGTTATAAACCAGGGGATTATTCTTGGGGAGGTAATTTCAATTCTCTCTGCCTGAAAATTAAGTAGAAAAGAATAACTAATGCAAGTTTCTAATTGCTTGAGGGGCAGGTTCAATATATGGCTTGTAGAGATCAAGATGGAAACCTAATGTCTGCTGATTCAACTGACTTGTTGAATGAACGTAAGCTAGAAATAATTCCTGCAGAAAAGGTTTATCAATGAAGTTCCACTTTCCACTTCTCATTGCATTTGTTATTACCAGAGATAAGGTGTTGGATTTACGTTTTTTCTCCTGACAAGCATTTGTTTTCTTTTTCCTTGAGTGTAGGTCATGAAATCTGGGGATTCTTTTGTCATGAAAGAAAATCCTAACATACGGTTACATGCTCGAGCTCACAAAATGAGTAAAAGTAGGGGAAATGTTGTTAATCCAGATGATGTTGTTTCTGAGTATGGTGCAGATTCTCTTCGATTATATGAAATGTTCATGGGACCATTGAGGTAGGTTTGAACTGCAAACCTTATTGCTAGTCAACAATGTCTGTAGTTTTTCCCTTTTATCTTTTCATTTCTTTGGGGTGGGTTGAGGAAAGGGTGAGACTATGGGGTTGTGGATCTGATACGGACTTTAACCTCAGATCAATTTACTCCTTTATTTTCTTTACATGCTCCCAGAGACTCGAAAACATGGAGTACTAGTGGCATTGAAGGTGTACATCGGTTCTTGGGAAGAACTTGGAGGCTCATTGTTGGTTCACCTTTGTCTGATGGAACATTTAAGGATGGAACTGTATCAGTTGACGAGGAGCCTACTCTAGAACAACTTCGCTGTCTTCACAAATGCATTGCCAAGGTCAACATCTCAATTTTTAATCAGAGCTTTGTTGTTTCCTTGTTCTGATTTTATTTAATTTGCATATTTGACACAATTGAGCTAAGAATTTAATTTCAGTATTCAGGTAACAGAGGAAATTGAGGGCACACGATTCAACACTGGAATTTCTGCAATGATGGAGTTCCTTAATGCGGCATATAAGGTATTTTTCTGTTGCCTGCTTTCATTCTTTTAATATCTTCTCACTCCAAATTTTATTCTTTATTTTATTTTTGTTCTTTTATGGTAGGGAAGTTAGGTAAAATTTGAAATGGTCTCTCCTTCTAAACTGTATTGAGCATTTTGAAGGAATGATTTATTCCTCTCAGTGGTTACTGTCGTAGATAGTTGCAACTCATTTACATTACAATTCAATTCCTTTGAACATGATTGTAGCGAAACAAATGTCACTTTGAGCATTTGGGGCGTAGGACTTGTTTGATAGAAGACTGAATATATATTATTTATGCGAACTCATTTCTGCATGTTGAAAGAAACTTTCAAACCTTAACCTCTTTAGCGACCTTTTATAAGTTTCTCTTGGTTTATTTATAGAGATAACTAGTCTTCTCCCGTTGTATCCACAACCAAAGGATAGTAATTCTAGCTTTTGCAAAATTCATGTAAAACAACAGCTAGACTAGAGTCTTTTTATATAGGAATTCATTTGTTTTGTAAATTATGATAAAGTACAATAATAAGCAAAATGAATTCAAGCTTCTGAATGGCAATTCCTTTTATGATACAGTAAAGGACATCTGTTTATGAAGTGTATTCTTTGAACACATTTCAATATCCTTTTGCTTTGTTACTCCGTTTCACATTTTCTTTTCTTATGAATAAGTGGTGACTCTCGCACTGATTCTTACGATCGGCATATATTTATAGTGGGATAAACATCCAAGATCGGTCATTGAGGCATTTGTTTTGCTGCTTTCACCGTATGCACCACACATGGCTGAGGAGCTATGGTCTCGACTAGGGCACAGGAAATCATTAGCCTACGTGCCTTTCCCTAAGGTATGGATTTGGATCAATAACAAATCATTCCTATACTTGCACGGTATGTCAAGTTGTGGTCATTAATTTTAATTTTTCTTTAATAGCCTAAAATAGATATTTTACACACTAGTAATATTGTTCCTTAGCTTAATTTTTAAAGTAACCCGAAGTAGACATTTCATGCAATGTGGATTCATTCATCCCTGCTTAGAAGTCGGTAGTTAGTTAATTAGGAATCAAGCTATACCACTGCATCCCTGCAAAATATTTTCAATTTGAGTAAGGGGCTGTTATTTAATGTGTATTCTGAAGGGAAAACCTATTAAGAGATAGGATTGCAAGACATTATATTTCAATGAGAAGATCCTTGTCCCAGGACTTGTCATTGTGGTGGTTGTGCTACGATTTTCTAGTTGCAACAAGGGAGAGGACACAGTTTACTCCTTGTTACCGTGGAGTTTATACTTGAGGTAAATAATTAGAAATTTACACTAAGGTGGGAAATCTTTTTCCTACTTGCATTTGTGGTAAAAAGGGGCAATAGTGTGAGTTTCCTCAACTTTTCAAGGGCACCTGGACTGTTGTCGTGAGGATCCATGGCTTTGATACTAATGGAACAAAAAACAATTTTATGCAAGTTAAGTTTAATCATGTGGAAAGAGTGATAGTCATTAGATAATGATCATGTTTGGAATATGTTGTTATTTCAGGCAAATCCGACTTACCTGAAGGATTCCACCGTAGTCCTTCCAGTACAGATTAATGGCAAGACAAGAGGGACCATCGAGGTTGAGGAAACATGTTCAGAGGAGGAAGCTTTTGTCTTAGCATCTAGGGATGAAAAGCTATCAAAGTATTTGGATGGTCAATCTGTCAAAAAAAGAATTTACGTTCCTGGCAAGATTTTGAATGTTGTTTTGGACCGTGAAAACAGTAAGGTTGGTGTACAGTAGTTGCTTCCGCTCTTGTGTCCGTTTGTACTGGAAGCAACGATAAATAGTTTATGCTGTGCCTGGTCGACTTGGCAATGGCCGGAGAGTTATGGCTCTGTTGGATGGAAAGTGTGAGCTAGCCCAGTATTTACCTGGTATGACTGTTTATGATTTGTACACTATTTTAATAGGTGCATAACTTAATAGAAGAGGGGCAGCGTGGGTTTCCAACTTGCTTTGATAGTTGCATGCTATGGATGCAAAATCAATTCATTTGTTTTTCACTCTGCCATTTTACGAGGTTAGAACGGTGAATAAATTCTTAAATTTTTTACTTTACATGTTTTTTCAGTTTCCTCTTTACCGATGGTGATATATATATATATATATAACGCAAGCAAACATACATATCTTGAGGGCACAGTTATTAATGTCGATATCTTGATGGAACGTAAATTTGAAGGCGCTCATCGCTTGTTTTTGGTAGCTAAATTCCTTGTTTTTTAAAATTCTACTGTATGTTTATATTTATCATAAAATCTATTGATCAAATATTAATTGAAACTAGTAAGATGATAATTGATAAACATCGGTGGATAGGATTTTCACCACCAGATGGCGTCTGAAGTGGATGAAATTTTTATCCACTTTCTCTATTATTTTGTTTGTGTTCACTTCTAAAAATAGATTTGAGAAAGAATGATTAGACAGATTTGGAAAATTTAAAAATAAAGTCTGTCTTCTTTTAAAGAATTTTAAAGTGAAATGGAGTAGATTTGAAGATTAATTTTGTAAGATTTGATGAATGTGATAAGATAAAAAATATATTTTAATAAATTAAAATGTAAAGTTATTATTTTTTCTTTATAATTAAAATTAATATATTAGTATATATATATATATATATATATATATATATATATATTATTAATCCAAAGAGAAAAACAAAATATATTAACTTTTTTATATTGGAACTGATTTTGTTTCTCTCAATTAATATGCAACATGAAATTGGTTAACCCACCACTATAACCGATCAGTGTAAGCTTAGTCTTGGAACCGTTCGGTCTAGACTTTTGTTTTGTAAAGTTTAAATTCTGGAGTATTATTGTAAGGCCGTTCGGCCATGAACGTACCTCTTCTCTTTCAGAACTGGACTATAATATTGTTAACTGTGAATATTTTATAATATGATTTTATATTGTAATTTTGGAATGTTACAACATACGAGACAATTAAATATGATATATCGTTAGTAAACGATGATATAAATATTTTTAATTTATTAGGATTTTTTTTAAAAGAAAAGTCAGAATAAAAATATTTATAAAGTAACAAAAGGTCATATAAAGAGAAAAAAAAAGGAAATATGAAGAAAAACGAAAATATTTTATTTTTTTCTTTCTCTTATATGCATTTACAAAAAAGAGTTATTTAAAGAGGTATTAAACATAATTTCAAAATAATAAAAAGAATTATATTTGTGTGTAATAATATAACACCTTAGTGATGAAAGTAGTTATGATTTTATTTCTTATTTTTTTCATTTCATTATTTGAGTATTTTTCATATATTTTTATATAAATAGTTTTACGTTATCAACCCACTTGTAGCATAACACTGTCCACCAAAATGCAGTTATAAAGCTTGCCCCCACCACAACCAGTAATTTCTACCAATTTTTCTTTTTTTTAAAAAAAAATGCTAATATGTCAAAGAATTTAATTTCCAAAATAGACAATTCTTTGATAGGTTAACGTGCCCCTTTCATTCCAGCAAAGCTTTCACAGACGTGTCATAAAATGTATTTAATATGTTAGATTGATCTTAATTTTCAGAGAAAATTTAATTTTACATTAAAAAAATATTACCTTAATTTTCAATAAAAATTTAAATATGATTAATTTGTAAACTTCTTCTTATATATAATTTAATATTTTTGTTTTATTTAATATAAAATTTATTTTTATCTTTAATTTTTATGAGCAGGTTTCACAAATATATGTTAAATATAATTTTATCTCTTATAGGACTCTCTTAATCCTTAACAAAATTTCATAAAGTATATATTTTTATCCTTAGTTAAATTGTTCATTCACCTCTAATACATGGAACTTTAATTAAGAATAACAATATATATTTTGTGGGATTTAAATTGATTCTTAAAATTTATAATTTTTTATAAAATATTTATTATTTATTACTATATAGGTTTAAATTCTTGAGTTAATCTTCATGCTTGTTTGAAAATCTTATTTCGATCATTAAATTTTAAATAGTTTCAATTGAGTATTTTTTTTTTATAAAAAGGTAACAAATAAGCTTTTTTTTTTTATTAATTTAACTTAAACAACGTAAAGTCTTGATGAGTTAAAATATATAATAAATTATGTGTCTTGACCAATCTAGCATCACTCCACGTCAAGTTGCCAAACTTTCCTAAAATGCTAGCATCTGAACTCTCTAATGACTACCACCACCAACACATTTAGTAAAAATTCTTCCATGGTAAAGCCCAATAATCCATGAAGCAAATCTTAAAATTGCATAAGTTAATTGTTAAGAATTTGGGTTATATATATAATTAAACGTGTCACGTTTATTATATTTTATTAATTAATTTATTAAAGTGATTTGATTAATTTAAATTTTGATTAATTAAGACTATGTATTGTTATTAGATTATGTATTCAAAACACATCAATTATTAATGAGCAACAAACTATTTAATTAATTAAGAAATTCTTAATACTCTATAGAATAAAACTTACATAATTGAAGAGTCATATATCATTTTTATCTACATTGTTTCCAATTGTTAATCTATATATATTTCGACACTGTCCTATAGAATATTGGAGATTGTTCTGTTAATTAAAGAGTTTAATTACTTATTAACAATTGATTTGTTTTTTTTTTTTTTTTTTAAATCTAACATTAATTTTGAACGGGACAAAAACTACAACTATTCCCACGTAAATTCGTTAATGATGTTAACTGTAAGTATTATAGATTGCGCACATAAACTTGTAGGTATATATGAACTTGAAAGCGATCACGCTGGGAATAATTTTGTGTTTTATATACCAAATGTTTTGATGACAATAAGAAACAGAAGCCAAGTAATCATCCTCAAGATCTAATTTAGTACAAAGTTTCCTTAGTTGTTTAATGAAATTTCTAACTAAAACTTATAGATATTAATGTAAAAAGGGAGTGTAGGTTTGCATCAACACAATCGCGTGTTATTCTTTGTTGTTGGAAGTTCCACATCAACTAGAGATAAGGTCAATTTATAGTTTATAAGTGGATGCAAACCTCACTTTATAAATCGATTTTATGAGATTGAGTTATGCTTAAAGTTCACTTTTTAACACTACTCTCTTACGCATGTAGTAGTGAATAATGTATTAACAATCTTTCTTGAATGAAACGGTTTGTGCATAACAGTAGCATGTTGTAATTGTGTGCTTCAATATTCATAATCTGGTTTACGTCTTTGACTAACATTGAAGGAAACTTGCACTGTATTTGATTAACCATAGACATTGGCAGCTAAAAAGTTTGACCATAGAAGCTAATGATACTCTCTACTTCAAAGTTTGGTTTAGAAAATCACTTACGAAAGCCAAACGCGGGATTGCACCGTAAGCCTCATAAAATTATTTCCCGAAAAGTCGATGCTATTTTCTTAAAATTACTATTATTAAATATCATGCAAACATTAATTTTTAGTTTCAACAAAGGATGATTATTATTCTGCCAATGGTTTCAATTTTGAACGAACATTTTAATAATTTTTTAAAACTAATTTTAGTTCAAACCAGTTTTTCAGTGAAGTGGATTATATTTTGAATGTTCATTCTAAATTTTGTTCATCTTTATTTTATTGCCCAATGGCCAACTCTGAGATTCAACTTCCGCCATCTTCTACAAATTGTCAAAATTTTGGAACTGAATGGTGGCACTCTAGCGGTTTATTGGTTTACGTACGTAGAATTATACAATAATACTGTTTTTGATTAAGACGATGGAGAATAATTAGAGACTAAACTGAGGTTAACCTTTGTCTTTCTGCAAAAACTAGGGTTTCAAGTACATCCGATTTCAACTTATTTGTATGGAAGAAGTTTGAAATTGTTGCCAAACAAGCCTAACAAATTTGGACCACCGCATTAACCAATCAATACGTATAGGGAAATGCAAAATATAATAGTAATACCAACTTCACGAACATGCATACTTGTCTATAAATACTTCTACCATCTTTATATATCTATCAGAGCATATATATAACTATTGTTTTGTTAACACACAAAAATGAAGCACTTCGTCGTGGCCATGCTAATAATGGCTTTGGCCATTTCTGTGTCAGGAAAAGAAGCAAAAAATGTGAAAAACAGATTCCTTTCTGAGAGGGTGGTGGTGACGTGCGACAAATACCCAAATGTGTGTGACATTAAAGGTAGCGCAGGATCAGATTGCTGCATGAAAAAATGTGTGAACTTGTCCACAGATGGCTCCAACTGCGGAAAGTGTGGAAAGAAATGCAGTTATGGAAAGATATGCTGCCAAGGTAAGTGCGTGAATCCTAAGAGTAACCAGAAGCATTGTGGGAAATGTGGCAACAAGTGCAATGCTCAGAGTTCGTGTATCTATGGAATGTGCAGCTATGCGTAAGATATGATTGGAATCCACCACAATAAAGCAGATATCACAACTTCATATATAATTTTGTTACTACAAAAGCTTGTTTTATTTTGTAATTTGTTGTTTATGAAATTTGAATACTTAAAATATATTCTGTAATATCTATTCATTTAAGAATTGTTATTTTTGAAGTTTTTTTTTAAATCTTAAATAGATATATTAAAAAAAATGTCCAAACAAAGTTTTAGAAATATTAAGGAAAGAGAAATTAAAGATGTGATTTGATGATGTAAAATAATATAGTTTTAAATTATTATCCCATGCAAATTATTATAATGAAAATTGTATTAGAATAAGAAGATTTAAGTTTTTTTATTATAGTTATACAAAGTTATCTAAGAATTGGAACATTAATAAGATGGCATACCAACTCTTTGTTGGATACATCGAGGAGACTGAGAGATATAATACTAATGAAATTTGAGTCTAATTACATAAAAGATCGACATTACTTTTTATCCAAAACCTTAAAACAATAAATCAATGCATCTTTAAACTTGTACGAGGTTTTACTTTTTCATTTCTACCTGGTGTACGATGGAGACTCATATTTGAAATTTTAACCATCTTAATATATTTATCTTCTCAATGGTAAAGAGATTCTAATGAGGCTTCTAAATTATTTGATAAATAGATTATCTTTGTGAGTAGCATTGTTGTGAAGCATTGAACTTCCGTGTCCGTTGAAGCATTACATTGTAATGCTATTCATACAAGAAATGACAAATGGATTATAACAAGATTATAATTAGCAAGTAAACGAAGGCAAGCTTGTGAAGCCATAATTTTGTTATCTAAACCCAAAAAATGCATTTCTAAGGCAAACTCATAGATTGTGTGCATAACCTTCTTCCCACCTATTAAATAACCTCATTTCATACCATGCCCTTTGTGAAATTGTTGCATTGACAAGCATGGCCACGTCAACCACACTCCTCCTACTTTCATGCTTCATGGTACACCTTGCTTCAACCTTTGTTTCTGCTCATTCAACAGGGAACAACTACTACAACAACACTCCCCAACCTCTCTCAAAGTACATTCCTAAGAAACCATTGCTCAATGTGATAGACTCTTGCTGGAGGGCCAGACCAAATTGGAGCTCAAATCGCCAAGCCTTGGCTGATTGTGCAATTGGCTTTGGCAAAGAGGCCACAGGAGGCAAGTATGGTGCAGTATACCATGTCTCCGATCCCTCCGATGACCCTGCAAACCCAAAACCAGGCACACTCCGCTATGGTGCAATCCAAAATGACCCACTCTGGATCATTTTCGACAAAGACATGGTCATTACACTAAAAAATGAGCTTATTATGAGTAGCAACAAAACCATTGATGGAAGAGGAGCAAAAGTGGAGATTGCTGATGGGCCTTGTATTACAATATCAAATGTTAGCCATGTTATCATACATGGCATTAGCATCCATGATTGCGAACCAGCCAAGCCTGGCCTGAACACTCCTGACCATGTTGGCCATCGTTTAGGCTCCGATGGAGATGCCATCAGCATAATCGATTCCACCAATGTTTGGATCGATCATTGTTTTTTGGCTCGTTCCACCGATGGCCTAATCGATGTTATTCGTGCCTCAACCGCCATTACCATCTCTAACAATTACTTTACTCAGCACGACAAAGTAAGTTGAACAAACACAGCCACTTCTTCCTTTTTTGTCTGATGCCTTATATCATATCCTTTCCCTTTCTGATATACCAGATTCTTGTTCATGTGCATGCAATATAATTACTAAATAAATACCATGCATTTTAGGGAAAAGTACAACGATACAAGAATCCTGCTGCATATATATATTGTGTGGCTACAAGATTACGTTATGTGGCTGCCTTTTATTCATAAACGTACCTGCAGGTTATGTTGCTAGGACACAGTGACCAATTCACAAAGGATAAAATAATGAAAGTGACAATAGCCTTCAACCAGTTTGCTAGTGGCCTAACTGAGAGGATGCCAAGGTAAGGGTGATTTTTGTATGGATTGAATTTGCATGTTCTATGAAAATAAATACTGTATTGGCGTGGATGAAAATGCAGGGTAAGGTTTGGTTATGCCCATGTGGTGAACAACAAATATGATGAGTGGAAAATGTATGCTATAGGCGGTAGTGCTAACCCAACCATATTAAGTGAAGGGAATTTTTATGTAGCACCGAATGACCCAAATGCAAAACAGGTTACCAAGAGGGAAGTGAAGGAGAACTGGAAAAGTTGGAAATGGAGGTCTTCCAAGGACTTGTTTTTCAATGATGCTTATTTTGTACCCTCTGGAGTTGGAAGCTGTGCTCCAAATTACTCACCAACTCAATATTTTGCTGCTGCTCCAGCATACATGGTGCCTGCAATAACTCTCAATGCAGGCCCCACATATTGTACTGTTGGAAGAGCATGTTAGTATGGTTTTGAACTGTGTCAAATAAAAAAATTATGACAGAATATTCTCATTAAATTTCTGTTTCTATCTGTCTCTCTGCCTATAAGGAAAATTTTCTATAATCTCAAAGGTTGATGTTAGAAGCTATGAAGCTTGGACACGTCTCATAAATGACGTATCTCGTTGATTATAAAAATTTCTATTATTATCATTATAAAAATAAGAATGATCACCACTTTTCTTGTACATTAGATAGATAGATTAGATTTATGTTGGTTGACAGTATGAAACTAATATGTCCGTGTCTTGTACTTTTTCAATTTAACCTTATATCCGGATCCATGTCCGTGTCCTATCCGTATCTGGGCTTAGAAGTGGTGCGAAAAATGGTCATGCAACGGATCGATCGTTTTCTTTCAATGAACTTGGTGTAAAATACAACCCAACATCACATAATGATGCCAACTGGGGAGCAAAAAAGGCCTATATAATGTTGTATAAATAAGTAACCTTAATAGCTAAGGAGAAAAAAGTAACAAAAGGAAGAGATACTCCGTGATTATGCAGTTCACGTTATTTGGTTCTCTTTAGAAAAGCCTATTCTCGTTGCTTTGAACTCCACATGTTACTGGTGCTTTAGCTCTCACTTTCTTCAAGTACCAAATACCAGCTCCAACTCCAAATGCCCCTGCAGCCGAAACAGCTGTAGCAGTCCCTGCAGCCAACATATCCACAAGCATGAATTTTTCACTTCAAAAACTACATCATTCAGAATATTATTCCATTAACTTTATTTATTTTAATCACCTGCAATCACATTGACCCTTCTACTGTGACGTGCAGTATCAAAATCTGCCAAATCAAACAATAACCAGTCAATTCTACTTTTTTAGCAAATTTCAAAATGCAAACCTCCTTAATGGTGGCTGAGGTAAACAAACAGGTTATGCAGTATGAAAATCGTACGATAAACTAATTCTTTTTTACAGAGATTGTTTTAAAAATAATTTCTACAAGGTTTTCTGATTACACCGAGAGTGGATAGAAAATAAACTTCAAGAAATGATCATTGTTAGACATACCTTTACAATGAGAAGTGGAATTTCCTTCTTTGCACAGGCACATGAAACTCTGTGTCTCAGTGTCAAATCCGCAAGTTCCACTTCCTTTGGAAGGATCCTGGCACTGAAGGCAGCGTGTAGTTACAGGGATATCAAAATCAATTCTGATTCCATAATCAGGAATTTGATTATAAGGTTGAGGAGCCCCAACATTTCTCCAATAAACACTAGTGTAGCTAGTACAATACTTGAGCATGAGCCTCAAGGACTCGGTTGCTCTTGGAGAGTAAGAGCAGCAAGAACTGCCACTCATAAGGAAAGAGCACCCCGGCATGTGCCTGCAAAGGTAGCTGCCACTGTCACAGGAAGAATCACAGCGTTCAGGAAAGCGGTCGCAGAAGATTGGCTTTGGCTTAACGATGACGTGATCTTCACTGCAATTGAAGAAGAGGTACTCATTCTGAGGGGAAAGCTTGAAGCGTGTGCTGGTGTCCAAACTGAAAGGCCTTGTGGGGCGATAGTTTTCACCATCTTCACAGTTCCACATGAATGGATCGGTGACCAGAATGTGAGGATCAGCATAGCTAACATTGTGAACCACGTATCTCCCAGAAGGGGTTCTGACTTCGAGCTTTCCCGACTCAGAACACACCAGAATGTATCTGTAATAAGGGCTTCCACATCCGTCGTCAATGCCAAAAGGGTATTCGATGGGAATGTCACCACAAGAAGTTCTGCATGCGGTGAACTGCGACCTTGTCAGGGTGAACAATGAGTGAATGAGTACTAGTAATAACATCGGTTTTTGCTTGAAGGTAAGACGCGAACCCATCACAGATTATGCACCACCAACAACTTGATTCTTTCTGAACCAAAAGTGCTCAGGTCAAGAAATTTAAATCCAATACAGAATAATATCTGCAACTGTTACTTTACACCCTCTTCTCCTTTTGCTTTTTTTCACTTTTGGTATCTTTTTGTTTTCAAAGCACTAGCTGTACATGTTAATGGATATGAGAATTCCTAGAAGACACGACAGTTTACCTTTCAACTCGTAACTGCAATTAAAATTCAAACATTTCTATGTCACTCTAGTTGAGGTTGTCACAAAACTGAGATTTTGAAATAAGTATCAACATCATATCATATCCCAGATTAGTGTTACATATACCACTGCACCGATCATTAAAAAACAATTATCATATTTTGTCTTAGGTGATTGAGATGTATGTTGGGTCTACCAAAGAGGAACACCAATAAAATATGATAACAATCATATTAAAAATTAAAACTATTTTCTAAAAAAAAAAAAACTTAAAAACATCTGATAATAAATCTTTAACTTATATGATATATACTTTATTTTCTTGTTTTTATTCGATGTAAAAGCTTAGATTCGTATTTAAAATTTTAGCGTGAAAATTGGTAATAGTCGCTACCTATGACTTATTACCTCTATGATTTTTTTTACTAGGAATTTTATGGTCAACATAATAACCATTGTGAAGATGTGTAAGGAAACTCAAATTGAGTTTTACCTTTCACTAAAAATGTAGTATGCTTTTAGTAAGATATTTGATAATATGAAGCTACTACTGTATTTTTTCTTTAAGATGTTTATTTTATGATACTTAATAATTTATATAAATTATATGCATTTTTGTGTAAATATTTATTTACTATGCCATACTTGTTTTAAAAAAAATATTATAAGAAGTTGGAAGTCCCACGTCGACTAGAAATAAGATCAAAATATAATATATAAGTGAGATGTAAACCTCACCTTATAAATCGGTTTTGTGGAGTTGAGTTAGGCTTAAACCCACTTTTCTAGTATAAGACTAAATAAATATAGTATATACATAATAATTTGTTATGAGATGATAATGTAAAACATTTTTATGTTGTCTATATAAGCAATCAATACTTACATTAGTTTATAATTTATATTATTTTCTTCATTTTAGGATATAAAAAATTTAGATTTATTAAATATAGTTAGGCAGATTTTATTTTTTTTACAAAAGTTAGTTATTTACAGAACTTTGTCCATAAATATTTTATGTTATTTTGTTTGAAATTTGTTTTTGAAATCACGGGTTATAAAATTGGTTAAGGTACTGACTCAAAATTCAGTAGTTTAATAGTAGTTGAATAAGGTTGAATTGATATTAATACAATTATTATAATTACTAAAATAAAAATAAAATGAAATTAAAATATAGCATTGTAATTTGTTAATGTTAAAAAAATAAAATTAATATTTATTCATAAATAATAAATTTATATATGAAATAAATAAAAAAATTCGTAGTTTTATTATTGTGAGGGATAGTGCCTTTAGAAACTCACTTCTGTATGCACAAACCATTTCCTAACAAAGTGAGAATCATTAATATTGTTATTTTCATCACTTCGAATTATGCTATGTAGCGTTTGTGGACCTTGACTTAACTCACCTAAAGAAAATTAAGTAGATATAAATGAAATATCAATTTTCTTAAAAATATGATTTTTTTTTAAATTATCTTCAAGTGAATATTTTTTTTATAGTAAAAAAACTAAGATTAATCAGATAAATTACAATTTATTTTCTAAACGTAAGCATATATATATATATATATATATTTCTTAGGTTCTAGCAATAATTATTATGATTTTCCGTTAAGTCTAAATTATATGTAATATTTAGTATTCGATACATCCTTAGGAGTTTGGTATGGTAACAAGTAAACGTCCAATTATTATCATGAGTATTAAGCTCATGATGAGTCTTATCTAGAATGGACCGTTCGGTCCTGTTCGGTGTATAAGTGGAAGACTGTTCGGTCTTGCACTAAGTATTCAGCTGTGTTAGTCTAGAAGGTATTCAAAACGTTCAGTCTTGTCTCTGGGGAATATTAAGTTCATGATGAGTCTTATCTAGAATGGACCCTTCGGTCCTGTTCGGTGTATAAGTGAAAGACTGCTCGGTCTTGCACTAAGTATTAACATTCCCTATACACGTTGCAAACTTCAGTCCACTCTGTTAGCTGGCCCGTTAAAAAATTAACGCTGTTACCAAAAAGGACTTAATTGCACATTTTTTTCATAAGTCGGGAACACATTGAACTTCGAAAAAAACGTAGGACGCAATTGAACATTTGCCCTCTTTCGAGGGACCAAAAGAGGTATTAAACCATATTTTAATATCTATAATATTATATTATCTATTATACTCATAAATATCCATTACTAGATAATTAAAATTTAATTTATATTTTATTAAATTAATTTATATTTTATTAACTCAAATTTATTAAAATTAAATTTTAATTTATTTTTATTTATACTATATTTTATAATTTTATTTTAAAATTTATAAAATATATTTTTTAAATATTTACATGTATCCCATAAATTTTAAAATACTCAAAAATATATTTTAAATAAATATTAAACAAATTATAAAATAAATAAAGGATAACTTTTTTTGTTAACAATTAACACTATATGGTACCTAAACTACATTCCTAATAGAAGTAATGAATGAGTAAGAGAAGGAAAGCCCAGGAAATAAATGGAGTACGGATTCTCTACTGATTGTTATGCCGTCTTTTATTTAATATTAAAAATACACTAACATTAATATATTAAAAAACTAAAGAGAAAATGTAACTTCCGAAAAATGGTGTGATGTCCTCAAAAAGACACTAACATTAATATATTAACTTTTTAATATATTTAAAATATTAAAATTAGCATATGAAGACAAAAAAAACTAAAGAGAATATGTAACTTCCGTACAATGGTGTGATGTCCTAAAAAAGCCACGTATTCCAAATCCAAACCACCACGTATCTCTGCATGCATAAATAAATATAGAAAAACGGTTCCTTTTCTGCATTAAATATAAAAAAAATGGTTCTTTTTCTGCATTAAATATAAAGAAATGGTTCTTTCTCTGCATTAAATTCAGTTACCAACTCTTCTGTGATTTATCCCTTAAGATCTAGGGTGAGGATCGTGTGGAAATGGAGGGTGGGGATTGAAAGATTGCACCGCCTAGTTTGATTTTGCGTTCTGATTAGGCGAAAAGAAAGGAATAAAGAGTGGTAAGGTCAGAAGAAAGGCAAGGAAGGTGTGTGTGTGAGAGACACTCTCGACTGAACTGCTTATAACTCATTCTCTTTCCCTCAATTGCTTTCTCTTTGCTCTGCGATCCTCTTCTCCATAGAGTCGGTAATCCCATTCTTCCATTCTCACTCTTCTTCTCTGTCTTTTTCAATTAATCTGCATCTCATTTTGCAATGATCGGGTCCTTTCTCCTCGTTTTAAACACGCTACTGTGACGTTCTCTTTCATCGGTTTCGTTTCACTTAATTATTTATTGTTTAATTCTGTTTTCATGTTCAGTTTGTCTCTGTAAACTGTACTTTATTATTATAATAATCATCTATGGTATTCTGTTTATACCAGGCGAACAATTTTCTATGCTTTTCTTCTTTTGGCCGATTACAGAGAAAAAGAAAACTATTATTTAGGTTTCATCCCAAAAATCTATCCTTGTCTGGATTTCAGTCTTTTTTTTTTTTAACTTTTTGTGTTTGTCCATCTATATCTCAAGTTTTTTAGTTTTTTTTTTAAAATTCCATATTCATGTTTTTATTGGTCAAAAGTTGACACAATAATTTAAAATTCGTCTTTTTTAATTTATTCTTTTTTGTTTTTAGTTGTTGTCAGTTATATTATATTAAGCATCCTCAATTATGAGTATTTTCTTGGTAACCATTCTTATTGAACTTACAAATTTGGTTGAATAGGAGAATATGGGGAACAACATGAATGTGATCTCCTTGTGCTTGTTTGTGACAATCCTGTTGTTTTCTGCCGTGTCTTGTGCACCCAATGATGGGCTGCGCAGGATTGGGCTCAAGAAGATTAAATTGGACCCTAACAACAGGCTTGCTGCTCGAATTGGGTCCAACGATGATTCTCTCCCGGCTTCTATTAGAAAGTTTCATCTTCAAAACAACTTCGGTGGCACTGAGGAAACCGATATTGTTGGCTTAAAGAATTACTTGGATGCTCAGTATTTTGGTGAAATAGCCATTGGAACATCTCCTCAGAAGTTCACTGTCATTTTCGACACAGGCAGCTCTAATTTGTGGGTGCCATCATCCAGATGCACCTTTTCGGTATTTTTTTGCCTTATACTCTAATATTTAATTTGTCACTTATGAATATGTACCAGATTTAATTGCTCTCGTTCAGTATTTATTCATGTCATTTTGTATTTTGGTGCAGCTTGCATGCTACTTCCATGCTAAGTACAGGTCTAGCAGATCAAGTACTTACAGGAGAAATGGTTTGTCTTCCTCGTCATTTCTAATAACGCTTTAAAGTTAACGTTGTTCCTTTAGCCCGTAGTTTAACTAAAACTGTTTGCGGAAGTTCCCTCGTTGTATAAATTTGAAAACCGAAGATTTGAAATTTGAGTAGCTGGCAAATACTATTTCATTTTTCAGATTAGTTTGAATCCGTGTACTTTTTCAATCTCTGTATTATGCCAATAGGAACGGACATATATTCTACGATACGATAGAGACGAAGTTTGAAATTTTGCCATCTAACATATGGTTAGGGCCTTAATGGTAGTAGAACGTTCGGATGTCTGTAGGTTCTGACATTGTAATTTGGTTTGTGGAAAATATCTGTTTGTTACCAGTGTTTATATGTTCCTCTGTTTTGGCCCACTTCTTGTTTTGCTCATGTAGAAAGGATGCTGGGATTATGTCTTTCTCTATAACACAATGTCTTTCCCGCTATTATATAGGAACTGCTGCTGCTATTCAATATGGTACTGGAGCAATTTCTGGTTTCTTTAGCTATGACAATGTTAGAGTCGGTGACATAGTTGTAAAGAACCAGGTAAGGGCTATATTGCTGATCATCAATGTTTATTTTAATCGAGGAGGGTGTAAGATGACTTCTCATAATATATTGATTAGTAATTAACAGAATTCCTTTTGATTCCCAACAGGAATTTATCGAAGCAACTAGGGAGCCAGGTCTTGTATTTTTGGCAGCCAAGTTTGATGGTATACTGGGACTTGGATTTCAAGAGATATCTGTTGGAAAGGCTGTTCCAGTGTGGTATTTGTTATGACTTCAATTTTATTCATTATTTTGTTAGAAGTTGATTGAATCAGCCTCTTGCAAAGGCAAGTTAAGGCTGCTTAACACAGACCTAGTGGGTCCCATTTTACTTTTCTTCAAAGTTTAGTGAATCCCCGTGTTTATCTTATCTTATTATCTGTCAGGTACAACATGGTTAAACAAGGTCTTATTAAGGAACCAGTATTTTCATTTTGGTTAAACCGCAAACCAGAGGAAGAGGAAGGGGGTGAGATTGTTTTTGGAGGTGTTGACCCTGCTCACTATAAGGGAGAGCATACTTATGTGCCTGTGACCAGAAAAGGATATTGGCAGGTTATTATTTTCTTTGTACTTAATGTTTTCTTTACCTTTCTCTATGTTAATTTTCTTTTCTTTTTCAGTTTGATATGGGAGATGTACTAATTGGTGGTAAACCCACTGGTACGTGTAGATAATGTGTTCTTCGTATGGTGTATGCTTTGCATTGGTTATAGTTTCAATTTATTTTGACTAAGCTGATGTAATTGTCATTCAGGATATTGTGCTGGTGGTTGTTCAGCCATTGCAGACTCAGGGACTTCGCTATTGGCTGGTCCAACGGTATGGACAAATGCTAGATATAGATTGATTAACATTTGTATAGTTTCAATTTAAAATTCTTATACTATATGCAGCACTCTCTCATAAGATATTCCTCTGTCGGTTCATGATCTATTTCAACAGTTATGGAGATTTTAGACATTCACAATTCTCATTGCACTGTTTATGTTGTCATACGCGAAAAGGTCTAACAAAGGCTTCGCAATAGCTTTTTTCTGTGAACACTTATTGCTTTTGTTCTTGTAGGCTGTAATAACTATGATAAACCATGCAATTGGAGCAGCTGGAGTTATGAGCCAAGAATGCAAGACCGTTGTTGCAGAGTATGGACAAACGATATTGAATTTGCTTTTGGCTGAAGTGAGTACCATTTGTAATTTGTTCTTGCCATATTTTTTTTAATAACTTGCCCTTTGTTACGAATGGCTGTTTGAAAGATCTTATATTCTTTTAAAATTAAGTTTTCTTATGTTTTTTGCTTTACATACTTTAGGCACAGCCGAAGAAGATCTGTTCTCAAATTGGATTGTGCACCTTTGATGGGACTCGTGGTGTTGAGTAAGTCCTGAAAATATTTTTTCTCCTTTGAGTCTTTGGCAATTTATTTAAATACTTTAATATTTTAACACATGATTTCCATTTTATTATTTGTTCACCCCCCTCACTCCAGTATGGGCATAGAGAGCGTTGTGGATGAGAATGCTAGAAAATCATCCGGTGGTCTTAATGATGCTGCTTGTTCTGCGTGTGAGATGGCGGTTGTTTGGATGCAGAACCAGCTCAGCCGAAATCAGACACAGGATCAGATACTAAACTACGTCAATCAGGTGAGCCAGTTCTCTTAATTTTGCTATTCAAGCATCTTTCCGCACCTCTTGATTCATAGTTTCATGATGATGTTGCAGCTTTGCGATAAAATGCCAAGCCCGATGGGAGAATCTTCTGTTGGCTGCGGGGATATCTCTTCATTACCTGTAGTGTCCTTTACTATTGGTGGAAGAACTTTTGACCTTCGCCCAGAGGAGGTAAGATTTCCTCAGGCTAAAACCTCATTTGTTGCTTTAATGCTTTTGTTATGATTGATCACTTAACCGAATTTTATTTTAATGAAAACAAGATAAATTTAGAGCGGTAGGAGTTAAGAGTAATAGGAGAACAAGGCACCATTTTATAGAAAAATAAAATCAATAACAGAATTGAAGATAAACCTGGTTACATCAGCTGAATTGCAATTTCATAACTGTACGTAAAGAAACCATGGGCTACAAAACCCATATCCTATTGATGCCTTGTTTTCCATAGGGTAAGATTAACTAATTATTTACTAGTCAAGCGGTTTATCGGAATGGGATTATGTGATTATTCTTCTGTTATCTAATACCAACATATGGGTAGTAAAGTAGTTAGTACAAAGAAATAAGTACACACCTAAATTTACATTTGCCATCAATTTCTTCCTCGAACGAATTGACATTTATTACGAGTAAACACTAATTTGATCCACCAATATATATGTGAAATCAATCTGGTGCTCCAAAGATTTGACATCAACTTTAGTCTCCCACTAAATACAAACCAACATCAGGTAGGATGTTAGGGGAGTTCCATTAATTGTTAACAGCGTTAATTTATAGCCCTTTTATAATAAAATTTTACGGTAATTTAATCCCTAAATTCGAATCTCCATTGATGTTATTCCCATAATCTTCCTGTAGAAGGAAGATATTATGTGGCGCCCACACGTAAACTCATTGACTAAATCTTTTGTTCTTTTTTCAAATTGTTGATTGAATGACTAATAATGTCACATCGACAAGTATAAGATTTACATCAGAGCAAAAAGAAAAAAGTTGTACCCTTAGATTTGTCGATATATGAAGTTCTTTCTAACCTCCTGTCATCGGGGGGACGATTTGGAAAAAGATAAAAAGGTTAACAGGAATAAAACTTACACAAGGATGGGAGATCGGTCTCTCAAGCGCTCATAATTTTATGTGGGGGGAGTTGCATAAGTTTTTTTGCAAGAATATTCACGTGTCCTCATTTAGTTTCTATTTGGTTTATTCAGTACATACTCAAAGTGGGTGAAGGCCCTGTGGCTCAGTGCATTAGTGGCTTTACGGCTATAGATATTCCACCTCCTCGTGGCCCTCTCTGGTACGCAAAATTTCTTCAACTAGCCTCATGACATTTACTTTTTTTTTTTTTTTTATTCTCTGTTGTCTTTTTGGATTGTAATTCGTTTGATTTGATTCTCACAAAATGGGATCTTTGTTAATGCAGGATACTTGGGGACGTCTTCATGGGGCCTTATCATACAGTATTTGATTTTGGTAATCAAAGAGTGGGATTTGCTGATGCAGCGTAAAGTGATTATCAGAATATGGCTATCCTTGCTCTGTTTATTGCAATCAAATGGACCTAAAGTTATGGCTTGTACGTGTTTATATCGATGTTAAATACTTCGGGTGTTTCATAATGTAGCTTAACAGATGTATCTGTGGCATAAGCCCATAGCAGGCTCCGTACTGTGATTAGTATGCACTGTTTAGTGGAAAGATTTTAGTTCTCATGATCCCTCGTTAGTTCTCTCTAAAACTATGATAAAATGAGAATGTTATGTAGATAAAACAAAAGGCGGACCGGCAGCTTTAAAATTACATATGTAATCCAATCCACGTATCTTTAGAATACTGGAACTTTAATTGCAAACGATCAATTCATGTAAAATTTAATCATGACTAATGTCTTATTAGATATTAATCATCTTAACTTAAAAGATGATTTTCCAAATGTATAGATTATAAAGACGTATAATCTTTTGAGGACCCTGTTGAGAAACCGTGTCAAACCTTTTGACAGCCAACAACTAAAGATAGCATTAGATGCTATACAAGATCAAAATTCACCTCTAAATCTCATCATATTTTAAGTTTACGGATATCTAATTTGAAATTTAAGTTTAAAATTCCACTTTTTTTATGCTAATTTTTTCTTATAACTTTCTCTAATATCCTGTTTTTAGTGGGAATATTTCTACAGTCGACTAGAGCTTCTTCATTATATTTTCTAGTTTTAGGTTTTTTACGTCGTAGATAAAAATTAATTTTCAGGTTTTGTTTGGTTTGATATTAAATAAGGATTTGGAAAATTAGCTGTACATTTGATTTTAAAGGTAGCGATACATAAGGATTTTAAAGGTGGTTATCTGACAAGAACAAGGGAAATAAAGAGAATATAAGCAAAATTTGTCAGCAGCCATGGCAGCACTGAGGTAGGTAATTGTCGCTGACGCTAGTTTCACCATCTTCACCCACCGCTAATGGCCTTCATGTCACATCTCCGACTCTTGCATTAACGTGATCGACACTGCATTCATAGTCGTCCATCATTGTCTTTATCTTTTACTTCCTTTGCTTCTTTTGATTTCCATTTGAAAATAATTATGGTTTAATTGCTTCCTTTGTCCTCAGTTTGGTTGAATTGTGTCAAATTCATCCTCATTTTTTAAAAAGTTTCATTGTCGTCCTCACGTGGTGTAAAAGTTTCATTGTCGTCCTCACGTGGTGTAAAAGTGTCAATTGAATCCAAACATAGAAAAAATTTGTGTCAAAGTAGTCATTTTTCCTATATCTCTGTGTCTTCCTTTCATACAATCAAGTACAGATATTCATTTTACCTTATCCAATTTAAGGCTTTTCATAGCTCCAGAGAAGTGACATATGAAAGGAAGACACAGATATATAGGAAAAATGACTACTTTGACACAAATTTTTTCTATGTTTGGATTCAATTGACACTTTTATACCACGTGAGGACGACAATGAAACTTTTTTAAAAATGAGGATGAATTTGACACAATTCAACCAAACTGGGGACAAAGGAAGCAATTAAACCAATAATTATTTAGCAATAAAAAGAAACAATAATTACTCGAAGAAATCTTTATACTTAAAAAAATATTTACTTAACCTAAATTCAAATCAAGACCATATGAATAAAATTGCTCAGATATAGATTAAGTTAGACTACAATTAGATACATTATGTTAAGCTAACTGAGACAAATTTAGGTTAGACAAAGTTAAATTGAGTTTAATTTAGATTATGTTGTGTCCAACTTAGATTAAGATGAGTACCTCATGTCAAAACTATGTCAAATTGATTGAGATGGGTTCAAGTTGACTAAATCTAGGTTAGGTTGGTTCAGATCATGTCAAATTGATTGTGAGTTGATGAACAAAAACTTTCTTAGTTTTTTTTAGTTAATTATAAATTTTTACTAATTTTATATATTAGGACAATGCATATATATTCATAATAATCATCAACAACAACACTAACAATAATTTAGATAAGGCATAATGATTGTGTTCTATGCTTAAGTTCTCATTTAATAATATTATAAATATAGATTACATCTATTATATATTAGTATTATTATAAATAAAAGTTTATGAGTTATTATAAATTATAATTTTTAATACAAATACTATTTTGTATGCAAATTATACATATTTAATAGAATAATGATACTTTCACAACATTTTTTTAACAATATTTTAACACCGTCTACTTGTCATTATGTGATTGGTCCATGTTGGTGTTTACGATTATTATTATTGATTGTGAAGTAATTTTGGACTAATCACAAAATGACACGACACGTAGATGATGTTAAAATGTTGTCAAAAAAATGTTGTCAAAGTATCATTATCTTATTTAATAATATGTTAATGGTAAGAAAATACCTGAAAATCGAAGTAGTGTGTGTAAGTATATCAAATTACTTGTGTTGCATTAAGTAACAAACAAAATACAGCACAAAATTTTAATGTAACTGGACTAATTCTTATGTATTATTCATGTGCTTCAATATCACTCAACGGGCAAGTTAGTGTACGATAAAAAAGTATTTTTTTTTATCTATATACGTTCATGTTCAGTCTAACAAATCAAACCTTTTCAAAGCACATGCATTTGGATGCTTTTGATATGTCTGCTTTCTTTTACCGTCCATCCTCTTTCATTAAATTTAAAGCAAAATTATTGCTTTTAAACTTTAATTATTATTAAATTACTCAGGAATAAACAGATATTATAATTAAGCCAGTGAATTTTAATTTTAATTATTTCTTTCCGTTGTAATTAAGCTTTTCAAGTACCCTCTTGGGAGCATGAAAGGCTCATATTCATTTTTGAAAGACAACAATTGGAATCCACTGGTGAGGTAAAGTAGCAAAAGATTTTGTATATAATTTTTTTGACAAGTTATCGAAAGTGAAACAGATAAAAAGGCACATTTGTTTTATAATTTTAGTCAAATCCCCACTAATGGTTGGGTACATAATTTATCTCTTGCAAGATGGCTAGTTGGTTCCCACTATCCATCTTGCTATCTATTCGTTATAATCTGTAAAGATCCTCTTTAACACACTACCTCATGAATCATATTAAATAGTATTTAAACACCAAATTGGTCTAATTTCTTATGTCTTTCGTACTCTTTGCCACTAAAGTAATGCACCTAAAAGTGTGTTGGGAATTATTAGTAGATTTGAACATGAAAAAATGGCTACTAATATTATGAAGCACTATTGTTACAATGAAAAGGGTTATGCAAATATAGAAGGCTAAAATGCGTGATAATATGCACAATGTAGTGACATGTGATTAGGAATTTTAAATGTTATATGCTGTATGGTTAGGATAAGAATCTAGCTTTCTCCACTAGCCCCAGTATTTCCATCAAAGTTATATGTATTAAGAAAAAGAAAAATCTAACTTAAGATTTACTCCCTTCCTTCTTTTGTTTTTCCTTCAGCCATTTTATGCGAGTTACAAAATGAAAGCTTTTATAAATTCATGACCACATAACTTTTTATTTTCTGACAAAATAACTACAATAAGATTTCGGCTGTTGTAAAAGCAAGACCCTTTAAAAGCAAGTGAACATTTTTAGGTAAAGTATGACTTAAGACCTACTTAATTTGAATGCATACGTATCATGACCTTCCTGAGTTTTGTTTTTGTCTCATTAAAATATTAATTATCTTACCACTCCAAAATTGGAAACACTTCAACTTAGCACTAATGGATGTAAAGTGGGTTTTGAGAAAAAAATTCTTTTTCTTCTACCTAAAATCTATAAAACAAGATATTATCAAGATTATGATATTGAAACGATATATATATATTTTTTCATTTCTTTAATCTCAAATGGTAAAAATATTATAAAAATATAAATTTTGAAAAAAGATTAAATAAAAGATAAATACATTAATAATTAGAAAAAGTATGAGGAAATGAAAGGTAACACTGCTTATCCATACTAATTAATTTATAAAATGTTCAGACAGCATGCATTGATGAGAGTTTATTTGTGATCCTTGCACTATATAATCCCTGGACCTGGAAGTGAGTGAGACATGTTACATTCCAAAATCAGTGACATAGAAACATGAAGGCAGCAGTTGATGAAATCGAAGGTGGTTCCATGAACAATACAAACAACTGCGCCCTCCCAAGCGAGATCACCAAGCCATCACATTCACGGTTACCGATCTTGACCAAGATCCATGTTGGTTACTTTTTCATATGCCTTTCTTTTGGTGCACAAGCTTTGCTGTGGAAAAGTTTGAGTAAACACAACAAGGACTCAAACTCTCTTTGGCACGGATTCAATTTCATGCCTTCCTTTGCATTTCTACTACTTTGGTGCGTTGCACTGTTCGTTGCCACTACTTTATCTTTACTTTACGTCCTCAAGTGCATCTTTCACTTTGATGTTGTGAAAGAGGAGTTCTCACACTATATTGGAGTGAACTGCATGTACGCTCCTTGGATTTCTTGGCTTCTCATGCTTCAATCAGCACCCATGATTCTTCATACAAATTGCTATTACCGAGCTCTTTGCCTGGCTTTTTCCTGTGTGATATTGTTCATTGATATTAAACTTTATGGACAATGGTTCACAACTAAAAGGAGGTTTCTGTCGATTGTGGCAAACCCTACCAGCCAGGTTTCGGTTATAGGGAACTTGGTGTCTGCTCGAGTTATTGCAGAAATCGGTTGGAAAGAGAGTGCAGCGGTAATGTTCTCGATCGGATCGGTATTCTATTTGGTTATATTCATAACTCTATATCAGCGTCAGAAAAATGGAAACCAGTTTCCCAAAGTGCTAAGGCCAGCTTACTTCTTGTTTTTTGCTGCACCAAGCATGGCAAGTTTAGCCTGGAAATCCATCCTAGGTGGTTTTGTCACCCCATCAAAGATGCTCCTCTTTCTGTCCTTATTCCTTTTTATGTCTCAGGTACTTGTCTGATTCCAATATTCTACCAGTTTAACTTGTCAGTTTTTATCGTTTTAACCTGTTTGATTCTAATCAAGGAGTCAAACTTTGTTCTTGGATGCAGGCTTGCAGACCAGCCCTGTTCAAGAAATCGATGAAGAGGTTGAACGTTACATGGTGGCTGTACTCATTCCCTTTAACCTTCCTTGGTCTAGCTTGTGGAGAATATGCAGAAGATGTGAAAAGTGGCATGGCCCCTTGGTTAATGCTGGTTATATGCATGCTCTCCGTGCTGGTTTTCATTGCTTTGATGATCGTCACTGTACTCAGAATTGAGACGCTACTCAACAAAAATGCCCCCTTTATTAGTTGAAAGGTTGAAAATGAGATGTTTCACTATAGCCACTGCTCTCTCTTTTGTTTGGTTAAAAATAAAGAATGTGTGTAAAAGGAAAACAAAAACATATCAATAAAATTCAAAGTTATCTGATACAATACAAAGAAAAGTAAGCAAGAAAAAAAGAATTCTCTATAGACAAAATATGTCCGTGATTTAACTAAAAATTATAATTATAATTTTTGCAATAGGATGTAATTTATACTAACACCAATTTATACTTTATATTATAACACCAATTTATAATATACAAGGGAGTACAAACCTCACCTTATAAGTCGGTTACGTGGGATTGAGTTAGGTTTATAGTCCACTTCTTGACATGGTATCAGAGTTAGGTTAGAGTCTACCCTAGCGAGATTTGTGTGGATATATTGTTCCACCCGCTATCAAACCACTGTCAACCATCTATTAATGTCTAATCTCACGCTCGATACATATATACCTCGGTATGAAGAATGTATATAAGTGAATGCAAACCTCATCTTATAAGCCGCATTAAAATTTTCGTTCAAGGTCCGGTACCTCCATATATTTTTTTAAAAAAATTTCTTTTATTTTCTAATATATTTAGAATAGTGTATATATATACTTTTCTAACAAACATGATCTTTCTCTAGTATAATATTCACATCCAAATTTGAACTTCAAACTTATAATCCATTTTATCATTCTTTTACTTTTTGTTATAACAATTATATTATTCATTATAAACAAGTTATGGTAACCATATAGTATAGCTCGTTCTATTAATTGTTAGTCGATCGATTCTTTAGTTAAATAAATGAAATTCTTTATATCAGATCCGACGTGCATTGATGCCATAATGACCAAAGGGGGTCAATGTAAAAAAGGTAAAAAAGATTAATTCAAACTCATTATAAAAAGCTATAAAGAAATTCAAGATAAAGTGATAGGTTAAACATAAATTATATATTTATTATTTTATTTACTTTTGACAATTAGCTGTAATCTATATTAACAAACAAAAATATAAAGATAAGATGTGAAAGATCATCAATTAAAAGACGATCAACCATACCTACTAAAACAGTAACTATTACATTTCAGCAACATTTAATTTCTAATCATAACAATTCATCAACATTTAATTTCTAATCATAAAAATTCATTTCAATTATATCTAAACACTACTTAAAACAATTCTTCAACCACATAATCGTACACCAATTTAACTATTATTATATAATTTAATATTTAAGAATCTACATATAAATATATTTTAATATATATTATAATATAATAATATAATTATTTAACATTTTATTTCCATATCATATCTATATATTATATATATAAACTTATTTATTTAAATATAATAACAATGATATTAGTTTTTTACAGAAGAAAAAAAAAGTTAAAGGAAAAGATGTCTCAGGCTAATTTCTGGCAAAAACAAGCATTGATCTGAACCAAAGAATTAAAGATTATGTTGTTTTTACTTAAAAAAAAAGAATAAGAAAAGAGAGAAACAAGAATTAAAGATTATGTTGTCGTGCTTGCTCATTCATCCACGACAATTCCCTCCGTCCGACATGAAGCTGATTTTGTGGCGAGTTGTCTGAGCTGCGACACATTTCTCCCAAACACCAAAGCACTCTTCATTTCCAAGACTTCTCCGTTTTGTCTTCTCTCCAACTCTTCCTCTTCCACCTCACCTTCTATCTATCTTCCACAAGTTGCAACATTATACAGCAATTTCTCTACTTCTCATCCACCACATCCACTTGCAGCTGCAAGTGAGCCATTCAATGAAGATCCCAGGGTTGCAATGCCAAACTCCTGTTCATCTTCACCACTACGTGTTCCAACCTCTCATTATCCTTAAAGTCTTTTCTCCTCGCTAAGTCAACAACTTGTTAGGATAAACTTAAATGTGGTAGGATTAAATGGGTTTAAAGTAATGGTTATTAGATAATAATAGGTAATAATGGTATCTTAATGGTAGAGTTTATGGCTTTGGAGATGAAAAACTAAGATGTAAGTATATAAATTTTAAGCATCACACAATGCAAGACACATAAGCAAATTCAGATAATTCTAAGTGAGTATCATTTTCCTAACAAATCAGTATTAGAACTAAGAGTCTGAGTGTCCAAGTGAAAAAGAAAATGTTTAAGAAAGAAAGAGTGAGAGATGACTAGTCTTGCAAACAATGTATCCTTACCTTAGTTGAGAAAGAAAATCAAGTTTGATAATTGAAGTGTATATATGAAAGCTTTTTTTGGATTCCAAGATGTGTGAGATGTAGTTAACAATGGATACGAAGAGCCAACAGAAGATAGAACAATGGTGCGAGTACATAACTTTGGTAAATGCGATAGCAAATCAACTCGACTGAAATGGAAAAGAGTTGTCTGTCAGTTAAGTTGTGAAAAAGATCTTAAGGTCGTGAACTAAGGACTTTGAGAATATAGATTGTGTCATCAAAGAATCCAAACATTTCTTAGCTGAAGAGCTTGTTGGATCCTAGAAATGCATGAGCAGCAGAGAAGAAATAACTATGAACCACTTGATCAAGAACTTTAGACAAAGCTTGACGTAACGTGGCCGTAGAAAAGGCCGAGATTCTTACTTTACATTCTGTAAATTTTGGCAAAGCATAGAAAAACCAAATACATATAAAAGAGCAAGGGAAGTCAACCTTATACACCGGAACACCATCTAAACTAAATAAATTATGGACTACTCAAGTTAGGATCCACCACAGATTCGACACCAAGCTGATTTTGGGGCGAGTTCTCTCAGCTGCGACACATTTCTCCCCCAACATCAAACTAATAAGAATTAATCTTATTGTTTTTAGACGACAATATGTTTGTATTAATGTTAATTTATTAGGGTTTAGGGGCTTAAACCTATCTTCATTTACAAGACAAATAGGATTGGAGTATTTATTCATAATAGCTAATAAAAAAGACGATCGGGAGGAGTAAAATGAAATGAAGAGAAGGACATTGATGACACACCAATTCATTTCATTGACTTGGTCTGTTCAACACTTCCACCCACTCGCATGCCCACTTGGGTTATCAACATGGGACTGGTAAAACCATTATTTTATCATACACAAAACCAAATAAAAGAATTAGGTAATTATGTCATACACTAAATTTAAAGCAACTGTTATGATTTTCTTGATAATTATACTCTTGCCTTTTATTTCAGGCATTACCTTTTACTTATTCAATTTTCAATACAATGGCCATGACTGTCCAAAAGGTCCTCAATTTTCTTTTCAAACAAACACAAATGTCTTTTGAAATTGTGGTGGAAGGTGAACAGATGCCTTCAACACTGACAATTCATTATTGTTAATTATTTTCTTTTCCATGTTCCTACAATTCGTGTCTTTCCAGGAATATAACATAAGACCTATTGTCAATTGAAAATACTTTACCATGATAAGGAAAATGGATGAAGATCTCATCTCAAATCTGGTGTGGGATTGATGTATGTATTGTTTTGTATACGTGGTATCCATATATATATATATATATATGCGTTCTATCTATAGTTTGAAATTGAATTCCTTATGCACATACTGCCATCTAATTGAGTTATATAAGACAGAGAAATGTGAGAATTAAATTTCGATCGTTGAGTGTCAATTAATTGAAAGTACTTACAAATATATCTATACATATTTTCAATGAATACTCCGTAAAGTTATGTGAGAGGACTATACAATACAATAAAGAATCAAAGAATAAATGTATCGTTTGAGATGAAATGTTATCCTGATCAGAAGAGCTTGCTGGCGAATTCATCTACGACTATTCCTTCCATAGCAAAGGAAGCAGATTTTGAGGCAAGGCGTCTCAGTCCCGAAACGCTTCTTCCCAACTTCATTGCCACCTTCATTTCAAAAACTTCACCGTTTTCTCTTTTCTCGGTGTCTGTCTCTTCAAGAGTGTCCCTAATGGTCTCTTCCAAAAGCGTGAAGAACCCACCACAGTTTCTGTACATTTCGAACACCATGCCCACTTGGCCACCGTGCTCAAATGCATTAACTGCGGAAGCCAATGAGCCAGCCATGAGAGGCACTAATGCCGCCAATGAGCCATTCCCCACAAAAGAAGACCCCACTGCTGCAATCCCACTCAGTAAAGGCCCCGCAATTGCAAGACTCTTGCTCACCTTCAACGCTATGTTTCCGAGCCTCTCATAGTCCTCACTGTCTTTCTTCCTTATCACTTCGATCACTTCCCTCAACTCCTTTTCGAGGTCTTCACTCCATCCATTCTCAGACCTTTTCCCCTCCCGTGTTCTACTTTTTCTCTGGGACTGAGACGAAGGCCACCAGACCGCTGGTTCATATTTTTGGGGAAACTTGTCGAGCATGGCTCCCAACAAGGGAAGTGGGTAAGCTTTGTCGAGTGCCAACACCTTCTCTATTGAACTCTTCACATCTTTCTCTGTGGGATTTCCAATAGTGATTAGGGTTTGGATTTGGGTATGAAGCTCTTTGAACAACCTTGTAGCATTGCGTTGCTCCTCGGCGAGTTGTGAGGGCTGAATTTTGTTCATGATGAGTGACATCCCTGTGGCGGCAGAAAACAAGAGCGTTGATGATAGTTTCAAGGCCAAAAGCGGTGCCCCGGTGTCACCAGTGGTGGCTGCAGCAACACCGGCCATGGCCGTGGCAGTGAGAGTGATCGTGTTGAGGGAGTTAAGAAGAAGAGTATTCCAGTTGTTTCTCTGTTCGCCAATGTTTTTGTGCATTTCAATTCTGTCAGAAACTTGCTCCAAAATTGCGTAGAGTTGAAGAGTGAGGTTATGAGATGATGTGTCGGTGGGAGTGAATAAATCTTGATATATGTGTTTGGTAACAACGTTGTTCTCCAATGGAATTGTGTGTGTGGAGCCATTAAGTTGATCAATGCGCAGGGGTTTTGATGGTAGCTTTGGGAGAGAACGAGAGAGTGGTGGAGGGTTAGGGAGACGAATAGAAGCGTTGATTTTTGATAGAGAAGAAGAGAGGAGAGGTGTGGTATGTAAAGAAGCCATGGGATGTGTGTTGATGAGATTGAGTTTGGAGATGTTGGAGATGTTTGAGAATGAGAGATAGGGTTGGCGTATATATATAGAGTGAGAGAGAGAGAGAGACATATTCAAAGGAAGAAGTCATGTATAATGAAAACTTTGACTAATACTAAGAGACAAAAGGCAGAAGATTAGACTTGGCCTTGGCCTTGGTGTGATGGCGGACTCTTTCAGCTATCAGATTTTGGTGAGTTCTGAAATTTCAACCCTTTCATGTGAGACGCAGTAAGGCCACCAACAGTGCCATCAAGATCAGAATGTCAAATCCAACTGTTATATTCAACTAAAACATAAAGTCAGTTATTTGTTATTTAATGATTTTTAATAGTTAGTTTCTGGTGTGTTTAATTAGATGTTTGTGGTCTTAATCAAGAGCTATAGAAAAAACACACTGACTTGAGTAACTCAATTATCTGTAAGGACGTTTTGTCTCTCTTGTATTTCAATATTCATTTGATGTTTTAAAATACATCTGTGAAGGCTGTCTATATTGCATATAAAAAAGAAAAGGTTTTGAATTAATTGATATATAATTTCAACTTATATTAAAAAAAAGTTAGTTACCTGCAGTCAAAATCTGCAAGCAACAAATAAAATTTAGGGTTAAATATGTTTTTAGTCCCTAAACTATTGGCCGTTTCTGGTTTTCGTCCCTCTTCCAAAGTAAGGTACAATTTGGTCCTCATTCTTTAGAAAAACGTTCGTTTTAGCCCTCAAAATTTTGTTTTTAGTCCTCGTTTTAGTCCTCAAAACGTTCGTTTTTTCAACTAAAACGAACGTTTTTTAAAGATTGAGGACTAAATTGTACCTTACTTTGGAAGAGGGACGAAAACCAGAAACGGTCAATAGTTTAGGGACTAAAAACATATTTAACCCTAAAATTTATAAATAATTATGATTTATCAACCGTTTATTTAAGATAAAAATAATTAATTTAATCATTGTATTTATATGTAATAAAAAACATAGTTAATCTATATTTATTTATACTATATACATGTATTAGTTTAAGTTTCTATCCATTTTTTAAGCAATTTGTTTTTCTACTGCATATGGCTTTTTTTTTTCTAGGTAGATCTTTATGGTTAGAGATCATATAATCATACTTTAATTATTGATTGAATTCTTATTTGTATAAATAAAATTATTTTAAGCTTTGAAGCTATATTAAGGAAGAACAGTATTAGGAATCTACTTTAAGGAAAGTTAATGATTTATAAATTTTTAATTTTGTTGAAATATTGAGTCTCAAGATTTAATTTTTGGGTGTTGATAAATTTATCTTTTTCTAACTACGTGAGAGTTGATATATATATATATATATATATATATATATATATATATATATATATATATATATATATATATATATATATATATATATATATATATATATATATATATATATATATATATATTAAAAAAATTATGATAAAGAATAAAATAGTTTATTCTCTTTTCAAGAGGAAGGCTTGTGATGAAGAAAATTATTTGAAAAAATTTAATAAAAGAACACAGTGTATTGAAGTCTTTTTGGACAATTTCACTAGACAACAAATAATTTTCTAGATATATTTGATATAGACCCCATTTTAGACAAATCCTTCATACCTTATCAATTTGATTTGGTGGGTATTGTTAATATTTTTTTTAACTCATATAGGTATATTTAAAGAATATAATTAACATTTATATAATTAATTAAATATAAATATAAATAAATTTAATTTTGTTAAAAATATTTAATAAAAAAATTAATTTTAATAAAAATATTTGTAAAGATTTATATAAATTAAATTTTGTTTGAATTTAGGAGGGAAAAACTGTTTAATTTTTAAAAAAATTTGAACTAAATTGAGACAAAATAAAAATACAAAAATTAAATTAAGACAAAATAAAAATACAAGAACCAAATTGACACGTTGTATCCCCTAATTTGGAAGTCATAAAAAATGTGTAAAAATATAAATTTTTCACAATTCAAGAATAATTACTCAAATAAATTGAATCCAATTAATTAAAACAATTGCATTATTCATATTTTATGGTCTATATAGATACATTAATATGTAAAACTTTTAACGTATATATATAGCCAGTTAAGAAAAGGATTAACTAAGAAAAGAGAGCAAATTTGATTTGGTGGAAATTACAAAATTTGAGGATGTTTTAGAGGATCTAAAGAATTTACAAATTCATTATATGTAACTCTAGGAACTTTGGAGAGTTATTTTTCATTTTCTTCAATTATTGGAATGTCATAAAATTTCTCAAGTTTAATAAATTCTTCTACTTTAACATAATTTTTTAATATAAATGTATCACCTCTCACTTATTTAGAAAAAAATAAATTTATCAACATTTCAAATTAAATCTCAAGACTCAATATTTCAAGAAAATTAATAATGTCTAAATAATTAACTTTCCTTACGATAAAATAGATTATTAATAGTGTTTTTTTATACAACTTCAAAGTCTAAAATAGTTTTATTTATTAAAAAAGAGTTTAATCAACAATTAAAATATGATTTAAGATCTCCAACACACAAATATCTATCTATAACATAGAAAAGTCATATGCAGAAAAAAAAATTGCTTAAAAAATAAAAAATGAAACTAATACATGTATATAGTAAGAATAAATATAGATTAACTGTGCTTTTTTATTACATATAAATATAATGATTAAATTAATTATTTTTTATCTTAAATAAATGGTTGATAAATCATAATTATTTATGAATTTTATTTGTTACCTACATAGTTTGATAGTAGATAACTAACCTCTTTGGGTTTAATATATTTTTTTTATATTGGTTAATTTTGTTTAATATGAAACTCATTTTGTTTGAATGATCAATGTAGCCTTTAATTTCATAATTTATGTTAAATTTGATCATTTTTATTCACGATGTCTAGATCATTAACTGTCTAAAATCCATCTGAAAAAACAAAATAAGCTGTTACAGAGTAATTTTCAGATTGACTGATTCATATCATCATCTCCCTACCTCATCATCATCTTAATAAAGAAAAACACTAATTTCTATAGGTAACTAATTTTTTTTTAATATAAGTTGAAATTATATATCAATTAATTTAATAGCTTTTTCTTTTTTATATGCAATATAGACAACCTTCACGGATGTGTTTAATATAAATACAGAAACAGATGTGTTTTAAAACATAAAAGGAAATACAAGAGACAAAACGACCTTACAGATATAATTGAGTTGCTCGAGTCAGTGTGTTTTTTCTATAGCCCCTCATTAAGACAATAAACATGTAATTAAATACACCAGAAACTAATTATTGAAAATCATTAAATAACAAATAACTGACAATATGTTGTAGTTGAATATAACAGTTAGATTTGACATTATGATATTGATGGCGTTGTTGGTGGCTTTACTGCGTCTCACATGAAAGGGTTGAAATTTCAGAACTCAACCAAAATCTGATAGCTGAAAGAGTCCGCCATCACACCAAGGCCAAGGCCAGGTCTAATCTTCTGCCTTTTGTCTCTTAGTATTAGTCAAAGTTTTCATTATACATGACTTCTTCCTTTGAATATGTCTCTCTCTCTCTCTCTCACTATATATATATAGACACGCCAACCCTATCTCTCATTCTCAAACATCTCCAACATCTCCAAACTCAATCTCATCAACACACATCCCATGGCTTCTTTACATACCACACCTCTCCTCTCTTCTTCTCTATCAAAGATCAACGCTTCTATTCGTCTCCCTAACCCTCCACCACTCTCTCGTTCTCTCCCAAAGCTACCATCAAAACCCCTGCGCATTGATCAACTTAATGGCTCCACACACACAATTCCATTGGAGAACAACGTTGTTACCAAACACATATATCAAGATTTATTCACTCCCACCGACACATCATCTCATAACCTCACTCTTCAACTCTACGCAATTTTGGAGCAAGTTTCTGACAGAATTGAAATGCACAAAAACATTGGCGAACAGAGAAACAACTGGAATACTCTTCTTCTTAACTCCCTCAACACGATCACTCTCTCTGCCACGGCCATGGCCGGTGTTGCTGCAGCCACCACTGGTGACACCGGGGCACCGCTTTTGGCCTTGAAACTATCATCCACGCTCTTGTTTTCTGCCGCCACAGGGATGTCTCTCATCATGAACAAAATTCAGCCCTCACAACTCGCCGAGGAGCAACGCAATGCTACAAGGTTGTTCAAAGAGCTTCATACCCAAATCCAAACCCTAATCACTATTGGAAATCCCACAGAGAAAGATGTGAAGAGTTCAATAGAGAAGGTGTTGGCACTCGACAAAGCTTACCCACTTCCCTTGTTGGGAGCCATGCTCGACAAGTTTCCCCAAAAATATGAACCAGCGGTCTGGTGGCCTTCGTCTCAGTCCCAGAGAAAAAGTAAAACACGGGAGAGGAAAAGGTCTGAGAATGGATGGAGTGAAGACCTCGAAAAGGAGTTGAGGGAAGTGATCGAAGTGATAAGGAAGAAAGACAGTGAGGACTATGAGAGGCTCGGAAACATGGCGTTGAAGGTGAGCAAGAGTCTTGCAATTGCGGGGCCTTTACTGAGTGGGATTGCAGCAGTGGGGTCTTCTTTTGTGGGGAATGGCTCATTGGCGGCATTAGTGCCTCTCATGGCTGGCTCATTGGCTTCGGCAGTTAATGCATTTGAGCACGGTGGCCAAGTGGGCATGGTGTTCGAAATGTACAGAAACTGTGGTGGGTTCTTCACGCTTTTGGAAGAGACCATTAGGGACACTCTTGAAGAGACAGACACCGAGAAAAGAGAAAACGGTGAAGTTTTTGAAATGAAGGTGGCAATGAAGTTGGGAAGAAGCGTTTCGGGGCTGAGACGCCTTGCATCAAAATCTGCTTCCTTTGCTATGGAAGGAATAGTCGTAGATGAATTCGCCAGCAAGCTCTTCTGATCAGGATAACATTTCATCTCAAACGATACATTTATTCTTTGATTCTTTATTATTTTGTATAGTCCTCTCACATAACTTTACGGATATTCATTGAAAATATGTACAGATATATTTGTAAGTACTTTCAATTAATTGACTCTCAACGATCGAAATTTAATTCTCACATTTCTCTGTCTTATAACTCAATTAGATGGCAGTATGTGCATAGGGAATTCAATTTCAAACTATTCATGAACCTAAACAAATAAATGACCCTTTTTATTCTATGACATTTAAGTTTATTCATTTGTTGACTTAGTGAGGAGAAAAGACGTTGAGGATAATGAGAGGTTGGGATACATAGTGGTGAAGATGAACAGGAGTTTGGCATTGCAACACTAGGATCTTCATTTGTGGAGAATGGCTCACTTGCAGCTGGAAGTGGGTGTGGTGGATGAGAAGTAGAGAAATTGCCGCATAGTGTTGCAACCAGAATAGAAGGTGAGATGGAAGAGGAAGCGTTGGAGAGAAGACAAGACGGAGAAGTCTTGGAAATGAAGAGTGCTTTGGTGTTTGGGAGAAATGTGTCGCAGCTCAGACAACTCGCTACAAAATCAGCTTCATGTCGGACGGCGGGAACTGTCGTGGATGAATGAGCAAACACGACAACACAATCTTTAATTCTTGACTTTTTTTTTAAGTAAAACAACATCATCTTTACCTAGGTGTGATGGAACTAGGTTGAAAGTCTTATATCGAGATTAAATATAAAACCAATTTATAATACATAACTAGATATAAAATAGAGACAAACCTCATTTTATAAGTCAATATTAATATAAAATAACACTAAATAAACAAATGTCTTAGATTATATAATTAATGCTTATCTTATTGTAAATGCATTATATTTTATAATGGTTAAATATGAAATTAATCCTTAAATATTGACTGCAAATGCAATTTTAATTCAAATTTTGATATAATTTGTTTCCTAAACTTTAAAAAGTTAATATAGTTTTCGTAAACGAATTATGATGAATTTTTTTTAACATGTTAAAAAAAAATTGAGGATTGCGTTTAAATTATTGATACCATTTGATAAGTTACAACTCAAATGTTAATCTGAAACATCATTAAACACATGAAAAAACGAAAATAGAAATTTGAATTATTGACAAAAATAAATGTCGATTGTAAATTTGTTTGTAACATTCCTTGGTAAATATAATTTGTATTACTAACTAATATTTTTTTCAATAATGTATCTATAGGTAAATTTTGTTGCTAATCTACAATTCTTATTACAAACGAGTTTGTTTGTCGGTAAATTATGTTGGTAAAGTAGTGTCACACTTGACATTTTGGGTCTTGACTAATTTATGTAAATTTGTCTCTAATATTTATCAGTAGTCATATGTTTTAAAATTTGTTGAAAAAGTTTGTTGATAATTTATAATTTTTATTAACAATTAAGTTTTTTCATCAATAAATCTGTTGACAGAAGGAGTGACAAGTTTATCTTCAAATTTGGTGATATTTTTTATCCATTAAGTGGTGATGGGAGAAAAGAAGAAGAAAAGAGAAGGAGAATGAGAAAGAAGAGAGGAGAAAAAGTCAAAGTTAATGACAATGGAGGCCACGTAACAATGCACGACGCGGTGCGATAGTGACTTGACAACGACACAATGATGGTGCAATAGACAATAGAGCAAAACATGTTAGATGAGGGGATCATCATCTCCAACACAAGCCCTCTCTTCTTCCATCATTCTTGTAAAAAAAATAGGATATGGAGATTTTGTAAAAATTATCAAGTCCTTAATGCTATTATAATTAAGGATAATATTTATATTCCAATAGTTTATGAACTTATAAATAAACTATTTGAAGCTCAATTATTCTCCAAGTTGAACTTAATAAGGTTGGATTAATCATTAAATAATGGTGAATCTGGAACACAGGTAAAAAATCACCTTTAGAACACATCAAATCGTTACGAGTAGGGATGACAATGGGTTGGGTCAGGCACGGATAATACCTATCCGCTACATGACCTGCAATAAAAAAATCTACTCGTTACCTGCTTTATTATTTGTCCCATTACTCTCCATCCATTTAAAAATTATCTGCGGGTATTTTAAAACTCACGGGTACCTGTGGATATATGTAGATATTTTAAAAAAATGTTATAAATTTTTAAAATAAAATCTAAATAATATTTCAAAAAAATATAAAATATAATATAAATTAAATTAAATATAAATTAAATTTTAATTTTAATTAAATTTAACATAATAAAATATAAATTAATTTTAATTTTAATAAAATTTAACTTAATAAAATATAAATTAAATTTTTATTTTTATTTTTATTTTTTGCAGGTAATAGATACTTATAGGTATGGATAATATAATATCTGCACTCAACATGTTTATAAGCCTACATGTTATTCAAGAATAATAAATATTTACAGATATCAACTATTTGTTACATATTTTATTCCTAAATATCCATGGATATATTATTTTTGCCATAACTAATTATGAGTAACTTGTTATGTCTTTGAGCTTACAAATGTCTTTGCAACATTCCAAAATTTAATGAATGAAATGTTAAAGGGCTCGAAGGAAAATTTTCCTTGTTTTTTTTTTATATCCTTGTAGCCCTTATTGATCTATACATTTAAATTGGATCATTTACAAGTAAGTACTTCTTCAACAACATCAACTGTTTGTTAAGCTGTCAATATTTTACTTTTATTGCAAGAGGTAAACTATCTGGGTCACATTGTCTTAGGTAGAGGAGTGTCCATGAATCAAGGTAACGTTCAAGTAGTTACACAATGGTCAATTCCTACTAACCTCAAGCAGCTGAGAGGTTTTTTTAGGACTTTTTGGAATATTATAGGAGGTTTATAACAACCTCAAGCTGAATGATTTTTTTTTTTTCATTTTTACCTTTCAAAAGTTACCGTTTTATTTAAATTTAACTAATTTTTTAAATTAAGTACTTTTTAAAATTAAATAAATAAAAATCATATATTAAATAAATAAAAATCATTTCAAAATAAATAAAAATTATTTATATTTATTTTTACAACTATAATTTCATTTTTTTTGCTATGAAAAAGATAAATACACGTGTGCATAATATATCTATTTTCACTGGTAAATTAAAAATGATAATGTTATACCAGTAAATATCTGGTTCATGTCTGGTAATATTGCAATAATTCAAGAGGAAAAAAAATATTCAACCGCTTTTAATAGAAAAAAAAAATCAATTATTCATAAAAATAGGAATGAAAAACATTAGGAGGAAGATTAGTCGTTTTAGGCGTCTAATATACTTTAAAAAAATAAATTAAAAATAAATTAATGGTAAGATTATGACGCTTGTAATAATTTTAGGACAATGATATTTCACAATATTTTAATATCACGTAAATAGTATCAAAATATTGTAAAAAAATGTTATTAAAATATCATTATTTTAAAATAAAATATATGTTTTATAGGCACGAATGGCTCGTTGTTCCACAAATCTAACTCGTTGGATTAATGAAAAATGATAGACTTATTTTTTTCATTGTTCAAAAATACATGGAAAGAGTTTGGATATATTATTATCCAGGATCTGATATTGAATCTTCCAGTTTAGAATTCTCTATAAACTTTCGACCAGACAATTACCGGAAGAGATGAATATTCCAAATATTTATAAAAAATATTTGATTAATATTGGTCAAAAGGGTTGACAAAATTCGTGTCAGAATCTGTTTCGTAGGCTGAAGGTTGTGGCAATCAGATTGCTCAAATACTTATTTTGAATCAAACAAATCAAAGTTTAGGCTATTTGAAATACTTGTATTGACTAGTTCACTGTAATTAAACACCATTTTTTGTGACCAATTGTGGCCTTCATTACCTACTTAATTTTATTTTCCTAACATAAATTAAACTAATACATGTATATCGTATTGGCTCGTTGACTCACTTAATTATAACTTGTTTTTAAAATAAAAAAATTACAATTTTTTAATTCAAATCTAAATAAATTTCACTCTAAGCTTCAAAATAAAAAAATATATCATACAATTTAAGCGTAATCCAAAAACAAACACAAAAGGTGAACAAATCAATTTTTAAGATCGATAATTTTTGTATCATGTGTCCATATATAATATTAGAGTCTTCAATAGATAAATCTATAATATTTTTTTCTCTTGAAACATCTTTTTTATCCCCATCTACAATATAATAAAAAAAGTTAACTAATAATATTGAAACATAAAATAATAAATAATTAAATTAAATTAGGTGGGTTGGTAAGCCAACCCGCCTCGCCACGGGTTCAACCCAGGTGAACCGGATTCTAAGTGAGTCTAGCCCACATAAAAAATTACATTTTTTTCAAATTCAATCCGGCTCAAACCTCTGATGAATCAGATTGACTCACGTGTTACACCTCATTTTTACAGTAATAGATTTTAGATTTAAGATTAGCTCAATATTGGATTAATTTAGTAGTTTTTATACTGTTCAAGTATATAACACCACCAAAATAATTATACATACAAAAAAGACATTCTTGAAGAAGTTTCTATGTATTACGATCTTTTGATTGTTCATAATGTCTATTCAATTTTACTGTGCCTCATTAATTGGATACCTCATACTTCAAATTTTCAGCATACTTGCTGCTATAAGATATTTTGTTCACACTAAAATATCTGCATAAACAAGATTATAATGATTTATTTAGTCTTTTATACATTATATACTATTATAACGTGTTATACATACATTATATAATTTTTTTTAGTTCTTCAAAATACAAAAAAATTTGATTGATATGTTCTATACATTAAGAATAAGACTCCTTGAAAGGTAAATTATGCCTTCTTAACATAATTAATATATTGTTCATTATTGTTATAGGTTAATACATTAATTCATTATAAAAAATTTAATATTTTTATGCATTACAGGGAAGCTCGTGCACATCCAGAACATACATTGTTATTTGGTCTTCAATGAAGAATTAATTGATGCACAATTATTAGTTTGTACTATAATAATTTATTTTTCAAAAACTATATGTATATTACCCTTTGCTCTTAATAAATATAAATTTACTTCTTATATTAAGTTAATAACATTATAATATCGTCATCTATTGATATAATAATATAGATATTTAAAAAATGCATTCATATATATATATATATATATATATATATATATATATATATATATATATATATATATATATATATATATATATATATATATATATATATATTGTAATATTCTTTTTTTTTTATTTTAGTATATATTTTTTTTCTCTCATTTTCTAACTAACTATTTTATATCCATAAAATTCAATCAGACTTTCAATCAGACTTTCAATCTTTTTTTTTCTTTTAGTACACACTTTTTTTTTCTCATTTTCTAATTATTTGACTTGTTTTATATCCACAAAATTCACTCACACCTCTAAGATACTTTTTTAAACAATCTTGATTACATAATTTTTTGGTAGTGTAGATATATTCAAATGGTATATTATCAATTTCAATAAATCAAATAGTTTTTAAATCTTACCTTCCTACTCTTTTTTAGTATTTCTATTTATTGTTTATATTTTTCACATGATGACTCTTTCGATTTCAAGTGTTCAATAGCTTCTTTTATTAGCTAATTCAAAAAAATATCTTTTGTATCCTCTTTGATAATTAATTTTTATTGTTTCTTAAGGTTCGACTAGTTTAATAAAGTTTTCTCAAATCTCCAATATACTTTATAACCTATTATACTCTTAATCATACAACTTATTTCTTTGTACAATTTCGTCAAATGGTATATCAAAATCATTTTTAGGACGCACATTTTATAATTTTTAATAGTTTTATTTATTATATTTTTATCCTATAAAATATTGTTTTTTATATAATAATTTTTATTTTCTAACTCATTTTCATAAATATAAATTTATTTTTGCAATTGTATTAAGAAATTTTATTTATTATAATATAATAATTTAATTTTATTGTCGTAAAGTTTAAAAGATGGAAAATCTATGTTTAAATTTAAATTATTATCAGTTTAATACTTTTTCTATATGTGATTTCATTTAAGTAATATATATAATTTTTACTAATTATCTTCTTAAAGATATAATACTCCTAAAAACTTCGTCAAAATACATACATGACTTTGTAACTTTTAGTTTCTTGTCTTCACGTAACTACCCGTATAGATAAATATTTGAACCCTCTTTTAGCAAATTTATATTTTTCTTTAATTTCTTTTTTATAAAACACATATTTGATATTACTACGTACTTTGACATCTTAGTCATGTTAACTTTCTAAAAATATCTATCAGTTTTCATCATATAAAAAACTAATAATAAAAAAAAACATAAAAGACTATATATAGATTAAATAACTTTCCCAAAAAAAACCTATACAAATCTAAATATGAAAAAAAATGCCAAGAAAGCCTATACAAATCTAAGAAAAAAAAATATTACTATAAAGGTATGTTTTTCTTTATTAGTACTTAACTCATGATTCCTTTAAACTCACATCTCTTTACACTTTTGTTCAACTTACTTCTTTATCCTTCTCTACGAAATTATCAAAACATTCTCCTTGATCAATATATATATTTTTTATGGACTCTTTTACCAATAATAATAATAAATAGGAAAAAAATAGTGCTAAATTAAATTATTCAAGAGATCATTTTATATTTTTCTTCTACCTCTTTTATGTTGGATTTCCTAACAATAATATTGGTATATATGGTGCGTAGATTCAAGTATATAGCTAATTGATTATAAAATAACTTTAATATCTTAATTTATATAAGAGAAATTTACATACAATAAAATTATCTATGGATTTTTGTTTTAAGAAACAAAATAGTAATAATGTTATTAAATTAGCAAGTTAATAATATATATTAAAAGTTACGAAATAAATTCTTAAACAGAGGCCAGTATAAAACGTTCAATTAAAAATAAACTTTCACCATAACCTAATATATTTATATACATGTTGATTTAAAGATAACATAAATTTTTAGTCTCTTCCATGTGATTCAAGAACTTGCATATCTAAATTTACTCATGTATATATTATGGCAATAAGTAAAATAATAAATTATCTCAAAACAAATTTTCATAATATAACAACTTTATTTAAATTAATCTCAATAATAAAATTCATAATTAAACTCAATCCATCTTTATTTTATCAAACATATATGTATACAAACACTATGCACCCATATAACAAAACTTATTTATTAAAAAAATATCTTCTAATAACTTTTGAAAGACACTTATTAAGGATTAACACATTTTTTACACTTTTTTTTCATATAAGCATTACACACTTTAACTATGTGGGTACAAGATGAGTATAAGACATTCAAAATCCGAGACCCATAGTAGATTTATAATCAACTTTCATTTAACTTCTCATTGATGTATGACTCAAATCATTATAATAAAGTGAGGAGAATTTCAAATTCTTTAACACATATTATTCCATATTAGTGACATGTAAGGATGAAAAAAAAATCCGCACCTGCGGATATCTGTGGATAAAATCCGCAACGGATAGTTGGTATCTGTGGATATTTACTACCCGCGGATTGCGGGTAGCGGATTTTTTAATACCCGCTTATAAACAGGTCGAGTACGGGTATTATACTATCCGTATTCGCGGATATCCGCTATCCGTAAAAAATAAAAATAAAAATTTAATTTATATTTTATTAAATTAAATTTAATTAAAATTAACATTAATTTATATTTTATAAGGTTAAATTAAAATTAAATTTTAATTTATATTTAATTTAATATATATTATATTTTTTGTAATTTTATTTAAGTTTTATTATAATATTTTATAAAAATATATTTTTTTAAATATTTGCGGGTATCCACAGGCATTCACAGATATCCGCGGATTTTAAAATATCTGCGGGTATCTTTTAAGCAGATATCCGTGCGGGTAGCGGGTGAATTTTTTTGTCGGATCGGGTTGTAGGTAGACACTATCCGTGTCCCATCCGACCGCTTGTCATGACATGAATTTTACATATAAATACCATTCTCATTTATTTATATATATATATATATATATATATATATATATATATATATATATATATATATATATATATATATATATCACATATATAAAAACCAGAAAGGTATAAAATTTCCACCGTATTAAATTTAAGCATAAGAGTAAAAATATAAAGTTATAATTTAATTTATTAAAATGTCTTTTTCTATCACATAACACAAATTATTCATAAACTTTACCTAAAAATCTCTCCACTTTTATATTCAAATATCTTAATAAATAATATAAATTTCACTTTTAAATTCTCCTTAATTCATTCATTCCGCTTCACTCAAATTCATATTCAAAAGCGTTAGAGTAACATAAAAACATTATAAAAGTCAATGTTTCCTATTTTTTTATAATTATGTTTTAAGATCTTTTAATAAATTGAAAAAAAAATATTATACTTTTCTTAATTTTGACTATATATTAAATTTTCTACTTTTCTCTTTTCAGTTTTACATATTGTATATAGGTTTTTTAAACTAAAATATACAATATTATTTTTCATTCTAACAAGTTATTTATAAAAATATTATTTTATGCTTTTCTTTCTACATCATAATAAAACATATAGGTAGAGTGGTCAAATATTACGTTAAAAGCAATAATACAAATGACAAAATATGCTGAACTTAGAAAATAATTAATGTGATTTTATAATTATGTGAAGACTTAACGTTCACGTTCTATATAACGTTCAAGATTTATATATGGTATTAGTTATAAAGTTACGGTAAAACGTATTAATTTTGTTTACTCTAAATAAAATATTTATAACGATTTTCTTTTAATCTTGAAAATAATGAAAAGATGAAATAAAATATTTTGAATGAGTTGGAGAAAACTTTGACCATATAATGTTATAAATTTTAATATTAGTAGAAATTGAAACTGGTGGTAAAAAATTGAAGATTTTATTAAATATTGAATATGTTTTCAGTTGGAGACAGTAATAGTGTGTATAAATAGGGTTGTTGGTATTGCATTATGTCATACAAAAATAGAAAAGAAAAAGAAAAGAAAAGAAAAGAAGATTTTTGCAGAATGGAATTGAAGATGATGAAAGTGAAGATAGTGTTGGTGGGATTTATGATTATGGCTTTGGTTTTGTGTTCAGGAAATGAAATTCAGAAAAATGATGCGAAGGCGCCAAAGGGACCACTCATTTGCCCATTGGATTGGCTTTCCATTAAGATGTTTTGTGCAACTGAGGCAGACTGTCTTAAACAACAACCTGGTTCACTTTGTAAATGTCTTAACCACCAATGTTGTTGTCAGAGATAGAACTTTTTACTTTTCTCTTATCATTAATAATATAAACTTTCTATATCTATCAATAATAACTTTATAATCCTTTTCATATCATCTTGTTTCTCCTCATTATCCAATACATTCATACCAACATTTCTAAGGAATCAATCACAGAACCACCAATTTATGATAATTCACATATCAATCATATTATTATTTAGGGAATATTCATTAACACTTTATGAAAGTAAGTTTTGTCAGATATTAACACATTTATCATTTAAGCATACTTGAGTTTCATGGGTTTAATTAATATAAAGATCATCAAGAGGGTTTAGTAATGTTAAGTGTCATTAGACCATATATTCTTTATATCCTTGTAGATGATATTTTGTCTTAATTGTATAATTATTATTTTTATTTAGTGCTGAATTTCGACTAATAAATTTAGAGAACCAATATAATATATACTTAAAATTTATACATTTAATCATGGTTACTCATACCATAAAAATAAATATATAATTTTATATAACTATAACTATAAAAATATCATATATGTTTAACGGATTATACACTTGCTTATTTCAAATTCTTCAACTCATTAGTTGAATCAAAACTAAAGTATGGACTTCATTCTAAATTAATGTTTCTAATTTCATCTCTTTATTCATTAGATTCCATATTTGAGAACATTCTCCTATATTATATTCCAAATAATTAATACATAATTTTTTACTTGTAATTCGTTTTATCTTAAAGAAGGAAACAATCATATCATTAGTGTCATGGAATAGGTGAAAAAGGTGAATTTATTTGTGTTATTTTCATTTACACATGTAGCTTCCTTTTAATCATTTTTTAAATTTATTATTTTATTCTTCATTAATATACTTTTATAAAAAGTTCAACACTAAAAGATAAATTATCTTTATCCGGCAGACGTAATTACTAAATGGAAAAATTAAAATATTTAAGTCACACTTGAAAAAGTTATGAAAAAATATAAAATAGTTAAAATTTTCTTTTATGTTCATTAAAAAAACTAGTATACAAAAAAATAATGTATAAAAAATATATAAAACTAATATTTCACTATCAAATATGATAATAAAAAACTATATTTTTTTTAAAGAATGGAACAAAAGAAAAATAAGAGCAAAAATAATGAGTTTGGATTAATTTAAAAAAAAAGAAAACAAAAAGAACATATGAAATGGGAGAGAGTGAGAGATGAACATAAACCATAAATAACTTAAAGAGAATATTTTATTAAGTTTTTTTATTCTTTATTGTATTTAAGTTTATATTTTACTATTTATTAATATTAACGTACTTTATAAAAAAAATAAAAAAATCTACCTAATTTAATTCTCATAAATTTTCGTTATACATACATAAAATTTCGAAAGTTGGGAGGGTCACGAACACCCCCAAGAAGATTCAAAAGATTCGTTGTTGTTCTTATTCCTCAATTTACAGATAGACATGTTTTATTATTTGGAGTACGGTGACATATTTTTTGTGTGTAAAACCTTTTATTATAATACAGTTGTTTTTCTTTATTCTTGTTTTTGTGTCTTTTTTTTTTTCCTATGAATCCAACACAAGGAGAGGTTGTTCAAACAAAAAAAAGCAAAGACGTGTAAGCAGAGGAACTTACTCAAGTAATGTGTGAATGACGATAACATGCATCTGTGATGTAAAATATACGTATTATGATGATGATGGATTGACCACATAAACTTATCAAGAAAATACTGTATCATATGCTTAATTGGTAATCAAATTACACAGATTAATGAGAAATTGAATAAGATTTGTGCACTAAACTATTTAAAAGTATATATATATATATATATATATATATATATATATATATATATATATATATATATATATATATATAAATTATTCTAATAAAGGAAGACGAGGATTGTAACACTTCTGTTTAAATGTCATGTGTAACTAAAATACAATTATGAAAAAATATTATAATATGGTAAAATATTTAAAAACTTAAAATTAATTAAAATTTGTAAAAATAATAAACAATCTCAATACAACTTGAAATATGATATTAAAATTTTTCAATATAATTTATTAAAAAGAAATAAAGTTTGAAAATTTTAAAAATAGTTGGAAACCATCATCACACATGAAGGATGAGCCAACAACATCAACACCCAAAAACACATATAATTATATAATTAATATAATATTGTTATCTAATAATGTATAAGCTCATAACATCAATCCATTTCACAACACAAAACATATTGTTAATTCAAACTCTTATCTAGATAAACCATGTCACCACCATCAATCACTATGCTATATGTCGTCTTTCTTACTTCAACACACGACCAATTCTTTTAAAAAAAATGCGGTTTATTGAAAAATTAAATAAATCATTAAAAGATTAAACTAATAAACAATATTTTTTTAAACAATCTATTGAAAAATTAAATAAATCATTAAAAAAATTGAATAAATAGATCATGCTTATTTAAAAAAAATACTATCTACATTGATAGAGAATATTTTTTCAAATAAGTGCGGTGGATTGATGAACATTAGATAACACTTTTTTTTAAACTTTATAGCCTTCCAATAGAGAATGCTAAAAAACGTTATCTGTTAAAAGATTTGATGATTTTGTAGTAGGAGATTTATCATTAAATTACATTATTGCTGCTTCAATTACTTATTGTGACCTTTAATTTAAAATCAAAACATTTAATAAGTTTAAAATTGAAACTGGTGGTAATAAATTGAAGACTTTAATAGTGTCACCTTTAATTATTAATTAAATGTTTTGTTTCTACGTGAAATATTGAATAGGTCGAGTTTTAAACATGAATGGTTTTTGCAATGTATTGAAGTGAGTATAAATAGGGTCGGTATACTGCATGATCTCCTATAGAACTTTTATCTTAGATAAATCATAATTATTTATGAATTTTATTTGTTACTTGCAGATTTTGACTGCAGGTAACTAACATTTTTTTAATATAAGTTGAAATTATATATCAATTAATTAAACAGCCTTTTCTTTTTTGTATGCAATATAGACAGCCTTCACGGGTGTGTTTAATATAAATATAGAAACAGGTGTGTTTTAAAAACATAAAAGGAATATTGAAATACAAGAGACAAAACGACCTTACAGATAGTGAGTGTGTTTTTTCTATAGCCCCTCATTAAGACAATAAACATGTAATTAAATACACCATAAACTAATTATTGAAAATCATTAAATAACAAATAACTGACAATATGTTGTAGTTGAATATAACAGTTGGATTTGACATTATGATATTGATGGCGTTGCTGGTGGCTTTACTGCGTCTCACATGAAAGGGTTGAAATTTCAGAACTCAACCAAAATCTGATAGCCGAAAGAGTCCGCCATCACACCAAGGCCAAGGCCAAGTCTAATCTTCTGCCTTTTGTCTCTTAGTATTAGTCAAAGTTTTCATTATACGTGACTTCTTCCTTTGAATATGTCTCTCTCTCTCACTATATATATATATAGACACGCCAACCCTATCTCTCATTCTCATCTTCAACATCTCCAAACTCAATCTCATCAACACACACATCCCATGGCTTCTTTACATACCACACCTCTCCTCTCTTCTTCTCTATCAAAAATCAACGCTTCTATTCGTCTCCCTAACCCTCCACCACTCTCTCGTTCTCTCCCAAAGCTACCATCAAAACCCCTGCGCATTGATCAACTTAATGGCTCCACACACACAATTCCATTGGAGAACAACGTTGTTACCAAACACATATATCAAGATTTATTCACTCCCACCGACACATCATCTCATAACCTCACTCTTCAACTCTACGCAATTTTGGAGCAAGTTTCTGACAGAATTGAAATGCACAAAAACATTGGCGAACAGAGAAACAACTGGAATACTCTTCTTCTTAACTCCCTCAACACGATCACTCTCACTGCCACGGCCATGGCCGGTGTTGCTGCAGCCACCACTGGTGACACCGGGGCACCGCTTTTGGCCTTGAAACTATCATCAACGCTCTTGTTTTCTGCCGCCACAGGGATGTCACTCATCATGAACAAAATTCAGCCCTCACAACTCGCCGAGGAGCAACGCAATGCTACAAGGTTGTTCAAAGAGCTTCATACCCAAATCCAAACCCTAATCACTATTGGAAATCCCACAGAGAAAGATGTGAAGAGTTCAATAGAGAAGGTGTTGGCACTCGACAAAGCTTACCCACTTCCCTTGTTGGGAGCCATGCTCGACAAGTTTCCCCAAAAATATGAACCAGCGGTCTGGTGGCCTTCGTCTCAGTCCCAGAGAAAAAGTAGAACACGGGAGAGGAAAAGGTCTGAGAATGGATGGAGTGAAGACCTCGAAAAGGAGTTGAGGGAAGTGATCGAAGTGATAAGGAAGAAAGACAGTGAGGACTATGAGAGGCTCGGAAACATAGCGTTGAAGGTGAGCAAGAGTCTTGCAATTGCGGGGCCTTTACTGAGTGGGATTGCAGCAGTGGGGTCTTCTTTTGTGGGGAATGGCTCATTGGCGGCATTAGTGCCTCTCATGGCTGGCTCATTGGCTTCGGCAGTTAATGCATTTGAGCACGGTGGCCAAGTGGGCATGGTGTTCGAAATGTACAGAAACTGTGGTGGGTTCTTCACGCTTTTGGAAGAGACCATTAGGGACACTCTTGAAGAGACAGACACCGAGAAAAGAGAAAACGGTGAAGTTTTTGAAATGAAGGTGGCAATGAAGTTGGGAAGAAGCGTTTCGGGGCTGAGACGCCTTGCCTCAAAATCTGCTTCCTTTGCTATGGAAGGAATAGTCGTAGATGAATTCGCCAGCAAGCTCTTCTGATCAGGATAACATTTCATCTCAAACGATACATTTATTCTTTGATTCTTTATTGTATTGTATAGTCCTCTCACATAACTTTACGGAGTATTCGTTGAAAATATGTATAGATATATTTGTAAGTACTTTCAATTAATTGACACTCAACGATCGAAATTTAATTCTCACATTTCTCTGTCTTATATAACTCAATTAGATGGCAGTATGTGCATAAGGAATTCAATTTCAAACTATAGATGGAACGCATATATATATATATGGATACCACGTATACAAAACAATACATACATCAATCCCACACCAGATTTGAGATGAGATCTTCATCCATTTTCCTTATCATGGTAAAGTATTTTCAATTGACAGTAGGTCTTATGTTATATTCCTGGAAATACATGAATTGTAGGAACATGGAAAAGAAAATAATTAACAATAATGAATTGTCAGTGTTGAAGGCATCTGTTCACCTTCCACCACAATTTCAAAAGACATTTGTGTTTGTTTGAAAAGAAAATGGAGGACCTTTTTGGATAGTCATGGCCATTGTATTGAAAATTGAATAAGTAAAAGGTAATGCCTGAAATAAAAGGCAAGAGTATAATTATCAAGAAAATCATAACAGTTGCTTTAAATTTAGTGTATGACATAATTACCTAATTCTTTTATTTGGTTTTGTGTGTGATAAAATAATGGTTTTACTAGTCCCATGTTGATAATCCAAGTGGGCATGCGAGTGGGTGGAAGTGTTGAACAGACCAAGTCAATGAAATGAATTGGTGAGCCGTCAATGTCCTTCTCTTCATTTCATTTTAAATTAACATTAATACAAACATATTGTCTTCTAAAAACAATAAGATTAATTCTTATTAGTTTGGATGTTGGGGGAGAAATGTGTCGCAGCTGAGAGAACTCGCCCCAAAATCAGCTTGGTGTCGAATCTGTGGTGGATCCTAACTTGAGTAGTCATTAATTTATTTAGCTTAGATGGTGTTCCGGTGTATAAGGTTGACTTCCCTTACTCTTTTATATGTATTTGGTTTTTCTATGCTTTGCCAAAATTATAGAATGTAAAGTAAGAAACTGGAAGTGTAAAATGAATAACAAGATAAAGATGATAAAAAATATTTAATTGTTTAAGTTGTCTGATAGGAATGAAATTTTTCAACCTATATAATCCATATAATTAATTATATGAATTATTAGTATTATTATTTACAACTCGTCTTTCCAAACAAGGTCTATAACTTTAACACAATAGAATATCAAGTATCGTGGACTGGGTATCATAATTCGGATATTAAATATTGTGTCTCCTATCTAAGAAAACATGAATGGATAGCTAAAGAATGAAGCTTATTTGACAAGTAATTGGAGTAGTAGATTTCAAGGCTGAAGGAACTACATAAATATAATCCATCCAATTAAATCTATAATCAATGAGATAAAACATTATAAATAAAGTATTAATGATAATTTATGATTTAATTTTGCATTAATTATATTGAGATTTGACTAAAGAGCTATGACGAAGTAAGCTGAGAAATCTTTTGTAAGAATTGTTTTTGGTGTGAGTACTCGGAATTCAAAGAGCCAAGTAATGGGAAGGATTGCATGAAGGGAAGAGATTTTTGCATATTGTATTCGATCCTGAAAGAACAGGTAGATCTTTTTATTTTTGTAAAAAAAGTAAATATAAGAATATGATCTTGTCTTTTATATTTATGATCTTTTCTAATCTTTATTTTGTGTTTTTCCTTCTTTTCTGTATTCCGAAAGCCAAGTCTTGATTTTTTTTATTTCTAAGTCCCAATAAATATATATATATATATATATATATATATATATATATATATATATATATATATATATCGTTTAATAATTAAAAACACATTTATTATAACGATGATATATATCGGAGTAAAAGAAATGGACAGTATTTCGGGTCTTGGTATACATATGGATAACAATATTTTGAGTGTGTAGAGATAAACTAATTGTTTTTTTTTTTTTACAGAGTTGCAATTTATGTACACAATGGTTAATTTAGTTATCCTACTATTCGTGTTGACCTGGTTTAACGTTTATAATTTTGGATTAATCTAATGTTTAGTTGGATTTAGAATTATTATTATACGGATAAAAATTACCCCAACTTGATATATTTGCAAAGCAAGTGCATCAAATTATATGATTGTAATATTGTCCAATTGAATTTCATCTCTTCCACTTGTACCATATTTTCTGACATTTTGTTCATAATTAATGTCATTGCTTTTAGAATATAATGGAAATACTTTAATATGCTTTGCGTAATCAGAATCAAGTTTATCTTCACAAGTAATTTATAAAATAATAATATTTTCATTATCCTTGTGTGAAGCAAAAACTTAATTGGTTTGAAAGTGTGTTTCTTTTTCTTGTAGATAAATTCTATTTAAACACCGTTTTATGCTAAAATTTCTATTAGTGGAAACTTTTCATTGAAAGTCTAACTAAAAATGGATGAAATCAGCATACCTGTGAATAAATATTAATGATTTCATTTATATATTTAAGATATATATTGGTTTATATTAATTTAAAATATATGGGATCAGACTTTTGAGTTAGTTTAAATGAAAAAAAAAAATCATTGAGATAAAGGTTATAAGCCAATGGGATTAATATATTGAGATACTGAGAAATAAGTAGTTTGTGGAAATAAATCAAAAGAAATGTTAATTGTTTATTGTGAAATTGATAAAGTTGCTACCAACAATGTAAAAGAGTTGCAACAATATGTAGGTGTGTCTCTCTTAAAAAGGTGACAAATAGACTGTATAAGTTAGTGTAGAATTTGTGCAAAATAAATAAAATGTATAACTCCTTTAAATTTATAATTATATATAGAATTTCTTGTTTTGTAGTTTAGGGTAACAAACACTACAAAGGCTTCTTTACCGGTCTTTTCAATTTATATGCAAATTTATTTTATATTTATAGAAATTTATCTTTCTGGTCTTTTTTTTTTGGAAATTTTACTCAACTTTCACATTAAACTTTTTTTTCCTTTGATTACATACAGGGATAATAACGGATTGAGTCGGACATGGATAATGCCTATCCACAATCCAATTCTTTTGTTACTTGTTCGTTATCCACACGGATACCCATTTAAAAAATGTCCGCAAATCCATGGTATCCATGAATATATGCAAATATTTAAAAATATATACTTTTATAAATTATTAAAATAAAATTTAAATAAAATTACAAAAATTATATATAAATTATAATGTAAATTAAATTAAATATAAATTAAAATTTAATTTAACCTTTTAAAATATAAATTAATTTTAATTTTAATTAAATTTCACGTAATAAAATATAAATTATATTTTTATTTTTATTTTTTGCGGGTAACGGATATCTATAAGTACTAATAGTATAATACCCGCGCCCGATCCATTTATAAACAGATATTAAAATACTCGTTACCCATAATCTGTAGGTAGTAAATATCCATGAGTACTTGTTATCTATCGTGAATTTTTTTATTATTTTTTTTAATTACTATTTTTATTTTTTAACCTAATGAGTAAACTTTACACTATCATATGTTTCGACGATTAAATATATTTTGTAAAAATCATCTTTGAAAATGTTTTTAATTGAATTAACTTGTGTTATAAATTTATTTGTCTTCTGTATAAAAATTAATTTAACACATTGAAAATCAAGTTTGGTTGCTAACTAAAATATAAAAACAACCCATAAAATTTATTTTGAATTGCAATTTACGGTTCAAGATCATCGGCCTCAAAGGTAACTCAATATTATCTAAAAAATTCAATAATAGATGCTTCATTATAATAATAATATTTCCTGAAATATTGAAAAGATGTGTTATAGTTCTATTTCAGTTATTATTTAAAGGATATTAAGAGAACTACTTAATATATTTTCTATATATTAAAAGGTTTATAAACAGAGGAAGTAATCAATTAATACCCTTATTCAAATATTATTTATTATTATTTTATTTGCTCACTCTTAATTACTTGAATATGTAGAGGGTTTTGTTGGTGGACTCTTTCCCTTGCCTTCTAAGCTCGGGCCATTTTCACTCTTTATAAAAACTCCCACAATTGAAAATCTTTCATCCACAACAGAGGTTACCCATTAAATTTTCAAGAACTATAATATTTTTCTTTTAGTGATAGATATTCATGGAAAAGAAAAATAATATGCTTTTACATGAAATAAACAAATCTTCCATTCTTAGATAGACATAAACACACTTTCATTAAAAAAAATCTCCTTTTCATAAAAATAGATTTCATTAATGAAATCTGTAGCATTGTTGTACAGACAATGGAAGCGAACTTGAAAGTTTGAACATAAACTCTACAGTTAATAAAATGCCTTGAGAAAACCAAAAAGGAACTGCCATAAAGGACGCATTCCAGACATAATATAGCTAGAGTACCAGGAGTATAATGCATTGTTTTAACACGTCAAATTTGATGCAATGGGTTTAACACTTATTCTAGCCTAAATCTTTAAGGGAATAGATTTATTGGTCATCTTTATTTCATGTTCAGCATTTTCATTGTAAATGTAAAACTTCTTGGCTTTCTAACAAAATTCAACTCAAATATCTTAATATTGATATGGAATTATGAATGCAATCGAAAGCCTATATTTCAGACAATGACATTAACATTGACTTTTAACACTCGGATTATGGGAAAATTTGTCAACAAGAAGAAGTGATTAGGAAATGTTTGAGATAAAAATACAGAAGTAAATTAGGATGGCTTATAGTATTTTGTTGGTACAAATGGCATTTTGGTAATGACTCCTTCATTGGCTTTTCCTCGAATGATAATCTTTACTTTGGTGCCTGCCTTGTGCAATCCAGATTTGACATATCCCATGGCTATGTTCTTCTTAAGGCAAGGACTGAATCCACCACTGGTTATTTCCCCAATGTTCTTCCCTCCTTCATCTTGAATTTCACTGTGGCTTCTGGGAGGTGGACCAGAAGAAATGAAACCAACACGCCTGATGGAAGGTCCTTCTTCAAGCTGTTTCAGGATAACAGCAGCTCCTAGAAAACCACCTTCTGCTCTCCTTCTCTTTCCTATAGCCCATGTCAGTCCTGCTTCAACTGGTGTAGTGTGTTGTTCCATGTCATTCCCATATAAACACAATCCAGCTTCAAGTCGCAGACTGTCTCTTGCACCCAATCCTGTCAATCTCACCTTCCCTTCAGATTTTTCCAGTATTGCCTTGGCAAGATCTACACCATGCTCTGAAGGAACTGAGATCTCAAATCCATCTTCTCCAGTATACCTGAAAGTCTCGATGAAGGAAGTGTTATTCATTATGCTTGGTCCAACCAATTAGACTAAGCATGGTGTCCCTGATAGACTCTACTGACAACAGAAACTTGCAAAATAAAATCAAGATTACTCGGTCACAATAAGAAAGTTAGTGTATCATGGAAAGGAAAGGAAAGATTGCCAAAGTAACACAAGATGGAGTCTCAGGAAGTTGATTAGTACTCGGATGAACTTTAAAGAAGGAAATGTTGATGTTGGTAAGAAAAGCATACCCGGTTCGGGTAAGAAAGCACTGTGAACCATTTATGTCCAACACACGGAACTCCCCAAAGTATAGCTTGCTCAAATCCTCTTTTGTGAGGTGTTGAAGAACGGGGCCAGCAAGAGGACCCTGCACCAGTGACAATAAAAATCCTTTATTGATGTTACAGTGAGGAGCCGTCTATTAATTCAAAAGCCCCTCAATTCATTTGAATATTTTAACACGAGTATAAAACACCTGAACAAGTGAATCGTTATACCTAGTTTTAATCTTGTGACTGGGAAAAGAATATGCGATACTAGAACAAAAGATACCAATGGCAGGTGATATGACAGTGTGCTAAATAGTTTCCTGAAGCATTGGTTTAATGTTTAATGTCTCTACAGGAGAAAACCTCAAGCAGCAGGATAAAGGCAAATAGGTAACACATAGCAGACAAAACAAGTTAAAAGTTGTCCTTAGCAGGTGCCAACGTAGAAGAGCATGTGAAATTACCTGCAGAGCAAGTAGAGATCTCTCATCATGTATGTGCCATGACACATCACCTCCTTTGGCCTTGAATGCCTTCATATGCTCCTCAATATGAGCCAGATCTTTATCCCTGCAACCAGCATTCACAACCAAATAAATGTGGTCATCGGTCACCTTGGTAATTACTGAATCATCGATTGCCCCTCCCTTTTCATTTGTGAAAACAGTGAGTGTCCCAGTTCCAGGGGCAAGCGCAGCAACATCAGCAATGACTAGCTTTTCAAGGAATGAAACAGCATCCTTCCCTTTGAGGCTCAGCCCACACATGTGAGAAACATCAAAAAGGCTACCATTCTGCCTACAGTTTATGGTCGAGTCCATGATTGAGTCCTTGTATTGGATTGGCATGCTCCATCCAGCAAATGGAACCATCTTCCCACCATGAGCAATATGGAAGTCATGAAACACCGTCTTTTTCAGCTCAGCTTCAGAGGCAAAACATCGACGAACAACAGCCTTCTTATCTCCATGAGCAAGACGACGTGTGACCAATTGCCCAAGTTGCCACAATCCCCCCCTCATTTTCTAAGCTAGATATCTGAAGAAAATACTTCAAAAGGTTAAGATAAGTTATTGACACACCACAGTGATAATGGTCACAGAATTTCATGTTACTGTAATTGAATCAAATAATTCCAAATTTGGGAAATATAATACAAGACGGTACGTCATTCTCCCTAACCAAAATTGGCCAAAATCCCAATGTCGAAACTGGAACAAGATATTCGATGGCGTTGCAGTCAGAGAAAAAACCAAGGCCCATTGTAACAAGCCAGATGCGATCCAAAAGGAAATAAAACTACAACAGAACAATTAAACCTAACATTCCATGAAAATTGTCATAGAAAATCTATAAACATGACATTTTGCAGAACTCAAAAATTCAAACAACAGATCAGTGTACGGTGACAGATGAAAAACCCAGTGAGGAATCAATCACATACCATGCACCCAGAATGAAATAAAGACAATACGGCTACATTTTCTAGATCTAAATGCCAATTTCGAGATTACGAGAGTGAGTAACTAAATATACGGATCAATACGATATTATTATGAAGCGAAGTGGTAAAATGAAACAGAGAAAAAGAGAAGTGAGAGCACTGACATGACAGAGATTGGTTTGTAATGTGTAAGGAATTGTTGAGGAAAACGAAGCAACAGAGAAGAGAAAAGGTGCGCAGTGTGTGTAAGAAAGAAGAGGGAGGCTTATCTGTTGGACTTGGACATAAATAATATAAGATGCATTTATATATATTTAAAGGAAGAAAAAAGAATAAGAAAAAAGCGGGTGTTGGTGGCTGAGAACGAGAGAGAGGTGAGAGGTTCCTCTTCTCAAATCGACATACTCTGTCGATAATACCACATCGTTAGTGAGTGGTCGAAGCACTACCAAACCACACTCACTCCTTCCCAATCTCTTTTCACCAATACCTTCTACTTGCTAATAATTTATCCTCAAAATTTATATATGTTCCGACTATCATATGATATATATCTTACATGCTTTTAATATCAACCACCTCAAATTGATTATCACAAACTAATTTTCAATATATATAAATATGATTAATATCGACTTTATGGTTTGATTTAATATTATTATTTACATCGATAAAAAAAATAATGGTTTAGCACGTTATTTTGTAATATATTTTTTTTTTCAAAATCTTGTTATTCTCCTCATTTTTGTAGCTGATAAAAGCAATAATAAAGCGATGAAGTTGGTGAGATGGTCTGGTCATGAAATAGAAGAAGTGAACCAAAACCTGAGCCAAGTGACTTGAGAAGGAAGCAGTTGGGTGGTTGGTGCCTCTGGACTCGGGTAATAAAAATTATTAAAAAGTTAAAAAATTTAGTTATAATATATTAGAAATTGTAGATAAGATGAATTTATAATATATAAATAATTATAAATTTTATTTTAAAAATTATTTATAAAATTAAATTAGACTTAAAATTTATGTAACCTGTTATTTGCAAAGTTCGTGTGCTTATATTTGGCTGGCTGTAGAAAACTTTATACAACATTTATTGATTATTTAAAAAAAAAATCTTAATTTAACATAATTTTAGCAGTGATGAGCTGACCAGGAAAATGATATATAAACAAATGACTGAAAGTAGCAATCTTTGATGATGGGAAGGGGCAGAAACGAAAAACAGTACACGGAACGTTGGTATTGTCTGTTGCGCGGAGATTTACAAATATTAAGAATTGAAAGCGATTGTTGGCAGCCAGAAACCATTCATCATATTCGTGGTTCCGCTGAAGCCCCGTTTCATAGATACTTTTTCTAAATTCTCTCTTCTCATTTTCTATTTCTATGTTTTGGTGTTTCAGTGAAGTTTATGCTTACCCTCCACCAGGTATTACTCTCCCTCTCCAAATCCCTTTTCCTTATTTACTTCCTCTTGTCTTTATTTTTCTTGAACCAACCTTTTTTTATTGGTTGTTTTGAAGGGATCAATATAATGGTTCAAACATGCTAATGGTGTATGCTCCTAGAGCTATTCTAAAGTGCCATTTATACCAAGATTCAGCTTCTGCTCAACAAACATACCCATGCAAGATCAATAACAATGTTAATTTGGTGAATTGCAATCCTAAACCTTTTGGCAATCCCTCTAGTAATATATTATTTCATAGTTCCTCCTTCTCTGGGAAATGTGATAAGCTACAGAAGAGTCTTCATCTATTCCATCATGTTGCCACACATAAATGGCTCGTAAGCATGCTTGCTGGACCATTTGACTTGTGTAGTTTAGTTGATTCATCAATTATCATTGCTCTTGCTGATTGATATGTTTTTTTTTCTTTTTGGCATCATGTTAAGTGTGGGTTACAGGATTCCGTTTCGTCTGATGATGAATATCGTTCTTCACGCAACATAGCCATCAGCTTGTTCAGGCGTTACAGGAACTTCATTGATCGTGGTGGAACCGATAATCTAAAAGTATTACCATTGACATGCCTCCTTTGCATGTTCTTTCAATTCTTTATATTCTAAACCTGTTTGTTTTGTGTGTTTTCACTCTCAGGAGTTCATCAATGCCGGGGTAAATGCATATTCGCTCGGATGCACTGATGAAGGATTGAGGAAAGAACTTATGGATATGAAGAACTCTGGGATTGAAATTGATGTAATGCAAAGTTATGGTGGAAGCACCAGCTTGAAATCTAAGATCATCTCAGAGGAGGTCAGTTATAAACAGCTAATTCTAAGCCATCAATCATGATTATCACGAGAATTTCTTGAGGATTAGCCTTTACTGTAAATTGGTGGAGCTGTGTCTGTGTAGAAGGAGCTGATTTTCTCCATTATGTTTAGCAGATTCTTAGAGACAGGTTTGTCTGCATATAAACAAACAGGCTAAGCCTCTTTGAAAGAAGCAACGGTAACAGAAATTATAGAACCGATAGTTGTTAGTTAAGCTTGTTAGTTTATTAGTTTTCTAAGCAACTACTTAATGCTAGCTCTTAATACAACACCAAATTGGCATCACTTGCATTACCTAATATCGGTTACTTGATTTTGGTGGTCATGAATTCTGCTAGGTCTCAATTGTCTTACTCTTAATGACGTGTATCATGCAGGTTGATGAATGCATTTTCTGGTTAAGCATTATATTCCTCACCATCTTGTGCACACCCCAACCAACCATTGTTAGATGGTCATCTACACCTCCGGTGTCAGATGAAGTGAGACTGCAGTGGAAAGGCTTTTGTGCTCTTATAGCAAATGCATATTTCATGAAGGGAATGGCTTGGTGAGATGCCATCCTTGCACCCTTTTTTCCTATATTTTAGTTTTCCTTACTTTTCAAATATGCTTCTAATAGAGTAGTGGTATGTATGATTTTTCCCCATTAAAGAGTATCATCTACCACTACCGTTAGTGGGTGAAGTTTGTTCTCCTTCCTTACTGTAGTGCATAGTTAAAGTTTGCAAGTAACAAAAGCCTATTGGAAATTCACAGTAATGCTTGATATGTGTTTATTGAAGGCTTCCGGTGAAGACTCTTCAATTAGAACAGACAGCTGTTATGGGTCAAGCTGAGAAACCGTCAGTTGTTGCTAGCCGAATGCGATTAGTCTTTAGCACGCTTGAGGTTAGCAGTTTACCTATTATTACGATAAATGTGTGGAAATGGTTAGTGTGCCGACCATGATATATTTTGAGACTTAATGTGGAACATCGCATGCATGCGATTAAGATTATTATTCTTTATGTCTCGCTGGTCATGCTCATCTCAATACATTGCTAATCAAAATAGAAATAGAATTTAATGTAACTATTTGACTGTTGTAGGTAGTGAGCCCACAGTGGCCAAGAGCATAGAACACGAGATCAAGATAAATCTTCCTCTCAACAATTGCCCGTTGAGTTGTATTCCATGTTTGCTGACAAATGTAGCAGCATTTTGCCAGATGATATTAAAAGGGAAAGCGAATAAAAAACTGGATAACAATGTGGTCTAAGTATGTTCTGTGCAACCATTTGAATTTCTGTTTTGTAAGTCATTTAAGCGATAAGTATATTATACACGTATAAATATAATAATGCCCTTCTAGTGCTTTAAAAATAAAATTTGGGGAACTTACCATCAGTTGGTACATACAATACGGAGGATTATTTCATTCAATGGTTGTTCAGTTTCCCTTTAAACGTTGATTTACATGCTTCCCTACGTCTTGCATGATCCACTTTGCAATCACTTTCAAACCAGTAACTTGGGATGCTTACACACGATAACGTCCAAAATCATATTTGAAAGTCTTTTTAAGACAACGTCCAATTAACAACTTTCTCTTCAGCATGAAAGAACACCACAAGGGTATATTACAATCAGTGTTAAGAACACAGCAGAAAACAAAAGTTTTGGGAGAATGCACTGATTCTTTAACTCAGAACAACTGTGGTTTATAAGCCTTTACAGAAAATTGAAAGATACATGTTCTGCCATGTTTACAACCTACCAATGACAGTTACCAAAATAAACCCAAGAAGAAATTCCCAAGACTTCACCAGTTAATATCTAGCTTTCGGGAAGAAAGAACGAAGGAAGCTCTATTTCCCACCTTCTCGAGAAGGGAAAACAAACTTGTGTCTAGACTAGCCAAAGGAACAAATTTCTGACGAAAAATAAATCGGTCAAAATTGAACTCTGATAGCCATGGTCTTAAGTTAGAAATTATCACATATCTGGAGAGGTGACAAATTCACTAGCATCTTTCAGTACTCTCCTTGCACGCCAATAAATAGCAGTAGCCTTTTCTGATGTCCCCATCTGCACAATCAACCGAAAAAATAAAGCCATGGATGCATCACTTGGATTGAATGATAAACTATCAGCTACACATAGGTACAAACCAGATATGGAAAGGGATTTAAAAACAAGTCAAAGTGCAATTAAAGCAGTTTCCTAGCAGTAGTAATACCAAAAGGGGGGAAAATTTACCTTGGTCTCCATGCGATAATAATCTTGCCATAAGCTGACATTTTGGTCATAAGTTGCGAGTGCAGATTCATACAACTTTCTGGAATTTATGAGACCATCTTTATCTCCTATTGATGCAAGGTTTGTTTCCAAGTCAATGCAATGTCTATGTAACGCAAGGCCAGGATGCGGCAAAGCTAGATATCTGCAATGAGAACCAATTGAGGAACTTATTATAGATTTAAGACATAAAACCCTGTGGAATAATGTTTTGGTAACCAGTACCCTGAGGTAATTCCACTGCACATACCGTTTGTAGATATCTCTAGTCTGCTGAATTCCATCTTTTTGAAGTACAAAACTTACAATGGCAGAAGAAAGGGAAAACCCATTTTCACTGCCACCATCTCTGACCAAAGTAACAACAGAAATCTCTACCAGTTTATCAAAATATTGTCTTTGATTTGCATAGAATTTAAGGGCCTGTATTAAAGAAGAATAGAAGATGAACTATATGAAGAACTTTGCAATTTTAATATTATAGAAAATAGTTCAAGTGACGGACAAATCCATTCAAAAGCTGACAGAATAAATAAAAATGCATGAACATTTAATAAAGGAGGAGCGTACATAAAAATCTTTTCAGCACTAAGTACATGCATTCTTTTACCAATTTCAGTTTCAAGTTCAACCGGCAAACACTTCTTTACAAGACGGGAAACAAGTTAAAAGCCAACAGCTATTTTTCAGCAATAATGAATCATTAACAATAACCAATTAACATTGAATCTTCCGTAGGAAAAAGCATATGGAAATCATATTGAAAAAGGAAAACCAGATAATTCTAACCGAGATACGGTTCAAAAATCAAATAATCAAGGAACAAATATTGTATAGTTTAAACCCTGAACATAAATTTGTGTTAAAAAAGAATTTGATTGGAACAGAATTCAAGATTCGATTGACCGTATAAAAACAGAATCAAGATATGATTGACCGTAGAAAAACAGAAACAAGATATTGGTGGTAACAGTACCTTTGACCACAAGTGATATGATTTTGAAGCAGAAACTTTCATCAAACTTTGTTGAAAGAGTTCAAAAAGGGTTTGCAAATCAGCATCACTAGGCGTAGCAGAACTTCTTGTGATGTATCTAATTTCAATAGTAATCCTCAACACCCATAACTCCACCGATTCTGCAAGCTTTCCACTGCAAAGCTCTGCTGCAAGTTTCCGAGCCTCTTCCAGTTGTCTCAATTGCAAATGTAAGGACACGTGCTTGCAAGCAAGATCTTCAGTTATACATCCCATGCTTTCAGCCCTTCCGTATATTGACAGGAGATGTGATATATAGTTTACAGCCTGACCAGATGGCCCAATTATATTGGTTTCTCCTTCTTTAGGAGCTATAATAGCCGATAGAAAATTTGCATACAAACTAAACATAGTTCCTGATGATATATTATTCAAAGCCTCCTCATAAACCTACAAAACATATAAGGGTAAAAAACATATAGGGGTCAGACCCAAGTTTCACTACACCAACAGGCACATAAGAAAAGAATCATTGAAAAGTCCAACATTACCACGATCTAACAAGCATTATTCCTAGAGCTGGGATACAATTAGATGGAATTACAATAACAACCTCCATCAAATATACCTATATTTCCTAGATTCAGGCTAAAGCAGTCATAAATCTCAGTCACCAAAATAGCCTTTAGTGACGTACCATGTTCCCTATGATTTCAGAAGTTCCCAAAGATTCATACCTGAATAGCCTTTTCCAGCCGAGGAATTATGAACTCTTCACTTATCCCCTGACCATTTTCAAGATCACATTCACGCCTTGCAAGCCAGTCCCAAAATTCCGGTTGTGATGAAAAATCCCTCTTCGTGTCATTCAATATCTTCTTACACATATCTTCGTAATCTGACAAATTTGTACCCTCCAATATTTCTAAAAATCGCTTCCTAAGACTGAGACTTGAAGGGACAGCTTCAACCGCTCCGCCGTATACAGTCTTGAAAATGTTCATACCATGTTCTGCAAACAATTGCTGCTTCTTTTTCGATTGATCACTTCCAACATTTGTTCCATCATCATCATCACCCTCCACTTTTTCATCCAGAGACATGAACAACTCTTTGTTTTCATCCCTCCATTGTTTTTCATCATCACGGGTGAGAGTTCCCTCATCCTCACCCAAAGCAACCTTCCGTGCCTTCAACTTATTAAGGTAGGTAAGTTCCATCCGAAGATACTCCACCCAAAGATCTTCCGAAGTTGGACAAACTCTGAGACCCTCCTGCATCAAAGCACGAGCAGCCGCAACATTCAAGTTGCGATCAAATTCCCAAGCCGCAGCATAAATCCAAACTCCCGGAACCTTTGGATGAAACCTAATAACTTTAGCCAATGCCTGCATATTATTCAAAACAGCATTGTTCAGCATTGTATGAATTACATGTTATACACGCATATAAATACATGTATCCCATATATGAAGAATCCAAACGAAAATGCAATGAAAATGTTCGGAGAACAATTGAGTAAAACAAGATTAAGTACCGTCTTCATCCTGCCATTTTCTCTGATCCTGCAAAACTCGAGATAGCGAAACCAGAGATCGATGTCGCCCTTGTAGCGCTTCAAAGCGAGCTCGTAAATCTCCATAATCCTAAGCAAGCCAGCGACATCCGACTTGGACTTCTTCAGCTTCTTGTTGCCTTGCTTTCTAAATTCCCGCGCTACGGACTTCTTGCGGAGCTCGCGGAGAGCGTCGAGTTGAGTCTCATACTCAATATAGGCCAAGAAATCCTGCTTCAGAGGACACGGACGCTTCAGCCTGTACTCGAATTTTCGCCGCTGCTTCACAATCTCGGCGATTTCGCGGCGGTTGAAGAGACCACGCTGCTCGAGGTCGTCAAGCTCATCTACCATGCGCTCCAATCGGTACTGCACCACGTCCGCCATGTTGCTTGGTTTCGAACACCGTCAAACAGAGGAGCAGCGCGAGGAACTACGAAGCTTTTAGTTTCGAACCTTGAACCTATCTTTCTGCAGTTGAGGTAGAAGGAGGGTTTTGCTCGTGTTGGGACTCTTATTGAAAACGGCCCAACCATTATATAAACGAACCTTAATAATGGGATGGGCCTTTGTGGGCTTCAATTAAAAAATAAAATAAAAAGCCCACCAACCTTACTAGATATTGAGAAACAAAAGATGTGCAAAATACACATTATCCAAGAAATTTTGAGCGAAAAATGAAATACCAAGACAAAATTATAATATATATATATATATATATATATATATATATATATATATATATATATATATATTTGTTTAATCCTTTTTTTATCTTATCTCTACTTGTAGGTAGAACACTGAATTAAAATTTAGGCACATTTTTGTCTTAGTAAAAAAATTAGTATACTTCTGTTTTTAATTATATTATTGGTATAATTTATTGATCGATTTTATTTATTTTCTGCCTAAAAATATAATTAAGTACCTTTAATGTGAGATCATCTTCCAAAAACTTTCTTTTTTTTCTATTCACCATATTTGAACCCAAGAACTTGATGAAGTATATATCTATTATGATCCTTGTAACAACACTAGTCCAGATTGTTTAGAAATAGTTAAATTGAGGTAATGTTGTTAATGTGAAAAGGAGGGTTGTAACAACAACAGTCCAGATTTTATTTTATTTTAAAATATAATTGAGTAAAATAGGAATATAAAAAAAGAATGTATGCTTATATATTATTATAGAAAAATAAATATCATAAATATAATATATGTATAAGTTATTATCTTTTTCTTTATTAGTTCTAAAACATAATTAAAAGTAAAATGGAAAATAAAATTGTTATAGATTAATTATTAAGGTAAAACAGGTAAGCGCATGGAAAAAAATAAAAGTTAATAAATTAAAAAACATTTTCTGTTTCAATCATTCTAAAAGAAAACATTTTTAATTATAATCTCAATTATTAGGGTTTTACTCAATGATTGTTAATATATCTTATTTATTTTCTCAGATATATATGTACGCCCTCGAATCCAAAACTTTTTTGCTTTATACTATACAAAAGTATAAAAGCAAACGCATACTGAGTCAGACAAGAGGACGTTGAAGAAAAGAGTACATTGCGCAGAGTCACGGGTGGCCATACTTTTGGTTCACGTACTTCCAAAAATGCTGCCTTTTTCTTCTTCAGCATCTGATTTATTAATGAATACGTGAAAATGATGAAACTTGAAAGTTCATACATACTCAGATGCAGCAGATACCTCAGCATCTCAAAAAAATATGTAAATTGAAATACTGGTAGTAAATATGCCACCCTCTCGTGACATGGTGCAATTGCAGTGCATGTAGCTAGCTACTACCACCTACATAAATGAAATGATGAAACTAGAAAGGCCTTGTCCGACGACCACTTGCCCTGCCACAAAGAAGGGCATTCTTTGGGACAGGATATTCGTCTCTCCATGATTTGGAAGGTGTATACACTCTCAGATAAAATTGTTGTCCCAAGTATTGCCTTGCCCAATTCTCAGACCTTATGTTCCACATTCCCACGTTGTCTAGTGCCATGTAGATTGCAGTCCACGACCTTGGATACACCTGTACGGTGCATCTAGCAACTGTGTCTCTGAGATTGTAGTGTACTCTACTGTCTTGTGTCCACTGCCCGCTGCCAAACCTATTCACCTCACAAAATCATATGTTAGTTCTTGTGACACTGTAGTTACATGAATGCAATGCAGATTTAGTTAGTTAAATAGTAAATAGCTGAGACATACCCTACAACAAAGAAGGAATAGCCATCAATATGCCATGACTGCACAGAATCCTCCCAATTTTGGAACACAATCTCCACGAATTCGTGGAAATTGGCCCCCATGACAGAGGTTTGGAGGTAGGCATTATTGCCACCGTTAGGAATGGTAGGAATGCTTCCAACGTAGAAAACTCCTTGGATGTTGAAGTAGTCGGCTAATTTCAATGGGGTATCTGGTGCAACGTATGAGACACCATTGACAGCGTACCTCTGCTTTCCATTGATGTAAGGAGCCGAGTTTGCCAGCATGATGGTCCGGCTTGGTTGGATCAATCCATAATGGTAAGATCCCTGAGGGTTTGGTCTTGGCCCACTTGCAGTCAGGTTCCACCTGGTTTGGGATCATCAAAACAGAATATATACTGAGTTATTGGCAGATAAGTTACAGGTATAATCCTAACAAGTGCATGTAATAGTTAATGCAAAGTTTTATCCTGTATTTGGTCCCTTAAGTGCGTATATCAGTTGACACTTCACACTTTCAAGCAACAAGGAAACATAATTACCACTTCAAGGACCAAATTGTACATTAGCTCAATGTGCAATAGTATGTACTCTAATAGTTATAAACTTAAACAACAGAATAGCAATATGCAACCAAAAGAATACCGGATAGTTCTAGCCTGATAAACTGATGATGTAATATCAAGGGTAGGCCCTGGAGGAACTGGTCCAGATACCCCAATGCGTGAATAGCTATAATGAAGAATGGAAGTTGTTGTGAGTATCCGTCTGGTGAATCTTGTAGAGACAACTATGTAGTAATCCTTGACAGGTTGATCAGCTGTGACCAGCACGGAATAGGACTGTCCAAGATGGATGTCAAGGGAAGAATAGGAGTTTTGGAGGGTATGAGATCCTTCTACCTCCACAAGTTTCAAACTGTGGCCCTGGATTCTAAAGTTGATTGATGTTGTGAGCCCCACATTTGATATTCTGAATCTATAAGTCTTACCTACAGATAAGGCATTGAAACAGTGTAGTGATTAAAGGCGTGCCTTTTGAAAATTAACAATGGTAGCAGAGCACAAAAGAAAGTTCAGCAAAGCCTAGAGTTATTTGGCTACCTACCTTGATCAACAGTGAATGTGTTTCCATTCCAACCGCGTCCATTGATAAGAAGGCCATCAGGGAAGGGGAGATTATGACCATTCTCTAGTACTCGTCTCAGTCTCTACAATAACAAAGGGTAAGTATAAATGTAATGATGATGAGAGGATGTGAAGAGAGGATAAATAGAAATGAATGCAAGGGGTTTACTCGGTGGTCAAGCTTGAACCAATCTCCAGCAAGAATGGTAAAGTCTCCAGCAGGAGGAGGGAAAGGGACAGGAATGAGAGGGCGACTCCAAATTCTGATGCCACCAAATGCTCCAGCAGCTTTGTGCATTCCAAGAGATGGGAAGTAGAAATAACTACCAATCTGGTCTTTTACCTGAATAGCATATGTGAGGTTCCTCCCAGGTGGAATTGGGCAATTTGTGCCCTCCACTCCATCCTGCCAAGAGTTCCTCCTGTGCTGTAAGCCATTCCTGCAGAAAACATGCTAACATCAACAAATTCTGACAAACACAATTGTTTCTACCTGCTAAATAAATACACTATATGATTTGTGTTCGTCATAATCATTGGTATTGATTGGACGTTGGACAAACAACCTAGGAACAACAACAGTTCTGCAAAGTTAGCATTTACATTTGTTCATGAAATATGATTTGATATCCCTAAACATGTCACATTCGAGTTTCTCTTCACATAGTTTAACAAGAAGCAAACTTGACGAGAGAATTCAATTCCATCTTGAGTTGAACCTCGAAAAAGTTCCTGCATTATAATGTTGTAAGAATTTAACTGAGAAGACTGGTCAAGTAATAAAAGAAGGTTTATGTTTGCAGGGTTGAGAAGATGCCTGTGAACAGTTTTGAAATCCCATGATCTGATGAAATCATGGTAGTAATTTACCGTCCCAAATTCAGTAAGCTACTGTATTAGATTCCTAAGTTGCCAACTGCTCAAATACACTATTTTAATAACAGGGATCTATATAGTCAGTCAATTGCAAGATGCCCAAACAGAATATTGTAAAGATGAATACTTTTATGCAGCCACTCATGGAAACATAATCCACACGTCCATTATAATAGGACACAGATTTTACCATAAAGCGTCATTAAAAAAAGGGAATCTAACCTCTAATTAGCTCTTTGTTTGAAAGTGGTTTTTACAAAAAAATAAAATAAAATCTCTGATTGATCGATTATAAAAAAGAGGCCAAAAAAGATAGCATTGACAGAGACAAAAAAAGTTCACAAGTTTGCATGCCCCCGTATATAGCAAGATTTCCCCTCATATTCATGTACTGAGGCAAATTAGTAGATTTCGTTTAAATATCACACTAACTTGATAAATTAAATATAAAGAATCATGTGAGCTCTGAATTTCTTTTTCCAGGGAAGGAAAAAACCGAATAAGTTCACCTGATCTATCAGAAAAGTTAAGGAACGGAAAACGTAATTTTGATGGATAAGAAAAGGTAGGAACTTCTAATAGTTTTTATTCAAAATCTGCACAGAAAATGTATAACTTTCATGAAAGGCATGCTTCCAGGACAGAAATTAAGGAACAAAAGCAGAACAATTCAGATAGGACTAGGATGCAAGAATGTACCAAGAAATGAGAAATGGCTCTCTGAGGTAGTTATAGACATTGATAATCAAGTTGTCATTTGTAACAGCGTCTATTTGAGGCCCCGGAAACTGGCCATTAATCAAGATCCCCTGCAAGATTGGAACCAAAAACCACATTGAACCCAAAAATCTTCAACAAAGGCTACCCCAACCTGTGCCGAGCATAAAGCTAGGAAATTTTTCTTTCTGAGAAGAACAGAGTGGCAGTTAGAAAGTACCTGTTGCTTAACACCAAGAGGGTAGATGTCGCCGTAGGTGACCTTCCAAGTGAGGTACCGATAAGGGTCTTCACAGTGGACGAAAGCAAAAAGAAATGTGACAAGAAGAACGAGGAAAGAGAGAAGATTACACTTGCATGGTCTCATTTTGCATACACTGACCTCAGAAGAGCAAGGTGTGGTAACTTGCTGCTTATAATGTAGTGTGAACCTCTACATTATAGATCTGTCTGTGTTTGTTTTGTTTTTTATTTTGTGTTGTTTATTAGAAAACAGATTTATAACAGAGATCAATAATACAGAAAACAACCTACAACAAAGTCTAGAACTAAATGTTTCACTTTTTATAGTTTCTCCTCCTCCTTCTCCTTTGGTAGTTTTTATTTTACTTTTGTTTGCAATTTTTTTTGGTCGGTGGAAGGAACTTTGCCATAGTGAAAATGGAGGACATATTTTTCCTTGGAAAATATGTATTTAATAAAATTGTTAAAATATCATAATTCTTTCTCTTCTTTTGTAAAGGTTTAGGGGATTCTAATATCAGATTTAATGGATTAATAAATTTTTTATCTTTATGTAATATTTTATTTTTTTATTTTTATTTAATGTAAAACTCAGACTTAAAATAAATAAATACAAACTTTCCTTTACATATTTGATGAATTAAATTAGACTTAAAATTCACTCTAATTAAACTTGGTTAACTAATTACAAGAAAAATTACATAGTTTTTATCTAATTAATTATTTTTTGGTGTATTTACGTGGTTTAAGAGAAGAAAAGTGGTAACCTACGATGGAGAGGCAGGGCAACAGTGAAGTTTTGTTTGGTAGCGAAAGCAAAGAAAGATGGAGTGAGTTGTCATCCAGTTTAACAAATAAAGGACCATCGTGATCACATGCTTCACAGTGGTCCCACTCACCTGCATCCATTTAACATGTTAAATCAACAAAATATACAGCAGAGTGTCAGCTCTAGCAGTAACAAATACCATCCATTTTTCACTTCCACCAAGACTCATGCTAATATTTGTAATTTTTTTCTTTAGTTTTGGTTTCTGTATCTGTAATGATATCGAAGTTGATGAATTCAAGTCACGTGCATCTGACATTTTACAGCTACTTATCCCTAAGCCTGCTAAGTTATCAAGAAAAAGAATCCAATTTTGTGATTCAACCTCAGAAAATGATTTGTTTTTGTGGTGTGATGATAAAATCATTTTCTGGGTATCAGAAAGTAAGCTGTGTGAGTCAGAGTTTAAGTATTTATATCATTTTGAAGTAGTTCATATAAACCTTCCACAACTGGGCATGGTTTAATTCCTGCAATTAATGAAGTTGTGGAGTTAAAGAAGCATGGGAGGTGCAGGATCAAGCGTTTGCATGGCAACACGAAGATGTTGTTAGAATTATTATGAAAAAAACTGAAGGTGAAGCAGATTTCTAAAGGCTCATGATTGGTATATTTATAGTGCATTCATTTACGGTCACTACTGACAATACCAACAGAAAAAGAATCAACACTTTCAAACTTAAATACAACATTTATATGTAGTGATTGGTTTATTTGTAGCGCATTCATTTGCGGCAATTTACACAATTACATTACTAAAATCAAGAAAACCTTTCTAGTTTATGTAAAATAATATTAAAATACTTACAAATGAAGAAAAGAACGGTAATAGAAGTTATTATTAACAATTCACAATAATTTTATGTGTCATTATTTTATTTTATTAGTTTGGATATTTAAAACGGATCTAACTATCATATAAACAATTTTAAAAAAGTTATTAAAAATATTTTTCTTATAAGATAATGTCAATGTGTCAAGTGTATATAAACTAAGCATTTCTGTCGGTCAAACAAGTGTTGATAATGGTTTAGACGGAGTGAACAAAATATTAAAACACAGATCAAATAATTATTATACTGTTCGGAAAGTCCAACTTAGAAAAAAAATTAAAAAAAACTATTTGCCCAGTTCTTTGAATACTCTTGGACATATTAGGTTTTAAAAAAACTAGAAACTATAATTTGACTGTAAGAGGACCAATCTCTACTTGCTTCGAGATTTAGTAAGAAAAATCATCGTAACTAAGTTCATGTTTAGGTTTTTCTTACAAAAAGTTTGGAGTTTTGGATAATACAATATACTTTGTTTTTATCTTTGTCTTTCAATTTAATTTTAAATCCTAAAATATTGTTTAGGATTAACTCCTTTTTTCATTATTGCAGCATTTGAAGTATTAAACATTTTTTATTATCAGGATTTATTTTCTAGTAAATCGCTATACTAGTATTTATTTCTCTTTCTCTTAACTTGTACTTTTTCTCACTTTTTCAACTAAGGATGATAAGATGTGAAGAGAAATATGCTGGACCTGCATACCTATAATAAAAAAAGTATCGAAAGTATTTTAGTATCTTGGTCTACTTAGATCTATCTTGTTAGTCAATTTAGGTTTATTTTATTAGTCTGCTTAGATTCATCTTACATAACCCTTATTTATATAGATTAATGACATACTTGTCCGCATTTAGTTTTTATAACTCGTATTGACTTAAGTTTCTAATATTTTGTAATATATTATATATGTTTTTCCAAAGTAATATGTTCATTTACATTTCTTCTCCATTTCATCACTTATTTTTTCACGTCTATTTCATTTAAAAGTAATTTTCTCGTTCATTTTTCTTCTCTTACTTTAATATATTTTAAAATCATTTCTATTTTTAATATATTTATACTTCAGGATTAGAAATTATAAAATTATAAATATTACTTATTTTAAGAAATAAACTTATAAAATTTATTATTTTTATTAATTTAATTAACTAAAAATAAAGTTATTAAATTCTTGCATTATAAAAGCAAGAAAAAAAAAAGTTACAAAATCAAATAATTTCTTCATGCGGGTAACATATACCAATTCGTATTGTCATTCCTATTTCCCAACTTTTTCAAAGCACGTCCTTTTCTTTTCAACTTTTTTTTCATCTTGCATCTTGTTTCTTTTTTCCTTCACTTCAATTGCAAATCAGTAAATACTTATTTCTTAAAATTTCTTAGAAGTGTTTTGAATTAACTAAATGAAGTGTTTGATATAAAAAATAATCTTATAAAAGAAATACATGTTTCTCGTATTTTAATTAATATTTAAAAAATAATATTAATGTACTGGGTTACCGGACGGTCATCCCCATCCTAAATCCTTGAGTCGTCCAGCCATCACAAGAAAATCAGCTACCATTTGTTCACTTCGAATGGATTTTGGGGAGAGTGATTAAGTGGATTTGAGAGAATTTGAAGATAAAATTTTTTGTTGTTTAGTTGAGTGAATTTAGAGGTAAGTGAGAGTGGATTTGGAAGCAACGTTTGTGAGAATTAGTGTAGGATTTGATTGATGTGACATATTAAAAAAATTTACTTATAAGTTCACTCTCACCTACCTCCAAATCCACTCAAATAAACAACAACAAAAATTATCTTCAAATCCTCTCAAATTCATTCAATCACTCTCCCCCAAATCTGCTCAAGTGAACAAAAAATAATTTTGGATCCTCGCCAAAAAGTATAAATACATGTCAAAGGTAAGAGGTTGGGATCGCATTTATTATTATGCATTTATTATTGTTACATCGGACTACCGAACGGTCCGTTTACTGACTTTAGCATCGGAGAACCTTTGGTAGGTATACGGTAGGATGAAGAAGAAGGCTTGGATTGAAAACCAATTAGTCCTAGGATAGAAATTGTGTAGATATCAGGAGTGACTTGACCCATCCCAAAACAATTACCATGAAATATTGTTTGACGATTTATTTTTTAAAATTGAGTTTTATTTAAAGATATAATTTAGAAAATAATAATACAAATTTTATAGATAAAAATTAGACTTTTATTTTGTTTAATTTATAAGTTTCTTTCTTTAGGACTTCGTAATTTTTGAACCATTTACAAGTTAGGTGATGTTGTTTTTTGGTTATGTTATAATCATTAGGAAGGAGTAAAATGGATCGGTGAGAGTTGAGTTTGGAGATTCGATCTTTGATAACTTATAATTTTGTTAGATTTTCTACGAGTTTTCGAAGATGTTTAAGCTAACAGGCATAATACATTAAAACCAAATAAGAAAAGTTAATATATACAATAAAATATGTTTCGGATCATGGTCAAATGTTAACTTAAATCATTTTCTGATTACTTGTTTTAATATTATTTTATCTTTGTTTGTGTAAGTTATTTTCCAATCGTTAAAATTAGTTTAGATTCAATCGATTAAACAATCAATACTCTAATAAATATGTTGTATAAAGTTTCAATAACTATATATTTAATCTGTATATATAGTCTTTTTTTTTCTAACTTTTGAGTAATAGTTACAATCTAATTCTACTTAATCTTAATTAGTGACCTGTTTAGATTAATTAAATGATTAATTCATTTTGATCACGACCAATTAATCTTCTCTATGCTTAAACTATGTTTAAACGATAATATAATATGTTTAACACATCTAATACAAATTTAATTTTTTATTGGTTTAGATATTGAAGAGTGTTTCATCCTGCAGCTCTAACATCTCATCTTACACCTCCAAAAATTCAATTTTTACCCTTCTAACATATGCATCTCCAACTTTTTCAAAAATTTCATTTTTAATTTTAATAAATATCATTTTATTTTCTTCTTTTTCTTATTAAAGACATTTTAATAAATATTTTTTTATTTTCTTCTCTTTTTTATTAAAGACACTATACACCACCTTAATAAAATTTTAATTTAATTTAAAATTTAAATATTATTTAATATAATTTTATATTTTAATAATTATTAAAATATGATTTATATTATAATAATAGCTATATTAAAAAAATAAAAATAAAAATAAAAAAAATAAAAAATAATAAAAATAAAAATAGTATAAAATTTGATTAATATATTGAAATATATTAAATTATATTAAAATATTAAAAAAAGTTAAATAATTATTAAATTTTAAATAAAAACATAAATTTTTAAAAATTTGTTTATTAGATATCAAAATCAGTTTTGTCTTTTATTTAAAATTTAATCAATATTTAATTTAATTAAAAATTATAATATTATTCATATTTTTGTAATTTAATAATTATTAAAGTATGATTTATATTTTTATAATAGTTTTATTAAAAAATAAAAAATAAGAATAATCATGAAAATAAAAATAATATTAAAAATCACATTTAATATATTTAAATATATTAAATTATATTAAAATATTAAATTAAATTAAATAATTATTAAAATTTAAATAAAAAACAAAATTTTAGAAACATACGTTGAGATCCAATAAATTTAGGGTTAAATATGTTTTTAGTCCCTAAACTATTGGCCGTTTTTGGTTTTCGTCCCTGTTTTAAAGTAAGGTACAATTTGGTCCTTATTCTTTTCGAAACGTTCGTTTTAGTCCTCGAAAACTAAACACTGTTTAAAAATTTGGTCCTCATTTAGCAAAAAATGAGGACTAAAACCAAAATTCCGAGCACTAAAACGAACGTTTCGAAAAGAGTGAGGATCAAATTGTAGCTTACTTTGAAAGAGGGACGAAAACCAGAAACGACCAATAGTTTAGGGACTAAAAACATATTTAACCCATAAATTTATGATACGGATATGGATATCCGATAAATAAATTTTTCTAAAATTTTTATTTTTATTTAAATTTTAATAATTATTTAATTTAATTTAATATTTTAATACAATTTATATATTGAAATATACTAAATGTGATTTTTAATATTATTTTTATTTTCATTTTTACTTTTATTTTAGTTATTGTTTTTTTTTATTATTTAATAAAACTATTATAACATATTTTAATAATTATTAAAATATAAAAATATAATAAATATTATTACAACTTTTAATTAAATTAAATATTGATTAAATTTTAAATAAAAAATGAACTGATTTTGATATCGATAAACAAGTTTTTGAAATTTTTTGTTTTTATTTAAAATTTAATAATTGTTTAATTTATTTAAATCAAACTTTATATTATTATTATTATTTTATTTTTATTTTTCTTTTAATTATTTTATTTTTTTAATATAGCTATTATTATAATATAAATCATATTTTAATAATTATTAAAATATAAAATTATATTAAATAATATTTAAATTTTAAATTAAATTAGAATTATTATTAAGGTAGTGTAGTGTGTCTTTAATAAGAAAGGGAAGAAAATAAAAAGATATTTATTAAAATGTTTTTAATAAAAAAGAGAAGAAAATAAAATAATATTTATTAAAGTTAAAAATAAAATTTTGAAAGAGTTAGAAGTGCGGATGTTAAAAAGGTAAAAATGGAATTTTTAGACTTTCAGGATGAGAGGTTGTAGGATGAAATACTTCATATTGAAAGGATGTGACGTAGATTATTATTTGTATGATTTTAAGTATGAGGCTTCTCTTACATTTAAGGAACAAGTTTAAATAACATTTTATAGAAAAAATAATCGATAATAATTATTTTATAATTTTGAATTTAAAGTACTGTTTTATTTTGTTACGTGAAATTCAAATATTACTTATATTTACTTTTGAATTTTGGGATATTACTTATACTAAAAAGTAAAAGTACTTATTTTCATTTTTTTTCCTCTTTTAAGTGAAATTAGTAGTTATAGTTGATTTTTATTAAAAGATAAATATTTGGAATTAAAGAATAATAGTGTAAATCAAATAATCTTTATATATTTTCATAACAACAACTTATTCGTGTTTAATATGAACATATAAACTCATCAAATATATGGCAATAAACTCATCCACATTTTTTTAAAGATTTGTATTCTTATCATGCCACTTATGTCATTTATTCTTAAGCTTTTTAGATTTATGGTAAATTTAAGACATGTAATTCTGAAGAAATTTCACATCAACTATATACAAGATTAATTAAAATATATATATAAGGAAGATAATTATTACCCTACCAACTAGTTTTGTGAAGATAAAATAAATTTAAAATAATTTTCTAGTCATTTTAATATCTATGACTTAGATACCCAATTATATAAAGGGATTGACACCACTCTTTACTCAAAACTTTAAGGCAATGAGTTAATGAATCTTTCATCTCTATATAGTGTTCTACTTTTTCATTTCTATCCAATGTCAAACTTAGATTCACACTTGTATTCTCAACAATCTCGTCCTCAAGGGTGAGTCCCTTCCACATAGGCACACTCTCCCTCCAGCGGAAGTATTTCCAACCAACCACAACCACGAGTAGTCCTTCGTACCATCGTTCATCTTAACGAGACTTGCTTACCTTTATCCTTTGCCAGAAAAACTTTCGGTACAGGGTTGGTCACTAAGATAAATCATCGACTTTGATACCACTATTGGGTCTATCAAGGAGGAGGTTCACTGGGAAGACACAATATCAATGAGATATGAGTCCAACCATATAAGAGATTGACACCATTCTCTACCAAAAACCTTAGGCAATGAGTTATGGGTCTTTCATCTACTTTCTCATTTTTATCCAATGTGAGACGTAAGCTCACGTTTGGATTCCTATATGCTAAAAACAACTACTTCCCTTTCTTAATACAGTAATTCAATCAATAGCTTTAAGTAAGCATATTTGTAAAATTTTGATTAGCTAATTTTAATGCTGCAATTTCAAGCATCATAGACATGAATAACATTGATTTTTCATCAAAATGTTCATCCATATGGCCAATTCAACTTTTAATACTTCAATAATCATTTTATCGCTTGTAATAAGTTTAAAATACTCACTTACAACTATCAAATACTTAAAATAATTAACATGAACAACTTAAAATATTGCTTTCAATTTCATAATTTAAATATCTTTAATTAAATGAAATACTTAAACAATATTATGAAAAACAAATTACAAATAATTACTTTTAAAAAATAGTTTGAATGAGAAAGATAATAAATAACACAACGTATAAATTGAATAATACACACTTAAGAAAGATTATTATAACAAAGAAAACCAAAATTATATGAAACCTATTCTTCTTTTGAAGTTACAAATCCAACACTAGGATGGATGGAGAATAAAGACTATATAAAAATGGTAAAAGTTGACAGCATTTTTTGAATTACTTTTGTTGATAACTGAGGGAGAAGACCCCATCTGAGTTTTCTGGGGGCAACATTTGCAGTGATGAGCAGTGAATGAATTGAGTAATGATGGTCCAACCGAGTAACCAATGTTGAGGTGTGAAACACCATCTCATTCACAAACCTATTTATGATTTTGCATTGAAACGGAATCATACTGCCGACTAAATAAATGCTATCTGAAATGAAAGCAGGACAGGGCCAATGGATCCCTCATATAATCAATACTTCACCACTCAAATGCCAATGATCCTTCTGTTGCCAAATTATCCACCACAGAAGTCAGAATAACTTTCTTACAAATTTTACCACCAAGAATGCTAGCATTTGAATGGATACATTCTTTTGAAAAGTCTTGATTTCCTTGATGATTATTACAAGGATAAAGAACCAGTGGCCATCTCAGCATGTATTAGCTCGAATTCTCGATCAAATAACCACTTCCATTCGTATTATAATGTACTTGAGTCATTGAGAATTTCTGTAAGCAGAATAATAAATTTCAAGGATGAATGACGCTTGAATTTTATTACGGAAATCACATTTTTCAGAATTTTGAACTAAATACTTAATATTCTGACAGAATAGCAAAGAGATTTAACACGTGAGGATTTCAAAGTAAATACCAACCCAAGCAAACCACCGAATTTCAGAAGTTATGCAAGCAAGCCACCAAATTTAATGAGTGTAGTCAGACAACCTATTACCATTGGCTAAATTTTTGGTAATGTTGGACTCTTTTGGCAGAAATAAATCAATATTTCCATGAACTTAGGGACGGGATTGCCACCTGTCGGCAAGTATTCCGCATACACGGATTACACTACCAACCATTCAATATTAACACCTTAAATGCTCAGTCAGATAACCTAGTATCCTAAGCAACTAGAGATTGCTGGCCAAAATAAAATGATACAATAATTACAGAATAGTATGACTCATTTGAATTTCAAGAAAAATGCAACACAGAGGAAGGGAAATTATATATTATATCAAAGGCAGATTGAAGTTCTGAAAATACAGCATTTGTCCCCATATACAATGTCAGTAACGTCTCCATTACATTTTTCATGTAATCTGTACAAAATTACATGCAAAACATGCCTAAGATACAGAATCGGCAAGAGAGTGAGAACATCAAAACAAAGGGTTCACCGGACAGCCAGATTCTCCAGACATGCAATTACACACTAGAAATTGTCAAAAGCAGACCATAATGATCACTAGGCAAAACTGGAAGTACCAGTTGTTTGATCTCATTTCTTACTTTCTTCTCTTTGTTGTATGAAAGACCAGGTATTACTTCCATCCCAATCATGTCAACACTAATTATCTTAAAATCAGTTAAATGACAAATGAAGCGATCTAGTCGCTTTTGGAGAGTACGGTTGCCTGTCAACATCTGGTTCGTCTTGGTGTCATAAGTCCAACCACTTTCATTTGGCCTTAGTTGAGCCCAGGCATCAATCCATCCACCTTGCAACGGATATTGGCCATCACCTTTATCATCCCAGTTCATGTCACCTCCAAAAACAACATTTGGCTTATTATCGAGAAGGTTTAAAGCCTCATTGGCCTGAACTACTCTTTCCTTGCTGAACATCTGATCCCATTTGGGGGGGCCTGGACAGGGACTCTCAAGATGGCTAGTGGCAATAACCAATGACTTGCCACTTTCAGCTTCAACTTCGGCAATGCAAAGTTCTCTTCCCATAACGGAATTGCTGAAGGGCTTGTTGCGGAAAGACTTAACAGGCAATTTGCTTAGCTGCAATTGCGTACACAGGTATACCAGAAAACATAAACTACCTCTTCGCCAAATAAAATGCTCACTTAAAAGTAAATATAACCTCCAACAACTGTAAAAAATAACTTCTAGCTAAATGCAGACAAGCCATTAATGACAAACCAGCAACAAGAAGTTCAAAGGATAGACAATCACGATTACTATAACTATTATAACGTATCAGCACAGATTTATCAATATGACCCTATGAACAGATTTGTTCCTACTTTCAAAACCTATGAATAAACTGCATGTTAGCAAAAAAAAACTCGTGCCAAGCACACAAAAAATGGCGACATATTTACCGTGAAGTAATATCCAGGTCATCAAAATAAATGCAGCACATGGGATATAAAGGGGTCCAGTCTAGAACACACCGAACAAGTATGTATCAATAGAGGCAAAGGTTTAAAGATATCAAACTTACCACCATACAGAAGTATGGTCTTGAATAAGCCATCTCAAAAGAAACCGAGCAACGGTACACACTCCACCACGTGGATTGCTTGAATATGTCATATATATTGGGAGTCACCTCCTGAGGCGGCAGCGGTCCAAATTACAGAAAGCAACAAAACTTCAAAAAAAGTCATCAAATAAGAAAGACAGCTAGGAGCACAAATATTGAAACCTGGAAGCAGATAAAGTCAGGGGAATGCAACTGAACAAGATCACCAATAGCCTCCATCCTCTTCTGCAACTCCAAATCTTCCCGGAACCAGACATTGTAACTCAGTATCTTAAACGTACTAAAAGCTTTTCCCGACTCCGCATTATCTGCAACATCCAATAGCATTTCATAAAGCACGTATTTTGCAGACATTACAAAAAATAGAAACGCATAAAAAGACGCTCACCATCGCCGGTGGTACGTGTAGGTGTAGCCTTATTGAACAGCTTAACCTTCTTTGAAGTATCATCATCATCCTCGACAACATGAACTTCATGGATGGCCTTTCTTTTGTTGCAGGGTCGAAGAGGGAAGAAAACAGAGCCAACGGAAGAATCGCCGTCAGTGGCGTCAGTCAAGTCGTCGAGATGGGAAAGAGAGAGAACGGGGCATCGAGTAGCGCAGACTTTGCAAGAGGGGTTGTTGTAAGGGTTTAAGAAAGTGCAAGCCTTGCACGACCATTTCGGGGGCGACGAAGACGAAGAAGAAGGACCGCTTGGGGACGCGGGGGACAAGCAGATTTCGCACTCCCGCTTTTGAAAAGGAGGGTTCACGAAAGTGCATTTTTTGCAGGTCCAAGACATCGGAGATGAAATGCGAACCGATCCAAATTTTCTAGGGTTTATCAGAAACGATGATGAAGCAAGTGAAGAGAAGAGTAATCGAAGAGGCATTTCAAATTTCATGCCGTTTTTGAACGACTATCAAGACGCAACGCTTTGAAAAAGGTTAAAACGGCAACATTACAAGCCGTACGTCGAGTGTCGAGTAAAAATGAGCTAAAAAAAATAGTAAAAAAATGAAGCTAAAAAATTTGTAAAAAGGTTCGATGCATAATGAGTTGATGAAGTAAATTGATTTCTTTAAAATTATTTTATTTCTTTTATTTTATATATTTATTGTAGTATATTAAATTTATTTGACTAATGGTGTTAGATGTATGTATTTTTAACTAGAATATAAAAAACATTTTTCTATAAATTAAATGTACAAACTATAACAAAATAATTGTTGTTTGTAGGTTACATATCAACTCAATTCAATTAGGTTCAAACTCATCTTCAATCCGAGTTAAAACCTATTTCAACCTCGTTTAACATGCAAATTAAATTAAGTAAATAAATTTAATTTAATTCACTTTTAAAAGACAATGATTTTTTTAGGTCTCACCTAAGTTGACTTTAAAATTTGAATCTATTTTGACATATCCGTACCTACATTCATTTTCAATTTACCATACATTTATATAAATATTATTAAAAAATCTGTTATACATTTATTTGTTAAACGTAAAATTAATTATGTTAGAATACTTAAAATTATATTTTTTAATTTACTGAATTTATCACACTGACTATTTTGCCCTTTTAAATTGAAGAACACTGCTGAATTTTAATTGGTTCAACAAAATGATACTTATTAAGTTTATCGTACAAGTATATATTTTGCGATAGTTGCCACAACTTTAGTAGAGACTAAATTTACCTGAATAATTTCAATAATAATAAATTTGAGCTCGTTTGATCAATTTTAGGTTCTTATTTGATTAACTCTACATTTGACTAATACAAAATTTAGTCATTTAATTATATTAACGTTTGAAAGTTTTTTAGTGATTAAGTAATTATTTTCTCCGAATATTAGTATACGTAATAAGAGGATTTCAATATTATTGATAAAATTAGAAACCAATCAAGGTATCAATTGCGGGGATAGCTCAGTTGGGAGAGCGTCAGACTGAAGATCTGAAGGTCACGTGTTCGATCCACGTTCACCGCATTCATTTTTACCTTTTTCATTTCTTTATTCATTCATGTTGGCATATTTAATTAAATCGAATATATATATATAATTATTGTAACACATAAATTTAAATTATATCATTTATTAGAGTATTCAATTAAATCATAACTATTTAAAATCTTTTTAAGATATTAATTATAATTTTAAAATATAAATTTGCATTATTTAGTCATTTTTGTTTTAGTCATTTTCACAATTTAAAAATGAAACTGAAAGTAAATTTTTAGAAAATTAAATGAGATTTTAATAAAGAAAATTGTTATTTAAACTTAATTTATGTTATATTCTAAAGTTATTTAGTTTGCTACACAGTTTAAAAATATTCAATTAATTGTGTACGTGTATTCCATAACTTCAAGGCACGTTTTAACTTGGAAGAAGAAAATGTTGGCACCATAATGCACTCAAAAGTGAAAAATGGTTGGCCTGAGGAGCACTGCTACTTGTTTTTATAAGAAATAAAAAAAATGCATTTTCAGCTAGACAGCTACCTTTCAAAACTAACTTCTGCCCTGGGTGCAAATAAATTAAAATTGTTAGGTATTTGGTATATAAATATTCGGATAAATGTTTAGCCAACAAATTGCATAGAGAAATCAGAAAGCTAATTTGAATAAGAAAAGGGACTCGTCAGCTAAAAAATAATACTCAAATTATTGGGCCCAGACACAGATAATGGTGACGACATTGTAAACAAATTGATTAAGAAATACGTACGTTAATTACAAGAGCCCCCCCACGAAAAATAATCAACGCTACTTTCTAATAAAAGGAAGCATCTAATAAGCCCTAGAAGTTTAGACCTACAAAACAGACATTATTCCTTTCCTCTTATGACCTTATCCTTAACTTTATGAAATTCAAAATTCCAAAAAGAACAAAAAATTGAATTATTTGCATCTCATAAAAGGACCAACAACACAGTGGGGAGACATGCAGCCAAGAAAATGTGCAAAACGTTGTGAATTGCACTTATTTTTATGCTGTCAAACGTTTTGAGCCTAAACTTTTCCCCTGCACTGCTTGACACGGTGGAGTTCACCACCTCCTTTGTTTTGTTGCTCACTCTTTTACTGCATCACATGAAAAAATAACGGGTAATCAATCAGAACTGGGTTGTTTAAAAAATAACAAAATGTTCAGATTTTGAGCATAACAAAGATATTTAGAAAAACAATACGGAAACTGGGCAGATATTGTTTCTTACCTTCCAGGAAATATACAGCTCCCGTGACCTGCAAGGGTATTCCCCACATAAAAGAGAAAAAAAACATATTAACCACAAGTGTTATATTATACCTGGAAACAGACAACAAAGAGAAAAAAACACAAAACTGTGGAGCCCATTCTGCACTGATAATATCTCAAAAGTACTACTTGGTGGAGCTAGCAAGCAAGACTACAGTAAGAAATTGCCCTGTAAAAATTGGAGAGTACGAAAATTACAACTCCACGAAGGTAATCTAGAAACACGGTCCAGAATCCTAGCATTTGTCAGGAGAATCAGTGTGCTCTCAGACAAACCAGTGTCCAACTAAGTCATGGGAGTGGGTGCCAGTCCATGCAAATGCAATTGCCAGCTCCCCCTTTCTCTTTCAATTTTCACATAATAATGCCAAACCAAAGGGGGCATTTTGCAGTGTGTGGGCACCACACACAAAAGTGCCTCGAATCATTACCTCCCACACCTCTATTTTCAAATCGTTTCCCCGTTTCTTATCATAAGTAAAATCTCTAATCAGTAATTGCTATTTACCATAGTGAGCTTCCTAAAACTGTTTACATGAACTTTCATTACAGAAAGAGTAAAGTCTCTAGCACAGTAAACCCTCGATTCACTAATGGTCATGGCATGATCCTAATGAGTTTCCTGAAACCACCTCTCATCTAAGCTTTTAATTACCAAGAATAAGTAACATCTCTCACAATAGTCGCATAAAACTTTTCCTTTTATTGTTAATCAGTTAATTGTGCAGCATTGCCACAAACTTTAGGTATGCTAATTAGAGAAAACAAGAAAGACCAACAATAATTACTCTAAAACAGCAACCCATTTAATAAAGTTAACTAAAGATCTATCTTTTGTTTTTCTTGCTTCCGATTGCAGCTTAATTTTTAGCAAAATGACAATGAGAAAACTAAAAACTGAACTTACCGGGATCGGTGGTGGTGATCATAGCCACCCCATTGAAGTCACAAGTTCCTTGAGACTTGCCTTCTTTCTGGTAATAGCTATCAAACGCATAAGACGCATGGTTCTTCACAGTATTAGGCTGGTAGCAACTCTCCCCAGGCTGAATCTCCGAACAATTGGCCCTTCCGGGTCCACAAGCCCAATCCAGCGCAGCCTGCAACGTCTTCGAATCAAACCCATCCATGGCAATGCAGTATGTCCGATTGGTGGTATCGTTCGCCAAAAAGGTCCCAATTCCGGACACATGAAGCAGATACGCCGGCGTAGAGTTCCCGTAAAACAAACCCCAGTTGGCCTCCGACACCGGTGGAGCCCTCAAGTCTTCATTAAAGAGCTCGTAGATAAACACACTGGAAGTAGTTTCTGGATGCAAAGGGGATCCACTGCGATCAAACACGTGCCGAATCAAGTTGGAATTGTAGGTATCGGCATTGTCTCTGGTGGCATAAGGCTCCTTAGAGTCACCCTTGGCAGGCCACCCAGTTTCGGTGACAAGAACAACAACATCGGTGATGTTGAGGTTCTTCATGGAGAAATAGGCAGAGTCGATCATGGCATCGAGCACATTGGTGTAGTGAAGCAAGGTGTTGGGATCGACCATTTCCTTGTTAGGAGTGAGGGGTTTGAAGAGGGCATTGTCGAGAGGAACCACGCCCTTGTTCTGCATGAAGACGTAGTAGGGGTAGAGGTTCATCATGAGAGGGGAACCGGTGCGGGAGAGGAACTGAAGGAGAGGGAGCATGAAGGAGACAAGGGTTTGGTTGAAGTAAGCCTGAGAGGGAGGGAAAGGGTCGAGAATGATGGAGGCGGCATGGGGGGTTGAGACCTTGATTTGTTGGTGGAGGTTGGAAGCGACGAGGGCATTGTAGAGGGACTCAACGGCGGGGAGAATGAGGGGGGCAGAGGAGGGGACGGTGGTGAGAACCTCGTCACCGACGGAAATTCCGGCGATTAGGGTTTGGGGATAGTAAGCGACGACGTTTCGGTCGATCCACGAAGCTGCGGTGGCGTTGGAGGAGCCAATGGCGAGGAGCTGGTTGTTGGGGACGCTGATAATCACCCGAATCTTTGTCCCCGACAAGGCTTTGAGGATGTCCGGGTTGGCATCGTAGATTCGCACGTGCGTTATCTTCTGCAGTTGAAGGAACGCGACCAGGTCCGAGGCTGGAGGAAGGTTAGAGACGTCCGTGCCGATGTTGACGCCCACGAATGGAAGCTTCTCCTCTTCCTCTCCATTTTGGTCCTTCAGCAGGGAATGTAGTGGTTCTGCTTCAGCTGCAATGCAAATTGAAAGCAAGTTAATTACTATAATTGAGCACTGCTAATCGGTAAAGTTGGAGAATTTTTGAAGAGTTTGGGAGTTTGTCGGTTACCGAAGGCGGAGAAAGAGAGGAAGAGGATGTGAATGAGAAGGAGGAGCTTAGAGTTTGCCATTGAAAAGGAGGGTGAACTTCACTTCCTCCTCCCCTGCTTCTGCTTCTGCTTCAGCCGCAAATCCTTGCATTATCTCATCAAAAGATTGTTATTATTATTAGTTACTTAAATATTATTTAGTATTTAAGGTAGGTGGAATTTTGTTGAAGAGAAGAAGAAAATGTGGCCAAGAGGGATGGGGTTAAAGAATTGATGAATCGGGGAGAGATATCCACCAAATAATGGAGATGTTGGTTTGTTGAACTTACTTCACTCTCTTCTCACACTTTACTGCAAACTATTCTTCTCTCTCCTTTTCAGATTCTGCTCCTTTCTCTAAAATGCCCTTCAACTACAACCCTATATACCCTATAGCAAAGGATGATAATAAAACAATCTATTTATACTTCTCTTTACTCTTTAATAAAGAGAAGTTAAGAAAGGGCAAATCCTCCAAAAGGGGTTTTGAAATTTTGAAGCTATTTCTTTGTTCCATGTCCTTCACCCACACAAAGTTGAAATATGTTTTAATTATTAAATTTGGATTAACAAAAAAGACATCTCACGGACTTAATTTGGGAAAGGGGCTTGGCTTTCTGTCAGAGTTTGGACATTTGCGCAAATGAAAGTAGAAACTTGAAGAAATTGGGTAAAACAGTAATTCAACAGTTCATTGGTGCAAGACAGTGGCTTTGCTCCCCATTTCTTTTTGGTCTACTTTGCCTTCCCTCTGTTTCTACTTTCTACCCAAAGCATGCTCTAAACATGTGTTGCCGCTGAATAACTTTAAAATCTGTTCTAAATTTCTATGCTATGTACTTTTAACGGGGTAGCAGAAAGGAAAGTGTATTTTTCTTTGCATTGGCATCTTAATTGGGATGAGAAAAGCTAACCAGATTTAACTTTTTTTAATCTAGTTGAGAGGTACAAAACGAGTGAATAAAATCAGTAGAATTGATATTGATTTCAACATGTGAAATCCCTGTTAGCAACAAAACAAGTAAGATTCAGAAAAGTAGCAGGAATGACAGTTTTGCTCCGGATGCAAACAGAGAAACACAGTTGGCTGTGTTAATTAAACTACCACGAGCACATACATGGCATAATGGAAAACACATGTTGAAGCAGAAAGACAGAATCTTGTGCTAATGCATTGCTACACCATAGTGCCTACATCACAACCATCCAATCAACCCTTCACCATTGTCAAATCTGTGAATAGTCCAATACCCCTTAATCTATTCATTGCTTAATCTCAAGAAAGTTAAGTTTGTGCCACCACACGCCACTCAAATTATTTGCTACTTTTGAAGCTTTAGATTTTAATAATAATTACGATAAATAACTAAAGATTAACGATCATTATGTTTGCTTAAAGAAGAAAAGGGAAAGCAAACTCACCCCAGTGGGTTCCTCAACCACAAACTCACCACATATTCACACCCTATGATCCAAATAATAGACCTTTAACTAAAAAATGGTAAAAATCTAAGCAAGAGTAGACATAATAAAGACTATATATATTAATGGACAAAAGAATTGTCGCAATGTTTCTGTTGAACTTGAAACAGTTGTTCTTGCAACAAAGCAAAAATGTAAAACGTAAGAATTTTTACTTCTCCCACTTCACACTCACTGCTGCATTTTCTGCAAAATACCATTTTGTCGGCTCAATTTTCCATCGGATCATCACTATTTCATTGCTAACAGTTTATTCAACCATACCAAACATAAAATGCAAAACTAATATTGGTCATTTTAGTTATAACTTGCATTATTTTATCGTACATGTATATATCCCACGTTACACAGTAGTTTTACTAGACTGACTCTACACCAACTCTAGTGTCTAGGATCCGAGGCATAACTAATGAGAATTGAGTAACTTCATTTGGCCATATCTCCTTGAAAGGTAATTAATTAACTTTGATGTACAGACGAGAGCACTTGAGAAGTGACAAGAACTCTGCAACTTGACAGTGATGGCGTGTGTCTGATGAGTGTTTCTCTCTGCACTTATTTTCCTTCTTTATGCATTTCCAAAATTACAAATATAATCTTCTATAAAAGATTTTACTAAGTTAAATTCTTTTTACTTTGCTCTTCGCTTGTATTTAAAAGATTCACTACATTCCTTTTTATTTCTTAAAGTTTTTGGTTTTTGTCCTTTTACTAGTAAGTGCTCGAAAATATCCTAGACGACGTATTTATTTTAACGAGATGCTCTGTAACTTGACATAAAACATAAAAGCTCATTTCTTAAAATGAAAGGGTTTCTGTTGAAATTCATCTGCTACATTACATCACAATGTGTCTGTTTTTTCTTATAGTTAATTTCCCACGTTATCAAACAAGAATTGTCAATGAGTTTAGGTACATGAAACTTGAAATTTGCCACATAAAGGCTTACTCAAGCATGTTTATTTAAGCACAAAATAGTTTACTCGAGTACTTGACATGTATATCCCATGGAGACTCATTCTCCAAAGAGTGTATTGATGACATGGAAACAACATTTTTCAATAAGGCACATGAATATTCCCATGTTGTAGTGGGTTTGGATCCATCAGAGAAGGCTGCTGGTATTGTCTTCCATGGAGGAAGAGCGACGGCGACCCTTCTTTCCTTTAGAGTCGCTGCCGCAACCAACGTAGCATTCAACACCGCAGATCTTGCTAAAGCATGAGAACAACCCATTCCCACTACGACCCTTACCCTTACCCCCGCCCCCACCCCTACTCCTACCACCCCCTCCACTCGGTGTACTACCTCCGTCCGTGTGCCTCCGGGAGTGGCGACTCGTCTTTGTGCTCGATGTCGGGTGGCTAGAGAGCTCGCCCTGATCAATCACTGGTGGCAGGTCTGATCGCCATCTCTCCAATTTCGACTGTAACCCCTCCATGCTTCCGTCCAAGCTCCACCCTCCCGCCATCTCGTTTTCCCCCTCGTCAATTACTGGTTTTCTCGCTATCGCCGCGGCCACTTCTGACGGGGACGGTCCCAGCTCCGATTCCGTCATCACCATCTGTGCCATGTTCCCCAAGTTTGACCTTCGCGGTGTCATGTACTCAATCCCACCGTTCACCTTCCCGTACGAATGCATCGGCGTCCCCCTGTTCGGATTGAGTTTCGATACCGTCGGCGACTGCCGGAACTGCGACGCCACCACCGCCGGTGAGTTCCGAAACTGTGGCTTCGGAGATGCTAAATATTGCGGCTTCGGGGAGGCTAAATATTGCGGCTTCGGGGAGGCTAAATATTGTGGCTTCGGAGATGCTAAATATTGCGGCTTCGGAGATGCCATATATTGCGGCTTCGGAGATGCTATATACTGCGGATTCTGCAAATTCTTAAACTGCGGCGCCGGAGAACTGATGTACTGCGGTGCTGGAGAGTTCTTAAACTGTGGCACCGGAGAATTCATAAACTGCGGTTTCGGAGAATTCTTGTACTGGGGCGTCGGAGAATTCTTAAATTCCGGAGCTGGAGAGCTCATATAATGCGGTGCCGGAGAATTCTTAAACTGCGGCGCCGGAGAGCTCATATAATGTGGTTCATGAGAATTCTTATACTGCGATGCCGGAGAGTTCATATACTGTGGCGCGGGCGAGTTCTTAAATTGCGGTGCCGGTGAACTCATATGCTGCCTTGCCGGAGAATTCCTAAACTGTGGTGCAGGCGAATTTAGATAGTGTGGCGCTGGAGAGTTTCGGAATTGGTGTTTTGGGGTGGCGCGAACTTCGTAAGTAACGTTGTTAACCGGAACGTATTCTTCCTCCATTGTGTCGGTAACAAAGTTGTTTTCGCCAATGCTAATGTCGGAATCGGAGTTCGCGTCGGAATGCGCGTCGTGGTCATGGTGCTGGTTATGAACATCTTCGTAAGCGGCATCGTTTTGGTAGTGCTGAAGTGGCGAAATCTCCTCCTCGTGGAGTATATCATCATCATGAGGACTCGCTTTTCCGCTCTTAATCTTCCAGGGCTCAACGGTGTCACTGAGCATAGAGCTCGTTTCTTCGTTGATATTACTCTCGGTCCTCGACTTCTTCTTCTTTCCTTTCTTCGTGTTATCCAAGTTAACTTGGTATGCTGAAATGTTGGAGTTCGCTCTGTTATGGTTAGCCACGGCTCGGTGTTTCCGCGCCACGGCTTCCGAGGCCACAACGGAGCTCGTGTCACTCTTGGTGCGGCGAAGCTCGGGCTTAGGGCTGGCGGCGGCGAGAACGTGGGGGCTAAGATGGTTGTGGCTGTCGTAGGCGTCCTTCTCTCCCATAAGGTGGCGGTAGCCAACGGCGGAGGGGTTGTGAGTGTAGAGTGGAATGTTGTGCATGGAGCCGTCGAGGATGGTGAAGCCAATGTTGAGTATCCCCTGGGGTCTGCCAGAGGGGCGGCGGACCTGAAGTGCGACGAAACGCGTGCCGAACGAGGTGCGGTTGGTCTGGGAGGGGCGCGAGGGTGGAGGGGCGAGGTTTCCGACGAGGACACGGACGGTGCCGACGTGAATGTCCTTGAACCAATGTAGCGCGTAGATCTCAATCATGATGGCAGAGGAATCGGAGCAGAGAAAGTCCTCGTCGACGCGAAAGACGAACTTGTCATTCCACGTTGGGTTGGTGAGGCCCTGCGTGTCGACGCATGTTGAGAGCTTCCGGTCCGGGTGGACCCATGAAACCGCGTAGGTTCGCATGGTGCGACCAACCGGAGCCAGGTCCTGAGCCGAAATGATGCTGAGTTCCAATAACTGGAAGGGTGGCATGATATGAGACATTATTTCTGTGTAATCTGGATTGGTTAGTCAAAAAATCAGGAGGAATTGGTGATAGTGATGCAATGCAGGAAAGGGGTTATCGCGTGCATTGCAGGGTGATGCTTTATTTGGCCTTGTAGGCTCGGAGGTATTTTTCGTAGAGCCTGTCGGCGGTTTTTGAGCGTTTAAGTGTTTTGATCCAGGGGCGGCTGAAGACGGAGGCGATACGGCGGTGGATGCGGGGAGGGGTGCCACTCGCCGTCGTCCAGGAAGGAGACGACGAGGGAGGGTGTGACATGAATTGGAGGTGGGAAATGGAGAGAGTAAGAGACCCAGCACGAGACCGAATCAGAGGAGCCATTCATTTCTTTTCAACCCTTCTTCTCACCGCTCTTTTCGCTTCCTTCCTTAACTAACTAAAACCACTTAAACCCTATCCTTCCCTTTTTTAGACTAAATAAGTAATTAACCATCTTTTTTTAACTACTCCTTCCTTCTCACATCGTCTAACTATCTATCGATAAATACTATTTTTAATACCCATTACATTTAATAATATTATTCAATAACAAAATTCATATTCCATTACATTCTTTTGAAATAGTTTTTTTATTCACTAAAAATCATTCAAAATTAAAAAAAAATAGATTTCATTCCTTCTTTGTTATGTTTAATAAAAAATCATGTAGATATACACATGAGTGTTTCTCTTTACATCTTCTTCTTGCACTTACAAAATTACAAATATAATCTTTAACAATTTTTTTTTATCAAGTTAACTTTTTTTTTACTTTTCTTTTCTCTCTCTTCTACACTTTTTGACTCTTTAACCCATTTTTTAAAATCGATTAAGAAACTTTTATAATTAAATTTTAGTTAATTTAATTTTAATATCATACAATTTTATTACTAAAAAAATATAAGAAAATTTTCGTAACAAATACAAGAAAATATAACAAAATTTCTATTATTATTACAATATTACAATATTTTAATATAAGAAAAAAATATAAATAAACATAAAAAAAAAACAAGGAACAAAAAAAATTCAAATAAAAATTCTTTAACCGGCTTATAGTAAATAATCTTGACTAAATAAAAATTCAAATACATTATTTGTTTAATTTTATCCTTCTCTTCGATATATTCAAGGGTTCTACGTCTAAAACAGTAATATTTATATTTCACATTAAGAATAATGTAGCTTTTATATATATATATATATATATATATATATATATATATATATATATATATATATATATATATATATATATATATAATAGAGAAGAAAAACAAGAAATAACAGCTTATAGTAAATAATCTTGAGCAACCAAGTTAACTAAGACAAGACATCATTAACTAACTAGCTGAAAATGGAAACATATTTGTCTGAAATGCATATTGTGATTTGATTAATCATTTTTTTCTTTCGTTTTTCTTGTTGGATATTTAAAAAAGAAAAAGAAGATCAAGTCTAGAAATTATTACAATAGTGGTGAATCATGAAGCGTTTAATTTTTGTGCTCTAGTTAGATTCTCTCTAGATTACTGATTATTAAAAACGTTGACAAAATACTTACGTAACGTAAGTGAATACATGCAGGCATTAGTGGATTAATGCTATAGCCTCATAAATATCCAGAAAAATATTTGTTATCTTTTTGAACAATTTCACTCTTTCAATAACTACATTAATTTAAAATTAAAAAATTATATATAAATAAAAAATATGTTTCATCAGAAGACAATCGGTTAATTTATTTAGAATCGGAGAAATAGATGAGTTGATGCAGCAATGAGTGATGATTTTAGAAGGGAAGAAGTCAACGAAAACGTGATAGAATTCAATCAGAATGGGAGATCTGACGGAAGCGATGAGGCCACACGCTCCCAACCATCCATTCCCCGCATGCCACGTAAGCATCCAAAAAACCTATGACCATATTCAATGAACCTTAATGTCCGCTAGCTTCTTAATTTGCTTTTGCTTTTGCTTTCGTTGCTTCTTCTATATATATATATACCAACGCAACTCGATTCCTCTTGAACCATTTCTCACAAGAATTTTCCTTTTATTTCCCATTATGGCCCTCGCTTTCACTTCTTCAATTTCCACATCCTCCTCCTTCAAATTTCCACCATCAGACCGGAATAACACCCCGCAAATTGGATCAATCACCGTTTCGGAGAGGCCCAATGGAGCCGCCGTTAATATCAGACAGAGTTTCGCAAAGCCCGTTAACGCCCAACCTCCTCGTAAGGATTCCCTTCTTCCTCTCGCAGCAGCAGCAACGGCCATGGTTGCTTCCGGTACGTTTTCTAAATCAATTCATTTCGAATTCATCATGCACACGTGCAACTGCTAATGCAACCACGTCATTATTCCGTCATCAGAGACCAAAGAGCAAGATCTTCAACGGATAGCCACTGATCTCGACAATGCCTCACCTCTTGAAATCATGGATAGAGCCCTCGCCTCATTCGGCCACGACATTGCCATTGCATTCAGGTAATCAACACCACCCTCGTTGCTGATTCCGTTAATTGTAAAACAAGAAAATTTATCTATTCTAATTATTATTTATACATGGCGGCTTTGCAGTGGTGCTGAAGATGTTGCTTTGATCGAGTATGCAAAGTTGACGGGTCGACCCTTCAGGGTTTTCAGTCTGGACACTGGGAGACTGAACCCGGAAACTTATCAGTTGTTTGATGCGGTTGAGAAGCATTATGGGATCCGCATTGAGTACATGTTTCCTGATGCTGTTGAGGTTCAGGCATTGGTGAGGAATAAGGGTTTGTTCTCTTTCTACGAGGATGGTCATCAAGAGTGTTGCAGGGTGAGGAAGGTGAGACCTTTGAGGAGGGCCCTCAAGGGTCTCAGAGCTTGGATAACAGGTCAAAGGAAAGACCAGTCACCTGGTACTAGGTCCGAAATACCGGTTGTTCAGGTCGATCCGGTTTTTGAGGGAATGGATGGTGGAATCGGAAGCTTGGTGAAGTGGAACCCGGTCGCAAATGTGAAGGGCAATGACATTTGGAACTTCCTCAGGACCATGGATGTGCCTGTCAATTCCTTGCATTCACAGGGGTATGTTTCGATTGGGTGTGAGCCCTGCACTAGGCCTGTTTTACCTGGACAACATGAAAGGGAAGGGAGGTGGTGGTGGGAGGATGCGAAAGCTAAGGAATGTGGCCTTCACAAAGGAAATTTAAAGCAGCAGGATGAAGGGAATGGAAATGGGGTATCCCAATCTCATGCAAACGGTGCTGCCACTGTGCCTGACATTTTCAACAGCCAGAATGTAGTTAGCTTGAGCAGGACAGGAATTGAGAATTTGGCCAAGTTGGAGGACAGGAAAGAACCATGGCTCGTTGTGCTTTATGCACCATGGTGCCCCTATTGCCAGGTAAACTCAACTTGTTGTGTTCCGTTAAGATTGCCCACTCACTAAGGTCAGTCGGATTGAAATATCTGTTATCTAATGAGATTTCATATCATGAATTGCAACAGGCTATGGAGGAATCTTATGTTGAATTGGCGCAGAGGTTAGAAGGGTCAGGGATGAAGGTAGGGAAATTTAGAGCGGATGGAGAGCAGAAAGAATTTGCAAGGCGTGAACTTGAATTAGGAAGCTTCCCTACAGTAATGTTTTTCCCAAAGCATTCGTCTAGGCCAATAAAGTATCCCTCAGAAAAGAGAGATGTTGATTCCTTGATGGCTTTTGTAAATGCCTTAAGATAAGTGGTTGGTAGTGGGAATTCAGGTTTCGACTCTAGTTTATACAAATAACATCCTCAGCTTTCGATAGTTTTAGACCATCTTGCGTGGTTCTGTTGTAGTAGTCATTCTGTAGGATCTGATTTATTTTCATCTTTTCCAGATGAGTTATCTATTTATAAATACATAATACTATCACTTCATCCCATATCAATATCTGTTATTATCATATCCTAAATTATAGAATTGATATTTTATTAACAATATGATTAAACCGTAAAACATCTTTTAAAAATATTATTCATCTTTTAAAAATATTTTAGTCCTCTGAGATGGATCAAATTGATTGATCTAATGCTATATTTTACAATTATTAGAAAATCTATCACTTAAATTAAATTTTTATAATAAAGATTGATATAGAAATATGATTAATTTATTTTATATATATATATATATATATATATATATATATATTGAAAAATATTTTGTATAGTGGTTGAGAATTAAGTAAGAAAAAGTGTTGCCATAATTGCATTCTGTAGTTGAGAATGATATGTTTTACGATGAAAGGGTATGTTAATCACACATTTTACCACTTAAAATTTTATTAATTTGTAAAATTTATTATTTGATATTTTTTTCACACATTTTATGGACTTAGTTTAAAAAAATAAAAAAAATGATTTATTGTTGTATTAAAGATGTAAGAAAGTGTTATTTTTATTAATTTATAAAAAATATATCATTTTATTATAAATATTATTAAAATGTATACAAGTAATAATATTATTAAAATGTAGATTGTTTTGAATTTGATTACTTCCCATTTTTAATAGTGTAATTTAAGTCATTTGTCAATTTCATATTTAGAGGAGATGTCGATATTTTAGATCGATGTACAGAACTATAAAAGAAAGCATGAAAATTTTGGTAAACATTTAATATTTCATTTAATAAATGAATTAAAATAACACCTACATAATAATAAAAATCAAATTGACGACCAATTAGAGAAATCACATTTGTAGAATGAAAATTGTTGAAAAAAGCAGTAAAGTTTAATTACATCTAAAAAGTCGCAATATAAAAGCAGTTTATGTGGATAATATATACGCGCGCTTCTACTACTGTAATCACCGACGTAGACAGACCCAGAACAATCTACTGGTAAGTCACTTCAAATGTTTCGGACATGTTTTTGATTGTTGTTTGTGTTTGATTTGAGATTACTTGCTTCTTTTGTAGGAATTTGTTTGGTTTAATTCTTTTGAATCTCTTCTTGTTTTCTTCATAAGTTCTGATACCTGGGTGGGTTTAGTTTACTGTCGGTTTTGTTGCTATGCTCCTAGCAATGCCATAAGCTTGGTACTCCACCACTTTGCATCTTGGTCGAGTCATAAAACAAACCGATCTGGACCCGTTATTGAGATTTTCAAACTTCTACTTTGCTTTTATAAAATGCTGAAAATGTATGTTTAATAAGTAAATCAAACAAATCTATTCATCTTTTCTTAACGCAGAATGATGGTGTTTAGTTTGGTTTTTATTCACTGCAAGTGTAACACCTTTTTGGAAGATGGTGTTTGACTGTTTATGGCTTGTGTTGCAGAATCAAACACCGAATATGGCTGACTTGTTGCAATGGCCAAAGAAAGATAACCGTCGCATGCTCCATGTTGTCTACCGTGTTGGTGACCTTGATCGCACCATCAAGTTGTTTTTTTGTGACATGGGTTTTTGTTGATTGTTACGTTCTTTGTGTTATTGGGTGCTTAAAAAATCTCCTCACGGTTCTTTCAGGTTTTATACAGAATGTTTTGGAATGAAGCTTTTGAGGCATAGAGATATCCCGGATGAAAAATATGCCAATGCTTTTCTTGGATTTGGCCCTGAAGAATCCCATTTTGTTGTTGAATTAACATATAGTATGTTACTCTGCAGATCTTTTCCTTGTCGCACATGTGTACCGTGGTGTCTGATTGAATTATATTTTGGGTTCAATGATATAATTTTGATGTTTTTCCTTTGTCAATGGGTTAACATTTGTTTAGTTTTGCACAACATGACAAGTATAATATCACCACGCCGCAACACTTGGACTTTTGTATTCTTCTAACTGTTTAAATGTCACCTTATTGTCAGATTATGGGGTGACCTCGTATGAGATAGGGGATGGCTTTGGACATTTTGCAATTGCAACTCAGGATGTAAGACAAAGTAGACCTTTACAAAAGCTTGAGTATCTATATGCACAGTGAATAAAATGAACTCTTTATTGCTTCAATTTTTAGATTTACAAATCGGTTGAGCTCGTCCGAGCCAAGGGAGGAAACATCACTAGGGAGCCTGGACCAGTTCAGGGTGGGACTACTGTTATTGCCTTTGTGAAGGATCCAGATGGTTACACTTTTGGATTTATCCAAAGACCTACTGTCCATGACCCATTTTGTCAAGTAATGCTTCGTGTTGGAGATTTAGAACGCTCAATTAAGTTTTATGAAAAGGTAACTGTCCATGTTTTCCCCATATATATTCCAGTGCTATTGTTGTAATCCAAACTGGTTCAGATTTTGTCTTTGGCACAACTGGATCAATATCCACTGGCTGTCAACTTTGAGAAGTTTTCCATTAATTATTTCTTCTGTTCTTGTGTGCGTAACCAAAATATCTATTCTGCTTATAGTTTGTGTGCCAATCGGCAGAATTCAGCATGAAGCATTCTTAATGTGAACCAAAACCCAAGTTACAGCTTTTGGTTAGTTCCATGGAAATTCTTTCTGAAGCTTCAAGTGCTCCTCTTATCTATTTCAACTGTTCTTTTTAGAATTGACATGTTTTATTGGTGAGTTTCAAGTCCGGAAAATCAGCTAACTGTGTTATTGTGGCTTACAATTTGTGGAAACCACTGAAAGACTGAAACTTGATGTTCTATTTTGCACGGAACAGATTTGGATTACTTACCCAAAAAGGACCTGGTGTAGCAATTGATAGCTTTTGCTTGTGATGCTCAAAATAGAATCATAAAACTGCATTCGATGAAATGTGATTTAAATTTTTATTAATCAAATGCATTTTATTGACCAAAGAAATTTTCGTATGGGATCAATTGCACAGGCCTTGGGCATGAAGGTTTTAAGGAAAGTTGATAAGCCTGAGTCCAAGGTGAAATTTCTTATTATTATTCCTTAGCAATGCACTTACTCGCTGGAACATTTTTCATGTGTAATAACTAGCAACATGTTGAAACTTGCATGTCCTACAGTACACTGCAGTTATGCTTGGGTATGGAGAGGAGCATGAGACAACTGTGTTGGAGTTGACAAATAACTATGGTGTCACTGAGTACTCTAAGGGCAATGCCTATGCACAGGTTAGTTAACAGGTTGTGTTATTTGTCTTTCTTGGAGCTTAAACTGTTTTTCTACACTTTTCTCTGTTTCTGTGCTTCTTAATGATAAAGTTCATGTTCCTAATGTAACAGATTGCTATTGGTACTGATGATGTATACAAGAGCGCTGAGGTAGTTAGCCAAGTTATACAAGAGGTAGGAGGGAAGATTACAAGGCAACCAGGGCCAATTCCTGGCCTTAATACGAAAATCACTTCGTTTTTAGATCCAGACGGATGGAAAACTGTGAGTCTCTCCCTTCCTCTCACCATATTGAGTAGATGAGTTATCTTGTAGAATCATATTAATACCTGTTTTGCTGCAGGGTCTGATGATACCATAGTGTCATATAAGCTTAATGTTAGGGTTGGAAGATTGGAGTTCTAGATTCCATCTAACATGACCTAAAATCATGGATTATATGTTAAACCTTTAAGTGGTTGGTTTAACGGTAACCTCCTATGCTGTTAACTTTTTGGTCTAAAAAATGTTGTTTCAACTTTTGTAATTCGGTTACCACAGATGGAATTCATTTTGACTAGCAAGCTACTGAAACTGAAAATAGATGTTAAATTTAGAATAAGAAGTGCCTAATAATATGTTTTGTTAATTCTCATTCTTTGCTTTCTTCACCTCTTTCTGTAAAAGTGGATCTGAAATTTCTGCCTATGAAATGATTTAAAGTCTATATAGGTTTCTAACCTCAAGTTTAATGTTAGCGTGTGGTATGAAATGTCTGGTGCAATATTATGTGTCAAGAGCTTTTTATTGTCTTTTTTTCTTGAATGGCATTATAATTCTTTATTAAGTGAAGCGTCATACACTTTGAATATGTTTCATATGGCGCTGCTCTTTTGTTAATGTTCTGTCATTTTAATAATTAGTACTTGGTTGTATGATTCATTTTGTTTGAGTTTTGTAGGTCCTGGTTGACAATGTTGATTTCTTGGAGGAATTGAAATGAAGAGCGAGCTTAACAGGAAATAAGTAGTCCTGGTTATTTCATACGAATAAGTTGTCTGCCATTTTCTCATCGACTGTGTTGTAGCAGTATACCAGTCGTCAACATGTTTGGTTTTTTCTGGGGTTCTTTTAGTAACCTGAAAGCATAATTGAAACTTCATTATTATGCAACCTATGATTAGTATGCTAATTTATCATATACGACTCCTGTTGAGCAGTGTTTTAAAAACGAATTTGTGTAATGGTTTAGAAACTTTGCTTAGTTCAGATCAATTTTTCCAATTGAATAACCTTTTAAATCAAATATTAGATTGGTTGGTACCATGAACAGAAACAAGTTCACATTATATTTATAGTTTGATTGGATGGGCAAATTTAAAGCTTTAATCGATTTTAACACGAATAATACAAGAGTAGATAACTGGAATTGTAACTTTTTATAATATCAGTTACGATTATTTATTAATTTTAATAAGGACTATTGTTAAGTCTCTATAATTTTAAATTCATATCCATTAAACTCAATAAATTAGTACTAGTAACATTTTTAAATTTGTATTATAGGAATTTTGATTATAGAAATTGAGCTTGTGAATAATTCAATGATAATACATTATTATGTGTGGGCAATATTCTTAAGCATTGTTTGTTTACAGGATGAAATAAAAGATTTTGGCCTGCATAACAGACATGAAATTATCTCTGTACTTCAATTCTAACTACTTTCTACCTTTTTGAAAGAGAAGTTATTACTTGCTCCAAGATTATCTGATCTCGGTGAATTTTCTAATTAGCACAACCATAGTTTATTTTTACCAAAAAGAGTCAACCACATAAGGGAGAATGTAAGGAAATCTGGTTCCCTAAATCCTGATCAACAAAAGAGATAAAAAAAGCCTTGGTGTAGCAGATGATACAAGAAGAAAACTTTGGGTGGCTGGGTCATTCATTAATTTGCCACAATAATTCAATAGGGTAATTTATTTATATACTTTGGAGGCAAAGTTGGCATTGCCAGCATTTACTCCACTGTCAAAACTATGATAATATACTCCAAATCAACTCCTTAGGAGATGCGAAGAATTTTGAAAGAGGTGAAAGGGGCAATGCTTTTCATGAATACTTCCTCCACCGTGTCTCTGATTAAAGATCTACCTCTGATGAACACCACTGAGCTTCTACAACACTGTATCCATAGGATAACAACCAAGAACTCGAAGAAACCTAGCAAATTCCTGAAATGGAAATGAAATAAATAAATAGACTTTACCAACAACTAGAGATAACGTTTGCTACATTTCATAACATGGAGTCACCAAAGATAAAAACATTGATTTAATACTTTTTCTTTTTTGAGAAACAGCGAGGACGGATGAGTTTAATGATTATGCATGCATTTATAGAGTAGTCAAAGGAATTTTAACAGTGTACTACGCAACTGATATCATGTAAAAGTTAAAGTTAGAGAAGTAAAAGCAAAAAGGATTTCCCATCAGGATTGTGGAATATGCACCCAGATAAAATGTGGTATGATGCAGCAGGGCACTGACACGCTTTGGACGCAGCCACAGATAACATTTGATTTTCTGGTTTAAAACCAAATAAGTAGATATGACGTATCTTTGTGCCTGCTCATTAAGGTCATATCCTAATAAACAATTAGATACTAATCCTTTAGGAGATATAAAGATTACTGAAGCAAGTTTTGGTTATCCTAACATAACCTTTTTCTGTACAAATGGTCAATATAAAGTATTTTACTCCATAAGAAACAAAATATTAAACTGGGGTTGATGAGATAATGGGCAGACCTGCAACTGTCCTAAAGCATATTGTGCACGAGGTTCTGCCATAGAAGCTTCAATATCAATGTAGAAGAGGTAGTCAAAGTACCTGCTATCAATAGAAGTTTTACTGAAATGCATCCTTGATCAATTTGAGATAAAGTACGAACCACTGATCAATTTGCATTTAAACCACAGAAATTACACCCTAAATTTTACCATCGCAAATCTTGAACCGAACGAAATTACTTACCGGGAATTCCCTTGATTTGAATCATCCACAACCCTTAATGGGCGCTGCTTCAGCGGACAACTCTCAATCTGAATTTACATGAAAAAAATAAGAGCAATGAATGCGTTTCTTAATTTTAAAACTCCAACATCAATAACTATAACACACCTTTGATAAATTAATATCCCTCATAGCGAAAACTGCCAAGGCTTTGAACAGTACACCAGGACCTTCTTCGAGACTGAAAACAACGCTAGTCTGAGAGAGAAGTCATGAACTCATAAGCACGTTTATAATAATCAATTGAAAGAACTAAATTTTGTATACCTTATGTGGTTTGTCAGTTCCTGGAATTATAGGATCCCTTGCAAGGACCAAGAAACGAGTAATGTTCTCATCATCATCCTGTGAAAATCGCAATGAACGAGTTAAGCTATACTCTTGTGGAATTCACCAGAAACAGCAAACATGTTTTTGTTTTCTAGTCTTTTGTAGCTTCAAAAGAATATATTATCCAATAATAGCTAAAGATGGAGAAAGGAATATCCAGTAATTTTCTATGTATAACAGACATCATCCAGTTTTAATATAGAAATTATATATTTATGACTTGTCTCCTCTTCTCCGATGAAAGTCGTATAATGACAACATCTAGCTTTGATGCATCTGATGGACATTGTCTGATGAAAGTCATCTGTCTTCTATAGCACATGTGAATACACCTAATGATTCTTAGATGATTTTTTGTTTAATGAGTTAGGTTTTCTATTATTTTGTTCTGTAGTTAGGTACAGTTGCAAACTAGTCTACAAATACTCGAGCCTGTCTAAGTTAACCAAGAGCTGAAGAGTTTGATTAATATGTGCTTGTGTAATTTGTATTGATGACCCTGTAATTCGTTTTTTCCTATTTGAGCGTGTGTGATATGCAAACTCTGTGTAATCATCGTGTTCTTTATTCTTGTATGTGTTCAAGTAGGAATTTATTGAATATATCATTTTTCTCTTTTCACCTATCTTTGATCTTTCCTTGCATGTTCTAAACTACATTCACTAGAGCGTCTAATGTTCTTCGCATCTAGTGAGCTTTTGATATCTGAATACAAAATAAAATGGTATCGGACCTTCAATTTTATCCGTTCCGCATCTGTAAGTGGGTTATCCCTAATTAAGACCAATCCCCTCTGTTTGTTTATTTTGTCGTAAAGAAAATCTTCAAGAAGACATTCACGAGAATGGCTAGGGTGATCAAAATTGAAAAGTTTACAAAAAAGTACTCTTTCAATCTGTAGCACATCAAGATTAGTGCTTTGTTGAAGGAACAGGGAGTGTAAACACCCCTATCTGGTAGGACGAACATCCGGAGGAGTTTGTTGTGAGAATTCAAGAGTTGAAGGCTCATTCTCTACTCCTCTTGTCCCTCTCAGATGAAGTTCTTTATAAGGTAGTGAATGAAGAATCTACCTTTGGGTTGCAGTTGAAGCTGAAGAAGTTGTGCATGACAAAGTCCATCTGCAACACATTGTTTCACAAAGGGAACTTTATCGACGGAAAACAGTTCCCGTGTTAATCTTTTGTTATATGTAGACAACATGCTTATAGTGTTATGCATAAGGTAGAGAGATTCAACTGTTGAAGTCACTATTAAGCAGTGAATTTGAGATGAAAGACTTAGGAGTTGCCGGTAGAGTTCTGGGCAAGGATACTGAGCGAGATTGTGCTCAGAAGAAGCTCTTTCAGGATCAACAAAGTACATTTAGAAGGTCTTGGACTGTTTTGGCATGAGGGTGTCATGTCAGTTGCTACTCCTTTGGCATTTTCTATTCATCTATTTATAAGCAGTACTGCTTTTTCATAATTCAATAAGGAATATATGATTCATGTTTCTTATGTTAGTGCATTGGGGAGTCTGATGTATGTGATGGTAGACCTTACTCTAGCAAGTACGTATATGGTTAATCTAGAAAGGAGCATTGCTAATGGTGAATTGTATTCCTAGGTACCTTAAAGGTACATCTAGTGTTGGGCTTGTCTACAAGGATGACCCAGGCTCTAATGGCTGATACAGGATTTCCACATAAGAAGGTTGTTATCATGGTGTGATAGTCTAAGTGAAATTTACTTAGCTAAGGATCAAGTTCCAACATGAATGAATCAAGAATGTTAATGTTATGTATCATTTTCTTTGCACAAAAAGAATGAGTCGAAGTGGTGGAAAATTGGTACAATGGAGAATCTAGCTGATATGTTCACCACCAAGCCTATTCCAAGAAGCAAGTGAGTGTACTATTTGGATTTGTTGAATGTTGATTGTCAGTGACAATCGTCCTATGACACTGATTTGGAAGAAAACTCAAATCAAGCTGAATATATGTTGATTCATGCCTTGTTTCTTTTTTGTTTGCTAAAAGTTGTATAATGATGACACCAAACTTTAGTGCACGATTGTTTTGTTTAGTTAGTTAAGCTTTTTATTATTTCATTATATAGTTATAGTAGCAGCTCGTGTATATATACTCGAGTCTATCTTATTTAGCCAAGTAATTCATATTAATCATTCCTGTAATTCGCTATTTCCTTTTTGAGCATGTATGTGTGATATGTAAACTCGATGTAATCATCGTGCTCTGTTCTTGTCTGTATTCATAAAAAATGAGTTTATAGAATATATCACTCTTCTCGTTTTCATCATATCTTTGATCTTTCCTTACACATTCTATACTACGTTCACTAGCACTAGAGCATCTAGTGTTCTTGATCTCTAATACCCAACAAAACTACTTACTTTGTAATAGAAAACAAAATATTTTCTATCACATAAAGTCATACTAAATCCAATCCATTGATGGATCCTTCCTAACTAACATGGATTCAATTCCCATTAAGCCATTTACATATCAACACTATCAGGTACCAAGGCCTTCTTTCAAATTGCATTTTATTTGTATGTTATAGCATGGAGTTATCTGTGTAGCTTTTCACTCAAGCTTAGAGCTTACATGCTTGACAAACAAACAACTTTCATGTCACAAGTCATGGCTTTTTAAAGACAAGTTTTCAAGCAAACAACTGATTGGCACGAACAAGATGTATGGCTTCTTTTCTGTCAACATCTCGGTCCACCAAGATATAAACTTGCACAAAATCAGAAAAAAAGGAAAGAGAAAGCGACAGGAAATAATTACAATACAAATGCTATCACCAAGCAAAATACAGCATGATCACTCACTTTTAGAAAATCTATTAATTTGGTTACAGCCATATTTTTCATTGCTACAAGTGATGATCAAAGTTCAATTTAATAGACTGGCCAAACATTTAAAAAATATCAATAAGGCATAAACTCCTAACCCAATGACATCCAATTTGCAAGCATTAAAGTTGGTGTAGTGATAAAAGAACACATGACCTAAGGCAATATACTTTAGCAGCTCAATCTTCCATAACACAAAGGAAATGCTACCTGAATTCTTTCTGTAAGTATGTCGAGCCCATATACTTTTGCAGCTCGGGAACTTGCAATAGCTCCTGTGTCTCTTGCACAATTTGAAGCCACTGTCTGTTTTCAAGAACATAACTGTTAGGAAATGCAACGGTACAACCTAATCAATGCTTACTTTTTGACAGAGAATTCATAATACACCTGAGCAGCCTCAGCAGTATCACGTGCACCAATCTTGACAACACCTAAATCATTAAGCATTTTCTCACATTGATCTAACGCCTGCATGTAAAATTGTCATTGAAACAATTTGTTGCAACAGGTAAGCTTAGTTTGGTGACATAAGCAACTGTCTCAAAACTCTGTGCAATCATAAACCAGGTTAGTTAAGACTTAAAGTTGGCATGTTGAGGTTAGCCATTATTACATAGCAGAGCAATAAACATGATTGGTGAAATCCAATAAATTGTACTATTAGGTAGTCGATGTTATCTTAAGGCAGAATCACACATACACATTCATTTGTTCAAATGCGAAACATAATGTATCATATTTATTCACTCTTTACCTCGAATAAGAAAATAGAAAAAAAAAAGACTACATGTAATAACCAACCTGGGGATGACTCACAACAACTTTGAGGTCCTCCTTTCTCACACCAGGAAATCCTAAAAGGCAGTGATTAACACGCAACTGAACCTCCCCAACAATGTGCAGCCTATGGCGGAGAAGTAATTCATAATTACGGTGGATGCTTCCAGCAACAGAATTTTCAATGGGCAGAACAGCTTTATCCACTAACCATAATTCAACTGCCTGTGGAGAAGAATATAAATATATCGTTGCAATAGGTATAACTTACAAGCGCATACATCAAACACACACACCGAAGATATACTAAAACAAGAAATGGAACCTTAAATGCCGATTCAAAATTGTCACACGGCACAGTCTCACATTTTGGATATGCTTTCAAAGCTGCATCCTCACTATATGCCCCTGGAAGTCCCTGTATCAGCCAACTGACTGACTAGTTAGCAAAGGTTATGGTGCCATTAATATTTTATTTTGAAAAAAAGACTTAAGCATCATACCTGATAAGCCACGCGAACCTTCGATCCATCGCTTGAAGAAGAAGAAGAAATGTCAATTGTTGTTAATGGCTCTGCAATTAACCAAATTACATAATTGTGATAAAATGTTAATTAAATACCAAAGGGAATTACATCACTTACCGGCTATTACTAGAATAAAAACATAAATTGCATCAAGTAAATATCATGAAATTTTGTTTATCTGCATGCATACACATGCATATGCCAGCAAGTGTGCAAGGCTCAAAGTGTACTAAAGTAAAATATATCAATTTAATTTACTATAAGAAGGAAGATCAATGTGATAATATTTGAATTCATAATATGTTGCTCTGATAGAATTCATAATATTTGAAGTGGGAACAATATAGTGCAGGCCTGCATTCAAAAAGTCATAACCCATATCCGCTCATGCCATCGTACTAAGCCAAGACTTTAGGTTGTGTTACCTTGAGTTCATCACGGATCACCAAAACTACATCAGATGCAATGAACATGGTCAGCCGTTTGGAAATGTTGGTGTTGCAAGTCATAGTTAGTCTATTGCCTTTCTACATATCTTACAAGCACACATGTAACCAGTCACATCACTAACAATCTCCCTTTCAGTTAGTTTTCAATTCCAACAACTAGACTCAGAGGAATTGGCAAAAACAAATAGTGAGAAAAAGAGAAATTTTCCCCCGTGGAAGATAGCCTTTTAAGTTCGGTATATGGATGTGTTCTCCCTTTACTCAAACAACATATCTGTTCCTTTCTAAATTCTATTTGCAAGGTTTGGATTTTGTGCGTTTTACTTAGTGGGGCTTATCCTCTGCATTGGTTATATTTATTACCAACAAAATTTAACCAATAATTCCTCTAACAGAAGAAAATGATCATTCAGATGCAAGTATTATCGTAGCAAATTACAATAACACCTTCAAGAAACATCAAATCCATTAACATAGGACAGCCCCTGGGGGCGTTAATTAAAAAGACGGAACTTAGATAAAATAGTTTCTTGCAGCCTTGCCATAAAATTCTCCAATTAAACGACAAAACCTGTTTATTTATTTAAAATTAAAAACGTATATTCAATAGAAGTCATTTGTTAATGAAGAGAGCATTCATGTGTAGTCATTTGAATGGAGAATTTGAAGAACATGATCCAATTTTCTCCTAATAAAAAAAGGGGTCATGAAAGAAGAACTAGCGAAATGATGATATCAAATGCATATACTGTGACCGTCTTGCCCTGCCAGCATCAACCACAAAATTATATGTGAAAAGTGAAAAAAGCAACGGCACCATAACAAAATTATCCCTCCAAAACACCAACAGGAGAAACATTAGTTGAAAAGCAAAGTTTGGTCATGAAATCAGCAACATTTATCATCAGCTCGACTCTAGAATTCTTGGAGTGCCAGTTAAACACAGGTAACAAGATGGGGGGGGGGGGAAGATATCATATAACTCACTAGGAAGCTGGTTTATGTCCTTGTGAAAGCCCTTTGACTCATTTTGGTGAACACTATCGGCAGCCCCAGAAGAGTCAATCAAAGGGGGGACATTGGGCTCCTCATCTTCAACAGCAGTGGTAGCTCTCTGAGCCGAAACACCCAAACAACAGCATTCCCACCTGCGACATTTGTCAAAATCATATCTTTGATTCCAAATCGGAGTAGGATGAGAATTGGCAAGACCAACACCCAATTGAGGAGGAGAAGCTTTGGAATAACCCCAGATGGATACAGCCTTAAGAGCCATCAAAATGAAGGAACCCAATCTACAATGTGAAGGAAGAAAGGGAGAGAAAAGTTCAGAGTTTGTCAGAGTGGCGATGGTTGGTGAGTTTGGGGGATTCACAGCATGATATTGTTTAAGAAATACTTAGTGTGAATGTATGAATTACGGTTGGCGCTTAGAATTTTGGGTGACCCCACAATAAATAAAACAGATGGTATAAGCATATGAACTATGCAATGCTCCCACCAGTTGAAACAAAACAAAAGGTTGCATTTGGTGATTAAAATGCGACAGAATTTAGAAAAGGGCCAACCAAACAAAACAATTGGCTAAGAGACAGTTAGGTGAGCAGAATTGTCGCCTGTTACAAGCAAAATTTCTGCAACCTTATTCAATTTACAATCTGTGTTTAAAGAAATCGTAAATCCACGTTTTCTTCCACGGTATTAGATAAATCGATAGAGTAGTACGTAGATCTCCATTTTTGCTCACCCAAAGGTACACAAGCTAATTACAAAATATTTTATATCTCTTAATTTTTAATAAAAATTAAAATTAGTTCATGTTCAAAATTTTAAACTAATTTAACTCCTTATATTTTAAATTTTAGTAAATTTAGTTTTGTGATCAAATTTATTTTGTTAAGTTTAAACATATTAATCCTTCCATAAACTTATCTAATAAATAGACAACTATTTTTATGGTTTTACTCTCAAATTGTCTCACATCTGATTCAAAATTAACACCTAACCATACAGTTAACACAATTATATATAAAATGACATCATAATCATAATTAGAAAGATATTTATAAAACTCCTAATAAGAGGCTAACCAAAGATAAGTTTTATTTTTTTTTTTAAAGTTATCTTCATATCCAACATATATTAACATCCAAAGTAATAAGATTTTTGTTTTATCATCATGTTATTACACAAAACGTTTTCAAAATCACTTAATATATTTTAGTATGAAAAAAATTTAAAAATATGATGACATTTTTTATTTTTTTATATCTATAAGTTTTATTTCTAAAATAACCAAAACTTCAAAAATAATCAAAACCTATGATTAGGTTCTTAAATTACCAAAGCATATACTAAAATAAATTTTGATTATTTAAAAAACATAAACATATAATTTTATAAATGATATTTATTCGTTTGTTATGATTAAAATTTCATAAATTTTACATTTAAGTTTTTCATTTTAAGATATTCATATATAAAAAGAAAAACACCTTTACAATTGGTAGGTGGATGGATAAATAATCTACCAAATGTTTCAACAACCACACAGTAACTGGTCAAATTTAACAGCTTCAAATATTAATTATAAGTAAAGTAATAAGTAAGTCAATTATAGATAGACTATGACTATAACTTGGGTGCATATTTAGGTCAAAATTCAATATAAATATAGATATCAATCGTTTTTTAATGTATGACGCAGTTAAGTTGTCCGGATTAATTTTAATCTACTATACTATACAATGTTGACCAATAAAAAATTATTGTTCAAATGATTCTTAACATAGTTATCAATATAACTATTATCATCATAAGATTCTTTATACACTGTTTATTATTAAACAAAATAGGACAAGGGCAATCAAAAGATCCTAATTAAAAATTAAATTCAGGTAGTGGATGAAATTGACATGGTCTAAGTCTAATTTAACTATTCGTCTAGACTCTCACGCAATTAGAATACCAAAGAATCATAACAGTGACATTTTCTTAGGTTTATGTCAATTCCATACAAGAATCCTTAAAATCATAATTAAGGTTCATACTAATTTAGAAAAAAAAACTGGAAAATCATCAAAACATAACCTACATAAGTCATACTAACCTTGATCCGTGAGAGATCTTTTAAAAATGCGTACTTCATTCTTTCTATTCTCCAACTTTCGTTTATCAATTTATTTTTTTTGTTTTTCTTTCTCCTATCACACTTTCACAATGACTTACTGCGAAAGGTAGAACTATGATCCCTTTTATTAATCAATGTTTTCAAGTTGATTTTTATTATAACTTTTCCATAATATAAACTTAATATAAATAATAGAATAATATATAAATATGATTTGATGATAAGTAAAATACGTGAAAGTGAAATGATTGGAAAAATTTATAATCACTGACATATCATTTTTCAAATTATATCGATACTAATTTAATCAAACGAACCATTGACTATTTTTAAATAAAACAAAGATTGAATTGGGAAAAGAATAATCCTAAAATGTTAAGACAAGTTTTATTTTACTTCTTTAAATATTTAAAAGGGTTTTTATTTGGCATTACAGATATTTGAATTACCTAGTATTTTCATCAAATGAATGTTTAAATAATTAAATAAAACCGAAGTAGCAGTAATGATAACTTATTGCATGACTAAAAGATGCATGGCAAAAATTTAAAATGAAGTCCCAAAATAAGAAGTGAGTAGAGTAATTTCAGTTTCCTGAAAATGATGTTTTGAAGTGATTATCGAAGTGGTTTGAATGTATGTTGTATGTAAGATATAGAATGGGATGGGAAGTGAAGTTTGAATTAGGGTAGGAAAGTAAGTTGGAATGGAAGGTGTGTTGAGTGTGAAAGTGGAAAAAGCCTAAGGAATATCAAAGGACAAGAGAGACAGCTGAAGGAGTATCTAAACAGCGTGTCCCTTTCCCTTTCGTTTTTACAAAAAGCCGTGCCTTCTGCTTTCGGACCATAATACCCTTCATTCTGAATAGCATAACATAACATATCATAACCCCTGTGGCTACTAAACACTGAAATCTTCAACCCAAAGCATGGCAAAGTCTAACGGTCCTCCCATCATACAATCTCAGAATTACGCCCACAGTCCAGTCCACCACGCTGTCGTTTTGGCCGATCACACCACTCTCTCCAGAATTATCTCCTCGCTCCCGCGTCTCCCCGATCCTTCTCTGATCCAAACCGAATCCGATTCCCTCGCGCAGGAAAAAATCGCTGATCAGATCTCCACCCTTCTCGACCGCCGCGACGTTCCTTACAGAGAAACGCCTCTCCACCTCGCCGTACGCCTCAACGACCTCTTCGCCGCCCGTTCCCTCGCCACTGCCGGCGCCGATGTCTCCCTCCAGAACGCTGCTGGCTGGAACGCCCTGCAGGAGGCTCTCTGCCGCCGCGCCTCCGACATTGCGCTTGTCCTACTACGCCTCCACCACCGCAATGCCTGGTCCAAGTGGCGCCGCCGCCTCCCTCGCGTCGTCTCCGCGCTCCGCCGCATGCGCGACTTCTACATGGAGATTTCCTTCCACTTCGAGAGCTCCGTCATTCCCTTCGTCGGCAAGATCGCCCCCTCCGACACCTACAAAATCTGGAAGCGCGACGGCAACCTCCGCGCCGATACTTCCCTCGCCGGCTTCGACGGTCTCAAAATCCAGCGCGCTGACCAGAGCTTCCTCTTCTTCGGAGACGGAGATCACTCGCATGATGTCCCTCCCGGTTCGCTTCTCGTTCTCAACCGGGACGACCGCAAAATCTTCGATGCCTTTGAGAACGCAGGCGGACCGATGAACGAGTCCGATGTCGCCGGATTCTGCTCGCAGACGAGTGTGTACCGTCCTGGAATGGACGTGACGAAGGCAGAGCTTGTGGGCAGAACGAATTGGCGAAGGCAAGAGAAAACAGAGAGCGTGGGAGAATGGAAGGCGAAGGTGTACGAAATGCATAACGTGGTTTTCAGTTTTCGGTCGAGGAAAGTTGCTGGCTGTGAGTCTGACGTGGCAGGGAGTGAACAGGTGCTGCCGTTGGAACTGGACGAAGATGACGACGGTTTTCTTGTTGCGGAGAATCCTAGTTTCGGGTTTCCCATGCCAGACAAGAGAAGACACAGTAGTTTTGTCCGAGAAGATAGAGAATGGGTCCCAATGGGAAGGAAAAGCGTCGACCTAACGTACGGAACTGCCCCACCTCCGCGGAGATCTTCGGCAAGCGTGACTGTGCCACAGACCAAAGAAAAAGAGTTCGTCAGAAGCTTACGGCCATCGGTGTGGCTAACGGAGCAGTTTCCGTTGAAGACGGAGGAGCTACTGCCGTTACTCGACATTCTCGCCAATAAGGTGAAGGCTGTCAGGAGGCTCAGAGAGATACTCACTACCACTTTCCCGCCGGGAACTTTCCCCGTTAAGGTAAGGGCATCATGGGAATAGTATCATTTTTAGTCTTTTTATAAGTAAATTATTTTAAAATTCAGATTCTATTTTGGCTTTACCGTTTGTTAAGGCTATCGGTATTGTTTTCTGTGGGCCATACTCGAAGAATCCCTCGCAGAGATTTAGAATATGGGTGGGGCCAATGTTGTGAGTTATGAGTAATAATTTGGATGAACAGTGATGTGAGGTCAATAGCATGGTCCCACACGATGATGACGTGGTGTTGGATCTGTTTGGCGTGTAGTGAATCGACTGCGGATGACCCTACCTTTACTGCCAACGTCCACGGCGAAGTCAATGTCGGGGGGTTGACCGTGATTTGTCTGCCACGGATACAACATTCACCTAAGATTGTGAGGATTGATACTTTGACGTAGAAATGTAGGAGACATGACACGAGGAATAGTAATGGTGAGGACGAATAGTTTGGCGTTATAAATAATAATTATGGTTTTGGTGTGATCAGGTGGCTATACCGGTGGTCCCTACAGTGAGGGTGGTGATTACTTTCACAAAGTTCGTGGAGCTGCAACCTCTGGAGCAATTCTACACTCCATTCAGTAGTCCCAGACATTTGGTCAGTGGAGAGGAGCAACAGAAGAAAACAGAAAACAGATGCTCCTCTTCGACCACATCGTCCGTAGCATCAATGTGGCTGAGACGAAGTAGCAGCGTCAATAAGCAACAGCAACAGCAACAGCAACTGCAGCGATGTTCCTCCTCCATGACATTGGATTCGGACCCTTTTGCTATTCCTGTGGGATATACATGGACGAGTGTGGATGATAAATCGCGGAAAATGAAGAAATCCAAGTCCGTGAGAAAGTCTAAATAACAAGGATAGGTGTTTTTAGCGTCCAATATGTAGATAGATAGATATCCTGGGGCATGGCATGGGGACGGTGGTCACAAAGTGCTTAGAAGCTAAAATAGGTTAGAGCTTCTAATGGAATCATCATCATCCATAAGGTGCTTAGAAGCTAAGGCTTTATTTGTTTGCTTACAGTTTTGTTTTATGTCTTCATTGAATCATTACATGCATTGATTCTTTTCTTTCAACTTGTAAATTGTGCATATACATGGAAGGGCCCATAGCAGCGCTTTGTCTTTTTTCTTCTCCCTTCGTCAACGGAGAATAAATTCTGGAATTGCCAAAAACTCTCATTAACAAATAAGAAACACACGACTCTTGCCTTGTCACTTTTAATTTTGTCTTGTATCCAAACAGATTCACCACTCTCACCTCTTCTTTCTCCGTCATTACTCACTGTCTTCCCTCACCAACCACTCCTACTGTCTCTCTCATTGTGATGCAGTGTGGAGAAAAACAGTTGCATGGAAGAGAGAAGCTCTTTAGGAGATAGTTTGGAAATAAAATATATATTTAACCCTAATAATTATTATAAAACTCTTTTCTAACATAATTTTTATGATTTAATATATGAGTAAATCATATTTAAAAATATTAATTTTAATATAGTTAATTTTTTCAAATATAACTAACTACATGATAAATGTACCAAAATTGACGTTTCAAAACAACTCTATATAATTATAAAAGTGTGCAGGTCATGTCACACACTATAAAACTATTTCCATTTTTGTTTTAGGTTTAATTGCATATTCATCATTCAAATTTTGTAAATATTACCATGTAAGTATTTATGTACATGTTTTGACCATTTAAATGTTTAATTTTTACAAATTTTATTAGCTCATTAAATGCTGTGACAGTGTATACATATAATTACAGCTGATATTAGTCGAGAAAATTAATAACAAGGGTGATATTTATTTTTATAGTACAAGTGAAATTTAAGTTTGATTTGATAAGCATGAAAAAGTGGAAAGAGAGAGAGAGTTGGTAGGTGTGAAACGTAAAGAAAAAATTGAAGTGGTGAGACAACATAATTCATTATAGTAAACTTTAGGTGGTATTGATAGTTTAGTACTTATGGAGTATCGAGTGCTAGAAATGTGCTCTAATCACTGCCCATCCATTCACCAAACAGATGAAAAAATCGGTAGAATGGTGAATAAAACATCTTCCTCTGATGAACAAATAATTTAGAAACAAAAGGGCTCTGTTGCAACTCAATTATTATTGTGGAAATAAAAAAATAATACTTCCTCTGATGAAAACAGGTATTTAGAGACATTTTTGTCTCCATATGATATTGATCATAGAAACTCTTTTCATCTCTTAGTTGTATTCCTTGCAATTCAATCAAATAATTATGTTTTTGTATATTAAATTTACTTTTCTATAATAAATAATAAGACAATGCTTCTATCTCAGCAAATTTAAAATAGATAATCAGAATTAAACTACAAGGTAATAATCCATAAACCAAATGTCACTTCCCCTTTATCAGAAATTTGCAGCAAGGAAGAAAATTGTCGGTGTCTTAAAGCTTCTAGGTGAAGCAAAGTGGTTGGTGTCTATGTTTTTCAAAGAAATAGAAAGAAGAGAAATAGAGAGACAGAGAGAGAATGAAATGAGTCACTAAGTTATTGTGACGTGTAACTATTAATTTGAATTCAGTCTTTTTATAGACTCAGTTAGCTGTTTCTAAGAGAAGGGATAAAGTTTTGTCCAGATTTTTTTGGGAGATATTTTAGGATACTAACAACGTAAATTTCTAAGATTATTTTTCTACATTTTGAATTATAATATTACCTTTTTATCACAACTTAATCTGTACGGGCAATTATACACAATATTATGATAATTTTTACAATGGATTTATCGATCGATCATAATTAAAATTAGTTTAACACCTAAATTATATAAACAAGACAATAATTAGATGCAAAGAAAATTGAGTTATAATTATGTAGATTGATCTAATCAAAATTTCATTAAAAAAACTATAAATATAGATTAAATATATGTTGTTAACACATCAATTAAGTTTTTATTGTAGTATTAATTGTTTTAATTGATCTAATTTAAGTTGATTTTGGTACCAAAACATCTTTAGTACAAACATTCTCCAATTGTCAGGCAAAGGCCTCCAATAAAATGAGAGCATACTAATCATATCAACCGTCGCTACCAACGAGTTATGGTATTTGCTTGTCTTAAAACTATTCATTAAACCGTTTTGTCTTAACCACAATATTTTTATTTTATAATGTTATGAGTATATATTATATAAATACTTCATTCATTGTTGTTTTTATATGAACAACGGGAAATGTAACTAAAAAAAATCAACCACCGTGAAAAGAATGATTGAACATTCAATACCAGATAAAGTAATCAATTGAAATAAAACAAAAATATATAGTTTAAGTAATCGCTTTACTTTTAAATATTTAGTAATCAATTTAAATTTTTGTTTATGAAAAAAACATCAGAACATTTAATCTTGAAGAAGAACATATTATGATTCTCAAGTGCAAAAAGGTAAGTAGTTAACTTATTATGAGTAGCAAAAACATAGTAATTTAACTTTAATCGAGTGGTTTGAATTTGAAAGAGGGTTCAGGTAGCATCACTTTAGTTTAATGTTGGATAAAAACAGACTCATTCGTACAGAAGACGTTACCATGTTATGCAATCTTTATTCTTTTTCCCCTCTCACCCTCTCTTTTCACAAACCTTTCTTTTTCTTTTTAAAGCTTTGTTTATAGCACCATTGGACCACACCTATGGTTGGTTGGTTGGATCCAATCCAATTAATAAATATAAAAGGTTCTTTCATCTTGTATATCCTTTTTTACTTTTAATTTTTTTTCCGAAAAACTATAAAAGTTAATTCTTTTAAAACTATTTTATCCTTGTTAGGTGTGTCAAATGAATATCAATGTGTGTTATGCTCTTTGACAATGATACTTTGACAACATTTGTTTCACAACATTTTAACATCATCTACGTGTCATCTTATGATTGGTCCAAAATTACTCCCCAATCAATAATAATAATCATAAACACCAACACGAACTCAACACATAGATAGTGTTAAAATGTTGTCAAAAAAATATTGTCAAATTATCATTATTTAGAAAGAAATTTGAAATACAGGATTGAAGGTGAGAGTAAAAGAGCCTTGATCAAAACTCTCCAACTTTCATTTTTTAAGACTTTCATGCTTCTCACCAATATTATCCTCATCAGAAAAAAACCAGTAAGAGCATTAAGAGGGAACTACCACAGCTACTGCTGCATTATTTCACAGCCATTTATGCAGACAAGTTTTCCAGAAAATTTTTAAATCAACAAAGATAAACCAGTAAAGGGGGTTTGATACTAGTAGTCTAAGAGGACACTAGACTAGTGTTCATTGTACGCTAATCATTCTTTCATGAATACATGTTCTTTATCTTTTTCCGCAAAAAAAGTATGGGTGATAAAACAGTAACTATATGACTTTTAATAAAAAATAAAAACAGAAGTCTCAAGATAGAAAACCCAAATGAAAGATTCTTGATCCATGCATTGATTAAAGTGTCCAACAACGTTGGATGAGAATTGACAAGATAAAAAACTCAAACCACACCAAGCCTGAACAAAGACCAGGGTAGAAGGATTACACTATACTATTATTATGTCATAAGGTTTAGTATTTATTTAAAAATAAAAAGAAAAACTAGGAAAGATGACGCACATAGTTTGCTTAACCAGATGGGAATACTCAAACAGATAGGTGAGTTGTCAAGTCCTGTTATGAAAAGATAAAGATAAATTAGGAAAAGGAAAAGCAATGTAACATCACATTTCAATATATATATCATTTCCTTCAGTCCTCCTTCTATACCTTTTAAATTTCAAGTCTTTCTTTCATCAACCATTCTTCTGCATCAAAATCTCATTCATTCCATTTGGAGGTATTGCTCCTGTCTTTAAGCTTTTCTGTCTCAAGTTTTCACCACAGGCACTTGCCAAGTATTTCTGGATTTGAAAGATTCCCCAGTTTTATTAGATGTGTGTTGCAATTTATATGAATTCATGATCACGTGCTGTAATATATTTTGAAGGAAAGTACTTAAATTTGTTATTCCCTCGTTGAGCATAAGATCAGATTGGCTATAAATTCAGAAAACTATTAGTGTTTATAAGGTTTCACCTTCATAGATTTGTTCTGTAGTAATGATTTGTTGAGATTTTGTCTCTTGGTATCTGAAAGGTTTAAGGTTGTTTTATGGTGATGGCATCAGGGAAAGATGGCAAGCGAAGCTCCAAGTTGGGCAGATCAATGGGGTGCTGGTGGTATTGGTGCCATGGAAGATGATGTGACAAGATCTCAAAAGGAAACAGACAAGAACAAGAATTCAGGTTCTAAGGGTGGTTTCGGCAAAGTCAAAGCAACTGCTTCAAATTGTATCAAATGGTTCAAAAGTCTGTGCAAAAGAAAGAGTACATCCAATTAATGTATAATGTGTGAACTATTAATTCACCACTATGGCAGCAGTTTTGTAGTCTTTTTCTTTCACCTCTTTTAATGAATTGAAGATGTATCAGAAAGTTAAGGTTGATTGAATGATATTAGTTAATTATGGAGGAAGATGCTCTTTAAATTTAGCATTATTTAGCACTGCATGATTGATTGCGTACGAGTTAAGACATCCTTTAGGATAGCATGTCACTGTTTTGCTTAATTATGCATCGTTGCTAATAGGTTCAAACTTGTTAAGAAGTTTCATTTTCCTTTAAATAAGTCTCGTTAAATCATATTATTTTTAAACAGTTTCTGCATCATGAAATTTTATAAGAACTCACAGTATATTTCCTTATGTAAATTAACTTATTTTAAAATACAAAAAAAAAATGTGATCAACTTTGGAAATGAGTCAAGTCAATAATTACAAAAGGTAGGAGCAAAAGCATGGTTAAAAATACTTCTAAAAAATTCCTAATTTTCATTAGAAAATTATAATTTAAAAACCCTTTGAATTAATTTTGAAATGAAAACAATTTTTTTTTTGAAACCTTTAGAAATTTCCTTTTGGGAGAGTTTTGTTCACAAAAGGAATTTTGTCAGTTATTAGACAAACACTATGCTCTACTGGGAAAAACAACTCATCCCAATATCAAACTTGTATAAACCTTCATTTCAGTAATTACTAAGTCAAGCATATATGATGATCCAACAGGAGGTCTCACAATTCCATGCAAGGATGATTAGTTCTTAAACATTATCATTGACTTGAACCACAAATAAATCATGCCAGTGGAGAATAAGTTTATTACATGATTTAATATGATTATGAATATCTTCTGAAATACAACATACCATCAGCATATATAAGAAATGTAGTGCAGAAACTCTGTTTGATATATTGACAAACCTTCATTTTCATTGATTGCTATTGATTAGCTGTTGCAATTTCAATAATGACACAAACAACGAAACCACAACTCATTTTTCCTGAAATAATAGAGCACCGATTCCATTTCAAAACAAGCTTTCCCGAAGCTTTAAAAAAATTCTCAAAAAGCACATTTTGGAAGCTTTTAAAACTTTACTGGAAAAGAAATAAATATTGAGGGAAGCGTTTGAAGCACAATCCTTTTAAATAATGCCTGAACTGTAATTTGCCATCGTGTGACAATTATTGAGCCAAGACACTACCAATCTCAGAGGTCACTGGATTACTTTAAATCTCTATTTTCTTTTGTATCTGTGGCGTTCCTCTCTTTTTCCCAAAACAATAAAGCACCATAGTGTCCTCGTTGAGTCGTTACCAAAACCAAAACAAATTAAAAGCTTCATTAAAAAATTACAAATCTCAGGCCGCCATTAAAAAAAGAATTCAACTGTCAGCATAAAATATAAATTCATATATTGAAATTCATATTTTTAGAACAATACACATAATCGAAGAGCATGAAAATCCTGTTCAATATATACGTAAACCATACCATTAACAATAAACAGGATAGGCATTGACTATAGACAACAGAACTTGCAGCATCTATTTACAGAGTTGATCATAAATTATTAAATTTAGTGGGAACCGAAAGTGTTCTCTCCACTGTAAGTCATGTAAAGAAAGCCATCATCGTCCTTATTTTCCTCATAAATGGAAGACATCAATGCGGCTGCAACAAGAGATTCAGTTCATAAGCACAACAAGAATTTGTTATCGTAATGTTTTATTATTCAGCTTGAGTCGCCGCTACTAACCAGTTGGAGGTAATGTGTTATTGATAAAAACAAAAATAGCCTTCTCCGCACCGACCTTGATCCTTTTACGAACAACATAAACAAATTGACCAACAGTCAAATCCGCTGGGACAAGGTACCTGCAGCATCACAACAAGAGAAACAGAACCAGGTGAGAATTCACTGCTGCACAAAAGAATAGATTTATGCATTGTGGTCTAACCCAACGCTACATCAATGGAAAAAATCTTCCTAAACGAAGTAATGAAGTGGGTGCAAACTAGACCATAGATAAAATAACATTCTACATACAAGTGAATAACATTTTATTATTTAACTAAGTTAAGCAATTATATCTTATAAATGCAAGAAAAAGAGAAAGGGAAATATTTCGCAGAAAGCAGCTGACTGGGCTAGGAAGAATAAGCTGCAAACCAATAAAAACAATGTATTAGCTTAGAATTTAGGTTGAGCACCCAACTCAACTCTGAAAAACTTGTTGGTAATGTGAGGACAATTCAAGTTGTATAAGTTCTGTTTAAAAAATATCTGTAGTTGATGTGGGATGTGGTTAAATAACATCTTTGAAGTTTGCTACAATCCCGTCCAAAGCAGCTACAACTAAGTGAACTAAAGGTGACCACAATTAAGACAACTTTCAAACATCTTCCCTCACGCCTAGGGCTACTACTACCTTGGAGCATGGCAATGCAGATGACCAAACAATGGTTCAAGGATAAACTATGATGCAATCTTATAATTTGGACTTGGGATTAACTTAATGTCCCAAACTAATAAAGCTCTATTTCACTTCTTCTGGAGTATTCTACACTTCAGAGTGTTTCCACACTGGTGACGAATCTTACAACACCTTCCCCATTAAAGGCTGGAAGTTTCACTTTCTTTATTTGTACATGATACCCAGCCTAACGTGGATATTCGAATATGATCCCTGACTAGAAGAATTCTTTTCTTTGACAGGAATTCTCATTTCCTCCACTTTTCTCTTCCTTTACAGCCTTTGCATCCTACAGAAAACGCTCTCTTCCATGAGTTTGGTTAGGACCAAAACTAGAAATAGGAAAGAAAAGAAATATTTTAGTGAAAATTGAAATACAGGGAAAGGGGAGAGATCTCTCTTCAAATGGCATCCTCTTTACCAAGAATTTCTCTTTTCATGAAGAGCACAAGCTCAATCTAAAAATGATAACCAAACAGAACGAATACTTTCCCTTTAGCTGATAATTTATCCTAAAGTGCTTCTAGAAAACATTACCCAAGCAGACCTTAAGCTGAACTCACAAATTAGATGCACCGTTCAGTTGTATTGTAAATATTTCGAGTTGAGCTAATACTGGCTATTAATATATTCACTTTGCCCGTAAAAACAAAGCATCAATTGTACGACGCTGATCTGCTTCCAATTTGTCCATTTTCACTGTCCACGCTACCGTTACGTTATTACTGACACAACAAACAAAAGAAAGCCCCAAAATCTTTACAGAAAGCATCAACCAACTTCAAGAAAAAAGATACCCTTGAGAAAGCAAAAATATACATGAATACAGTAAGTGGTGTTTTATACGATCACTAACTTCTTCTTGTCAATGTCTGGAATGTCAGTTCTTTCCGCTCTCTCAACAATCACCTGCACACAATGACTGCATTTCAACAAGAGTGCCTCAAGAAAACACAAACAATCTAAACAAAAGAACCCACCGGTATTCTATCAGGATACTTGTCTCTAATGCGAGCAGACTCAGCTTGCCTTCTTTCTGGCATGGGGAAAAACAAAATGTTCAATTCATGAGTTTAAAGGGAAAACTATGCAACAAAGTATACCTTAGATATTATGAGAAAAATGCAAACTCCAAAAGGGAGGGAAAAAATTGTCCTCGGGCAAAAGATTGTGTATTTAAACGCAGGAATAAAAGAAAGAAAAACCCAGAATTTAGTTCTATTCCGAATAAACCAAATATCCTTCTCAGTTGATGTTATGATAAAATTAATCGAAATCATCTAGATGAATTATGTTCCCTATAATTCTTCTTTTCTACAGAATCCAAAAGCTCGTCGATTTTAAATTACACGAATACAGAATTTATCTTTAGGGTAGAAGTGAGAAAGATTTAAACTTTACTAATTAAATATAAACCCTACTGAGGGTGATGAAACACGTGACCCAGAACTAAGAATAGCAAAGTAAAAATATTGGAAGAGAAGTTAAAGAATAGGAAGAGGACCTAAGGGATGCTCAAGCTTGAAGGAGCTTTTGGCCATGGTCTGTGAAGATCTGAAACAGCGAAACATTAGAAAAGAAAATTGAGTAAGGAAAAGAAAGGGAACATAATAGCGAAGAGTAAGGTTGGAGAAAGGATTGACATACCCAACACAGTCACAAGAAAAAATGGATGAAAGATTGATTGGGAAATTAGGTTAAGAGAATAGAAGAGAGGAGAAGAGATGAACGTAATTGAGACGGAGAAGAAACCTATAATTACTACTTTTTTTAACTAAAACTATCATTACCACTTGCCAGCTTTATTTCTTTTTCTGTTGTTTTTTTATCACTGTCATCTTCCTTTCTTATCGTATCCCATGTGTAATTATCATATATCTGTTCTTTTTAAATAAATATTTCACCTCAAACAAAAATTTACAAACTTTATCTATTAATTGATAAAAAATAAAAAAGTTGGTTTCCTAACCCGACATAATGCCCAAATAAAGCTCCAGCCAATTTATGAATATTTACAAAAAAATATTTATTCACTTCGATTTATATGTATTGATTATTCACGATTAATTTATGTTGTATTTAAAGTGTATACTGGAGATTACGAAACTAAAAGGATGTAATTATATATTTTGATAATGTGAATATGTGTTTATTTCTAATTTAATTAACATAATAAGGACGTAATTAAACAATTACACATTAATCAACATTAGGGTTGTGTCAGACATTTAATGAGGGTCATATGTGTTTAGTATAATAGATAAAAAAAAAGTTTATATGTAGACTGCTTATTTATTATTCATTTATTAATAAATTAATTAATTTAGAGTATCAAAGTGTTTTTTTGTAACATACATCCAATGGTAACTAATCATATCTACCAAAGGAACATTTTGCAGGAAAATTGTTAAAGTATAATTCTATTATTCTATTTTGATATCATAATAAATAATTTTATTTGCAGGTTTGAAAGTTGGAATAACACTAACGTTTTAAGTGTTATTTTTATTATATTTTTTTCCTTTATTTTTTTATTGCAATCAGAGTGACACTAATTTTCCCCTTTATATGATACTTAAGTATTATTTTATAATATTTATTGTAAATATGATTTTTTTTAAATTAAAAAAGTAAGTTACGTTTAATTTTTATTTTAATAATTATATAATTTATTATTGTTTTTAAACATTATAAGATTTTATGTACAATCAAATTATATTATTACTTTTAAAAACACATAAATGTTCCCATTTGGTTTACGTATTGACATTGCTCCATTCTTCGTTCTTCGGTTGTTTGGTTGGACAGTGAAGGTGGTGTTGTCTCGAAGAAATCGTGTTTGGTACGTTTGTTTGAACATCAAATAAGTAACCTTCTATATTTTTATAGTTGAAAATATGTTGTTGGTTGATAAAATGCATGGTTTAGATGTTGTTGGTTGATAAAATTACAACTAGAATAAATAATAAATAATACTTATAGAAAAATTCATGACTAAAGCAGTGAGAAAATACTAAATTATGGATGAAAATATAAAATTAAAGTAAATATGTATATTGAATTTAATTTATTATTACTAAAAGAAAAATGAGTTAACAATTTGAAAATAAAACACATCAAAAATGCTTTCAATGTAGGTTAAAATTATAAGGACATTGCTACCATGCTCCTTTGATACTCCATTTAATAATTTGGAATTATTTTACATTTTATTTATTTATTTTTAATAAGGACCTAAATATAATTTTGGTTTAAGATAATCTCTTCAAAGAGTATTTTTCATCTTCTAAAATTTTCTTTGTACAACGTTTTTTTTTTTTTTCAGTTTTTCTTCTTCGCAACGTTTTAACGTTCTTGTTAACTTTTTGATAATTATGCCAAATTGTTCAAGTAGTAAAATGAAAATCCAAGCATAATTTTTCCAAAAAAATTATATTTGTTTGACGGATTATGATTACTTATTAATTCATGCGGTGATTAAAAACATTGATTGATTCAATTCAAGATAAAAGCATATAAAACTACTAAATTTTAAAGTTATAAAGTGATTCGAGAAAAACTTCACTAGGGTTGAATTTCATGAACCAAACTTTATACAATAGTTTACACAATATATCTCTAACATATTCAAACATTCACATCATAAGCATAGTAGGCCTAATGTCTTAGAGGCAAGTTCTAAATCTCTATATGAAAATACTACTCTCTTGACTATTTTAACACAAGGTTTGCATTAAAATAAAATGTTTAGAATGACTACGAGATATTAAGTATATTCTTTAAACAAAAACTCTTAGTTATTCTATCTATGTCTAAGTTTCAACACATTTTTCAGTAATTTGATACTACCAAATAATATAGATATTCCATCATACATATGAATAATAAAGATAAAACATATAAATAATGAAAAAGATTATATTACATAGCAAAACTACTAAGAGTATGAATACATTATATCCAATCCTAGTGAAATGGGAGTTTAGCTACTCCCATACATCTAGAATACAAAAGTTGGATGAAAATTGATGGAATGAATGAAGAAATTTGAAGTTTTCCATCCTAGGAGTGTCTTTGCATGTGGCTTAAGTTTTGTCGTGTTCTCACACCAAAAACTAAGTTTTTCGTTTTACTCTCGACATTTTAACCACTCCCAAAAATTGTCTTCTCGTTGGGCGAGCTTGTATTGTTATTGGTCAAGAGTTAACTTCTGTTTCATGTATAATTGCTCTGTGTCATTGGGCGAGACAACTTTCTCACTGAGTGAGTGTTTGGTGGTTCTCATTGGACGAGCGATTGAGTGACTAGGCGAGAAGGTCCTAGTAGACAACTCTTTATTTTTTCCGAATCTTTCATTTTCCTACAAAATAATCTTAAGAAAAGAGAATTATATTTATCTTAAGAGAAAATTAACATAAAAATATTACATCTTTTCATGAGAGTAACACAAAAATGCACAAATGAAAATAAATAATAAGTTATAATAAGCATGAATAATATATATTTATCACTTATTAAAAATATAGTATCAAGCTTTATTAATTATTGACGTGTTCTAACCACCAAATAATATGATATTTATATTATTTATTTGAACGCTAAACAATCTACATTTAAATGAATGGTTAGTTGTCATTTGTTGTAGTTGATAAAGCTATGTCATCACTACCAACATATTCTAATAAAGTTGGACATATTTACATGTGCACTTACTACAAGAAATATAATTATTGAAAATGTAAGGAGATTATGTACAAGGATAATTCTCCCTTTAAAATTAATGGATTTTTGTTTTACTTTGTTGCATTAAGTTTATATTTTCACCATCACTTACAATTTCAATGTTCAGAAACATTGGTATCTCATGCAATAAGAAAAACTACCTCATTAAGGTGTTTTATTCAACCTTAAAACTAACAAAAGTCATTCACCTTTGTATTAAGATTCACAAGATAAACATGAAACCAACATATTAACTTATTGCGACTAATAAAGAAATATCCTTAAAAGTATCAATACAACCATAACATTTAAGTTTCATGGTGATATTAGAGATATAGAGTCAAAATGTCACAAATTAAAAGAAGTTTGAATATAAATGATTATGGAGTGACAAAACTTTGTTATGAAACGGAGAGGTTTGCTTGCTTTTCTCTCAAATTTCTTTTATATAAACAAAAAATATTAAATAAATAAAATAATTTCTTTTAAATATTATTGAATTCCATTATTTCACTCTCTTAAATTTTGTATACATCTATAAAAATAAATTTTAGCATCTAAAATAATTGGTTGAAGATCGACCATTGTGCTTCCATATTATATATATATATAGAGAGAGAGAGAGAGGAGAGAGAGAGAGAATTCTTTGACCAATAATTTTGCATAATTATCACATACATAAAAACATTTTATATTAAGGCTCATAGAGAGAGAGAGGAGAGAGAGAGAGTTCTTTGACCAATAATTTTGCATAATTATCACATACATAAAAACATTTTATATTAAGGCTCATAAAAAATTAACATTTTGTCATCATGTCATTAAACACATGATAAAATATAAGAACAAAATATATTTTCAACTAAACATTCTTACTACACAATTATAACTTAAACATGACATCTTATCTATTGATATATCCGGTGTCTTGTGTTAGTCACATTATATTTAATACAAAAAAACCATGAATTAAATATGATTAATGTTAACAACCAATAATGCTTTTACACAATGTTGCAAATATCAAAGTATAACCTTTATCGACTACGACCCTCAAATGCTTTCACAAATTGAAAGTAATATATAATCAAATTTCACACATTTTACATCAATTTAAATATATTATTTGAAGTTTTACTTAATTTAAAATTTGGTTTCAATGGTTTCACACAGTAACTTCTATATGTATCAATTTTTTTTATTCAATCAAATTATATTTCTTAAAACAATAACAATTATAATTATAATTTTTTTAATATAAAAAATATAAAGAAATTATCAATATTAGTTACAATTTTATTTTTAATATAAACATAACATTACAATCTTATAAATTCATTAATTGACAAAAATCATCTATTACATAAATTAAATCACTTATACATTTTTTATTTATTTTCTTTTCACCTTTTTCACTTTCATATAAATTTCCTTAAGAACAATTTTTTCATCATTTCTTTTATATTTCACATACATTCATTTCCTGTCCAAATATACCCTTAATCTTCATTTGCAATTGATTTCTCTACCTACATACACACTTATTAGCATTTTTTTTGGATCTTCATATAATGTTTTTCTATTATTATAATTATTCTTAAAGTGTTTTTTTGTGAGAGGGAATTGTACCTGTCAATTACAGGTTGAAACTGTGAAAGAATCCAACCATTTGACCTGATTTTGTGTATATTGGATTAGACCTGCCACCACAGCTCATCATTTTTAGGTCACAGATAAGATAGATGTTACTTTTGATTAATGGTTTGACCAGTAATCCAATTATTGATTAGGAGAAAAAATAAATCAATAACTTAATCTATTTCAACAAAGAAATTCTTCTGTCTTTTTATTACATACGCTTCATATATATATATATATATAAAAGCTAGTACATTTATAGTAAAATTAAAAAATTTGTTAGAAAAATTAAATGGAGAGAGAAAAAAAGTTAGTAATATAAGCTAAGCTAACTTATCTAGGTTTAACATTTATAATATACTTGTAAAGTTAATTTATAAATAAGGAAAGAATGAAAAAATATTGTATTATTTTTTGAATCATGATTGAAAATAAAATAATATTGCTTTAACTTATAATGGATAAATGTTTACATTGATTAATATAGTACAAAATTGCAGACAAAATTAGTATTTTTATCTTTAGTAAAAAAAATAATATTTAATTATGAAATTAGATAATTTAATGTAGATAAATAATTAACTAATTGTAAGCAAAAGATATCAAAGTGAGTTGATTCACAAAATAAGAGGGTCAAAATATTTTGAAAGGATAATATTGGTGTTCATGGTATTAACTAAAAGAGTCCACACAAAATAAATATCCAAATGTTATCTTATTATTTAACATATAAAATTTGGATAAAAGTAAATAATTTATTTTACATTGTATGACTCCATTTTTCTTATCAATAGCAAACACTCGAACCTATGTTTACATTTGAGAGGTAAATACTTTTAAATTATAGCAATCAAATCAGCTTAATTGTTCCACATTTTTTTCCTATGGTTCAATAAGTTAAGTTAAGCACGAACAGATGTTATAGCACAGTATACATTCTTTGAACACAAGAACAAAATAAAAAGATGATGTTGAGGGATTGAATCAGTACATCATTATTGTTCATTCATTTATTCTCTATTCATAGCTGGTGTGTGTGGAGATCGAAGATAATCATGTTAATGAGATGAGTTGATTTTGTCTTTTTATGTATTAATCGATTCCAATCCAAGTTGTAATACACTATATCCTTGGTTTCCCACGACCAATCCACTGAATCCAGTACCCAGAACTCAGTTGGGAGGGCCACTGTGTGAGTCAGATAGTACCAGGACCACAACAATGCATGCCATTGGACACTGCTGTGCTGTAGTGTCCATAAGCCATGCCAAATCTCAAAACACACACTATACTTCTTATTCTCACATTTTTTTTCATCTTCTTCCCTCTCTATGTTCTATTTGCTTCTTACACAAACACTTTTCCACTCTCTTCAAGTTCCACACAAGCCATGGATAATCCTTCAAGTTCCACACAAACTCTTCCCTCTGAGAAGGCTTCAAGCATGAAGAAGAGATTCCTCAAAAGAGCCAAGGAACACAGGTCCAGGCTCTATATCCTAAAGAGGTGCATTATTATGTTACTGTGCTGGCAGAAGTACGAGCAGTATTGATATTCAAAACCTCTCTTTAGCAGGTGGATACCATTAACTACATCAACCCCACTTTTTTTTTTCTTGTTTTTTTATTTTTGAGAAAAACTTTGCAAGTTTTGTAAATCATCATCAGTATATTATGGTTTTACTTAGAGGGAGGGAAGAAGCTATATATATATATAGAGAGAGAGAGAGATATTTCAGTGAGCATGTTGAACACTTTATTGCACTGTGAGCACTGTCTGAAGAAGATTCTTCCATGAATAGAAAGCGTTTCAACGTTAAAGAAGATGCTGGTTGGAATTAATACCCTGGTTTAATTAGCCATTGCTGTGAATATAGTGTGATCAAAGGAGGGTGCACTTGCAGGATTTACACGCTATTGTGTGAACTGACATTACTCAACTCAGCTTGTTTTCTAGTGTAAAAGAAGCTGAAAGAAAAGACATTATTTCACATGAAGATAGGGACATATCGTTGCTACTAAGTACAATGAGGTTTTGGTAGGACTTCGGTCAAGAATAAGGTTTGCCTACTTTTCTATTTATTTTGCCACTTCATCAAAGAAGCTTCAACTTTTCTATTTTTCCTTTTCTTTTTTACTGCCGTTCACCAATGACTCCAATCATGTTTTAGCCTTTTAACTTCATCTCTGATTTTTTCTTTTGTTGCTAGCAATTAAATGCTGTCTTACTTTTTATTAATATGGGGTGAACGGTAGAAACACATACTTGAATACAGACTGTTAGTGTAGCACATAAAACAATAAAATCCATGAGTTTTATCTGACAAGCTTTTGAAATTTGAAAATGATTATTCATACACACGCATATAATTAATATGAATCTGTGTTTCTGGCAGTTTACCAAATCATATTCGTTTCATTTCACATGCTAGGTATAAAACAAAATTATCTAAATTATGTAGTAGAAAATAATGCTTGAAGGAAACTTTGAATGCAATGTATTTCATCCACTGTTTGGTGAAGGGTTGAGGGAGGAGTAATAATTGAAGTAGTTCCCTTAAGCTGAAAAAGTGTATCTTTGGAAGAAAAGTGTGACATCTTTGAATGGGTTTAGTTTTGTTTAGTAATGGGATGGATTAAACAAGAACATGATGGTAAATTTAAATGAGAGAATCTGTTGCAGATCTAGACATGCAGTTGGTTGAATACTACCTATAAATTTTCTGGACCAGTATTAATTTTGTGTGTGTCAAAACAGAGAAGGTACTTGAAAGACCACAAGTAGAGAAACAAGGGCACAGCCTTGGTGTGAGCATTTATTTGGAATTGACATTTGGCCAACTCTTTGGTCTAATTTTGGTATTTCAAAGGGTCCCTAGCTGAAATTGGAAATTTGGAGTGAACTACAATGCTCATCATCATCATCTTTTCAGGTCTCTCCCCAAAATAGTGTTCAGATGCCTCCATCAAGAAAACTGCATGCCCAAAACATTCTATTACTACTTAATTAGAATAAACCCTTTATTGTTCTAATACCAACTATATCACACTCTCTCCATGTACAATGCAACTCTTTATCGCTTCCATTAGTTAGACCTAAGCTGCCAAAGCAGCTCTTTGTGTTTTTCTCCCTTTCTTAAACTCTTTTCTAGTCACATTTTTATACCAATTTCACGTTAAAAAACACTTTTTTACCATCTTGCATGCATCATCACCGTGAGCATACTGAGGGGTTGGATTAAATAAAGCTAAATTGTAATCCAATTATTGTGAGGTAAACTGAAAAAAGATTGATCTTTAGTTATTTTATTAATTTTGAAATTGTTTTATTCCTCTGGGTGGTGCGAAATTGTTGATAAAGTAAAAACTTTTGGATCGAAAACGTGTGCGAACAAATCTTCCCCTTAGTTATGGGCATTACTGGCGGAAATACTCGAAGCAACATAACATGTCACAGGGTCCCTCCCAACCTATGCATCAGAACTAATTAACACTGTGTATGCTAACCTATCATTCTGCTTCTCTCATCAAAAGGGGATTTAATTTAGGTATCACCAGCTGGCACCACCACTCTACCAAAAAGGCTAACACTTCATAAACATTTTCTTATCAATAATTTATTCAAATAAAAACCCATCAATTATTACATAAAGTTTTCTGTGAACAAACTGAAAATCTCCAAAAGGGTGTGACGAAAAAATAAATTTTGAAATTCATTGGAATGTTAGGAGACGTGGCATCCACCTCTTCCATGGTATTAAAAAAATAGATTCTATGAATCATGAATATACTTTCATAGTGATGTATGAACTTCCCTGTATGGATTTATACCAAAGAGGGTTTGATTTATAACAAGTATGTCCACTTACATCTATATCTCTGCCTTTGAATGTGGAAGAAAGTGATGATGAGTTTGATATTGAGGAAATCAAACTTTTTGCAGCACATAGATGTGTTGTTGAGAAACCAATTACCAAACATAATTGGTTGAACAGAGAATGAATGACACGAGTTAACAAGACTCAATCAAATCACTATATTCACAATTTCACACCAACCACTGAGAAACTTTCCAAAAGCCATTTCATACTATTTGAATTTCAAATGTGGTTGGCAGCGTACCAACTTACCCTCCCAGACTCATAAATATAAAACCCTGGAACCTGGACTCCTTTTCTTGTCTCACTGCCCTTCTCTTCTTGTCACACTTCAAAATATGCCTTTCTTTTCCATTTGTTTCCATTCTCACAATTTAATGTGCCCCCTCCTATTTTTTCCTGAGTCGTTGGCAAAGTAAATGCCACCATATTTAAGGCTCTGCATCTCTCTGTTTCTCTCTCTCTCTCTCTCTCTTCCATTATATTTTAAGAATCTCACAGGACACTCTTTACTTACTTCAAAGGAACATGCTTTCTTCATCAAACTTTCCAAGTATTATGCTTTCTGGTTATGATATACTGCAGTCACCATAAGGGGGTAAGCTTTTGTTATCACATTTATTAATCAATGCTTCTTTGTTTCTGAAGAAAGTGCAGGAACTTGAGATATTGGTGCGGTTCAATCAGAAGGCAGTGTTTTATTATTCAAAAGCTCTGTGTTATTTGATTGAGCCGTGCCAATATCACATGTAATTCACCTTTTTCTTCCTGCATACTGCTTCAGTAAGTTTTTCTCCTTCGTTATCATTCTGCAACACCATTGAGTTCATTATTCTTCATAGATAGCAAAAAGGAATTGTGAAAATTCGATCTTGAACACGGTAGCTCGATTGGGTGACCACCTTATTAGCATGTTTTTTTGTCTCCGAAAAGCAGTGAGCAATGGGATAGAGTGAATTGGTATGGTAGGTAGGAAAATCGTTTTAGCTTTTTCATTTTGTTTACTCTTTTGAGGGTGGTAGGGACTTCATTAGAGGCAAATCAATGAAGTGGGAATTGGCAAAGATAAATCTCTCTTTACGTTTACTTTGCTTCTGTGTAAAGGTTCATCTTTCTCGTGTTTACATTTAATTTTCGACATGTTTCCAACTACAAAAGTTCTCTACTCTGATTTGCTTCTCCAAACAAATCTTTCAGAAAAAAGGTTTTTTTATTATATTTATATTGTTTTATTGGAATTTATAAAAATTATTGTTATCATTATCCATCCTTTTTTGGAAAATTTACAGTGGGAAAATTTTCTTCTTGCTTATATTCATTTCGAAATGTAATTTAATTTTCATTTTTACAGTGTATTGTTGGTGTAATAGATTTGTACTTCTTGAGACCTGTTAAAAAAACTTCATATTTTATACATTACTTTTGGTATTGACTATCAATTATATGAAACAATATTCAATGGATGATTAGATTGAAACTTAACATATATAAAAAGAGAATCAAACCACTACAAAAATTTCTCCTATTCTTTATTTGTTTCACTTCTTTTATTGCTTTTTTTCTCTCTTTATTCTTTTAAGTATACTTTCAAAATTGCTTCTAGTGATTAAAAAAGTATTTTTTTTAAAAGCAATCACTGTTAAAAGAATTTTCTGAACAATTTATGTTCCTTTTTGGTTGATATTGTTTAGCCTCTTTATCCTTACAACATGACCATTTAATGATGTAGACCAATTTAAAATTAATGAGTAATATTTAAAAAAAATATATAGAATAAAACTATATGCTACAGCATATTTAGGTCGCTGTTTTTTATTTTGTTTACTTTTTAACGAATTAAGACCTGCTTCTCCTTTTTCAGTTAAATATTTGTGTATATAATAAAATTAAATTGAATTATATTTTATTTTTATCAAATCTCCCTGAGTTTCGTTCGTTATTGTAAATGATTTTTTTAATACTTTTTATTGTTGATTCAAGAAAAAGTTGTTTATTAATCATAGGAATACAGCTTATAAATAGAAATATATTTATGCATATCTGATTTTTAAAAAAAACTGTTTTACTAATTAAACTAACATTTCTTCTTTATAATTAATGCAAAATATTTTTTCCTGATAACAATTTTTTAATATCACAAGTTTTTTTTTGGTTATTTATAATAAAAACTAAAATTAGGTATCAGTTTCTTTTCTTCTTTTTTTCTCATAATTTAGAGTTCCATTTTTGCATTAACAATCATATTCTATATTCTTTTTTCTTTTATGAATGAACAACTTGCTCACAGGACAAATGAATCACGTTATTTATTCAATGACTCTCATTCAGGACTTCATAAAATGTTGCTCTCACATTACTGAATGGACAGTGAGGTAAACAAAAACAAAAATGAAACAGAAATTATAGTTTTTGATATAAACAAATTTTTTAGATTTTCTTTATTTTTTACTTCTTTTTCTCTTATAAAAATATAAAAAATCATTCTTTTATGATTATTTTAGCTTTATAATATGTGTCAATCGATAAAAATGTCTTTTACCCTATTGTTAATCAAAATAAAAAAGAAAAAGTAACACTTTTGAGAAATAAATAAAATTATATTAAACTTGTGTAAGAAAAACAGAATAGTAATAATAATTATTATGAAGAGTAAGACATGACAGAGAACTAGAATGTAAAGCCCTCCAGCCACTAAACAACAAAAGAATGGGTTTTGTCACTGCTGCTACTATACTCCTTCTCTTTCTTCTCCTTTACAGCTGCTGCAAAAGGGTCGGTTATGTCCTCAGTTCAGAAAATTTGAATCTTAATACCATTTTGATCCACCTACTACTACTCTCATACTACGTCTATGGCCTCCATCATTCGTGTGTTCTTCAAGCTTTCTCAATTCTTATTGCACTATTTTTTTAGTTTACAAGGTTGCACTCCACAAAGCGTTTTCATCCTCCCCACAACGCAGGTGAACTTCTTTCATCCTCTCTACAGACCTGCAGATTCCACTGCATTTCCAATCAAACGAAGCAACACATACGTTACCAGCCTGCACCTTCCACTCGCAATCTGCAAGAGGGTACCACCACTATTGGTAAATAAAAACACTTACCATCTTGTCTTCTAGCCAAGAAAAACCATGTAAGTTTATCATTGTCATGTTTACATGGAATCACAGAATTCAGAAAGAAAACTACCTTACAAAGAATGCTTTTGAACAAGTGTTGGATTAATGATAGTGGGTAACATGAATTTTCTCAAGAATATATTATGGTAAAATACAAATAGAACATACCAGGGGGTGTGCCACAACACATTCTCCTATCATCAACATGCTCTACGTCTAAACCAATAAACCAAGATCCTAATGAGACATCTTCGTTGGCATATTTATGAAGCACATCCCTGGTATTGTAAAATCAAACTGTTATCAGTGCATCAAAGTAGCATTAAATGCCACATTAGTTGGTGTAATATATTCAATTCTTTACTAGTAGAGGAGAGTCCATGAAGTTGTTAGTCTGCGTAATGAAATCTCAATATCATTGACATACAAACGCCAAAAACAAGACTTACTGATTTATTGATATATAAGTAGCCAAATCTTGGGAAATGGCATATAATTGTCCTGTAGCATGACGGAAGTACTTGTTTCCCACCTCTCCAAACTTCCAGTATTCTGGTTCATGGTATTTCACTCCCCTGTGGTAAGACGGTTAAACTAGGAAGTGTATTTAAAGTACAACAGAAAAAAAACAATACACAGGCTTTCTTACTTCTGAGCAAGGACAGGACCGGATTTCATGCACCCAACATACACCCGAGGTTTCATTCGGTGCATGCTCAAAGACAATCCAAGTGTTGCTGAGATTGAAAAAGACACAATAAGCACAATGAGGAAAATAACGGTAGATAATGAAGTATCTACTATGAAATAATCATTAGTCAAGTGAATTTTATGCCTTTCACTTTTCTGCCAATTTGTATTAAAGTCCATACAATTAAGCAAATACTCCAAATACAACTATGAGGGCAACATTTACAAGAATGTTCTATAGAGAATGTCTTAGCTCTCAATATATGACAGTTCAATACCAAACATAGAGAAAGCATTGTCATGGCTTAGTTCAAAATTAACAATATGGTGTCAGGTCAGACCTATTGCAGATAGTATACACAAACCTCAACCTTTCATTTCATCCCTTAGATACTTTATTTTATTTTATTACTTAAAAACATCTTAGGCAATTTTACTAACAAACGAAATATATAAAAGGAAATTTACTAGCCTATAGAAGTCTCGTATCATTTTGGGCTTGTCTTCCTAAGCTAAATTACAAAGTAAAAATTTAATAGAATATCTAACAGCAATTTTTTTAAGTCTTTTCCTCACCTGTAATCATATTATAGAACATTTGCAATAAATTTAAATGATTTAGTGTTCCTTTCTAAAGAAATGAAGTTAGTTTTCTGCACATATCATGTGTAAAAACTGACTTAGATTTATCAATTCAACTTTACCGGTCACTTTCTCCTAACTCTCCACATATCATATTATCAATTAGTAAGCATACACGCTGAATATTTTTTTCTGTTTACCTAAATTGACATGAACATCATCATCAACTTTAACATAAAATTCCGCATCCCACAAGGCAACAGCAGTCGAAAAGTAGGTCTTTGTCTTAGCTGATAGTTCTAGGTATCCCTCAACGTGGTTCTGCTTAACACATGTATTTTTTTTCATCAACAAAAATATATATAAACAAGATATGGATTATGCATCTAGATGAAAAGGGGAGGGAGAGAAAGATTACCAGCCTCAAAAAATCAGCATGAAGCCTCTCCTCTGCTTCAATAGCTTTGTCAAGAATGCCACCAGATGTAGAACTATAGACAAAAAAGGCTCTCTAGGTTAAGGTTTCTTAGCACCGCAACAAAGTATGAATTCAACCAACCATATCGGAATTCATAATGGATGACCCCAAGGTATACAATTATCTACTGAATACAATTTGATACTTAGGCCACAAAACAAATTTCTGAGACCATATGAGAAAATAAGCGCAACAGAATTATCAAAAGTAGGAAACCACAACAATAGAGGAAAGTGGATATCAGGAAATCTGACCTGTGACCTATAACAAATCGTATGATTATTCCCTTTTCTTCCTCCAACTTTTGTCTTTCATTAGCTAATGAAGTTCCATTAGAAACCATGGATTAGATATATGATGGTGTGGACTTACTTAAGCAGGCTAAAGGAGAACTTTTATGAGAGGAAAAACGAGAAATTGATGAAATATCATTAAATCACCTTGTGGCATCCAAGTTGTACGAACAGAATCTCTTCGTTTCCTGCTACTGAAAGCTGTATTGATCCCTATAACCATGAAATATTTGTTCCTGGTACTTGATTCAATTGTCTCTGACTTCCCTGATACAGCACAACCATTCAGCATAAATTCAGGAAGTGGCAAAGCAAATTTAAGATTCAGCTCCAACGTAGATTTTTGTCTTACTTGGTCTCCTGTAGTGCATAATGTAGAAATGGATTAGCATTATAGTTATTTGACACGTATATAAGTAAATCCCATGCAAAGAAGCATTGGCTTGGCTTACTTGACATCATTCTTGACCACATTCTCTGTATTTGAAACTTCCACTTTACTGTAATTTGATTTTGGCCTTGCAACCTTAAAATAAAGGTAAAACATCAAGCAGAACACGTTCATAAGATCTTTTTTTCATAAATAGCACAGATGTAGCTCATAGTTATATGCCTGCGAGTTTAGCATTACTAAATTTCAAAAAGCCAACAGAAAACTGTATCATATAAAAAGTACTCTTATTTTGCAACTAAACCCATGGATTTAAATCCCTAATAGTAGTGCATAGCATCCAGCACCAAAAAAACTACAGTGGGATAGTGGATGGCAGAATATGCGCAACCTTGAAATATTTATATAGTTTATGTACATAATTCTCAAAAATGATAAAAAAAAAATACTCAATGACATTCATGATTAAAATAATGTCATAGGTCTCTTAAACAAAACATACAAATAAATAGAAACAAAAGTCAAATACTAGCTTCGTAGGTAGGAATTATCAGTCATCATCTTCACTTTTACTGCTATTTTTACAGCTTTAGATGTCATTGTGGAAACAATCCCAAACATAGCCCCACCTAAAAAGCTTTAAATGAATCTGTTCCGAGGCTCTCTTCATATAGTGCTGCTATGGCCACTATGTCATACACTACAACTGCTACACTAAACCACTCTACTATTCAACCCCTGTACTATACCTCTAATCAAGAGCCATTCAAAGCTTAGTCAAAAACTAATCTTTTGAAACATTTGGTTGGTCTGGAACCTTCTCAACTGAGCAAGAGTTCAACCCTTTCTCACCTTGTTAATATCAAATTAACAATAAGTCAATGCAAATGAATTGTTGGCATGTGCTTGTTGTCCACACTTCATGTCCAAATGAGATGGCATATCATAGACAACAAGAATACTCTAAGGTAAAGTTTGGCCCAACCTTTTTTGGGTTTCTCTTCTTAAAAGGAGAAGTTAGGCCAAATACAATCCTTGTAAAGCTCCTCAAAATATAAGAAACCTTTTTTCTTAATGAACAAATCCAAAAAAGAGAAAACTTCTATAGAAACTAAGCAGAGGAGTTCACTCTTACAAGGTGAAGAGATGGTAAAAAAGGCTGGACTTAACTCTGAAGGCAAATTCATCCCCAATGAAATAAATTACCAAAAACAAAGATACATTAGTGACATATTCCACCATTCTTTTTCGAGTACAAATGAATAGTGAACTAACCACAAATGTAAGTGTAAATATATTACAAATATTTTGTTTTCTTAACTCATGATCATTTCACAGGGAAGGAACTTCTACTGTTACAAATTCCAGTAGTAGTTATAAATATTATGGGATGGGGGTAAATGCATGCATAACATATAAATATAATATGTGCAAAAGAGTAACTGATACACTTACTGGATTTAGATTACAACCATCAGAATTTAATTTTATTCTTTCAATCTCACTAGCAGTCCCTGTAAATTCTACATATTCAGGCATCGACCATATCCTGAAGCAAAATTGTGGTTAGCATTACATGTATATCGTAATGATTAGTTCACTTGAGATCTATTTTAGTAACTACTAATAGGGTAGAAATATGAGAAAAAGAGTACCTATGTCTTCAGTATCTGATAATAAAAGCAAAAAAAATTGTGAACACTTAAATGAACTCAACTTTACAAATTGATATTTGTTCAAACAAGGTCAGAACCGAGGGAGGGTGAGGGTGATGAAGAAATGTAAAAAAACTGTAACAGGCCACGCCATATGTAAAGAAGCCTTCATTTAATTAAACTAACAGCCATGTCTACATTGAATTAAAACTTGACAAATTTCAGCAATTAAAATTGAATTCAAATTAACAATTTTCAGCAACTAAGGTAAATAGGGAGAGGGAAATAAAATATAGAGACCCACCACTCACTTTTTTTATTCACTTTGGTACATTTAATGAAACCAACAGAAAATCATGTGGAGAATGGTAGATAAATATTTACAATCTAAGTAGAAGTATAAAACAAACAATAAAAAAGAACAAGAATAAATGTCCTAATGCAGATGACGAAGACTCAGGTAATAAAATGTCCTTTCTTAGAGCATGACCACAGTTTACCACCCAGAAACTCGATCACTGGCCGAAAATAACTGAAAAAAAGGGTAAAACTTGATGTTCAAATAGACAGACCCAGTATAGAAAGTACCTATTTGTGAAGAACATTCCAGCACAGAAGCTTGCCAAACAGAGCAGAAGAGCCCATTTCCTGTGCAGGACGTTCCTTGCACTCAGTTCTACAGCTCCACCCTTGCTCTTCATGGACATTGCACCTCCCCTCTTCTCCCTCTCCTCACTGTGCAAAAATGCACAATGAATTAAAAACACAAGGAATTCCAAAGACCAAATAAATGCAAAAATCATAAATAAATAAAAAAACAAACTTTACAGCTTCTGGGGCACCCAGTCACTGTCCTGTTCTTTGGGGGGCAAGAGAAGAAGACCCACTTAGCCCCTTTATTTTCCAGTATTTGGGAGCCGCCTCTTGTTATCAACAAAAAGCCTCTTAACACCACAAACGTTATTGGGAATCACACTCAAAAGAACGGATAATGGCAACAGTTACTCAAGTGTTGGTTTCTCTTCTCAGATCTTGTCCACCATCAGTTACCACAGTTTTTCAGCTCAACTCAAGTGTTTGGTATGCCTCATAAATCACAATTCATTAACACTAACAAAACCTTGCCCTCCAAAAATAAAATCCCACTAAGAATAGGGGAACAAATTGTGTGTAGTAAGTAAAGTTATTTGGACAGAATGGTGTTTTGGTTGCTTATAATTTTCCTTAAAAAGTGTCGGCTGGTGATAAGAGTATTAACTTTACCATGGCACTTAAGGTTTTATTGGGTTGAATCCAGTTCAGATGGATCCCACCAGACTCTTCTCTAGTAAATTGGTCTGTTTTATGGTCAAAATTGTCCCATATTAGAGATGCAATTCAACCCAATTGTGTGTGTCCTTTTGCAATTGTAACGCTTGCACAACTCTACACATTCTTCTGCTAATCCTAAATGCATAAGGTTTAATTATCAGTATCATTATTATAATTAGTTCTGTTTATTCTTTACCATGTGATTCAGCTCCTCCTCCTAGAAAAAAAAAACCTACTTTATAACAATTCTGAATTCAAAAGAGAAACATAGGAAAATGACTTATCCAAGTATGACATCTTTCAGCTCTCACTACAACTTACCTGTGGAATGGAATAAAGTGCACTTTGTTTTGGGTATAAATTACACTTTACAAACTCATTCCTATTTTGAGTGATAAAGTTCTCTCAGAGATGATAGCACAACTAATGATTTGGAACCTAATTTATACTTCGTTAATATAGATAAAACTAGAAAAAACAAAAGGAAAATGGTGGAAAGTTACAGCTATTTATTTTTTTCATAATATACCAGCACTCAAGCCCAAATGATAAAGGGTCATTCCATTCCATATGTGTTTCACGTTGTGTTTCATTTACACTTTCAATTGTACCTACAAAAATTATAATTTTAACCTTTTAATATCTCATTCAGTATCTCTAATTTTTTCAAAAATTTCATTTTAAATATTTTATCCTTCTGCAACTCCAACACTTCATTCTACATTTTTAATTTTTTTTAAAAATTATTTTTTAACCTTAATAAATATTTTTTTAACTTTTTTTCTTTTTTATTAAAGTAACCATACACCTTTTTAACACAGCATCTCTCTAACAAATTTTTAAAACTTTGTTTTTTATTTATAATTTAATAAATATTTAATTTAATTTAAAAATCTAATATAATTTAGTATTTTTTCATATTTTAATAATTATTAAAATATAATTTGTATTATTATAATAATTATATTAAAAAATAAAATTAAAATAATTAAAATAAAAATAATAAAAATAGAAAAGCAAAAATAATATATATGAAATCTGATTTAATATATATAAAATATTAAATTATATTAAAATATTAAATTAAATTATTATGAAATTTTAAATAAAAAAAATTTAAAAAAAAATAATCATTGGATATTGGTATCCGATAACATAATTATCGATTTCCAATTCCGAAAAGAAAGTTTTTATAAATTTATTTTTTATTTATAATTTGTTAACTATTTAATTTAATTTTAAAATTTTATATTATTTAATATATTTTATATTTAAATAATTATTAAAATATAATTTATATTATTATAATAATATTATTATTAAAAAATTAAAATTAAAGTAATAATAATTAAGAAATCTAAAAGTTTTGAAATCTTATTTCACTAATTTAATATTTTAGTATAATTTAATATATTTATATATATTAAATTAGATTTTATATTATTATTTGTATTATTTTGTTTCTTTATTTTTATTATTATTATTTTTATTTTTATTTTAACTTTTTTAATATAACTATTATAATAATACAAATTATATTTTAATAATTATTAAAATATGAAAATGTATTAAATAATATTAAATTTTTAAATTAAATTACTTATTTATTAGATTATAAATAAGAAACCGTTTTAAAAAATTTTATTTAAAGAAGAGTTAAAGGGGTGGAGGGTTACTTTAATAAGAAAGAAAAAAAGTTAAAAATATATTTACTGATGTTAAAAGAGGATTTTTTGAAAAAGTTTTAAGTATTGGAGGTGCAGGTAAAACACCCTAACTCCTAACTGTATATTTGTGCTTGGCCCTGTCACAATATTATACACTTAATAAGTATGCTTTAATCATATATGAATAGTAATTGCATAACTCATTAAATACATGTCAAAGACATACATGAAGAAATTAAATACAATAAGGAAAGAATGAAAAAACAGAAAAAGGCAAAAATGGGCTTATAAGGCCCAAAACAAAAACTAAAATGTGCAAAAATTCAGCATGATTAGTCACATCTTATATCATCCCAATCTAATCTTCATATCTAAGTTTTAAAGCTCACCTTAAACATGTTTGGCACTCCAAAATACACTTATAATTAGGATTGGGCACAATTAACTAAACTATAGTTAACTATATTTTTAATAAACTAAAAAAACTAAACTACTTAATATAATATTTAACTTAATATTTAACTGTACTGTTTAAGAGTTCAGTTTTGAAAAACTGAATTTATATCAATTAATTACTAACTGAATTGGATTTTGTATTCAAAAGTTAAGCCTATTATTAACTAACTACAGCGATAAATAAAATATATAATGATAAACTCTTGGTGAAATCAAAGAAAATTGAGAATATGAAGTGTTCCCGTCCTTATCTATGTTTAGTTAATTTTTGTTTAGATACAAAACAAGGAATATATACAATTTATTAAAAGGTAATGTTTATTTAAAATAATAATATAAAAACTTTAAAATAAAGTATAAAACAAAGTTTACAGTTATCTTACCTGTATTAGTTGCCAAAAATACATTGATTAATTAAATTATACATCAAAACATAATTAAATTATCTTAATTTAACTTTTATTTTAATTATATTAATTGATACTTTTTATTTTAATGTTAAAATAAAAATAACTAAGGATCATATTTAAAAACATTAAAAATGTTAAATATTTAAAAATATTAATTTTATACTGAATCAATATTTTTTAGTCAGAATTTATTTATTTTAAGTTGAGTTAGATTAGTTGAGAATGAAATGGTGTAGTATCTCCATAAAGCAACATTTGATTGATTTGCGTGAACATGAATTTAAATAAATAAAAAATAAGTATTTGCAAATAAATAAAAAAGTAAGTATTTAAAAATGAGATAAGATTAATACTATACGCAACTAGGTTGGGTTTTCCATGGAGTTATCCATCTAACTTACAGTTTTAGAACAAAATGAAAGTAAAAGCGATAGGAACTCACTAAACACAAAAGTAAAAATCCAGTTTTCAGTTAACTGTACTAGAAATATAATAAGTTCAGTTTTTTTAAACTGAACTAGATAATAGTATAATTAGTTTTTAGTTAAAATAGATTAGTTTTTTTAGTATAAAATAGTACAGTTAACTATAGTTTAGTATAGTTAAACCCTACTTATAATAAAATTTAAGACTATTCAACACTAAACAATAATCCAAAACAACTCTTTGAAGATTCAATACTTCCAAAAACATTTTTAGTTCTTTAATTCACACATCAAATTTCAAATCTTATTTTATACTATTTAGTTTAGAAATTAATAAATAATACTTTCTTTTTTTGATATTATATTTTAAGAAGTTATATCATGTTTATCTCCACTAGTGACTAGCTTTTTACAAGGATTAGACAATTAAAGGAAGACAACTACATTAACATGATATATTAATAGACACTGTAAGTAATTAGCTATTGTTTTTATCTCTTTTTAACCCTCCATATTTATTTCTTTTCATTATTTTTTGGTAGTTTCCTTCCATTATATTTTGGTAATTTCTTTCATTTATGGCTTATAATGTTTAGTATGATTATAGATTAATATTAATAACATTGGCAGTAACTTTATTATTTGGTAGATGGTAACTTTTATTTTCTTAACTCATACATATGTGAAGGTAATAAAAATAACAGTGTCAGTAACTTTATTTTCAATTCCTTACCAAACACAAAAAGATTATAAAGTCCCTTTTTAAGTTTATTCAAATACACTTAATATTCTATCAGAAGATTCCAAAAGAAAAATGAAGAATGCAACTTTATTATTTTGTAGTGGTTCAAACACTTCCTGCAGCTGCAACCACCATTCTCACCTTTTAACTTGTAACTTATGTATTAGTGGTGGTCCCTGTATCTCACGTCATGTTCATCATTTAAAGGAATGTTTAGTTATATTTTTAATTTCTAAAAACTGAATATGCCAAATTATAATCTTTTAAAAATTTCAAAAAATATTTCAATCTCTCATTTTTTTTATAATAAAAAAAAGGGGTTCAATCTATTTAAGAACTGACCTAAAAACAATACTGAAAAAATACTTTAATCTTTTAAGTTGAATAGAAAAAATAGAGTTTATGTAAGAATTAGAATAAAAGTGTTGCTGTGGTAGGTGGTTTTGGTTTAGTTGTATTGAGGGGTTATGTTAGGTTGGAAAGCAATGATGAGTTGAATATGCAAAGAGTGGTTTTAGAATAAGTACAGAGATGTGGGGTGAATGAAAGAGTATAAAGAAAGTAGTGATAGAGATGATGATGATGGAAGAATGAGAAGAAGATAAAAAGAAAAACATATTGTATGTCTAAATCATTAATAGTTAACAATGATGAAGCAAGCAGAAGTGAAAACATGAAAACTATTAAACTCAGTAACAACACAGAGTGTACTCCACTGGCCTCAGTGCAATACAGATTCAGACAAAATTTCAGAGGCTGCCACTCCTCCTTTTTCCTTTCCCTAAAACCTCTTTTTCCCAGAAAATTTAGAACAAGAAAACAAATAACTAAAAAAGCAGGACCTCACATTCCATACATGAGTGCCAATAATCAAATACCTAAAAGAAAGATTGCATGGGATCCTAGTATGAGAATGCTGATGATGACATGACCATTAGTCATAGTAGTGAATCGACCACCTACTCAATGAAACCTGTTTTGGTCAAAATAGCATTTCTCACTTTGCTGAGATCTCTCCCTTTCAGTGTCCTCCCTATCCCTTCACACACAGAGAAAGAGGAAATCTGGCTCCTTGCAAGTTTCCTAGAAATCCATTGATGAGGAGGAATCATATCATCATCATCTTCATAATCATCAAGATAGTGATTCTCATAACCAAAATCAAACTTTTTGCTTACACCCTCCTCCTCAACGCCCTTTTTCCCATAAATTTTAGACCAATCAGGAATGTCCATTGGTGCCGAGGATCTTTGAACCACGTTTGAATCAGATTCCAAGGAGTTTAGTTTGAGATTATTAGTCCTTGGAATCTTTCTTGGAGAGGTTGGCATGCACCATGCAGAAGAAGAATCGGAGGAGTCCTTAGATACCTTCATTTCTGGGCACAAACCCCATACATCTTCTTCGTCAAAATCTTCATTCCTCGCTGATCCCCCACCAAAACCGCTGCTTTTGTTCAGAAAACCACTCCAATCTGCCATTGGTATCTATTAGTTCTGCAATCTCTTCTGCTGCCTGCAAATACAGATAAGGGTGCTTGTGAGGAAGCAAAGCAAGGGAAGTGTGTTTAGGTAAGAGGAAGTGGTACTGTGATGGATATAACACAGTTATCTATTTCAGTATATATAGACACAGATGACTAGAAACTTTTTTTCACCCAAATGTGATCATGGTTACCCACCAATAAGATAAAATATACATTTTTTCCCCTTTCATTGGGAATTAAAAAGCAGAAAGGTGTAAGAGAAGAGAATACTGTCAAGAATCTACCTTGTCCTTGTTTCAATAACCTCCAAAAAGGAAAGGGTTTTGAAAAATTTTCTCAAACGGGAACCTGATACACCCTTTTGAAAACCACGCAGGAAAAAGGAAGAAAGGCTTGAAAATTCTTCCCCGGCCCCTAATGGCTCCAAGGAAGATCACAGGTTTCAAGAGGGCAGACTCACTCACAGAATGGTACCTGAAAAAAGACAAAGGGGCAGAAAAAGACAAGAAAGCAGCAAATGTGTACAACTACACCACACACACAAACACGAAAAAAGGGTTGTATTATTATAGTTTTGGCCCATAAGTGAAAAACCTCATATGGATATTAAAGAAGGCAGAAAGAAAATGATGGGTCTTGGAGTGAGTCTGAGTTGATCTCTCTCTCCAATGGTTAATTGCAAAAGTCCAAAAGAGCACAGATGAAGGACATGAGCATAGCGGCATCGATCAAAACCCAAAGAGAAAGTCCCATCATATCAATAGCAGCACAGCACTATTAAGAAGAGGTGAAAAAAATTTAAACGCACCCTGAGGCTGCTGCCTGCCTAATTTATCACTCAGTTGTTGCAGATACAGTGCATGCTATGCTATGTATGTTATCAGCTATGCAATGTATTTATGTATGTATGCAGAAACAGAACTTAAATGGGTTTTGTTTTTTCAATATCTTTGTAAAGTTCTGAAAGGCTGCATCCTGATTGGGAGAGGTGGTGATGCACGATTGGCTTGAAGGTACCTCAAGGATCTGCAACCTTATCCTAAACTACTCATCTATTGTTACGTAGTAGTAACTCTTTCCACAGTAAGTAAGAGATTAAACAAAACAAAACAACAAAAAGGGTCTTCCATTGGTTGAGCTCTTGTGATTAAGTGTGAAACTTGAAAGTGTGAGCCTAACCACCCTTTATTAATTGCCTTGGAGAGGGTGCTTCCTCCTACCAAGTATATAAAAGCCATTCCATCGAGATATGTAGCCTTCAACTCCATCATCACCTTATAGTTGTAGTAGACCTAGCATTTATCTTCCACCTTTTTACTCCTGCCTTGTTGGATCATTAATGCACTGCTCAGGATTAGAAGATTGCGTGAATGAATGCAGTGCCATAAATCATCATGTTAGATGATATACTTAAATCACGATTCCAATTGTATATGGATAACATAGCATTATCTGTTTGTCTTTTTCCTGGTTTATGACTGAAGGTGAAGAAGAAGGTCTTTGTTGTGATACGGTGTTCGTTCGTTCAACGAGTACTTGTACATCTAGTTAATTATTTATGCATGCTTAGTTGAATGAAGACATGTTTTAGTGACAGCATTATTTGTTTTTGTTTCTGCTCCACTGTGTAATGTTCTTATCCACCCACACTAGTTTTCAGTGGATGTAATATTCTAGTATACTGTAGCTTAGCCAGTTAGCAAATATGCACGTTTATCAATATCAATTCACATTTATTACTGAGGATTCGTAACTAGCTGTTTTGGAAACATTGACAGCTATCTTGGCACAAAAACCATAATCATCAAACCCTATTATATATATATATATATATATATATATATATATATATATATATATATATATATATTGCCTATTTTATTCACAAAATACTTGCCATAAAAAATATTGTTTTCTTGTTAGAAAAGTGTTAGAATATTCATTCGAAGAAAAAAATTTATGATAGTAAAAGGAAGGATAGAATTCGGAAAAAAAAATTATGATAGTAAAAGGATAGAATTCGGAAAAAAAGTTTTCCAAAAAAGAAATATTAGATTAACTAAAAATAAAAAATCACATTTTTTTTTCAATTTGTAATGAAAAAAATATATATAGATATCTTTCTATATATAATTTGTATTCTGAAAATCCAACTAGAACTTTTTTTTTGAATCAACAAAATTTTTAAAATTTTTTAAATAAATAACTTTACGATAATGAATCAACTATAGAAAAAACTTATAAAGCAAATTAAAGTATAATTTTCTTTATTTTAAAATTACACGAATACTTTAATGATAGGAATGCGAATTTCCAGATACTTTAAGAAATTCAGAATTTATACGTAAATAAACTATTTTGCTTTAAAAAATATGCATCATCCATTACTTTACCAGGTATATATATGTACACACAAAGAAATGACATCATAAACTTCATAAACAAAACAAAGAGATTATCAATTATATTTTATTTCAAAATAAATTTAAATGGCAGCTATATATTAGGTAAGTGCGTTAAAATAGTTTTAAAAATATAAAAATATTTTTAGTTCTTTAAAATATATCTTGATTTTAGACACACTAAAAATCTTGTTAATTTTAAATATTTCACATTTTTAATCTTTCTCTTTTACTTTTTATTATTGACTATATGGTTAGGGTAACATAAAAGCTATTCAGACAAAACAAATAATATATATATATATATATATATATATATATATATATATATATATATATATATATATAAAGGAGGATATTTTTTACACATTGTTTTCAATTTTGTCTCATAATTTATTTTTATTTTAAATTGAAAGCATTTAGATTTTTTTTTTACTCTTTAAATGACCATTAAACTAAATTTAATTATTTTATAAATTAAAATTATTATTTTATCATTTAATCTTTTTAATAACTAAAATATAAATAATTATTTATAATAAAAAATTATATGAATTAATTATTTTTATTATTATTTTTGTAAAAGTTATTTTACAGTTTAATAAATTTTTACTTAAATAAAAATAAATAATAAACACACATGCATATAACATGTGTTTTCACTACTTAAAATAAAAATAATTGTGTAATATATTTATTATTTTATATAAATAAGATAATTACATGTGTTATTCTTATTTTATTTTAATTAATAAAAACAACTTACTCAAGTGTTTATAGTTTATTTTCTTTATATTACTTTCGGTATTACAGTTTTTATTGATTGTAATGTAATTTGTTTTTTTTTTTAATATATCAGAAACAATTATTTCATTTACAGAGCAGTTTTTTTTTTTAAATATTAAGATTATGTGTAATATAAAAAGAAATAGTTACTGCTTTACTTTTTGTATTATCATACAATTCAAAAGTAATATAAATATTTTATATTAAAACGTTTTTGTATTAATTTACTTTATCTGTATTGATATTTTTACTTAAGGCCTAACGTAATCATAGCTAACTATAAAGATTAAAAAAATATTTAAAAGAAATTAAGAATTTAAAAATTTCGAAATATTTTACAAAAATAAATTAAGACAAAAATATCTACATAAATTAAAACATATATAAATTAATAAAAAAAATATCATGCATGAGTTAATTAACAACATTCCCTTCTTATATTCTCACAAGAAGAGAACATTGAAATATAGTAGTGCTGTCATTATAACTTAAACAAGTTTGGCTTCCTGAAATAAAGTATACATTGGTTGGTACAAAAACCTAACCTACTCATAACAAAAGTGAGTTAAATGGATAATCACAACAAATATCATATCATAACTATATTATATCTAATAAAAAATATTTCAACCATATAATTTTAAATAGTATTTACATCCTGACTTAACTTATATTTCATCAAATAATTAAAAAAAGAGTTAAATTTCTCTTTAAAAGTAACTATTTTTTTAAAATTTGTCATGGAAAACAGGTTATATGAAGTTAGGTGAATAGAATATAATGAATAATATGATAAAAAAAAAAAATAGAAGATCGGGGAGAGACAGCCACAAACAAAGTCCATAATTGCATTGTAAAATAGAGTTAAGTGAGTGGGCCGTGAAAACCATAATCCGTACATATTTGTGAACCAAGTACAACTACCACAATTTTTATATTCTCTCTCATTTTACACCACCACCACTGTTTTTTTTTTTTTTAAAAATAAAACTAATTCTTGTTTATCACATAGCATTTAGTGTCAATTTTATATTTATGGTCATCAATCCTGACTTTTTCTTTTTACGTTTTATTATAATTTTTTTTTTCATGTTTTGTATAGTGGTACTTGCAGTGATGAGTTTTTACCATAAAAGCAAAGTTTATCGATTTGTTCCGTTTATCTTCATCTTATTTTTATTAGATTTATTGAATATCGAAATTCGGATAAAAATGTCGTTGGATTTCGAATTTAATTAACAATTTTATGAATTTCAAAATTGGATTGACATTCTTTTATCAGATTTTGAATTTTATTATTCATCTAATTTTTTTTCTAATTTTTTAGCTTATTTTATTTTATTTTAATTTTAATTTTTTTAATTATTTTTTTTAATAATTTTTTGAAATATTATTATTGTCAAATAAGTTAGATATTCAATGGTAATATTATGTTTTAGATTGTTATATTTTAAATTCGAAGGAAAAGTAATGAGGTAAATTTGAGTTCGAAGGAAAAATAATGAGGTTTGTGCTGAGATTTTGAAACTTAGAAAAGTCTTTAATCAAATTACGAAATCTAGTTAAATTTTTATTCTTAGTGTCTACACAAAGGTGAGAGTAAAAGTAAGATGTGAATGTTTGTGTTGATTTTATCAGTTGAATCCGGTTCTCTGGTTCATAATTTAAATCCGATGGACTCATGATTGAATTTCAAAATACAATGAATCCTATTTTTTCAAATCCAACACAAAATTCCATTTCTATGTGTATATGCTTTACTGAAATTGGTGTATGACGTGCATAGATGAACGAAAGAAGGTTGGTGTAGTGATGAAAACTTTGTAACAAAGTCTAAGAAAGTGAGGTGAAATTATGAAAAAAAAACACCTTTTTAGACTACAAAATAAAGATAAATTTGATTAGAAGAAAAAAAAAAAGAAACACTAGACAAATTAGGTAATATTTGAAAGAGAACAATAAAAATTCCTTATTTTATTTAAATTTACGATTATCCCACTCCCTTTCATAATTATTCCCTCAATTTCTTTGTTAAAGACAAATAAACTTTTATTCCTCGAAAATATTGTTCCGTATTCAAATTTGGATAGTCCCATATCATGGAAGAATAGCATTTTTTTGAAATACCAATTTTTGTATAAACAAGCGAATTGGATTATCTGAAGTGTTTATTATTCTATTTAAGTAGGCTCATAACTATTTAAGTAGGCTCATAATTATAAAAGAAAATACACATTTTAATTAAAAAATCATTATCATTATTATTATACGCTGAAAAGTGAAAGCAAAATAAGAAGGAAAATGCAGTTGGTGATATATAAAACAAATCAATAAACAATCAGTGATTCGCTCAACAATAAATTTCATCTGCTACAGAGTCAAGATTCAGAAGATAGGACACTTCTGCTTACTTACAGTAACAGCTTATGCTGGTCAGCTTACAAAGGAGAAATTGGTAAAGCTTTCTAATCTAATCCTTCGTTAACACTAAGGATTGTGTTGGTTTTCCATTTCAGTTCAATGACACTGCACACCCATGGACCAAAACACACACTAACCCAAAATCCGGCTAAGAAGGAGAAGTGACTTTGTTTCTAATTCTACTCGAACGCCTAACAGGGGTAGTGATCACATTATCATCTCCTTGTCCCTGAAAAAAACAATATAACCAAGAACAAGACATTATTGATGCAATCTTAAGGCAAAAATAATAAATGTTTTAAAAGACTGAGTATTTACCTGCTTCATTGAAATTTTCTCGTACACCGTTAAGCTCCCATACGACTGGGAACCCGTGGAATAGTCTGATGAAGAAGAGGCCAAAGATTCTCTCCTGTCGTTACTCTTACGCTTCTTCTCAGGGCCTGGTTTGTGACTTTCATTCGCTACATTTTCGCTGTAGAACGAGCTTTGCTGAAAGCTGCTCGTTTCTGAAGAATCTTCAATCACGTCCATTTCTATGGGCCCACTTGACTTCTCTGGCGAAATCTGCTGGTTATTAGATGGAAAGGAGACCTTATGCAACTCCAGAGGCTGCTTCATGGAGTTCTTGCTTTTGCTTTTACCCTTCCTAGACCAGTTGATACCTGCACCTGCAATTATAAGAGTACCAGCACCGAGAACTAGATATATCAACACATGTGAATCGTGAATTGCTTCTAATTGCCCTTCATTCCCTTTGATTGCAGCATCTATGCTTGTTGATTTTTCCTCTGCTACATCAGCATTCACCTTAGCAACATCAGAATCCAAACCTTGCTTGCTGACATCAAATTCTTGTGCCTGACCCGTAACTGAGTCATACGCTTCATCACTAATTTCAGCAACCTTCGAATTCAAACTTTGCTGATTTTCAACATTTAAGTTAGTCTCAGCTTCTTGTGCCAGGTTTTCTTCCAAGTTTCCCACTTCAGCCACCTGCTCTGATTCTTCCAAGTTTCCCACTTCATCTGATTCTGGAGCATCCAAAACATTTCCAACTCCAGTAATTGTAGCAATATCTAAGCTTCCTGCTTCAGCCAGCTGCTCTGGTTCTGGAGCATGCAAAACATTTTCAACTTCAGCAACTGTTGAAATATCTCGCCGAACTTGTTCTTCATGTACTTCATAATGCTCCTCGGAAATATCCTCCTCAATGTAATCACTGACAATATCTGCGGCAATAACACCTCCTTCGATGTCCCATACTGGTGCGTGAGTCTCACCAATTTCATTTTCACCGCCACCAAATATAGGATACTGATTCACCATGGAATCATCCTGCTGAAACGTCAAATTATAATATTGCAACTTGGCCATGTTGTGTGCTCCTCTAATATCGGAAACAAAATCAGATAATGATGACAGCAACTTGGTAAACCAAACTTGCAAATTTTGAGCTATCTCATCAAAATTTGTTTCTGCAGACTGGGTGAGTTGATCAAATTTATCTCTTGTAAACACTGAAAATTCAGAGGATTCATAAACCCTGTAGAGGTCTTCAAACACAGTTCGATCAATTACGGGAGGATCTGTGACCGAGATCGACAGAAAAGCAACTGCAAGAAGCAAAATCAGAGCAACAGCCTTAGCTCTCACTGTGAAACGTGGTTTTGGCACTTCTTTTGCTTCAGCAAATATTTCTGGCATGAGAGTCTCCTTAGCGGGACTCGATTCGGAGATCTGGCCACACTCTTCTTCCTTAACAATTTCATCCGAAGAAACATCCGATTCCTTCTGCGAGCCTTCAGATTGGGTATCCTCCGTGATTTCTGAATCCGAAAAGCTTCCAGATATGAAGCTGTCCTCTAATTCCCTTTCCCTAAAGATTTCAATTCGTGATTTAGGTTTGTAGTGAAGAAACTGCGGTCTGGGGGAGAGGTAGTTGGTTTTAGGGTCATAAGGAGGTATCAAGGGATCTGCACCAAGAGGGGCAACCACTGTAGCTTTCAATGAAACAGGAGGGGTGGCAGTGGGGCTAAGCTTAAAAGTAGGGTCAAGGTTAACAAAATCAGGCTCATTTTCAAACGATGGTTCAGTGTGAATGTCATCCTCTGGAACCAGAAGATTATTTACATTCAAGCTATTGAAAGTTTCAAAAGACGAATCTGCATCATTCTTTGACATCAAAGTTTCACTCTCACCACTCAAATCCTCACTAGTCAAGGAAGATCTGGGGCCTTCCTCCAAGGGATCAGAAAAAGTTACCTTACGAACGTGGCTTTTCGAGTCCGCGGGACTTGGAACCATCTCGTTCCGCTCAGTTAGGACTCTCTTTCGGGGAGACTCATTGATCTTGCAGGAAGCAGAAATGGTTGGAGACATGAAATTCTTTGAGCCCTTTGAGGAAACAGCTGGTGATCGAACCTTCACAGGTTTCAAAATTTGATCTTTCCCATTTTCTTTGTCATCCAAGGAGTCCCTCAGCGACCCACCGCTTTCACGAACCACAACAGAGCCTCTTCTAGAAAAATCTGCAGAATACCAAACCCTAAACCAATCAAACATCTAATCTTTAATTTTATAACACTTTCTCATACCAAATACAAATGTAAATAGAGAGTGAGATACCTAAAGGGCTGTTGGCGGGAGTTTTGGCTCCATGAATTGGGACAATTGAGGGTTTGTTGAAGGGGTTTCCAGTGAAACTCCTTCTCATGGGGTTACTGATTTCGGAACTTCTTGGATTAGGGTTTGAAGGCATTGAAGATGGTTTGTTAGAAGACATGGAACTGGAAGCTTTGAGTACACTCAAAAGATAAGCCGATGTGAATAGAAGGAAACGATTTCAAAGATTTTTAAAAGATTGGAGGCAGAGAAAATGTTGGCAACGGCTATATTTCTAGACGAGAATTCAAACGGTCGAGGGATCAGAGCCGTTAGATTTTTCGATCGCAGGACTAGCCGTTGGAGGTTTTACTATTGTATCTTTTACAAATCACCATTTAGGGTTTACACATTTAATTTAATAACTTTTTATTTTCTAATCAGGCAGGAGGAATACGAAACTGGGATGACCGATGATGTGAAAATGAATATAGGATATAATTAGTTTGAGTTTGAGTTTAAGTTTAATTTTTATATAGATAAATATGAAGTTTTTGTTTAATAACTGCTTATAAAACCACTAAAATCTTATTTGAATTAATCTTTTTTACACTATAATGTTGAGTTTGATTTTCTTAAACTTTTATTCTAATTTAATCAGGTTAATGTTACTACTGACATTATGTTTGCGTTCTCATAAATTAGTGACGATATCTTCATGGTTTGGTTCATGCATTTACGGCTATATATTTTTTATTAGAATTCTCTTAAATTAGTGATTAGTAAAAATATATACTCTACGTATGTGTATTTATTTTCTTCATAATTAAAAACATAATGAAATTATTATTATTACAAAAATTAATATAAATACTGTTATAAATTATTATAAATAGTTTTTATTTATTATATATATAATATTTTTATTATAGAAAATTATTTTAGTTTAAAAAATGGCAAAATTAAAAAAATGGACAAATAAATAAATAGTTAAATTAAAAAAAAAGAGAGGATAAATTTAATAAAATAATTATTCATTTTAAAAAATTATTACTTAAAGGACAAATTTAGAAACAAAATATATACATGCAAGATTTTTTTTATATATATCATGGTATAGAGGACACATTCTTATCAATTATATATAATTTAAGTTAGTTATCAATTATATATAATTTTTCTAATTTCTAATAATTCAATTTCATTTTTAAAACATTTAATTTATTTTAATACTTAATTTAAATTTTGAAATACTATATTATGATAATGATTGTTATATAACACTCAAATTTTAAAATATTTTACTAAGCATATTTTGTCTGGATTATTTTCCAGAACGAACTAAAATTATATAACACTCTAATAATTTATTTCTTTAGGTCTTAAACTTAAGAATATAAGAAATAAAGAGAATATAAGCAAATTATAACATTCAAACAAATAACTATTAATATTATATAAAGTCTTGATAATCTCTCTAACTAAGTAAAGATGTTATAATTTATATGTGGATATTGTGATGACGTTCTTTAAAGAAAATATTCAAATTCATTAGTTATGGATGTGAATAAAAGTAATACATGAATATTTTAAATTGGACATCGAAATTAAATGAGTAAATATGTCCGTGTCTTTATTGTTTTTTAATTAAATAATTACAATATTTTTAATTTATTTGGTATTTTAATTTAAAATAATGTAATTAATTTTCTAATTGTCAAGAGAAATCTATGTTTTTTCAATATTGAATTTTTTATAATAAATATCTATGTTTTACTTTGATTTTTATTTTTGTAAAATTATATTTAATAACGTAGAAGGATACAAATACGGATAAGAATTATTTGTTGTGTACATAAAATAAATAAATAATATATATATGAAGTATGCCTATATATATATATATATATATATATATATATATATATATATATATATCATATTATCTCACGTAAATATTTAAGCAAACCAAACATTTATAAATTCAATATTTGCAACTAAATGTTTTCTTAAAAAAATTCAGCATTTTCAATAAAGTGTTTTTATTTTAAACTGTAAATAATCACCGAGAAATGTTGTTTGTAAGCGGAAAAGACAAAATTCTTAGTTGATGAAATCTCATGGTGCCTTACGTGCAGCATGGTAAAGCTCTAAATAATCAAGAGCTGGACGATTCCATGACCAATCTTGTTCCATCACTGTTTTGCATAAACTGTTAAACCAATGACGTTCCTCGTACCATCTTGATATTGCCCTGAAAAATTAAACTTTTAAATATTATATTTCTTATGTTTACATGCAAATCTCATACCATTACACAACATATAACTCACCTATTCAGGGCATAATCAACACCAGCAGCATCACTTCCATCAAAATTGAACCCATTCGGTTCAACACCTTGTGCCCGTGCTCTATCTTTATCATGGTCAACGTCAAATACCGTATCGTATAGTCCTACACAATTATGCCAAAATACATGTTACAGTCATTTATAAAAGACATAACAACCAAAGACACATGTCAACGAAATCATTTAGTACTTCGAGTGACAAAAACAAAGCATGCACAAACCTCCTGTTTTTCGAACAACAGGTATTGAACCGTATCTCATTGCTATAAGTTGAGTTAGCCCACATGGCTCAAAGATTGAAGGAACTGCAATGAAATCAGCTCCAGCATATATCTACAACATTTCAAAACAGTCATGCATATAAGATATCTTTTGTGACATACCTTTCAACAGATAGTAAAATCTTATAAGAAAAGTGCAGTAAAAAGTTAGATGACAGTATTTCTTGCATATTATCAGATATATGTTTTTGTTTTGTAATGAATTACCAAGTGTGATAAGGGCTCGTCGTATACAAGACAAAGTCTGACACGATCATAATGAAGAGAATGTAACTCATTAGCCAAATTTTCAAAATCATGTTGGATACGAGGGTCTGGAGCTGAGCCAAGTAACACAACCTGCACCGGAATATTTCATTGTTCACACTTTAATACAACCAGAAAATGTAATAAGCAAGAGCCAAATTGAAGAAGAAAACCTGTCCACCACGTTCTAGGGTGCGATATATGGCATGCCTGATGAGATGAATTCCTTTTTGATGAGTCAATCGAGAAATAACTCCCAATAAAGGCCTATCAACTGTTCCTAAACCAAGTCTCTGTTGCAAGGCTTCCTTGGCAGCTTTTTTACCTTGAACAACGTTTTCAGATGTGTATGATATCTGTAAAACATTACAGAATATTTCAGTTGTAATTTTATGCATAAAAAAGGAAAATTTTGTATATGCATACTTACAGGTAGGAACTTGTCATTGAATGGATCCCATATGTCAGGGTCAATTCCATTTAAGATACCGTGAAACTTGTCAAAATGAGGACGAAATATAGGGTTTTCATAAACCTCTCTAGAATAAGTTGGGGAGACCTGATAATGGATATATTGATCATGTTATAAGTAAGTAATTTTAAGTACTAGTATAAATAATGGATATATTCATGATAAAATCAATAAACTTGTATAACAATGTTTGAAAAAAATATAAATTGTTCTTACAGTTGTAGCCTTGTCTGTGTATGCCATTGCTTTTCCAATTAACTGAGCTCCACATTCAATGTTATGAACTGTAAACACGACTCCTGCTTTGCTTAGACTGCATTGTCTATATTGTTCTTTGCATAACCATGTAACTGGTGCACTCGACCAATCATGGCAATGGATGATATCCTGTCCATAACCATACATAAATAGTTAAATTAAAAAGTAATTGAAGTGAAAATTAATGTCTAATTAATACACTTTAAATATCAAAATTTTAGTTATGCAATGGATCATATTTACTTAAGCATTTGGTCCAGAATTTTAATTATTTCCAAATTGCAACATTATACACCATTCTTTTAAAATTTGAAACCGCTGGAATAATTACCTCAACCTTAGAAGAAGGCAAATATCATAGTTGCAAAAAAATAAATCTGCATAGAAATGATAGTTATAAAAATGACAAATTATACTACTTGAATGGAACATCTTACTGGATGAAATCCAGCTTGAAATAAATATTCAAGAGCTGCATGACAAAAGAAACCAAATCTTTCTGCATCATTCTCACAACCATAGATACGACCAACACGAAAGAACCTGCATAAAAGAATATAATTATTTTTCCAACATAATTCAGTTTACAAAATAGTAAAATGTTTTCAAGTGATCATACGAGGAGAAAACAATTATGGAAAAGACATAACTACTACATGAATACTACAAACAAGCACAAGCTAAAATTCTTACTGATTTTGAGGTTCTAAGAAGTACACTGAGAGACCTTCCACCTTTCCATGCCATACTTTTATTTCACTCCCATTCCAAAAATAGTTTCTGTGATATCGAAAATCTTTTACCTGCATAAAGAGACATACATTTTAAAAAACTTTAATTTTTTTTATGTACAACAAAAACATACAATATACAAATTTTAAACCTAATATTTTTAAAAGCACAAGAGGACCAGTATTTATTCTCAACAAACAATATCAAGAAGCATGTTAAAAAATAAATAAAATTTCATGAACATGTAAAACGATTTCATGATATTTGTGTTTTTCTCATTTGATTACCAAGTAAGTTTCAAATTGAAGCTCAATTTATATAAAACTTTTACAAATAATCATAAATAATCGTATATAATATCATGTTTTCTCAATTTGAACGACCGAAATGCTTATTAAGGGAATAAATTGTAGTTATTCAATACATGATGATATATCTTAAGTGGCAAAGTAATAACAAAAGAACTTACATTGCTAAGGTTCAAACAATCATATTTTGGAAGAATAATATCTACATGGTGATCTAGTTCTTGAATTGCTCGTGATAGGCTAGTAACAACGTCACCAAGCCCTCCAACCTACAAAAAAATATCAATAATTCAACCTAAAAAAAGTGTAAAATTACTCTTAAGATGAATTGGAAATGATATTACATTAAGGATGTTGCCTTCTAATTTCTAAAATTGTACTCTAGAATTAAAATATCACAAAAAAAATGCAAAATCATTACTTATGATTATTTCTTTCCTGAATGTTAATTTTAACTTTTCTATTATGCATGTTTTCAAAAAGTGTTAAAAATACTATGACCATGACATTGGTGCCAACTTCATTTTAAGAGATCATAAAAAATATAATTTCATGATAATTGTATTTTATTATAGATGTAATCAGAAATTTTAGATGGACTTGTGGATGAAGTTAAGATAGCATTAATGAAAATATTGATTACCTTCGCAATAGGGGCCATCTCAACAGCAATATGGACAATATTCAAGGTTGTTTCCTTCACAATACTGCCCGAAACAGGTATACGATAATCCATTGTATTGTTATTGTCAAAAATTCCACCGTCTTTTTTGTCGGAGAATACAAAATCTATCATATATGCATCCAAAGGAACCTTAACTGTAGAAGGAATGGTGACATTAATTGTTAATTTAATAGGAACCAACAAGAATAATACATAATTAATGCTAACGATTTATAATAAGAAGATAATTAATAAGATAAAAAAAAATTATGCAATCGAATATTCTTTTTGTTTTCAAACGTAAATTATATGAAAGACTCACCGGAGGTTTTGAGATAAGTTTGGTTCTCTGAAGGCAACATTTTTTGAGGTGGAAATAAACCATTACGATGAGTCCAACGATTAAATGAATGTGTAAACCAAACCTCTGGTTTTCCCTTTAAGATTGTGTTGCAAGGATTATAAAACACAGTTATTGTACTCCCTGCCTGAACACGAAGAGGTTCAGTGAAGACAATATGCTTTCGAGAATGTAAAAATCGTTCCAAAGTTTTTTCCTTTGTTTCAGCTTTTATGATGGCTGTTTTTTCAAGCTGTAAACAAGATCCAGTACAGATTAATGAGATGTTATCAATTTAAAAATATGAAATTTTATATATTTTTATGTATCTCTGAAAACTAACCTTGGCAGCTAGAGCTTCTTCCTTTAACCTTCTTTGCTCTTGCAATTTTATATATATCCTTTCTTGTTCCAAAATCCAAGTCTCTTCATCTGGTATGACCTTACTCAGAAGAGCACGAAAGTCTTTATTATTATTGTTATCATACGCACTTGCATTTCTAGGTGGAGCATTAGCAAAAACCCAATCTAGGACTATTGCTTTCTCTGGGACAACAACTGCATCAAATGTAATTTCATTTTAAAAAATATTGCTTATCATGCTACACTATAGAATAACGAATAGAATAATAGGTAAATGAGCATACATACCATCAGCACACCACCAATCACCATTTTTTGTATTAATTTTGACAAGCCTTTTAACAAATGATAATTTTTCCTTCCAACCATTGTAGCCACCATGAAGCCATACTTCTGGAACGTTTGCAAGAGGACCTGATTTTCTATTATAAAATAATCTGACCAAATCTTTTCCTTCAAACTCAATAGGTTCTACGTACCAAAGATTTTTAACAGATTTTACTGCATTTTTTGTCAAGTTTTGCAACAAATTTTTCATCTTTTCTACCTCTGCTATAGCTATTGATCTATCTTCCTCTCTCGCAGCCTTCTCAGCCTCCATTTTTCTTCTAATTTCTTCTATCTCTTCTTTTTCAGCTTGCTCCTTAGCAAGTTTTTCTAGTTCTTTACGTTTCTCCTCGAGCAAGAAATCCTCAAACCCTAATGCATCCATTCCACCATTAACAGGTATGAAGAAATCCTTTTCGTCGTTATTGTCATAAACACTTTTCCCATTGAATAACACAAAGTCCATTCTATAGGCTTCTTTTGGAACATGTAGTCGACAAGACCACCAATCACCACTTAGTATGTCTGTTTTATTCAATCTCTCAGTAAAAGGTTTCCATCTCCAACCATTAAAACCTCCTTTAATAAAAATATCTGACTCAATACACAAAGTTGAAAGACTCCTGTTGAGAAACACTTCGATATCTTGACCATACATAGCAACAGGAGGATATACAAATAACTTGTTTCGGAGTGACACATTTTCCTTTGCGATCCTCTCTATTTCTTGTCTTTCAAATCTTTCTTCTAACTGTGACTTCAATACTTGAGTAGCTTCTTCATTCAATATATCACTAACGTGATAATCTATTTTTCCAATCACAACTTCTCTATTTCCTTTATGATTACCGCCGTTAACATCTGGTTCTTCAATAATTGTAATAATTTTTGGATAGCCAACTAACTTTTCATCCACATATTTAACATCTCCCTTGGAAGCTTCGACAATATCTTTCTTGTTAAATATACAGGCCTTTTCATTTTTTCCGACCAGATTACTTGTTCCAATAGATGGTACTAGCACGTACTCCTTTTTGGAACCATTACCATGACCCTTGGGCATTGCAATAAAGATATTTTTTTTACCTGAAAAATCTGCCAAATGATATATAATGCTCTATTATATTTAAGAAATTTTACAAAATTAAAAGGGTATGTGGGTTAGATAAGATCTATCATTTGACATAGGAAGTGTAAATAAATTTAACAAAAGTAGTTAATAAACCTCCACTGGCATTCATGGAGATAGAGCGCCAAACAGTCTTTAGTTTACCCTGCAATGTACAATAAATAACAAAATTTGATATGTTTATCAAAACGAATAAAAGCATAAACATATTATTGAGATAAACCCTAACCATGATATAACATTGTACAAGTAAAGGTTTTGGAAAGTTTATTAAAATAATTGGGATGTATTTTGAACTTTTTTTTTAAGAATGAAACTCAAGGAAAATGAAGAATATTATTTCTTTAAATTACACCGTTGAATAAAGAATATTGAAAAATCGAATATACAAACCTTACTTAAAAAGAGAAAAAAAAAACGCTATTTTTATCATGATGGTTAGTTTTGTTTCCTTTAACTAAAATAATTTACGAGGATAAATATTATTTTCCATCATACTAATTAATTTTGTTTCCTTTAACTAAATAATTTAAAAATAATACATTTTTATCTAGTCTAACATAGTCATCTAGGGAACAACTCATCAATTAAAATATGTAGATAAAAAATACAGACATAACAAAAATAAAAACTTTATGGTAACCAAAATAATTTATTGAAGTTAAAAGTTATAATCTAAAAACTTATTAGATATATAAAAAAAAACGTATATTAGTCTTATTAAGCAGCCCATATATCACTTAACAAATCCATTATCACTTCAAATTAGTTAATAAACACTAAAGACCAAAATAAAAATAGAAGAATTATTACATTACAAGTATATTTAAGCTTACTGTGAGAGTACATTAATTACTTTTTCAATGAAAAAAAGTAGGATACTGATTAACATTTGCCGTTGTTAGTCTTTGATAGTAATACGAAAGGATCAACATGAAATGAGTAAAAAGCAAATAACTTGTTTTCTATATTTTGTGCATCGAGTTAGCAAAATTTAGTGTGGACGTACTTTTGGAAGTGATCCAAACATACCTTAACTGATTGGTTTCTTTGGGCAGTGGTAGGGAAGAGCAAACCAGCGCCGAAGCCCGTTTTTCCATTGGGGAACGCCGTTTTGCAGTTGAGGTGCATAGACATCTCCATGTTCTAACAGAGTAGAGAAATTGTGAGTTGGATAGTGTGACTTTACTTTAGATTTTGTACCCAATCTAGCAGTTATATGGTCACACGTACACACTGAAAGGACAAATTGAAACAAGCCACGTGGGGACAATCTTCATGGGACTCGCACTAATTCCTCCTAGGTAGGATTTTGTACTTCGGTTGTTACCATCCTACTTTTTTGCATAAGACTTGCACAAATATTGACTAGCGAAATATCTTGCTTAAAAAAAAAACTCAAAAATAGTTTTCATGACTTGGGCCTGAATCCATAGTGGGCCCAAGTTAAGGAGCCCACAACCCGAGTCCAACAAAGGCCCCCGTTGGTTTTGATCCTGGGGAGAGGTTTTTGGTGGGTTTACGGTTCTGAGAGGACAACGATGGAGTTCGAAAAGAGAAAAGCCGCGACACTGGCCTCACTGGTTTCAACGGAATCAGACAAATCTCCGAAGGGCTTTTTGGACGCACCCATCGTTCCTCTCTTGAACGCTCTGAACCAAAACCCTTCTTACTTCACCACAAGTTCCTGCTCCGGTCGAATCTCCATCCTCTCCCAACCCATCTCCGAAGCTCCAAACCCTAAAAAGAAAGCCAGAGGCGGCACGTGGCTCTTCGTTTCGCACGACCCCGCCGATCCCGACTCGGTCCTCTCCCTCCTCTTCCCCTCCGAGCCAACTCCCTCCCCCTTCGTCTCCGAACTCGTCTTCCGATTCGAGCCCCTCATAATTGCTCTCGAGTGCAGAGACCTCTCCGCCGCTCACTCCCTCGTTTCCCTCGCCATCTCCTGCGGCTTTAGAGAGAGTGGCATTACCAATGCCAAGAAGCGCGTCATCATCGCCATTCGCTGCTCCATTCGCATGGAGGTGCCGTTGGGGGATACGCGCACTGTCATGGTCACGCCCGAGTATGTTCGTTATCTCGTTCGGGTCGCAAATGACAAGATGGAAGCTAATAGGAAGAGAACTCAGAGATTTTTCCAAGTTTTGCAGTCCACTGATTCCTTGATTGCTGATAGCGGGGACCGTTTGTTGCCGACGAATGAAGCTTGCAGCCATCTCGAACCCGAAGATGAATCTCAGCTGGGAAACGGAAATGCGGAAACCTCTGAAGAAGGTATAGCATGTTTTTTCATTTTAGTCAACGGTTTTCTTGAACTGTCAAATTTAGTCAACTTTTTCAGTTGTGAGGGATTAGTAGTAGAGCATCTACAATGTGAGTTGACTGTGAGATTCTTAATCTTAAGAAGCAACTTTTATGTAGTTTCTCCATTGGAGTGATTGACATGTCAGTTCTTATATAAGAATTGTTGTATATAAAACCAACTCATTCTCTCTCTCTCTCTCTCATGTAGTCAACATGGCAAAAGACTAAATTGGGAATTAAGATTTGTATAATTCACATTCTAAATGCGAATTTGTTGTTAAGCTTTTCCGTTTTTATATAATAATGACCCCCACTGATAAAATACTACTAAAAGAATATCTGTTAATGGTCAAAACAACTGGTTTTGTCCTATGGAAAACTACTAGTCTTGCAATATTTCTGATATAAATTGACTTTTTTCTTATTTTTCATGGTAGGAGTGTCTAAGTGTGTTTAATTAAGTATAGGTATTGCTTTACTCTAAATCTTGCTTAAGTGTCGGATAGGTGTCCAATCTATATCAAAGAAGTTTTGAGCTGAAAAAACTATTTTAACTGTGACAGTTGTGGAAAGTCTGACAACACGTGTCCAATGGAGATGCTCTATGTTGCATCTGATGTTGACTTGATACTTTACAGGATTTGTGAATGTTCTACCATCATAATGCATGTATTTGAGTAATGAAATCAGTACTGATGCATATTGGTATGTATCTGATTGCAGGACAACTTTCCTTTTAATATCAATCAAAAGTCTGAATCTTTGAATGGTTGGCAGGGTCTGTGAGTTCTCCTGGTTCTGGTCTATCAATTAGCCATTTTGATATTGTCGGTGAACCAGCCGAGAAGCTTTTCCTTTGGGGCCACTCCGCTTGTGTATTGAATAAGGCTGGTGACAAGAAACTTATCATTTTTGGTGGCTTTGGAGGCTTGGGAAGACATGCCAGGAGAAATGGTTTGTTGCTGCTTGATCCATATTCTGGCAATCTTGAAATTGTTAGCACTGTTGATTGTGCTTCTCCCACTCCACGATTGGGCCATACAGCTTCTGTTGTTGAAAATTGCATGTTTGTGATTGGAGGTCGGACTGGTCCTGACAAAATTCTTAGTGATGTATGGATCCTAGATACAACGATGAATTCTTGGAAGTTACTGCAATTTAGTGACAATTTATTTCCACCCAGGTAATGCTTAACAGCATTCTTGTGTTACAACTTTCAGCCCCTTTCCTGCTTAAAAGAAAGCCCACCGATAAAGCAACTTTTCAGTAATGAAAAAAAAATTGTACACTTGTTTTTAAGATGACTTTATGTATTGGATGAGTTCTGGTATCAGTATTTTAATTCATATGCATAAATGCTTACAATTACTAATTAAATTTTATATTGTATCGTAACAATATCATCAGGCATGCTTGCTGTTGATTGATTTGCTAATATTATTTTGTGTTGATAACCAGTACCCAGCACTGGTTAAGGAACTAGGGTGTATTAGAAATTATGGCAGAGAGCATGAAAACTATTGGGGGAATGCTTTGTTATGCATCCCAATAGAAAACTTTCCCCTTTTAATTCTTTAACCTTCGGGCACTGGTTCGCATTTACCATATTATTTTTAAACACTGTATGTATAATACATAGTTATTTTCATCTTTGATAGGCATCGTCATGCTGCAGCTATCATGGGTTCCAACATTTATGTATTTGGGGGCCTTGATAATGATACTATCTTTTCTTCCTTTTATGTTTTTGACACAAAAACTTTACACTGGAAAGAAATACCAGTGTCTGGAGATTGGCCATGTGCGCGTCACTCACATGCTATGGTGGCTTCTGATTCTCAAATTTTCATGTTTGGTGGATACAATGGTGGGAAAGCACTTGGGGATCTGTATAGTTTTGATGTTCAGAAGGGCCAATGGACAAAGGAAAGGACAACAGGAAGGAATCCACATGCCAGATTCTCCCATTCAATTTTTGTCCATAAGAATTATCTTGGAGTTCTCGGTGGTTGCCCTGTTAGACAACACTGTGAAGAGTTGGCTTTACTTGATTTGAAGCTTCGTCTATGGAAGCATGTAACACTCAATTCTGTAGGTAAAGATTTGTTTGTGCGTAGTACAACCAATGTTGTTGGTGACGATCTTGTCATTGTTGGTGGCGGTGCATCATGCTATGCATTTGGAACAAAGTTCAGTGAGCCTGCAAAAGTCAACTTGCTCCATATAATCCATTCGCGTGATGGTCATGTGTCTATAAAAAATCAAAGAAAATATGTGATTAACCAAGATGAAGGAACAAAGACGAATAACATTGAAAGTTCATGTCAACCCCAACTTGAACTTAGACCAAATTTATTTGAAGATGAAAGTTTATGTTCTAATGATAACCTACCCTTCTTGAAGGATCAAAGTCAGATGATTGCATTGCATTATATTTTGCAACTCAAAAAGAAATATGCAAAATTGGGAAAGGATATATTGAAGAAATTTGGATGGTTAGACTTGGGGAGGAAGGCACGCACTGAAGAGGGGGGAGTACATATCTGTTTTCCTGTTCGTCAAGAATTTTTTGCCGTATTTCATGAAAGGAATAATCATTTGCTAGATGCATCAGATGGACAAAATGAAGCTCCCTTTTTAAAACCACATAAACAAGATAAATACTTGTTAAATGAGTTATCCTATGCTGAAGCATTGACCATTCTCCATGAGTATGGTGCCAATATTCTTGAAGACAAGGTTGTTGAAGAAAGAAAAGCTGCCAAATCTCCTTTAAAAGTGATGATCGAAGCAGTAACGTCTTTGATTGAGCATAAAGGCCTGCCAATGCGGCTTCTAGAGGAACTGCCTACAAGGTTCATTTTTTTATTAAAATAGCTTTAATGGTTGGTGACTACTTAGTGGTTGCATTTTCTTTTTCTGCTGAACCCAACTCAATCCTCCTTCACATACATGAGTCCTACCTTTTTTGTCTCGAGAGGTGGAAAACCCTCATTTAATCATGTTTCAATAGAAAAACAAGCATACTATTGGTGCTTACTAACCTTTTGCAATCTTTGCTTATTTCCTATTTTCTTGAAATTTCCCCTTGTAGGTGATCCCTTTAATGCATTCTTTGAACTAATTCTTTATTCTTCCAGATGGGACCGGCTTGGAGATATTATTATACTTCCAATTAATTCTTTTAAGGATTCCCTGTGGGACTCCATTGCAGGAGAGCTTTGGCTCATTGTTGCCAAATCACTCAAGGCTCACCGTCTTGCTCGCCAGGTAAATGATACATGCATCATTAATACATTAATTTGTGTTTGCTTGTCCTTCCTTTGGATTCATCATTCTGATTCTTATTTTTACTAATACATGGTTTATTTATCTTTCCTGTTGAATATACAGTACATATTGAATGTATTTGAAAAATAAGTATGATGATGGAATTTTTCAAGTATATGAAATACTGAAGTTTCTAATAACAAATAATTTGTAAAGGTTAAAGGATACTATTCTCTGATAATAATATAATATAGAAATTCTGACTAGGATGGAATCTGATTTTAGCATCTTCTTTCAAGATAGAAGGAATCAATGTCTAGACAATGAAGGCTAAAGCAGGACTGAATTGGAAGTTCTTATTCAGATGCAAACCATGAGTGTTTTGTAGTAGTTGATCTTTTTGATGGAAAAACTATAAGAATTACGAGTAATACTTTATTCCTGAGTCATTTTGTTTCATATCTTTAGTTTATTAGTCACTGTTGTTTTCAGTTCTTCCTGAAATATCTTTGCAATGAATTCATTTATTTATAGGGCCCAGTTGCTGCAACTGGTACAAGAGATAGCACATTGCAGATTCTTGTTGGAGATAGTGGCTGGGTCAATCATCGAGAAAATGGAGTACTCTATTCTTTTGATGCTACAAAATGCATGTTTTCATGGGGTAATCTTTCTGAGAAAATCCGGATGGCCAGTCTGGATTGTAGAGAGGAGGTTGTAGTCGACCTTTTTGCGGGCATTGGCTACTTTGTGCTTCCTTTCCTCGTCAGGTATTCTATCTGTTTTCTGCATAGCTGTGTATTTAACTTAATCTCTAATTATATTTTGACATTTTAAAGTTTTGTAGTGCTGTATGGAAGATATGGGTCCACACTGTCAACAAAATTTGATAATTTATTTTTTGCAAACACCATAAAATACATTCTGGGTCTAAATATGAACGTTTGGTGGCTGGGATGGGACATGCCTCTTGAACTTCTATTAAACAGAGTTTGAGGTTTGGAAATATTTTCTTGCTGACGTCCAATATTAACTAGAAATATGGTCAAAATTGTCTTTATAAAGCTTAAGCAGTCTTCAACACACAAATATGTTTTGTGAAGTTAGGTTAGATCGAAATTGTAAGATGGTATCAAAGTATTTGTATATGCTCTTGTTATTAGGTAACCTGCATTTGTGTATGTGCTTAAAATGTCTATTCTTAGGTGTGAGGGGGTGTTTTGACATCTCATATCAACTAGAGATATGACTGAAGGAGTCCTTATAAAGCTGGAACAGTTTTCACTATTCACCTCACAAACGAATTTTGTGAAATAGAGTTGGGCCTAAGTCCTAAGCTCAAATACCAAGACTTCAAATATTCTATTTTCCAGCATTGCTTGCTTCTGAGGTTTTTTAATATATATGTGTGTGTGTGTGTGTGTGTGTGTGTGTGTGTGTGTGTGTGTGTAATAATGTTAGCCCTATATTTATTCATATTGTTTTTGCATGTCCTCAAGCAGGGCCAAGGCAAAATTTGTATATGCTTGTGAGTGGAATCCACATGCAGTAGAAGCACTCCGACATAATCTCCAAGCAAATTCTGTGGCTGATCGTTGTATCATACTTGAAGGAGATAATCGAGTTACTGCTCCCAGGGTATATAGTATTTGTATTTAACTTTTCATATGTATTCTCCCTGCAAAGAGAAATTGCATTTACCAGTGCCATCTTCCTGTTGAATTCTTTCAAAGAGCTTGATTCACCATCTAACAACCACTCTCATCAATAATCCGTCTAAAACTGTGTTTTATGTCACAGATAAACCTTTCTGCACTTCACATTAACTTACTAATTCAACTGTGGAGAAACCAATGATCAATTTTTCATGTCACAAATCAGACACCCCTCACCCTGTGTCAGCAATGCTTTGATTGCCCTTAGGTTCCATCCCTATTGCTGGTAAACATATTTCTCATTTAGGAGGATTAATCAAAAGATTGATTGCCAACATTCTGAGGTGGTTAATATATATCGAATATAGAGATAGAAAGAAAAGAAGTATATTATTGTATTTCTTGATGTAGAATATTACATAAAGGTTTCTCTGTACAAAGTATTTATGGATGAGAAGCTACAGCTGGCAAGGTGACAGCTGTAACAGTTATATAACTGTCATGATGGCAGTTATAACTGTAAAATAAAAAACAGCTGTCAGAAAATACAAGAAGACAGTTTTAACTTGTAACAGACTACAACAGCTATCAGTCAAAACCATTTTTTGTAGATAAGGAGGAATTATGTGAAGGGGAAGAAAATTGTCCAGAGGAATTATGTAACGATTGTAATATTCGTCTTCCCTTTGTTGGATAAAAGGAAGATGAAGAGAAATTGGGAGTTTTTTATCCTCCTGTTTGGTTATAAGATAAATATGAAGGAAACATGATCAATGAACTATTTGCTCCGTTCACCATTTTCAAAGCCAACCATTGTGAACACTAACTATGAAATTGTGATGTCTAAGGAAAATGGATTCTTTGATTCTTGACACTAATGTTTGTAGGAGGAAATATTTTAATGGAGTTGGTTGACTATTTTTTTTTTCCGATTTACAGAGTATGGCTGATAGAGTTTGTCTTGGTCTCATTCCATCTAGTGAACCTAGCTGGGTAACAGCTGTGAGGGCTTTAAGGTAATTGGAAATACTATTATGTATCATTGCTTTCAACATATTTAAGGTATTTGTCTTTGCTTTCTGGTTTCTGATTAATTTTCAAATTGGCTTATTTGCCTTGTCTACTAATTCTACCAAGTTTAATCATAATGATCCCAAAAGCCGTGGTTCACATCTCATGTATTTTAATTGCCTAAAAAGGCACTACATCTGGAACTGTAGTAACTAACCAAATTTATGTTTCTTAATTCAGTTGATTACTCTGAAATCTTACTATATTGGAATCAATGTATGATCCTAGAAAATGAAGACAAGTATGAATATAACATGACTAACTTAATTCTGGTATGGTTTGGCTTATTGGCCTCTACTTTCATTGTTGATTTCATTCTCATTGAATTAACGTTGCAGAAGAGAGGGTGGAGTTTTACATGTCCATGGGAATACAAAAGACTCAGAGGAGAGTCAGTGGATTGATCATGTAGCAAAATCAATAAATGACATCGCTAGATCGGAAGGTAGCATCGTTTTATAAATACTTTTAAATTATTCAACATGTTTTTAAATTATTCAACAATTTCTGTTGTCCCACTGCAAATCTAATTTTGGGAATTACGACTGGTCAACCCACAGGTTGCTGCTGGGAGATTTCTATAGAACATGTTGAGAGGGTAAAATGGTATGCTCCACATATTCGTCACGTTGTGGTGGATGTAAGATGCAGACAAATCCAAAGATAGTGAATGAGCTGATATTTAAGGTTAAAATGCTCTCTGAATGCAGTCAGTGTAATGCCGAGTCTGGATTGCTGAAGTTCGGAAACTATTCGTTCGGACTGGCACATATTGTACGTGGAAGAGGTTGCGGAGTGGATTATAGTTATTGAATTTAGTAGTGACAACCTCTGCATACTTTTTATGCATCATGTTTTGGAGATAATTTTATGCTTTCAAAATTGAGAGGAACGCTTCATATTATATTTATAACACGAAGCTAACTCAATTGTTTGTATTAATTAGTTTGGGCTACAATGAAAGCCCATACTGATAGTTGCTTCTCCTTTTTTTATTCTATACAGGTATTTTATATAATCTCATTGTTATTGCTGTACTGTATTAAATGAAGCTATCTAGGCATATTTTTAATTGTAACCCAAAATGTTGTAATAATCACAATTCTCCTTGATGGAATACAGGTGGGAAGTGGAAATCCCGAAACTTAGTTTAAGGCCGAACGTTAATCATTTTTCTGGTCAGGGTCATTTTCTTTGACAAACATTTGATGCTATTCTGGTTTTCAAGAACTAAAATTCCATATTTATAATGAATCCTAAGCTCACTTAATCTCTTGTTGCTTGTTGTCTTCACATCAGCAAACGAGTTATGTTGATCATTTTCTTTTTCTTGAACAAAAAGCCTTACATTGTGGTGATTGTGTTAAATCCTAAGTGGAAGAAAGGTGGCAAGTACAGTATATTAACAAAGGTTTTAAAATTGTGAATTTGCTTTTCAAGGCAGTGTTTAATACAGAGAACGATATAACGCTCTCTCGATAATGATATGGCAACAAAATATTGTCATTTGGTGTGGTAGTGGAAATATTTCTTTGCCACAAGAGATACCTGAAAATGTCAATTTCTGACTTTCTGAGTGAAAAAAGACATTGATACCATGAAGACGTTAATGATAGTTGTGGTAAAACATGCATGAAGGCGTTGCCAAATTGTATGGCATGGATAAATAAAAAAATAATTTTTTTGTGAATTGTACTTTAATTTTTCACTTTATTGTGAAAATAAATGTTTGCGACGCTAAGGAAGCATATGGTTGATGCATGGAGTGAAGTACATTTATACTTGGATTACATTTAGACGTTTGAACGAGGATATGATAAAAAAAAGATAAGACAGGTCCAACTTCTTTCCATCCATTATTACTGACTGTCGGTGGTAGAGGCTCTGATGGTCCCACTGAGCCACACTGAGCCACACTCAGCTTCAGACTCAAGCCATCAGCCATCGGCCATCTAATAATCCAATGAAATTCTCTCTTAGCAGTTGAAAATCGAAAGAAATAAAGAATAAAATGGTGTGAATTAAGAGAAATAAATAATAAAATTTGCAATAATTTTCATGGACGTGATAATATATATATATACATAGTACAGAAATAATGGTCATCTTAAAATCTTTATTTATTTATAATATTTTTGAATAAATTTTTACTAAGACAGTCATAAGTGTCATAGTCGTCCTAATTAATGTTCAATTAATACTTGGGTGATTAGATATAATTGGGATTACAAAATAAGTGTCCTTGGTGGTAGACATTATCTCGAAACGAGTAACGCATCTAACTAGTATCTAATTAATGGAAAATGATACTTGAACAACCATTTTTTACAACATTTAGACACGCGCACACGTGTCAAAATCTGAGTGGTCCATTTTCATTTAATTTTTCTAACTGGACCACTCAGATTTTGACACGTGTGCGCGTGTCTAAATGTTGTCAAAAATGGTTGTTCAAGTGTCATTTTCCCTAATTAATTAATGTTGAGAAAATAAATTAGCTTGACTGCTTTCAATAAGGGTCTCCCAAAATGGATTATTAGTTGGTAAAATAATCCTTACACTATTATGGGAGAATAAAATCTGGAAGAGTGACGCAAGAGGGGTATTGAATTTCCAGAAGAAATTGAATCTTGAGAATGAGAGGGAAAGGTCAAAGATGCCCCTTGCATCTGTGCTCCACACGTGGCATGAGTTTGTTCCCATACCATATCTTCAAATTATATTTCAAAGATTTTTTATATAATGTTAAATTCACAAATAATAATAATAGGTTTTTAATTATTAATTTCTTCTCAGTAAAAAAAACACGACAACAATTGAATGATGCATGAATGTAACGGCGTGTCACAAAGTCCAAGTTTGGAAGCCAGAACCAGGAAAAAGAAAAGTTGCAACGAGTGGATTACGTAGCACAGGCACATGCTCCGTAATTAATTAATTAATTAATTAATTTAGTAAGTGAGTGGCTTTGGATGATGATGAAGCCATCACCAGCATTATTTAGTAAGATAGAATAATTATGAAAAAAAATGAATTTTAATAAAAAATAAGAAATAGTAATGTGAAATGAATGGAAAAAATAGGTGAAATATCATTTTTCATTATTTATCTTTATTTGCACTTGGGCTTTATTTAAGCAGAGGCAGAGAAGAGTGTAAGCAGGAGAGTGAGTGAGTTAGTGAGAATGGCTCTCAAGTCTCTGATTCTTTTGGCTGTGTTATCCTTTTCAGCACTGTCCCTGAGTCCTTCTCTTGCACAAGATAATGGCCTTGTCATGAACTTCTACAAGGAAACTTGTCCTCAGGCTGAAGACATCATCAAAGAACAAGTCAAGCTTCTCTACAAGCGCCACAAGAACACTGCTTTCTCTTGGCTCAGAAACATCTTCCATGACTGTGCTGTTCAGGTCATTCATTAATCTTGCGTTTTCTTTTTTCTTTGCAAGTTTCATGATCTTAAGCTTTTTACGGCTTTTGTCGGTTAATCTTTAACGAAAGAGTTTGCCTTTTCTTTTGGGTAGAGCTGTGATGCTTCACTGTTGCTGGACTCCACAAGAAGGACCTTGTCTGAGAAGGAGACAGACAGAAGCTTTGGTTTGAGGAATTTCAGGTACATTGAGACCATCAAAGAAGCTGTGGAAAGGGAGTGTCCGGGAGTTGTTTCCTGTGCTGATATACTCGTTCTCTCTGCCAGAGATGGCATTGTTTCGGTAATTAACACCTTGTCCTTTCTTTTTGTTTTCTTCCACTTCTCACTTTCCTCACCCTTTTTCATCTTTTAAGGAAGTTCACTTTTGAGAGCTAAATATGCTGTCCCAAATCTGTCAACTGTTTCTACCAGATCGCTCTATTTTTAGTGTGAAGGAAGTAGAATTTGGAGTCCATAATTGTTTTGGCAACTGCAAGAAATTATTCTTATAGTTAATGTTTTTGATTCAAGCCAACCAAATTTAATGTGTTGCAGCTAGGAGGCCCCCATATCCCTCTTAAAACTGGAAGAAGGGATGGTAGAAGGAGCAGAGCTGAAGTGGTTGAACAGTTCCTCCCAGACCACAATGAGTCCATTTCTTCAGTTCTTGACAAGTTTGGTGCCATGGGAATTGACACTCCCGGGGTGGTTGCTTTGCTTGGTATGCACTAATCTACATACACCCTTCCATAATCCATCATCTACATACACAATAAATTATTATGCAAATCTTGCACCACCGTACTTGATTATTTCATCCAAAATTTGGACTTTGTGACCTTAGTGGTCCCTGTATATGTAATAATTTCCCTTCATAATGCATACATAAATGTAAGTGGGCTCTGTATGATGATGAATCAGAGATAAAGATATATTAAACTTGAAAACAGCAGACATGAAAAAATGCTAAAGAAATTACATGCTCAGAAAGTGGCTTTATTGCTTGCTGATTTAAGTTATAATGATTGAGATATTTTGTTGAACAGGAGCACACAGTGTTGGTAGAACACATTGTGTGAAGTTGGTGCACCGTTTGTACCCGGAGATTGATTCGGCACTGAACCCCGACCATGTCCCTCACATGCTGAAGAAGTGCCCTGATGCCATTCCAGATCCGAAGGCCGTGCAGTATGTGAGAAACGACCGTGGCACCCCCATGATTCTAGACAACAACTACTACAGAAACATATTGGACAACAAGGGGTTGCTGATAGTGGATCACCAACTAGCCAATGACAAGAGGACCAAGCCTTATGTGAAGAAAATGGCCAAGAGCCAAGACTATTTCTTCAAGGAGTTTTCTAGAGCCATCACCTTGCTCTCTGAAAACAATCCTCTCACTGGCACAAAGGGAGAGATCAGAAAGCAGTGCAATCTTGCCAACAAGCACCGTGAGGAGCCTTGAAATTCTTCCTCCTTCTCTGTGAGGAAGAAATCTGTAAAATATTATGCTGTGTTTTATTTTAAATGAGTAGGTTGCCTTGTCGGCAGGTTCATGGGAATGTGAGGACCGTCACTGTTGTTTTTTTATTTCAATAAGGATGATATATTTAGTATGCTAGTAGAAGTTGGGTAGAAGGACATGTTCACGGTGTTAATTATGATATCAATGTATGCATGTGATTGCTGTCATGGATGACAGTGACAACAATATTTATGGTATCCACACTCAGAAGTTTGTTCTTTCTTTCAACATAATCATGATATTTACATTGCTATCTATACTATTCAAATAGGCTCCATGATAGAGACTAGATGAAGCAAAATTTAGGAATCTATCAAGTAACAAAATGCATAGTCTTTTTAAATTGTCCTCATTCTTTTGAATGTAGCTTGGCAAACACATTAAACCAAGCATATGTATAATTGCAGAGTAAAATAATTGCTCATAGATACTATCCTATGTATAACTGGTCCATCATAGTTAGATAAGATCTATGGTCATAAAGAGTTTAAAGTTATATGTACCACTTGTTAAAGTAGCCACCATAGCATTGCCATTATATAAAAGTGAAATATTTTACTTTTGGGAAAGGTAAAAAGATAAAGTGTTTTGGAAAATTATTGTTACCAATGCCTAGAATTCAAAGGCTTGTAACTTCACAGCATGCACCCACCACAGCATTTGAGATGAGAGTTCACAGTAATAGTTTTAAATATGATCAAAACCATACAAATCAGAAGAAACTTAACTAACAATTTTTTTATATTTATCTTATGTGATTTTATTTGAAGGTTAGAAAATTGAGTAAGCAATCAGTACGTAGATCTGGGACAAAAATAATAAATGGTTGGTAGGAAGTACAGAAGAACTCGTCTAACTGCATAAATTGGGTCCATCTTTGGATAGATAAATTGTAAGAAATCATTATTCCATAATTTATTAAAAATTTTATTAAAAACTGTATTCAAATTATTTTATTTAATAAAAATTGAGTCCAATATATCCATTAATAATTTTTTTATGAGTGAATATCTATCTTATTCATCTCTCAAAAAGAAAATCGTCTTTATTCAGATGGTTTATTTCTGTGTTTCAGAACAAATAACTGCAATTGTGTGCAATCAGCAATGAGAAATGACAGAATAGAAATTTGAAATTAAGCAGTGAAATATCAGAAAAAAGTGTGGAGGTCTTTGTTAGTAAGTCTTGGCAAATTGACTGGTGAGATTTGTTAGTTAAATATAAGTATTGTTTCACACTAAGACCAAAATTGAAATTGATTGAGGCAGACAGAACAATAAGATTGAAGAAAATGGGTCTTTCCCAAAAATGGATAAGGTTCTTAAAAAAAGCAATATGATATATGTGGACCACAATAGGAATTACTAGTAAAATAGTAAGTTTCATCATAAGTTATCAATAACCAAAACATGTCCATTTATGTTTTTCAAAAACTTCTTTTCCTCTTTTTAAATTTCACTGTAAAATAATTTTACTATTTCAAGTTATATTTAGTAAAAAAATTACATATGTTTCTTTAATTTTTTTTTTTAAAAAATCTTTCAAACAAAAATAAATATTCTTAATTTGGATTTTTTAATTTTTGGTTTTATGTTTTTGTTGAGTAATTAAGTTTTTTATTCTTAAATTATATATTTTTTTATTCTTAAATCATGCATATTTTATTAAGTGTATTTTTTTCTTAAAACTAAAAAATTTTACCCCTTGAACTGATTTTATCCTAGCCATATTTTTCAGCTATCCTATCATATTTAACTTAAAACTTCCATATATATTTTTTTGGTTTTTTATTCAATTATTTTTCAAATTAATTCAAGTAAATATAAACACAATAAAATACTGTGTTCATTTAACTACTATCAAAGCTTAGTTGCAATAGTACAAAAAGAAACTTAAAAATTGTTAAGAACATGGAGAACTATATGGAAAAAGAAATAAGATAAATAAGTACACAATATTAGTATGACATACCTCTAAAAACATGTCCTTGGTTTCATTATCTAAAGCAAGCTTAGCCTATCAATGGTCTTTCATATTCTACAGAAAAGGATTGCAATTATTGTTCTGTTAGCCATGGCTAAGTTCCTAATTTCTTGGTGTTTAAGATTACTGCACAGTTTAATAAATATGCGCACCAATCTAAAACAAACATGTAGTATTAAGCGTGCTTATAGAAAGATGTAATTAAAGAATTGCTTGATTGTACAGCAATCAGAAAAAATATAATATAGAAGAGGGTAAGAACATATTAAGGCTGGTAATGTTTTGTTACAAACTGCACAGAATTATTACATTCCGATTACATCATCTATGGCGTGTCATAGTGGCAATGTGTCCATCATTTGTGGAATGCAGGACTCAGCCTGAAGTGCTGCTATCAGTGTCACTGTTAGTTTCATGTGAGACTAAATCATTCTTTCTACTATCTTCTAGCGACTTTGGATGATTGAAATATGGCTGTGTTTGGATTGACAGGTAGTTTGCAGCAGCAGGAAAAGAATGATAACCATATGTGGAAGTATAGGGTCCAGGAAGAAATGCATTTGGTGGAGGCCAATACATCACTGGCACAAATGAACTTGCTGGCTGTGGTGGCAGCATACCATGATTACCAGAGACATTGGTAATGGAATTGACAAGAGCTGGATTTAGGATGTGAGAAATGTCTTGAGAAGAAACCTGAGATGGCATTGAATGAAATGCTGCCATTGCATATGTGTAAGCTGAGGAATAGCCTGTTAAACCAAATTCAGTAGCTGCTGAACTTGTTGGTGCTTCCTGTTGAGATGGGTTCTTTTGTTTGATGATGACATTAGGGTTCTTTTTTCCTTTGGATTTTGCAGGAAGTGTCTTCTTGGTTAATTTGTGGGGTTCAGGAGTACCCTGCTAGAACAACACAGTGTAAAAAGCTTGAAAAAGCTATCAAATGACATCAAGAACAAAAAGCTATTTTGAGGCCACCAAAACCAATACAAGTGTGATAAAATTGCTGCTATTATATGAAAACTTGTACACTTGTGTGTCATGTATAGAAATAAAATTTGATAGTTGAGTTTACTCCCTCAATTTGGTTTTAGAAATTGTTCATTGAGATTTTGAAAGAAAAACAACAGGAAGGTGACTCATACAAAGAACAGTGCATTACATGAGATTCATATTCTTACATTGTCACATCCGATTGAATGTGGAAGAAACAACTCCTCACCTTCAGCATCCTCATCAGTCCTGCAAAAGAAAAATTGGTGGTAAGTACTTTTTTCTGAGAATATTCTGATTTACATTAAATGTCTTCCTATTTAAGTTACATCCTCTGATTTAGAGCAATGCTCCTAAAAATTGTGCTGTTCTATAACAAGAAATACATGTATCTTGCTGTTTCATCTATGCTTAGATTGCTTGTTGCATATGACTAGATAGACCTGTAATATTTCTGAAGCAAGTCTAAGTTCCGGTATTTGGTTTCCCTTTGAACTATATAATCAGGAAATCCTGCCATAAACAGGAGTGTGATGCCCAAAGCCTTGAAGAAAAAGCTTCCACTGCGACAATGAACCAACACTGCCATTTGGCACATGAGTGGACCAAAAGACTTCAGTTTGTTTCTTCCCATCCTCTGTCTCACATATCTGTATTATTCAATCAAAAAATTACTCCATATAAATGTTTTGAAGTAAAATATTCATTTGAGCCAATGGCAATCATAATAAAGGAAAGTACTATGAAAAAAGGAAGTAGCAGTAGACCAATATCATTCCAAAACTTACTCATTTTGAGGAAGATTTCTTGTCCTTCCACCATATTTAATGCACAAGAATAACCATGATGGACAGCTATCGTCCGATGGACGCATGGCTCTTTCTTCTTCTAGTATCTCAACAGGACATAATACAGGATTTTCTCTATTTGGATAAAATATTTTCCTCCGAACACCAGGATTCTCGTATAAAACATGCTCCTACATAGATTGAAAAATAAATCATTACATGTATAAAATAGAAATATCTCTAACTTTTCTAAGTCTAAATTATGCTTGGCAAACCAGTGACTTGGTTGCATTCTTTTTCACGAGACTATAAATTTTAGGCAAAATGTTAGTTCCTGAAATTGTTACAAGATACCAATTACATCTTTTATAGTTTTAATATTCTCCACCTTTATATTCTTTGCACAAGTGGATAATTCAATACCCCATTCCAACTGTTGCAATCCCATTAAAATTGCTGGATGCAAAGAGCATGACACAAAAATGAAAACCAGAACTAAACACAATGTGACAAAAAGTGATCTCTTATTTTAATTGATTTGCTCCATCAGAGAAATAGCATTGTAAGGATTGCTCTTACCCCAGGGCTTTCTGGAGACAGGTATGGTTCTCCTTTGTTCAGAATGCTAAAATGATTGAAGTCCAGTTCGTACATATCCTCACATCCATGCCTTATGGCAAGTGATGCAAAAACTATGATTTTCCTTATAGTGTGGGACTGAGCATTCTTTTGTAGAAGGGCTTCAGACTCAATTATCCTTTTCACCTCTTTTGGGCAGAAAGCTAACTTCAGAGGCTTTCTACTATGTGATATGCGTTCGGATCCTGAGGAAGGGACCTCAGCTGCTGCTGTAAATGCTGCACTCTCCTTAATTTCTTTCCCTTGTAGTGTTTTCACTTCTCTCTTCTCGGATAATGGAGCTGATAATATGCAACTTTTCTTTTGATTTTCATGATCTTCTTGTCTCACATTACTGGCTGGATCACCAGAAAAATTTCCCATGCATGATGTATTTGATTCCTCGTCAACATCAACAGCTCGGTAACCTTTTTCTGCACTAACGGCTTCGTTTTTGTCATCAACTTCCTCATGTCTTTGGCTATTTTCCATATCATCGTCAAGATTTTCATCACATGCATCATCACTATCCGTTTCATTGAAATCTGCAACAGAGTTGCAGTCTTTAAATTTTTCGGCGTACAAATTTTGGACATTGTCCATGCTCATCCAATTAACTAAGCTCTTTGCTCGATCAATCTGCTTAGGAACAATGCCTTCAGTATCAGTCTTGTACTCTGAGGCCGTTTCACTTTTCACAGTATTCCTACTTTTTTTATCATCTACCATCTCTATCTTCTGCCTCTTGAAATTCTTCAAGCCTCTTGCAACTGCATGCTGATGATTTTCCTGATACCAAGGGAGATATTTTCACCTTTAATGATTAAACGGATGAAAACTTCAACAAACAAGGAACATGAATAATGTTTCTAATGTGTCATTTAATACAACTATACTAGATTTCAGCGTGCAATGTGCAGATACGTATAAGCATATATGCTAGATGATATACTATAACACTCCTTCTCAGCCGGTTCATCAAATTAGGACATGCCTTTTCATACATAACACTAAGTTTAAACAAGCAAGTGCTTATTTAAGTAAACATACAATTGCAAACAAGAAAACCTAGTCATTAATTGTTTAATGACTAACCGTACTTGAGATTCTTTGTTTCTTTCTCTTAACTGAGCTTCGAGCATTGATATTCTCTCCATGAGCTCTGCATTCTTCTTCCTTTCCCTCTCCAACTCGGCCGAAATCTCAGCAACAACAGTGACGCTATCTACTCTCACTTCTTGTTCTATAGCACACAATGACGAGGCATTGACCAAAGTAGCACAAGATTGGAGTTGTACCATTGGGAATTAAGTTAAATGATTACGTAAAGTGACAGATAGATACCCTATAAACCACTGATTAATAATAGTAAAAGAGAAAATTGTAGTTCCAAAGCAGAACTAACAGCAGCAGCAATGATACGTAATGTAAAGAACCAAAATATGACAGGAACGCATAACGTTAAGGTCTTTTGCTAAAACATATATATTCCCAACAGTTCATTGTTGGCATGGAAAATGGATTCTGAAATGGACCGTTTGACTGGCAAACGTGTATTGGGAAACACAAAGAAGAGAAGAGGTTTCACTCTGAGTGGAGGCCAAGAAGAGAAGTTAAACTCATTAGCCAATGCCAATAGACAGAGGCAAATGGCATGATAGTTATCTCAATGCAAGGCAAGAACGGAGTCCTTTTTGTTTTGAATTTTGATAAATATCATTTCTCAGTTTCGTAAAAGAAAAGGAGCACAGCGAGAGGGGAGGCATGCATTAGCATCACCACGTGCGCTTTTCTCTCTATATCATTGTATTCCGAGCCACACTTTTGCTATTACCTTCAGATCGCAGAAAAGCGAAATCTTTAACAGGTTTGTCTCACGAATTCACCATCCCAGATGCTTAAATCATATTGTAGCCTCTTAGTCTGAAAGGGTGGGCAAATTACATGTATCTAAATTAAAAAATTTGCATTAGAAGAAAAGCTGTGTATCTCTCTAATCGTCTTCTTTTGTGAGGATTCATTTGATTTTCGACTTTTCTTGGTCCAAAATATAGTGCTCTGGCTACAATACAGGTTCTATATTATTAAGCCATGTACTATGAGTACATATTTTTAGTTAGTTATTAACTTTGGGATAATACTAGACCAAGTTTAATGAAATATATATATATATATATATATATATACACACATACACACACATATATATATGCTGCTGAGACGCATAGAAGGGAATGTGCACCTTTGGTGCTTGGTAAGGTTTAATTAATCTGCAGCATGCATAGCTTGGTGGCTTCATTTTTTATGTACAATGCATTCATCTTCTCTGCTACTGGTCATGACAACTCACCGTCATGTTTTAATTACAGTTGCATTGCGTTGTCTTTTCTTTAAAGTGTGAGGCTGTTACCATGTTAACAGTTTGGAGCATCCGAGGCAACATTCACATATATTATTCTATTGTTTAATTCAACTCTGTCCACTGCGTTGCTGTTTCAAACTTACAATGTCAAATGTTACATTTCCACTTCCACCCTTTGGCCACAGAAAGATGCCAACCCTTTAAAAAGCTTCTCATCTTTGATGTTTTCATAACTTCTGAGAGGCCTTTTTTCTCTTAACTCATATTTCTCCGTTTGTTGTAAAATTATTACTATATAATAATAATTTCTCTTTCCCAGACACACAGATACAAAGGAAAGGGGTGCACACGTGCATATATATAATCTTATAGTTGGTGGGGTGCATAATAGGCAGTATAAAAAACAATCTCACGTGGATGAGTAACTTAAATTGTTGTCTCTTAATACAATATTTGTCAGGGGAATATGAAGCTAAAACCTTGGATACCATCTTATTAATATTAAACAAACTTTATTAGCGTCAGGAATTTCTCCTTTTGCAACAATTGGTACGCCCTTTGATTATTCTTTGGAGCTGTGGCCAGTTTACTTTGAGGTTACCCCAAGAAATGAAATATGTGAAACTTCGGACCCACGATTCTACTGACTTCTCAGGATTATTTAAAAACTACAAAAAGGAAAGAAACAAAAACCTTATGATGACTGCATTTCTAGTTTCTTTTGCCTGATTCTGTCTAAAGTTTACTGCAATGCTTTTGCAACAGATCATAAAATGCAGTTGTTCTCTGTGTGTACTACTGCACTTTCTTGTCATCAAGGTCATTGTTTTGGAAGATGCTCAGTAAACTGACATTAACCAAGTTAAACTTTTCACATTTGAGAGATAAAACCAAAATGTACTGGACACATGCAACATACCACATAATATATACATAAGGTAAGTTTTAAGAAGTTACAATGCACCGACATCACTAACATAATGTGTAAAATTAAATAAAGCCTAAATCTTAAGTTAAAGGAGAGAATCAAAATTTCAAAACTGAATACGAATCATTATAAAATACTCATTTAATTGATGTGACATTCCTATTTATATTTGTACCCAGGGTCTGTTTGGTTTAGCAAGGTTAAACTGAGGTTTGCAGGGGACTTGCTAGCACTTTTTCACTAAGTTCTGGCCTTTTTAATACACTACTTTTAAAGTAGTAATGTTTGAGCTTATGATGTACACATTACTTTTTTTCTCTCTCAAGTTTATCCTTAGCTATCTTAATTAAAGTCTTATTTTATCCTCTCTCAAACAAAAGCCAAAAAGTATTATACATATTTCACTTACAAAACTATAATTTCACACTTTTAGATGTTGTGGTATGCCACCATTACATTATCATCTTGATAAAAGACACTGCTGAATCTAGAGCACCAATATGTCTAGAGGACCACTTGTAAAGTAAATTTGGAAACATGATGAATACAAGGAATATATGAATTTATAACGAAAAGAAAGCACAAGCCATTTCAGATTTATGTTCTAATTTAACTTTTTCGATTAACTTCAAATGTAACCAACTAACTTATCAAATATCTCACATAAACTCTTCTCTACTATTAGGTATAGAGTAACCATCTAATCACTATTTATTATTTTTTTTTCAGTCAAATTAAAACAATGAAAATATACAAAATACAAAGAATATTCAGACCATTTAAGTAATTGAGATCAATTTAATCAACAGAGATAAACTACCTAGAATAAAGTAATAGACATAAAGATGTCCAATAGGATAAGATAGGCCACAACATATGGAGCATTAAAACAAGAGATGATTTACCTCTTATTACAGCTCTAATAACTCTAATCAATAGGGATAAAAATGAAGAAAATATAGCATTAACACAGAAGATTAAATTGTCAGAACATCATGCCAAAAAAGTTCAAGTTTGCACTTCAATATAAAGGTCAAGGAAAATAGTTCCCTCCCTTGATTACTTGTTACTTGGCCACCATAAAAATGATAACTCCATATAGTACAGAAGTATCCTAATATAAAAATTCAGTTTTCCAAGTCACTTGTAAAATGTGACAGCTGAACTTATAAAAATTACAGAACAAGCAATCCGAAAGACACAACAGGATCTTTGTAATAAATTGGGATTGCAAAGAAATATCATCAATGCATGAAGTGAATTGTCACATTCCCGGAGATAGTGCTTTTTCGCAACAGGAATAAGTCACTACTCAACCAATTAGTGGATTAGCTGACCCTCCCTGCTGTGGCATTCCACTTCTCATCATTGCACAAAATTCCTCGTAGTTTATTCTCCCATCCTGTTAGTGGGAGAATTGTTAGTAACAGCATCAATGGTCTACCGTCATTAAACAAACTATAACCAACTTACATTATCTGTATCCACCTCAGAGATTATTTCCTTTATTGTTGCTTCATCACCCATTCCATGTTGGGTCATAGCAGTCTCCAATTCATCTCTAGTAATGTACCTATACATGAATTTAAAGACCATTCTTATCCATCAACCTTGTGTAACCCTCAAGCCTCATGCTATTGATAGTCTTAAAGTGAATTAATGCAGTTCAACAGAGAAATGTTACTGATAAAAAGTACTATCTAATATGGACCTGGAGACTAAAAGAAACAAATTCAAATTCTCATAAGTTTGTCAACAACGTTGAAGAACTCGACTAGAATCAAACCAGAGGATGAAACAGTTCAAAACTTCGATGATGGGTGATTTTAAACACAACATTATCTAGTTGTCTGAAAACAAAAGGTTAGAAAGAAATTGCAACACTTAAAATACCAGTTTTGTAAAACTCACCCACTGTTATCCTTATCAAAATACTGGAATGCTTTGTAAAGATGTTCATCTCGTTCAAGTCTGTGCCTATGCATTGTAGCCGAAATGAATTCAAGATAGTCGATTGAGCCATTTCCATCAACATCAGCCTGAGAAAAATTATGCATAAGAACAAGATATAGTGAATGCACAAATGTTCAACTAGTTATGCTCATGATAAGGATATGTGACTACTAACTACTTACAGCATCCATGAGTTGCTTCACTTCAGCCTCAGACAATGTTGATCCAATTCGAGCCAAGCCAGTCTTCAATTCTTCATAGGTAATTGTGCCACTATTGTCAGTGTCCATATTTGCAAACATTGCTTTCAGACCTTTAATCTCCTCTTCTGATAGATTTTCGGCAATAACCTCGAGAAATTTCCACCAATGTCAGTAATGGAGAAATACATACAGAAAAAAAAAAAAAAAAAAAAAAAAAAAAAAAAAAAACTGGATTATGTAACTCAAAAAATGCTTCTCAACGGCATACAATGAATTGAGAGGATAACTTCAAGAATAAAAGCAGTATCTAGAAACCTAGAAGCACACATACAACGCAAATACATAGTATAAAGTATAAAATTATATTTATAAAACACAAATCTTCAATCAAGAGAGAGAATTGAACTTGTAAATATGAGCTCAAGCCATCATAGGTGTAGATGCTTTAATTTGTCTAACTACTATTGGAATAAGACTATAGGTACAGCAGTTTTTAGAAATAATATGAATAAGGAGTAATTCTTAAGTATTTGTACTTCCTTGTGGAAAAGTTGAAAACTTCAGGACATCAGTTTTGCTGTAAAATAATTTATATCGATAACATACAATATGTCAGTTTTAGACACAAGTCTTTGATTCCATGACATTGTTGTATTAAACATGGTGAAAAGAAATTGAAAGGGCCAGTTGAAAAGACATTATTAACTACTTTCAGGTGAAAGCAACAGAGGCTTATATACTATACAGAACAAACAGAAGTACTTTAATAATATTGTAGCTGTAATCGTATTCCATAATGGGTAAGTTTAAATTTGTTTGTGTACGCAATATAACAAGTGCAATCAAAAGAGAATCATCATCCCTCAACAATTATCAAGGACCATCAGAAATGGACATTGACAGTAGATGTCTTAATTCAAGTTTGATGCCATACCTTTAATGCAAGCTTCTTGAGCTTATTCATTGCCCTGAATTGTTTCATTCTGGATAGAACTGCACTATCGATTGGTTTATCAGATGCCTCTCCACCTTCTCTCATCCACGGGTGTTCTTACCAAACAAAATCATCAATCTTAATCAGGTTTAGATTGAACAAATAGAAAAACAAAAAAAAAAAAAAACAAGACAAAACAGTGCCAACTCAAATGAGTAATGAGAAAATTTACTTAGTTGATGATATTTTGATAGTAACTTATTGTTGGTAGGCTATTAACATTCCCCGGATAGGATTTTGCGATAGGATTTTGCTGGCTGGTTCTTACTTTTACAGTTCAACACACAATAAACTATTCTCGCTGTCTCTATATACGGAACTTGAGAAAGTCGACACAGCAAGTAGAAGCACTCAAAATTTGTAACAAAAATGGAAAGGAGGAAAAGCAAACTGCTAAACTGATAATAATGTAAATAATAAAACTTTTAATTTAAACAAATGAGTGGCATTATGACAGTTACTTGAGTCAAATTAGAAATGGTAGTCTAATACCAAGGACTTGTGCAGAAGTAATCCGCTTCTTTGGATCTTGTGTCAGCATCTTCCTGACTAGATCTTTGGCGCTGTCTGATATGGATGGCCATGGTTCACTTGCAAAATCAAGTTCACCTTCCAATATGGCGTTAAATATTCCCTTCTCAGTTTCTGCAAAAGATAATAGAAACATATTCTCACACCTATTATATGCTGAATAGTTCATTTTTAAATAAGAAACTCAACCATAAACAATAGATATGCGACATTGTCAAACTACAATTAGATCTTACCAGCCCAAAAAGGTGGTACACCACTGAGAAGAATATACAATATGACGCCTGCACTCCAAATATCTATTTCTTTTCCATAACTACGACGCAATACCTCGGGAGCAACATAGTAAGCACTGCCAACCATATCATGATATACCTTCCCTGAAAAAATTTAGAAAATACTATGAATTATCAAATGCAAATTGTGAAAGTAATAGCCGTATCAGGTAACAATACGTAGGTCCTTTAGAACGACCATAGCAGTCAAATGGAATCAGAATTCAACATAAGCTGTAACGAACATGACAAAATTATTCAATTCTGTGGATACACTTCAATGTCACCTGCTGAAAAGGAATTAAAAAGCAATGTAGCATCGGATCTGAAATTTGCTTAACAAAATGTCACCTACATCACAAAATCAAATATTATTTTTACAATGGATGTCCTGATCAGATAACTACATCAAGAATCAATCTCACTCCTATAAGTCCTTAGTATAGAATCATCTGTTCCAAATCCAAGAATCATTGACAGGATAGCCAACAGCTATCAAGGTGATATCTATATATATATATATATTAAACAAACATCTCACAGTCAACGGAGTGTGTTGGCCTTTAAAGTTCCCAAATGACACAGGTCACGTTATAGGTAAGTTTGACCTGGCAATAGAACTCTGAAAACTTATCCTATCATAGCTTTCATGAATTGATGAGTCAACTTAATATTGATGCCCAAATGGTTCACCAGTAAAGTATAGAACAAAAGAAAATCAGCATCCGAAGTAGCACAACAATGCAAACAGAAAATAAACAAATCAGAAATAAATAACATCAAAGCGAAAAAAGGAACAAAATTTCTATCATGGTTCAGCGCTTACTGCCTCCTGAATATCTAAAACAGGGAGGGGGTGAAAGTGAAAGTGATGGTAACCTTCTTCAATGAAGACAGAGAGTCCAAAATCAGTAGCCTTGAGCGTAGCATCGTCATCCTTAGAAGAGAGCAGGAAATTTTCGGGCTTGAGATCGCGGTGCAAGACTCCCATGAAGTGGCAAATGTGAACAACGTTGACAATGGCGCGGCAGAGTGAGGCGGCGGCTCTCTCAGAGTAATGACCCTGGGCGATGATCCGGTCGAATAGCTCCCCGCCGGCGCAGAGTTCCATTACAAGGTGGACCGACATCCTGTCCTCGTACGCCCCCTTGAACTCCACAATGTTGTTCTGCCCAGACAAATGCTGCATGATATGAATCTCCCTCTTCATATCCTCCCTGTCCGCCTTCGACACCAGCTTCCTCTTCAGAATCGACTTGCACGCGTACGTGATTCCGGTGGCATTCTCCGTGCACAGATACGTTACCCCGAATTGCCCTCTTCCCAGTTCCTTCCCCAGAGTGTAGTACTTCTTTATATCCTCAAAGGGTTTGCCCAGAATCGTGGTGTCGGGTTTCTGCACCGCCCTCGCATTCTGGGTCGGAGAAAGATTGGGTTTTGGTGCACTCGCTACCACCTCCGACGGTCTTTGTGGTTTGGGAGGAGGTGATGTTTGAGCCTGAGCAACAGTGGTGGTAGGTGGTGGTTGAACAGTGTTTTGACTACCACTGCCACTGCCACTGCGAGTGCCTGATCCATAAGCAGAGCTGAATTCTGCGTTTGATTTTTTCTCCTTGCTGCCGTGACAGCCCATTTTCTGCTGGGAAGGATTTGGGAGAAGATTGAGAAAAGAGTGAGAGAATGAGATGGAAGGAGGTAGTTTACAGTGATGTGGGCAGAAAGTAGAAAAGAGGGATAAAAGGCAGCTACTGTCCAAGTCCAACCGATAGTGACACTGTCAACACATGCTGTGAAAAACATTGAATATTTTCGAATCCGACCATTTTTATTTATTTTCTAAACAAATACAATCATAAATAAATTAAGAATCAAATAGATTGATGATGACACCCGAGGAAGTAAAGGAAAAACTGGTGCAAATAATTTGGTTTGGTTTGGATTTTAGTTTTAGTTGATTACAGATCATTCGCGCAAATCTCACACCATTTCCACTCTATCAAGCACCTACTGTACAATATTCAAGTTTATTATTAAGGAAAAAAAAATGTTTCTTATATGTCTATGAAGAATTTGTTTTAAACATAGAGCTGTAGGCAGTAATAATGGGGGTGTAGAAAACAAAACTCAGAGCAATGTCAACTTCATTAGATCTGGGTCGCTATCTTTTGTTGGGCTACCAACATGCCCATGTTGGTCTTAAGGAACCCTTTCTGTATCCTTATACTTTCCTTTCAGCACCTTTATAAATATGAAATCCCTACTCTACCTTTATAGTTTTAAAGTATCCTCTGAATGACATAATCTGAAATTTAAAAACAAAGTTTTGAATTGAATAATCTAGAGAGTACTCTTGATTTTAAGATTATAAAATTTAAAAAATTTAAATATGTTTTTAGTACTTGGTAATATAAGAAATTTAAAGTTTACTTTTCTCAAAAAGTTTATATAGAATTTACCATCATATTTTATCAATGTTTGGAATGCATCTCCTCATTCAATGGTTTAAGCAGGAAAAAATATGGATATTTTGCTCTTCAATTTGTTGAGGATGACTTTTGGAGAATGGTTAAAATTTTAAACAATGTTTGAATTCAAGAAATATATTAAAAACTTTAGATTTTTGTTGTTGAAGTATTGTAATTTGTGTATTTTATTTAAATTGGTAGGTCAAAATCAATAAACACCACCTGATGTAACAAAACACTTGAAAGTTTTATTTTTCATAAAAATATATGTGATAATCGATTATCATTGGTAGGTATCAATAGACTCTTCGATTTTTTAACCTAATTTTTAAAACAAATGTTTATATATATTTACCTAAAGAGTTATATGCTAAAGAAACTCTAAGTGTTTTTGAAAAAAAAGTTTTGAAAAACTTAGTGCAGGAGTAGAGTGAGAACTTTCAACTGAATTTTTCTAAATGATTAAAAGTTGCTATGAAAATTATTCATTATTTACGTGTCAAACGAAGTGTTGTTCATTTTTTATGTTCATTTTTTGTGTCTCAGAATATAAGTATTTATAATCTTAATTCAATTATATGTTACTGTAAATTTTGGTTACTTTTTAGTGATTAGTTAATATTTTTTAGAAAAATTAACAATTAAAACATAAATTTTTTAATTTAAACCAGTATAAAACTACTGGTGTAATTTTTTATTTTCCTACACTCTTTATCTTTATCATTATTATTTATTAAAAAAATTGATTTTAGTCATAAAATCAGTTTATATAGGGAGAAATTTTTAAGACACCACTTTTGTTAAATAAACCGATTCAGTGTCTCTTAGTTCTTTTCAACACATTAACATTCCACTAAACGATTGTAATAATCACGGTACATTCTAACCATTCGTATTAAAATGTTAACGTTGACTTTTTTAATTCACACATATATTTCTCTTTTAAAAACATGCCCTCCTTCCATAAAAGCATTATAAATTAGAGATTACTAATTTTATTGTTATTTCCAATATTAAAATACATATTTTATTTGAGGGAAATTATATATGATATTTGGGTGGCAGCAAGAGTGCGAAACCAGTGGTCATAAAGCCACCTCACTTCTATCAGTTGCGTCATTTTCATGCAAAACAACCTTCCTACCATTTTCTTCTCATTCGTCTCCATTTTTCAAACAATAAATTCTAATCGAATATAGTCATTTCCATTTTTTCTTTATTGCTACCTTCCTTCCATTTCTATTTCACTTTTTTTTTAAGAAAACAAGATTATTATCAAGAAAATAAAAGATTTCAGATTTTATGCGGGGAATATGCGACTCTAACATAAAGTGCAGTTTGTATCACATCACCTGTAATTTAACTGCTGAGTATGTGAGTTTTTCTTTTTCTTTTTCTTTTCTTATATATAGATATTCATTTTTAATTCACTTCCAATGTAAGGCGTGTATATATATATTTACTCAATTATTACAAAATCTAACTATCTCATATAAAATATTTTTAATATGGCAATGAATATATATAAATATTTTTACCTTATCAATGAGAAACGTCAGTGGTTTATTTAATGTAGCCGAGTGTAAAAGTAGGGAAATAAAAAGATGGTCTTAAATATTTTTCAGCCGTTATATGTGTTTAATAATTATTTAAAAATAAAAAAGAATGAGGTTATTGTTTGGAAAAGGTGATAAACTTGAAGAATATATGTGATTCTGAGAATTTGCACAAGAACCAACCAACCGAAGTTCCGTTGGAGACTTTGTTTAGTTAATCGAAATTTCATGCTTCGTGCTCCCTCCTCTGTCTCCTTCTCATCCAACTTTCAATGCTAAAATATTCTTATTATGACTTCAATTCTATGGAATACCAAATTATCCCAAAACAGATTTTATAACATCTCATGTTATACAATACAGATCCACTCTCTTTCTCCCACCAATCACCTCCGGGTCGGACTCTATTAACCCGACTCCACCACCCCAATAATTCCCCACCCATCACTCGTTCAATTTTAATAATAATAACCCAAAAAAATAAACACTAAATCTATCTGTTTAATCTCTTTTTTAAATTCCCCAAAATTTTTAAATCGGCCACCACCCATGATAACTAACTATAAGGATCGAATGTTCCAAAAATCAAACCGGAGCAAACAACTCAGCCGTCGAACCCGGTCTGGCTCCAAACGGCTTCGCGAACTCGTCTCATGTCGCGGCCCTTTAACGTGCGCCCCACGCCCTCGAATACCGAGTTCGACGCCATCTGGCGGCTGCGCGCCAGATACTCGTGTGGCGGAACCATCTCGGGGTCGTTATCGTCGAAGGCGTCGTCCATCTCGTGCATCAACTCGACCGAGTCGACGCGGAGGATCTTGCTCCAGTCAGGCACGTTCACGGGAGCTGACGTGGCCATTTGGTGATGGCGACCACGTGGCGACGACGACACGGTGTCGTGCTGCGCGCGGTACTGGTGGTGCACGATTCTCGTGGCGCCACCACCACCACCACCACTTGACCCGTTCGGATCCTCGAATGCCAACGACAAACCCCCCACGTGACGGTGCCCCTGCTGTTCCCTGCTGTTCCGACGCCGCGGCCACTCGCGTGGCTCCCACTGGCCAGGCGAGGCATTGACGTCTCCTTCGCGGTCTTCCGGCGTGGACCACACGTCCTCTTCCCGGAACTCGGAGGGTTCGACGGCGGCGGAGCCCTGGGGTGAGTAGATTGTTCCGAAGAAGCGCTCGCTTCGGGCCGTGGCGGGGAATTTTCGACCCTTGGCCATTTGCGCTTCTTGTTCCTGTTCGTGTTTGGAACCTGGTTTTGCTTTGGCATAAGCTTTGAGCGTAGCGGTGGAGGTGTTTATATAGCCTCTTTTTCTCTCTCTCTAATTTCATTTCAATTTGAGTTTCAACCTCATTTTGTCTGCATTTCCTCCCATCCTCTCCGGTTAAAACTGAAGCTGTCAAAGTAACTAATACAAACATTTTTCAAAGTACATACGAAACAAAACATTATTCAACACTTTTATACACACCTTGAGTTCTTTTTCAAATTATCACTCTTTATAACACGATTTTTATCAAATTCCGTACATCAATTATTCATACCATTAACTACGGGTCATATTCAAAGTACACTCGTAATTCTAATCATTCTGTACTTTTGAGACGAGTCACTTTAAAATGTTTACAATAATAATAAAATAATTTTTTAAGAAATGTCTCTGATTGTAAGTTTTTTAGAACAACAAATACCATATACGCTAAGGTTTTATAGCCTGACTTTTTCTCGCATGAAAATATTTAAAAAACATTACTTCATTCATTGAATTTGGATTTTCTCTCATACAAATTAAACATAAGAATCATATTTAATAAATCATGATTATTTATTATACGTAGAGTGAAAATTGGATAACACATTTATAATCATTTGACATACTTAATTTAATAAGGATAAAACAATCATAAAAAATAATTTTTATACTTTTTTAAAAAATAATAAAATAAAAAATAATGTAAAAAGGTTATCTATATCAAAATATCATTTTTTTTATATTTATTACTATATATCTAGCGTCAAAATAGAAACCAACTAAAACAATTAAAAAAGAGGGACAGGGAATATTAGTGTAACAATGACTTTGCTAGCTTTTATTGGATCACATTAAACACAACTAAAAGCAACAAAAGATGAAACTTTATTTAACAGGATTACTTGGGTTTATCGTGAATAGGAGATGATACAAATAGTTAATTATTTTTATGAGTAACGGGTACGATCTAAATATTGATTTATTAATAATGAGAAAAATAAAATAAACTCATAGAAATATCTTAAAAAGAAAGGTAAAGTAATATTAGAAATCGTTTAAGAAAAAAAGTAAGAAGACTATATTTATTGATAAAATATTTAGTTTCATTTCTTAATTGTCGTTCAATAGACATTTGAATAAAAGATCACGTTTTTTCGAAGAGAAATGTTAGTATCTACACCCTCTTTTGAATATATTTTTTATTATTTTTTTTAAATCATAATTTTTACGCTCAAGTTTTAATAAATGTTAATAATAATAAAGAAATAAAAGTTCTAAATTTACTAGTCTTTTTCACTTTCTGGAATAGTTGATGTGTAGATATATATCCAATCATAACAATGATTGAAAATTACTAGCATCTTACTACTTTCACTTTCACGAATGAGTTAAATAAAAATGATTTATTTAATCATAAAAAAAAACATTCATGTAAGCTTGTTTTCCAGATAAACGTGAAATTTGTGTAATATAAAAAGTGAAAAAAAAAATCAAACATGTGAATATATAATTAAAAAGTTGGTTTTTGATGCATAAAAAGAATTCTATAAATGTTACTATAAAGACTATTGTTTATTGCAAAAAATAAATAAAATAGAGTGAAGTATATAAACAAGAGAGTAAGTTATTGAGAGAAAATGAGAAGTATCCTTACTCGTTATAATATTTGCAATAAGGATGTTTTAAGATATGTCTCCATCCTAAGAAATGGGTTTAAATGTTGTTACCAAAAAAAAAATTGTAAAATTATTATTATTTAATTTACATACTTTAAATTGACAGATAGACAGAGAAAATAATGCAGAAATGGCATGGTTACAAGCAGGTTGGGTTCTTCCATCAAATTTCCATTTTTGTTGATGGTGGCTATAATTCCCATAAAAAGATTTATCTTTTCATTCACATTTTCAAAAGAAATCAACAACTTATGTAATTATTTTAAAACCAAAAATCACACTCGAAGAAATCAGTGGATTACAATATTTTCATCATTCTAGTCAACCACGTCATACTTCATCATTATTCTTTTAAATTTTCCTTCATTAATATTATTTTTAAATAGGACAATATCACACTGGTTGCAACACAACGATGGAATTGCCAGATGCAATAAAGATGGGAGGCTCCACGTGGGTAGCGTATGTGCAACCTCTTACAGCCCACCACGTGTAAGATTCTGGAAGAAGGGGTCCGTTTATGATGTCTCAATCTGTTCCACGTGGGTACACAATGACAGGTTGTAATTTATTGTGAAAAATAAGGTTGCAGATTTGGAAAGAAGATGAAGATAAAGAAACACTTAATCAATAATGCTAATGACACCAAATTGAATTCAATGCCCATGGATTTCTAAAAGGCATCTTTTTCAAACAAGATCAATATCACCACAAAGACCCACATTCAGCGGTCCACAATCGTCTGGGACCCACACCGCTGCCACCTGTCGTATTCTCAGTAAAATAATAATAAAATAAAAACATTTATGAAATAAAGAGCACGGGCCTTGGGCCCAGGCCCGTTGGAGTGAGAAAGGTTTACCGAAATGGCGAACTGTAGTTAGGTCCTGAAGTGCGGGATTGGGTGAAGGAAGTGTGTCTGCAAACTGGCATCTTTTAAATGCACTGTTGATTATTGATGAGAGGAGAGGGTTGGTTTGTTTCTTAATGGGCCTTAGATTGTGGAGTGGGCCAGAGCACAGGAAATGGTTGGAGATGGCAGGAGTGGGCCCCTGGGCCATAGGTCCAACTCTGTTAGATTTAGACCCCTCAGTGCTCGCAAGCATCCTATGCTGTGCTTTTATTCTGAGCCATGTATTGAAAAGTTGTACTTGGGAGTGGCAATGAGGTTTGTTTTGTTAGTGAAAGAAGGAGAGTGGGTAAAAGTTGAGACATTGCAACTCGAATCATTCACTGTTATGCTTTTATCTTTATCAACAACGACACTCCACAAACTGCCACGGTTATCTGTTACTTCTGTCACTCCATCTGGGGATTCCGTCTCAACTTCTTTAACTATTTTTTATACCCTTTAAATATATTTATATCATATTTTTATATTTCTCACATTTTTACCATATTACTAAATATAACAATTTTAATAAATCGATTATATGATAATTATTGGTTAGATAATTTAAAATATAAATTATTTTGTAGTTTAATTATAGGTAATTATTTTATTATAAAAAAAATCTCTTTATTAATATTATATTATATTATATTACATTACGCAAATTAAAGTAGAGGATACGAGTTTTGTTTTTAAAGTAGCTCCAATTATTATAAATTAATTTTGAAGAGAGTGTAAATGATGCTTTTTATTTTAGGAAAAATCCGTCTCTTAGACCCTTGTCTTTTTTATAAAGGTTCAATTTTGCCTTATTCAGATCAATGTAATTTTTTTATTATGCATATTTATTAATAAACTAATGTAATTGAGTCAGTGTATCCTTGTACTTTTTATGACAAGTATTTTATTATAACAATAAAAATTTGTATTTTATTATAATAATCAAAATTTGTTTTCGGTTTGAAGTGAATGAAATAAATTATTTTCAATGGTAATAATTAGTTTTAAATGAAAAAGAAACACTAATGGTTGATTTATTTCTGTTGAACTTTAATTAATTGTAATTTTGGTTTTTTTTTAAATATGAAATTTAATTATTATTTTTATTTTTACTACTATTTTAGTCCTTTAATATTTAATTGTATGTTGTTTTAGTTTTACAAAAGTATCATGTCAAGTTTAACATTTTTATAATTATTATTAAATTGATAAACTTATAATAGATATTATTGAAAAATTACAATAAATATATTAAAAATTTCACATTATCATATTGATATGATATTTTATTTTTTATGTTTTTTGCAAAGAAGCAAAAGAACCAACATACTCTAGATAAGATACACTTTTCATTGTTTGGATTAGAAAGGGAATGAAAATAAAGAGAGTAAAAATGTTAAATATATTTGTTCCCTTTTAAAACAATTATTATATTATAATAATATCTTTATCTTTTTATTTATATTTTAAGGTCATACAAGTATATTAAAATTAATCGTGTATACTAAAATGTTTTGAATTATTTCTAATAAACTATTTATCTCTCACATTTGTTAACATTATACACACTTATATATTTCCACTTTCTTTGATAGTAGTAAAATTGAAAGAAAAAAAGTGATCGTTTTATCTATTTTTGATTAAATAACAAATAAATAAAATATTCTTCTACATAATTTTTTAATAAATAAATAGATATTATATTTAATTTTTGTAAAATTATTTTGCTCTTGATTGTAAAGTAAATCGGTTGTTTAATATGTTCTTAAAATTAAACAAACAAAAGTAAAATGTATATCAACACAATAGACATTAACTTTCTGAAATAAAAAAAAATTACTAAAAAAAATTTAATTATTATTACTGCTTTTATAATAATAAATATTATATACTACTACTACTACTATTATTATTATTATTATTATTACAAATATTAAATATGTTTTTATATTTTTTAAAACTAACTTATATTAAAATTGTTAATATAAAAAATAAATTAATATACTTATTAAATAGTGTGTGTTAAAAATACTGAATGTAAATAAAAAACAAGTTTTGAAGGTAAACAAAATGATTTATCCTACTTTTGTTTGAAGACATGGACATAAAACAAATTCTCAGTCTCTTTGTTGTTTCATGTTTAACCTTTGTTTTGTCACCTTCTGAAAACAAAGATCCTTTAAGTTTTAAAATCAAGAAATCATTTTTGAATTTTCAGAACTATACCTTTTTAATATATCTCTTAATTTATATAATATTATTTTATTCTTTTGTCTTATATTCTCTTTTAATAATCCTCTCAAATTTTACTTTTTAAAGTTACCCCATTTCTAAATTCAGTATAGTCATACTTTCATTCACTTTTTCCTTGCGTTGAATTTAAATTGAACTACTTTTTCCCATTTCTATGTAAAATCAGTTTCGTTTTATTCTTCTTTCACATCACATCCCATCTAATACATGCACTAACACCTTTATTATTTATAATAGTAGTAACTACATAGTGTTTTCTATTATTAACAGTAATTTTATTGTAAAATATATCACAATTCTCTCTTTTTTTTTTAATGGGCCCTGAGATATATTTCTTTTTTGTTCTTTCGGCTCCTTTAGTCAGCCATAAAAAAAATGTGTCATTCTAAGAGTTTTAACATTGGTCCACCAAATCCTATGGCAGCTAACATGTTCAAATATTACACATCTTTACTACTACTTTTCATATCTATATCTATGCATCACCAATTTTATGCACATAATAATCGCCCTATGTTTTTGTTTAATTTTGTTTAATGAGATGCAGCGGAGTAAAAATCATTGAACACCTTCGTTTGTGGAAGACTATAAACAATTATAATAAATAATATGAATTTGTGAAGAAAATATTGGAGTTGTGCAATAAAAGTAACGAGGAAATAAGTTATTTCAATATGAAAAATAATTATTTGACACACCTAAATTTTTTACATTTATTTGACACTATTCTTACTTACTTTTTACTTTCTTCTTTCTTGAAAAAATACAAAACTTTACACTTTTGTGACCATTTTACCCTTGTTTTCTATATCAAATAAATGTAAAAGTGTGTCATAATATCATTTTTTATTTCAATATATGAATGAAAGAAAGAAAAGTTGTTGGTTGTGGAAGCAATGACGTAGAAAGAAGAAACGGTTCTTCATCTTCTTTTTATAATGAACTATAATATTTTAACAACTTTTTTTAATAATAGATTATTGATCCGTATATTTGAAACGGATCAATTATAAGCTAAGTTGTAAAATATTGTTAAAAGAATATTTTTCTATTATAATGGGTAACACAACAACTTACCTTGGAATTTAACTTCACTTTCAACCTTATTTACACAGGTACATATAAAAAAACCATTAAAAATTCAATATTGGATGTTTTTATTACATAATTAAAAATATCATTTCTTATTTTAATTAAAAAACAAATTTGTCTTAACGAAACAGCAGCGTGGCGTGGATTAGGTGGGTCCATCATAAAGATAGCTAACCATCTCTGCCAGCAAAGAAAGACACCAAAAATTATAGGCGCATCATCAGGCGCGCCGGATTCTTCTCCACAAACATTCTTCTTATCACTCTTAATCATTCAATCAATGTACCACTGGGAAAGCAAATCATCTCCTATCATCATTGCTTTTGTTTTTACTCAAATAGCTTATAATTCCCACAATATCCTCTCATAACCATTATAATCATAAGCAACCAATTTATCATTTCATAAATTCTCCAGTTTTGGCCCCAAGGAAAGTAGGACCACCAATAGCATCAGTACACAATGCTCATCAAATTCAACAAATTCTCAGATCACTACAAAGTCTGCATAACATGATTTCAAGGAATAGTAATACTTCTTTCTATCAATATGGTTTGCTCTCTACAACAGAATCAGCACACTCATAATTCATTAATAAAACAACGGTATTCTCTACTAATATAAGCTAAAATCTGTGATGAGGTGGTGTTTCTTCTGCAAATTTGTTCCACAAACCACCTTAGACAAAATTAAATTAATGGAGTTTTACTCAAATCTGTTTGTATACTTATTCTCTTTCAAACAAGGTCTTAAGTGCAACTGAGATTTCTCTTTTCGCACTCTTTCTTCCACAGGAATTATCTTGGAATTGATTTTGGGCATGCCTCGTGGCCATTCTATGCACCCTTTCATCCCACGAGTGATGTGTGGATTCATCGAGTCTGCAAAATTTCGTGGTCCCAATAATTCCCATTGTCTGAACCCACGGCTCTTAACAGAACGTGTTGCAAGTCTGACTTCACACTCACCAAAAGTAAGATCTTCGGAGTTTTGTTGCGCCATAGAAGAGTCAGAGTGTTTGCAACAACCATCCTGTGAATTTTCACAACATTCTGCTTCACTCCCTAATCCATTCACGTTTTGGTCAACATCGTGAAGATTATTGTTGAGGCGATGATCTTCATCAAGACTTACAATGTGGACGGTGGAAGAGGGAGCGGTAAGAGTGGAAAGGAAGCAGGGCTCAACTCCAATCACCCTCTCTTTAACTTTGATCTCATTCAAAGTGTCGAGAACAAGATTTGACTTTGTGAAATCACATGAAAGTTCAACATTGGGTGATTCGGGTGCACCCAGTTCATCACCTCTTGACCTCAAGAAACTTTGCAGATGCGCAATCAAGTGGATCATCTGGGTATACTTATCTTCCAGGGCAAGTTTGGCATCGAGTAGCTTCATTTGAATGCTCTCCTCTCTCCACATCTCTGCCACATGAAACATCTTCCTCTCTTCCTCCATCTCCTCACGAATCCCCTCCAGCTTAGCTCTGTCTTCTCCTATTTGCATCGCCAATCCGTTGCACACTTCCTCTATTATTTCTCTTTTTCTCCTTTCCTCCTTGTAGTTAATCATAAATTGCTCGGCATATAGTTTTGCTTCGGCCAGCTCATGTACCAATTTGGAGTTAAGTGATTCCATCCTCTCTTTACTTCTCCTTTCCCTGGCTAACTTATCCTTCAACTCCTCCAACACTGCTTCGTTCTTCTTCAGTTCCCGACGCTTCCAGAGGAACTTTTCCTCCTCCAGCTTTTTCTTAGAGGATTTGCGTTCTGATTTGAGGTTGTTAATGCAGGTTTGAGCCCGAAGGAGCTCCGAGAGAAGAACAGAGACAACAGAGGCACCGTTTAATTTAGCGTCTCTGAGAAGCTTCCTGCTATCACCTTGTGTGGCCTCTTCCTCTGTGCGCTTGACACGTGGTGGTGGAGAGGATTGAAGCTTGAGGACAGGGATGACGGAAAATAAGGTTTGTGAATGTATGAAAGTGAACGATATGAATGTTGTGAAGTGAAGAAGTGTATACCTTGTGAGAAGAGGAACGGTGGAAGAAGCGGAAGTGCCATAAACGCGCCGCGAGCTTCCTGGCGGAGAGATGAATTTTGGGGGTGGAGCGGCGGAAATTGACGGGAGAAGTGGCGGAAGGGACGTGGCCGGAAGAAATGGGATGTTTGCGAGTGTTGTTCATTGTTTGGTTTAGTTGAAGGATGAATGTTATGATGTGATGCTGCTCTCCATTCATAAATTTCATCACGCCCCTCTCCCTCTTTTGCATGAACCATTTTCAGTAGCAAAATATTTTTTTAACCATTTTTTTTATAACTTATTTTTTTAACCATTTTTTTTATAACTTTTTTAATTCAATTTATAAATATATTTAAAATAAGAAAAATTAATAAAAAGGTCTCTATTCATTCGTAATTTAATTCCTAAACTCTTTTCAGTAATTTTAATTTTTCAAATTTTAATTACGTATAATCTATTAAATACTTACTATGTATATATATCATTTTAAATTTGTGATCTCGACTGTTTTATGGACATAAAGGTGAAATGGTTCTCCAATAATTTCCTTTTTTTTAACTAAATATATAATAATAGAGTTATAATTACGAGAATCTAAAGAATCTTTATTTATAAGTAAGATTGATTGAACTTTTCTAAGTATAACTTGAATATGAATAATTAGATCTAAAATTTGTTATAATATTAACAAATGGGTCCATGATACTTTGTTAGATAACTTCTTATGATTCACATCTAAATTTGCTTTTAACAACTATAATATATTTTTAGAAACGTGTAACCATGACAAAACATATATTTCTCATGTTCATATTTTTTTTAATCCAATTTGATTTTGGGGTCCAAAAAGAAAACTTTAGTTTCGTTAAGTGTCAAGAAAAAAAATAAAAGCTTTAATTTTTTAATTATTATTTACGCAAATTCTGTTTTGTTGCTACTTATTTTTTTGCCACTTCTTTATTTTGTTACTGTTTTATTTTTGTAAATTAGTTTTTACCAACAAAGGCTCAATATATAAATTCAAGCTCCTCAACAAATTTGATTTAATAAACTAGGTAACAACAACTCGTGTTTTATAAACAGTTTTGCACATTTAATTTCTACCTTTTCACTATGCTTATATTATGTTTGTAAAAGGTTCAAGATGTGATAATGGAACGAACAAGAAGCAGTAACAATACTTTATTAATCACTTTTTTAAAAAAAAAATAAAATCATTACATTTTTTATCCAGAAAACCTTCCTCAATCTAAAGATATTTTTTTAAATCGTAAAACTATTTTTTCTCAACCTTATTATCATAACTATATAATACTTTTCAGAAATCTTGGCAATCTCACCATATGTAAATAGTCTTGCATTTGTGATGGCATGCTCATGGGGGTATCGCATCTTACAACCTACTAGGTTTGATTGTCCTAGTTTTCCTTCCTTTCTCTAATCTCTATTACATTTTAATCAATCATTTATTCACTACTTACTATACTACTTTGACAAATTCTTTCTTCAAAGCTACTTCATACTTGCAAATCCTACAGCATACCCATGTCTCTAATATTATCCATTTTACTACATGTCTAGTGCATTTTAATCCCTTAACCATTATGAAGATAATATTACATCTTTTGACTTTTTTACTCTTAACTAACATTACAAAACTAATAATCATAATAGTTTGGGTAAAATTAGTCTTTAATTGAGTAAATTGGAGTGTTTGATCTATAGAAAATTTTGCATTATAAACTTGTCTCTCCCTCTTTCAATGTAATATGTTATGTCTCACTTAGATGGCAGGTGTAAATAGGTTTTTCATTATTGCACAAGGTTTCCAAATCTGTCTTTCTTTCTTAACTTTTGCTAGGATTGGAACATGTCTTATGAGGAAACTTTAGGCATGGAGTGAGTGGGTGAGTGGAGTAAAACATGTGTACTTTTAAGCCTAATCAAATCTGGCGTTTAATTCTTTGATATTATGCTTTTTTGTGTATGTTGGGTCTCACTGTTCACCCACTTTCTCCTAATTGTGCCTATTTCAATTAATTCTGACCATAGCTACCATTAATAGAGTAGTAGACTGGTAGAAACTTAAATTGAAGAGCTTTTCTGACCCATTTCACTGTCAAACTCTCCTCCAATGATTCACAATGAATTTCAATTAAAATCATCCCTCACCATGTTTACTCCAGTTTATCTTCACTTATGTACATATTTTCATCTTATACATTCAGAATTTCATACAAAATAGAATTATTTATCTCAATGTTAAGAGATATTATGATTCAAGTATATCATCTATGAGATTTATTAATGGATGATAACAATAATGTATTTTAAATATCAATCTTTAATTCTTCTAAAACTTTTAAACTTTTTATGTTCAAAGTTTCACATCAATTAAATATAATATTATATAAATGAGTGAAAACTTTATTTTATAAATTGAGTTATATTTTAAATTTTATTTAACATTTTATATGATTATGATTGTTTTACCACTCTAAAAGGCCTCTTGTCAATATATGTGTCTTATATGTATATAAACACATATTCATCTTTTATTTTATCTGAGGTGAGACTTTGTTTTACCCAACAATCCTTGAAGTCAAGTAGATCTAATAAATTATTAAAGAAGAATGAAAAGTACAAATCATGCATGTGGATATAAATAAAGAAATGAAAAACAAGAGAAACAAAAAGGAAAATAAATAAAGAAATGTGAACAAAAATGTAATTTTTTTTTCACTTTGCTTTCTTAAAAAAGAGGAGGAAAAAAAATTTAAATAGTTTCCATCAAGTTTGTGATAAGATGGTTTTATGTAGAGTTGTCAAAACAGATAATCCGGCTCGATCCAACCTGGTCCACCACGGGTTGGTTACTTAGTGAATTAACCCAACCCGACTTGCTTATTAACAAACTAAAAATTTTCGAACCCTGCCCGACCTACCATGGGTTGGTGGGTTGAACGGGTTGTCTCACTGGCTCATTTAATTATAAGTTTTTTTAAATAAAAAAATTACAATTTTTTAATTCAAATCTAAATAAACATAGCACTAAAATGATGTTAAACTCCAAAGATAAATTCAAAATAAATAAAAAATATCATACAATCCAAGTGTAATCCAAAACATGTACAAAAGGCGAACAAAAAAGTTTTTAATATTGATAATTTTTGTATCACTTGTCCATTTATAATATTAGAGTCTTGAATAGATAAATCTATAGTATTTTTCTCTCTTGAAACATTTTCTTCTTTATCACAATCTACAATATAATAAAAAAATTAATAATATTAAAACACAAAATAATAAATAATTAAATTAAATTATGTGGGTTGGTGAGCCAACCCGGTGAGCTAAGTTGTAAACTAGCCCACATAAAAAATTGCATTTTTTTTCAAACCCAACCTGGCTCAAACCCGTGATGAGCCAGGATGACTCGTGGGTTACAATCCATTTTAACAACACTGAATTAAATAACTAAAATAATTTATTTTTGAATACTTTATTTTTTTTATGAGAAGTATTTATGGTATTTTATATACACGCTTAACTTTTTTCTTATTTTTTTACTAAAAAAAAGTTAACATATCCTTTTTTTCCCTTAGTTTAGGGTATCAAAACAAATTAATATATCAACCCTCTAAAATATGCGTTAGATTGAAACGAAACCATTACCAAGTGAAATTTCAACACAAACAAAATATAAATTTGAGAAATAAAAAAATAAATCATTATTGTATATGTCAATCATAAAGCAAAAACAAATATAATAGTATAATAAAACATCAAAATATTTAAAATTTGAAATTAAAAAAAGAAAAACTAAACTCAATTCATCAACCTAACTTAACTTACTATTATCACGTTTTGTTATCTCGTGTATCCATATGAAAAAATTAAAGGAGAAAATGTATTACTTTTCAAACTAAAACATATTTGGAAGGAACTCCAGAATAAACTACTTGCCCTCATTTTATTCAAATTTATATTCATGTCTTAATGTGTAGGTTATTTAATTTTTGTTTACTTGAGAAAACACGTGAAATTTCACGTGCTCATATATATATATATATATATATATATATATATATTGGGTTTGCTAATGTACGTACGCCTGTTTTTCAGTATATTTTAGCAATGTGTACCGGGTTTTAGTAGACAAAAATACTCTTATATATCATGAATTCTAACTTTTAAGGTTAAGGGTATTTTAATAATTTTCATTCTCAAATCTAAAAAAAAAGAAAAAAAACCAAACCCGTTCTGACCTCCCTCATTCTTCTCGACCCTTTCTCTTTTATCTCTCTTACTCCAACATTTTCTCTGTCATCCAACACTTGCCCTTAAACAATTTGTCTTTGTAAAGAGTTGAGTCATTGACATATTCACCTTTAGGCAAATGTTTATTCAAGATCTCTTCAATTTCACCATCTTCACTAACCTCTCTAATTTCATCATCTGCATATGTTGAATCATCATCTCTAAGAAAACCCGACCAATTACCAATTCCTTCGGATATCATTATGCTTGTGAAAATTAGATAAAATTATATACGACAAAAATTATAAAATGAAAACTCATTATAAAATCATTTTTTATAAGAAATTGTTTAACAACGAGTGTTTCTGATTTTTTCCAGGCCAATTACCAGTTTCTTTTGATGTCATTATGCTTCTGAAAATTAGATAAAATTAGATAAGACAAAAATTATAAAATGAAAACTCATTATAAAATCATTTTTTGTAAGAAATTGTTTAAGAGAGTATTTTTTATTTTTTCCAGGTCAATTACCAATTCCTTTATGTTTGTGAAAATTGGATAAAATTAGATAAGACAAAAATTATAAAATGAAAACTCAATATAAAATCATTTTTTGTAAGTTTGTTTAAGAGCCAATGTTTCTGATTTTTTCGCTACCATAGGATGATACACAAAATGTTGGAGTGAGAGAGATAAAAGAGAAAGAGGGTTGAGGAATGAGGGAGGTGAATAAGGGTTTAGAGGGTTTATTTTTATTTTTTTTAATTTTGAGAATAAAAATTATTAAAATACCCTTAACCTTAAAACTTATAATTCATGATGTATAAGAATATTTTTGTCTACTAAAATATGATACACATTGCTAAATTGTACCAACTGATACACGTTATCAAACATAAGCATATTTTTGTCTACTAAAATATGATACACATTGCTAAATTGTACCAACTGATACACGTTATCAAACATAAGAATATTTTTGTCTACTAAAATATGATACACATTGCTAAATTGTATCAACTGATACACGTTATCAAACCCCGATGTATGTATGTGTATATATATATATATATATATATATATATATCCTTGTAAGACATTTTCATTTATTATGTTCATATTCGTAAACTATTCATACATTATTATTTTAGCTCAGGCCCGCATCACCTCTGCCAACAAGGAAAACATTATAATACGTAAAATATTAAAGTTCACTGCATGACGACAAATTATGGTTCAAAAAACAAAAACTTTTTGACTGTTTTATTTACATATGCGTTGAAAATGTAATACCTCATCTCTTCCCTTTCGGTAGCCGAGTGAAGAATGATGTTTGGATCGAGAAAAGAATAAGAACAATAACGAATGATTCAATGACCCATGATGCCTCAATAATATACATATATATATAATTTATTTTTTCCTTTTTCCTACTTGGCGTCTCAATCTAATGGCCACTCATAGTCATGGCATACTATAGTACCTAATTTTCTCTTCGTACTCTCCGATCATTGTCGTTTTGTGGACTGTGTTTGAGGTTCAAACATATTCAACTTAGGAGGTAACTCTCTTTGAAATGTACGCTAATATTATTACAGGAAAATTGTAATTACTAGGAACTTGTCTTATCTTTTTAATTTTGCAGCATCTCCCAACTTTTATATTGGATAAATTGAAGAGGAAATTGATTGACCAGGTATTTGGACCAGAGAAGATGGAAGATTTATTCACTCAGTCACTCGTTAATTTCACACACTAACAAAAGATAAAGCTTAGTCGGACATAACATACACGTGTTTTAATAATATGATAGTATTTGGTCAAGGAAGCCACCTGCAGCGGCCACGACTAAGAACCAGACCACATTCTAGGTGCCGTCACAACAATTATAAATTATAACTCAACTTACATTATCCACATTCATTTCCTCTCTCTCTATATATGTACCTATGAAATGAAATTCAAACACATCCACCCTCACAAAACTTCATTTTTAATAGCAAGGACTTAATAATCATCTTCATTTTATTAATTATACGCATCGTACTCAAAGGATTATAAGCAACTTTTTGATCCTACATCTGAGAAAATATGGGAAACTGTTGTGTGGCAGCGTCGTCAATGGAGTGGGACGGCGAGGACTGGAGTGATTTGAAGACGAAGAAGGTGTTTGATGAATCACATGGTAATCATGGATTGGGTTTGGGGAAAGTGCAGAAGGAGAAGCTTATGGGAGCGGTAAGAGCTTCTCCCGATGGCAATGGGAAGGTGAAGATGGTGATTTCAAAGAAAGAGTTGGCTCAACTGTTGGGGAAGCCACACCAGATTGGTAAGAAAACCAATTCTGCAGAAGCAGTTCTGCTCAGCTTAATAAAAGCAAGATATCAGCATTCTCGTCACGACTTGTGGACACCCGTCTTAGAGACTATTCCTGAGGTTTCTTGATTCATTCAAGATTACAACTCTGTATACATTCGTCAAATACCTTATTCATTTTCATCATTCATTGTATAGAAAGGCAAGAATCCATTTTCATGTAAACTTGTAGGGAATCCGTATGAATAAATTATTTGAATCGATTTCGATTTATATTACTGGAGTCGCAACTTTGGAATTTAAACCCTAATTCGCCTTACGCTTACTATCCATTTGGTATTTTTACTCAGTTTATTTTTAATTTGTACTAGTAATTCAACCAAGGCGGACTTTTTCAAAATATCATACTTGACCATTTTCTTTGTGAAAGCATATGTATATCTGTTGAGGTCAGAAAAAAAAATGAGACATCGAGGAAAAGTTTCGACAAAGACGAAGACATTGAAGGAGGAGATATGATGTAAATAAGAACAGACTTAGAAGAAAATGGAAACATAGATTAGGAAAGGTGATCGAAATGAAGACTACTATAAGAGTTAAGTGAACGAAAGATGATCAAGAATTCGAGTAACATAACTAAGAGATAATATAGAAACACATCAAACAAAAGTGGATGGGAAGGAAGTTAGTCTAGGATAATTGTTGCAAAACATGGGTTGAATGGACACAACCTACTTGAATAGTTTTGAGACAATTATTATAATTTGTGTAATTTTATTTTATTTTATTGTGATTTAATGGTTAAAAAAGGGAAAAAATATAAATAGTCTATTCAAATATAAAATAAAAAATGACAAATTGTGATTACAATTCAAACACTATAAAAATGTCTCCAAAATGAAAAATAATAAATTTAGTAATGATTGTTTCAATGTGGATCATTGCTTTCATATATTTTTTGTATTAATTTAGTTTCTTGTAATTTACATTTTTGAACAGTACAATCTATCTTCATCTTTTTTTACTTTTCTTTACATAACTCATTCATTCTTCAAATACAAAACACAAAAATATGATTATTGAAAAAATGTACAATTGAAATTTACATTAAAAGATATTGGTTCACAGCATAAGTGACTTACATATTAATTTCATCTTAATTGTGAAATTATAAAAGCAACATACTTTAAGTTAAATTTAAACACGAGTTTAATAGTCTCATTTTCGCATCGAGTTAACTTGGTTCATCTCAAACGCGTTGAACAATGAACCAAAATCCACGAGAAACAATCTAAAAAATAGTCTATTTAAATTCCAATTCCTTCTTCATGTTGATATTGCATTATTAATAACATACTATTAAAAATTACGTTATATAGTGGCTTTAGAAGTTAAATGAATAAGAAAAGCATCATGGTTAATAACATACTATATTTATATATGAATTTTTAGTCAATGTTTTGAAAGTCTATAATCTTTAACGTGATGATTTAAAGGAATGTTGAAAACATTACACATTATGTACATGTACTTTGGCTAAAAAAATTGTGAAAAAAATTATAATGTAAATTAGCATGTATAGTAGGAAAAAAAACAAATATAATAATTATTTGAAGCTAAGAGTTTAACTTTTGAATTTAAATTTCTAAAATTTTAAATGATTCTCCAATCTTAAGTTTTGAGCTCAATAATTTCTTCATAATTTTATGTTAAAGTAGTCTTCGATAGTTATAATAAGTGAACATATAAACTATTCAACTCATAAAACTTCTTATATTATCTAATATTTGGGTTGTTTTTAATATTCAAAGATATTATCTTAATTTTAAGTATTTTTTTTTACTCTTTCAAAATTAGATTGAATGATGTATATAAAATTAAGTTCAGTGCTAGAAAAAAAAATAATGATTAAATAAAAATAATAAAAATAAAAATCACAATAAAGTCAAACAATTTTTATTTAAAAAATAAGGATATAAGATAAAATTGTAAGTAAGGAATATGATTAGACAGAACGTGGGTTGAGACATGGAGAGCGTTTACGTTCTTTTGGTGTTTTTATTGTGTGTTCTAACCTGTAATTCACATTGTGCACGAAGATTTTTTCTCTGAATAATTATACCAGAGAGGATGTTCTTGCAGCCCAGTAATTAGTTATATGCGTAAAGATAATAATGGATCCGTGTGGAATCTTTGTATCAAAAAGTCATTTAATTTGGCAACGTGAAAATTAATTAAGTGGCTCATCACCACGTCTAATGACGATGCAGTAAGAAAAATTTCAATCATTCGCAGTTCATAATAAGATTATAAGTGAAGAATTACTGTTGTTTTTGCAGATAGCTTGTTAAGGATATCTTTCTACAGGTATAAAAAAAACGTAGAAAATATTCATTTTTCTAAGCAGCTTCAAATGTTGACTTCAGATAGGAATTTAATTTAAGTAATAATGCGGAATATTTGTGTTTATTCAAAAATGACACCCTATGATTAATCCAACAGTGACAGTTATTAATCAAAGACAAATAGATTCCAATTCCAAGATTCGATAAGTTCCCATTCACTGGGTAAGTGAAAACCCTAAGCTTAGTCGTATCACGTACACGACATACACGTGATGTTTGGAATTGTACTGTTTGGTCAAGAAAGCCACCTTAGTTGTAAGAGCCGTCATGAGAATGGAATAGTGAAAAAAATCATGCCCCACCCCTTATCCCTATATATACGTAAGTACCAGGTTGAATCAGCTTCAACTTCACCGATCTCTCTATAATCATCAGAAACTGCTGCAATCTGAAATCTGTAATCTGTTGGTAGATTTTGTTCATCTGAGAAAATATGGGAAACTGTTGCAAGGCGGCATCATCAATGGAGTGGGACGGAGAGGACTGGAGTGATTTGAAGTCGAAGAAGATGATGAGATCGAGAAAAGTGTTTGACGAAAGTGGTGGTGATGTGCTGAGTTTAGCGAAAGTGCAGAAATTGAAGCTTATGGGGTCGCTAAGAGCTTCTCCTGATGAGAATGGAAAGGTGAAGATAATGATTTCAAAGAAGGAGTTGGCAAAACTGTTGTCGGGGAAGCAACAACAGGTAAATAAGAAGCAAGCAGTGAGAGGTTCTGCAGAAGATGTTCTCCTTCGCTTAATGAAGGCCAGAGATCATGAATCTGGTCAGGGATTGTGGATGCCTGCTCTAGAGACTATTCCTGAGTCTAGTTGATTGAAGATGCCATCATGAATCTGTGGGAAAAAGCTTGCATATAGAAGGTTATCTGTGTCTGTAATTGTATAGAACAGCTAAGAAATTATATCAGCTAACATTTCCATCTAAAATTATAGGAAAGAGAATGCGGAACATGTACTTCTTATGAATAAATTATTACTTAATGTGTTATGCCATCTGTTTTCTATACTCTAGGTAAGTTATCTTTTCTGTTGTTTAGTTGCAGAGTTCCTTTGTAGAGCTTCTGTATATACCTTTGAAAGTAAATAATAGTTTTAGTCTAATAAGATAATAAGAGAATGATATTTGTTTCTCATGGTTCTATTTCTCAGTCTTTTCTTCTCTACATAACTTCTCTTATAATTGTCCACTAATTTTGCATCCTTATTATTATTGACTTTGGGATTTCAAATGATAAGATTCAAAGTCAAAAAATTAATAGCGCATAATAATAATATATTATAATGGCTTTAAAGTTAGTTTTTTTGGATAAAATACTTAAGTTCTTTTAAATACTGTGATACTTAGGTATGACATTTACATTTGTGGAAATGATAAATTATTATTGTAAGTTAACATTGTTGTTGGCAACGGGCATGGAAATTTAACTTGTTTTATTATGAAAATCATGCTATAAATTAAATAATATATGTATTATATTTTAATGGAACAATTGTTACTGGTGATGAAATGTCAGGTTAGCTTGGCTTACATTAAAATTCAACTTGACCAATCTAACTTAATTTGAATTCAACGTCTTCAAATTACCACAAGTTAATAGCATGTAGATTATTTGTGTTGGAAATTAATAGGAGAGAGTATTGAATTCAGTTCATATTGGACTAAAGTTTTCTTTGAAACATATTTAATTTAGTTTTAAATAAAAAAACAAATATATTGGACCTATATGTAGAAAAAAAGACTTATATGTAATTTTAATAATTATTTTTGTAATAGATTGTAGTTTTGTGCAATTTATTACTAAATTATAATAAAATTTAAACGTATTTTATTGAATTTCATTAATATTTCTTAAATGACAATAGATAAGTTTCGACAAGTGAATCTAAACTCATCCATTTATATTAATATAAATTCGATTTTTTTTTTCATTTGAAAATGTGCTTACCTAATGTAATTTATTTGACTTGTTAATTTTCATGGTTGTACTTCTCTGTTCACCGTTGATTGAACATCCATTTTGGGGGCTTTATATTATAAACTTTAAAACAATACTAATCATGGTTATGGAGAGGGTTAACGCTGGGTGAAGTCTTTTAATATATATATGAGAAAGGGGCGGATTCAATTTGAAACTCTAGAAGGAGAGATAATATATTGCAGATTAAAGTTTACTTATTACATTATGAATTCAATATATGAATAGGACAATTTTAGAGAAAGTCTTCATTGACCAGATCTCTTTGGATCATATTCATTCAAACTGCTGCTGATGTTTTAAACTGTTATAGTTGAGACATAACTTTTTGACGTGTAATTAACAATTCAGTTTCAGATGTGGTTCTTAACTATTATGGCTTGGACCCTTAAACATTTGGATTGGAGAACAAATGAATGAAACACATCGAGCATATTGTGTTTCACGTTATTTTAATTCTTACGGACCCAAAATGTCTATAAAAATAAGTGTGAACTATGCAGATTACATTCGTGTTTCTTAAGCCATTATCTTTTCCAAATATCCTTTCTACATTGTTTGCAGAACATATATACAGAGAAACTTGAAACTGACCGACTAAGAAGATGACTTGTATTCCTTTCTTACTTAATATCACTGATTGAAATATCTCTCACAAATAACATACTCTCTCATAGTTCTCTCTATCACATAATTATTTGTATATTTTCAAGTGAACATAAACATCTATAGTTCATAAACATCTATAAGTGAACAAAAGATTTGTACCTTTAAAGAACCTGAAAGCTACAAAGAAGTTATGTTGCATAAAGAAAAAGACAAGTAGTACAAAGTCATGTAAAAATAAATGAAACCCTTGTACACGTGAACCGCACCTTTGAATTGGTAAAGCTGCTTTAAGACAAGATAGCACTAAAAAATAAGTAAGTGTTCAAATTGAAATCAGAAGAAAATAACTCACAACTAAAGTAAAAGGCAAAGTTTTGGTTATGAACGGCCTTGGTTAGAAGAACAAGATTTATTTTGAGATATTTTCATCCATGATTAAAATATCTTCGGTTAGAGTTGTATTGGGTTTGACAACAAGTTTAAATTTAGAAATTGGTTAACTTGATATGAAAACAACCTTTATTCATGGTGACTTAAAGGAAAAGATTTATATGGAATAACCTTAAAGTTTTACAATAAAAAAACAAGAAAAAACTGATTTACAAATTGAAAAGAGCTTGTATAATAGTTCAAACGGAAATGTAAAAAATTTAATTTTTTTTTATGATAAATCACGATTATGAAAAGGCTTCTTTGGATCATTGTATATTTGTAAAAAAAAAAAATCTTTAACGTAAAATTTATTATTTTCTTGATGTTGGCGTATTAATTATTGGTCATAGCATGAATGGGACTCAAAGTTTTAAAAGAGAGTTAAACAAATTCTTTGCAATAAAGACCAGAATTTGGGTCCAACAAAACGGATCCCTGATATGTATAATAAAGGGTAAGGATACATCAATATCCAATTTTTTATTTCAAATCCATTCAACACCAATAAAAAAGTATTTTACTTTAAACTATAAAATTATTTAAATTAAGTAGGAAAAGTAAAAATATTATTTACCTATAGAAATATTATCTAATTCTTTAAAAAAGTGTAGAAAAATTAAGAGGTGATTGTGACGGAGAGAGAAGAAAAGAAGAATAGGACCCATAACTTGAATATGTTCATTTTGTTTTGCAATCAAAAAGATATGATACATCCCCTTTATTTGAAACAATAGTAGAAGCAAAAGATCATAAATGGTGGGAACATACACATGTTATTGCTTAAGACCATACTATTTTTGGTCAAGGAGCCATCTTTCCGGGATGCCATGCACGACAATGAGACCCCATCTACGTCTCCGTGTCCTCACCAGCAATTATATTATAAATTAATCAAAACTTCAACTTTCCAAAATCCACGGACAGTATTCGCATTATCCATTTCCCGATTATATATAATAATATAACAGAGCTTGACATACAACATACTCAAAGAATTTGAAGCAATTAATCTGTAAGGATGGGAAACTGTTGCAAGGCAGCTTCATCAAGCAAGGTGTTTGATGAAGGTCATCCGGAGAAGCTGATGGAAACACTGGGAGTTTCTCCTGACGCGAATGGGAAGGTGAAGATAACGATATCGAAGAAGGAGTTGGCAGAATTGTTGAATAAGCAGGAAGATGTTGATGGGCGAGCTTCTGCTGAACAAGTTCTTCTTCGCTTAATGAGAAAGGCGAGAGAAAATGATGGTGCTCACAGATTGTGGAGGCCTGTGCTAGAGACTATTTCTGAGCTTATTTGACCAGTTGTTCATCAGATCAATATCAAACTGCTCAAAGCTTTCATCAGTAAATCAGCAAGAAATGGAGCATAATTTTTCTTTCAAAACCTTTTCCAGTAAAATAAAATATATGTTAGTAGTATACATGTCGATAAATTATTCAAGAATACGTCTTCTTTCTTGGAATCTGTGTTTCACATGAATTTCATGGACGACACCGTTTTATTTATGTCATCTTTCGGTTGGTCAAAAAGAAAAAGGCAGAGAAATATTTCATCTGTTTTCACAATTTCTAAGATAATTAAAGTTATTTTTTATGGTACACAAGAGGCTTATGTTTTCTGATCAATGATTGAAGGGAATCATACCGAAAAGACTTATTCATTTATCATTATTAGAACAGGCCCAGCACTGTGCACTTGCAACGTTGGTGGCCCAATTCCTTTCCTGGCCCATATGGCATGTTAATCTGAAAGTGGGTTGCGTGCGTGGCATAACGCAGAAAAGAAATATCGAGAGAGAGAAAGATGAGACGGAGAGCGAGAGGCGATGAAGGTGGAAGGGAACGGCGACTCCCTCAACGGCGGCCTGAAGCGGTGGTGGCCGGAGCACCAGAAGAAGAAAATGTAGATCGGAAAACGGTAAGTAATGCAAACTGAATATTTCTTTATTCTGTTAAAAGTAATAAAGTCTGAATACATTGACGTTAAGGGAAAAAGGGGGAAGGAACCCTATATATACAGGATTCCATGAAAGGGGGGAAAAACCGAACAGACACACAAAATAAGTTAACTGTTGAAAAACAGTTAAGAGAATCAACAGTGATTCTCAATAGCCTCCCCTCAAGCTGGACAGTGTATGTTTACCAGTCCAAGCTTGGGAATAATGGTTCCAAACTTGACACGATGCGGAAATTTCGTGAAGATATCAGCAAGTTGGTCTTCGGACCGGACGGGGAGAAGATGTAAAAGGCGCTCCTGGAGTTTTTCACGAACCACGTGACAATCAAGCTCTATGTGCTTGGTGCGTTCGTGGAAACTTGGATTGTGGGCTATGTGGCGAGCCGATTTGTTGTCGCAATATAAAACAGGAACCCCAGATTCTTCAATTTGAAGGTCTTGTATAAGATAATGGAGCCACTGTATTTCGCATACAGTGGCAGCAAGGGCCCTGTATTCCGCTTCAGTGGAAGATCTGGAGACAGTCTTCTGCTTCTTAGATTTCCAGGAAATGAGTGATGATCCAAGAAAAACACAAAAGCCTGTGGTGGATCTCCTTGTGTTAGGACAAGTGGCCCAGTCGGAGTCACTAAAAGCCTTTAGTTGTTTTGGAGAATCAGCTGCAAAGAATAAACCTTCAGAGGGTGAGGACTTTATATATCTTAGTATATGTTGAACAGCTTGATAGTGATAATGAGTAGGTTTTTGCATAAATTGACTGAGAAGATTGACAGTAAAACATAAATCTGGCCTGGTATTAGTAAGGTAGAGTAACTTCCCTATCAGTCTTCGATATGATTCAGGATCAGTCAAATAGTTGTCCTCTTTGTATAGAGTGCTGGTGTCCTTTAGGAAGGGAGTAGAAGAAGGCTTGCAACCTTCCATCCCTGTTTCCTCAAGTATGTCCAGGGCATACTTCCTCTGACATAGATGAATTCCCTTCTTGGATCTTGCCACTTCAAGTCCAAGGAAGTATTTAAGTTCTCCAAGATTCTTAATACGAAACCTTTTGTGCAAAAGCTCCTTTATGCAGTTTATTTCTTCCATAGAATTTCCTGCTAACACAATATCATCCACATATACAAGTAGAGCAGTAAAACCAGTAGCAGTTCTTTTGGTAAACAATGAGTGATCGGATTTGGATTGACTGTAATTCACAGATATAAGAAAGGCAGATAACTTCTCAAACCACTGCCTACTGGCTTGCTTTAAACCATATAAAGACTTATTTAGCTTACAGACCAAACCTTCTTTACTAGTATCCATACCTGGGGGTAATTGCATATACACTTCTTCATTTAAATCTCCATGTAGGAAAGCATTATCAACATCAAGTTGGTGTAAAAACCAATTATTTGAAGCAGCAAGAGCAATAAGAAGTCTAACAGTAGTAAGTTTAGCTACAGGGGCAAATGTGTCAAGATAGTCTATTCCTTCCTGTTGGGTATAACCCTTGGCAACTAATCGGGCTTTATGTCTCTCAATACTACCATCCGCTTTGTATTTAATTTTGTACACCCATTTGCATCCTATGGGGAATTTTCCAGGGGGTAATTGAGTTAGGGTCCAGGTTTGATTTTCTTCTAAAGCTTTGATTTCCTTATCCATAGCTTCTCTCCATTCAGCCTTGATTTTAGCTTCAGTATAAGATTGGGGTTCTTTGTTATTAGTAATAGTCATGATGTATTTTGAATATTTCGCAGACAAATTGCTACAATTTAACACACTATTTATAGGATAGGCAGTTTTAAAAGTATTTTTAATGGATAAAGATTGATGAACCTGATGAACATAGTCTTTTAGATAGTCAGGAGTCTTTCTGAGCCTGTTGGATCTTCTGCTTATATGGTTCTCTTGATCTTCAGTGTCGTTGTTGTTGTCTCTGTTAGCAGAGGCTTGTTCTTGTCCTTCCTGGTCATCAGACTCGTTATTGCTATTTTCAATTAAAGGATAGGAGGAGTCTTTTAGAAGATCATTGAGAGATTCAGTTTTCTCTTCACTGCTGACATTGTCTTGTCTGTCTTCTTGCATGTTGTTGTAAGGAAAGACATTTTCATAAAAGATAACATTTCTGCTTATGAACAACTCTTTTGTATTTAAATCTAAAACAGTATAACCTTTGACACCACTCTTATAACCAAGAAAAACACCTTTTCTAGCTCTGGAATCAAGTTTGTTTCTGCTATTTTCAAGTGTAGAAGCAAAGCATAAACATCCAAAAACCTTAAGATCTATATAAGCAGGAGATTTGTCATAAAGCATGTCATAGGGAGTTTTATTGTTGAGAATATGTGAAGGCATTCTATTTATTAAGAAAACAGCGTGCCCAACAGCATATGACCAATAACCTTTAGGTATGTTTGATTGAAATATAAGACTGCGAGTAACATTAAGAATATGACGGTGTTTTCTTTCAACAATAGAATTTTGTTGAGGTGTTTCAACACAGCTGGTTTGATGATTAATACCATGAAGATTATAGAAACTTTCACATTTGAACTCAGGTCCATTGTCAGATCTGATGTTCTTAATCATTTTATTAAACTGGTTCTTGATTTTTATCACAAAATTTTGTAATAAATCTCTTGTTTGTCCCTTGTTGTTCATTAGGAAAATCCACGTATGTCTAGTGAAGTCATCAACAATCGTGAGAAAATATCTATGACCATGAACAGAAATAGTATTTAGAGGTCCCCATATATCACAGTGTATAGTTTCAAAACTTTCATTAGTAGCAGAAATACTCTTAGGAAAAGGTAACTTGTGTTGTTTGGCAAAGTGGCATGTATCACAAACAAAATTATCATCAGATTTGATATATGGAAAACTCTCACATATGTGCTTCATTGTTCTATGTCCTGGGTGTCCTAGTCTAAGGTGCCACAGGTTAATATCAACACTTTTACAAGAGAAAACACCTTTTGAGATATTGTTTTGAATAGATTTAGGTAAGACTTGTAGATAATAGAGCCCATTCCATGATTTAGCATATCCAATCGTCCTCAAAGTGTGATTTTCCTTGATCTGACAATGCTTAGAAGAAAAAGTTAGGCTGCAATTCATATCCTTGATAAGTCTTTGCACAGATATCAAATTAAAACAGAAATCTGGTATATAGAGAACATTGAAAATAGTAAAATCTTTGGCAAATTGTACAGTTCCAGCATGTTCAGCAATCAGTATAGTATTATTTGGTAGTTTTATAGAAATAGGCTTGATCTTGTAGAAGGTAATAAAATTGTTTTTACTGTGAGTAACATGGTCAGTAGCACCAGTATCAACAATCCAAGAAAAAATACCTTGTTCATTCTCAGTTTCATTTCTTTGAACCTGATTGATGTTGTGTGTGGGGATGTCATCAATTTTGTCTATCATTTTGAGGAGTTTTTGCATCTGTTCTGGCGTGAGAGAACTGAAATTGTTTCCATTACTGACTTTTTGAATTTTCTGGGTTTCTTCAGAATCAGTGTTGTTCTGACAAGCATTTGCACTTGACCATTCATTTCTTTTGTCTTCCTTCTTGTACCAAGGAGGATACCCATGTTTGGAATAACATTCGTCTATGGTATGATTCATTTTGTTACAGTAAGAACATTGTTTCCCATAATTGGGATTTCTTCCCCTTCCTCTGCCTTGACCACGGGAAACAGTTCCCCTTCCTTGGTTCTCAGCACTTCTTCCTTGATTTTTCCAATTCTGGTCAGGTTTCCATTGACCATTTCTTCCTGTAACATTAGCTAGAGTCTTAACCTCTGTGGAGATTTGTTTTTCTTGCCTTTCTTGTTGGATAATGAGAGAAAAGACACGGTTAACATTGGGAAGAGGATCCATCAAGAGTATCTGAGTCTTGACAGTGTTGTAAGAGTCGTTTAAACCTTTCAGAAAGCATATTACATGCTCAGCTTCTCTGTATTTCAAAGAAATTCTGGACAAATCGCAGCTACATGGAGTGGCACAAGTGCAAGTGGGTATAGGCCTTAAAGACTCAAGTTCTTCCCACAATATCTTTAAATCTGTGAAAAATTGACTCACCCCCCTATCACCTTGTCGAATAGAATGTATTTCTTGCAATAGGTCAGAGATTTTGAAGTAATCTCCCTTAGAGAACCTTTCTTTGAGTTCATCCCATAGCTCTTTAGCCTCCTCAATGTAAATCACACTCTCGGCAATGTGGGGGGACAAAGTTTTAGTTATCCAGGACAAAATCATAACATTGCATCTTTCCCAGGCGTCATAGGCAGGATCACTTTCTTGGGGTCTTTTTATGGAACCATCAACAAACTTCAGTTTATTCTTTGACAGTAAGGCTCTCCTTAAGCTCTTGCTCCAGGATGAGTAATTATTTTCGTTTAGCACTTGAGTGATCAGAGTGAGCCCAGGATTTTCTCCTGGGTGCAAATAGTAGGGACTGGCAGGATTGGTTGCTGGTTCAAATTGTTCCATGGTGGAATAAAGAAACCACCAAGAGGGCCCAAGAAAAAAAACAAGAACGATCAGAGTGATGAACGGAAGCAGAGCAGGCACTTAGACCTGCTCTGATACCATATTAGAACAGGCCCAGCACTGTGCACTTGCAACGTTGGTGGCCCAATTCCTTTCCTGGCCCATATGGCATGTTAATCTGAAAGTGGGTTGCGTGCGTGGCATAACGCAGAAAAGAAATATCGAGAGAGAGAAAGATGAGACGGAGAGCGAGAGGCGATGAAGGTGGAAGGGAACGGCGACTCCCTCAACGGCGGCCTGAAGCGGTGGTGGCCGGAGCACCAGAAGAAGAAAATGTAGATCGGAAAACGGTAAGTAATGCAAACTGAATATTTCTTTATTCTGTTAAAAGTAATAAAGTCTGAATACATTGACGTTAAGGGAAAAAGGGGGAAGGAACCCTATATATACAGGATTCCATGAAAGGGGAGAAAAACCGAACAGACACACAAAATAAGTTAACTGTTGAAAAACAGTTAAGAGAATCAACAGTGATTCTCAATAATCATTCTGGTCAACATGGTAAAATTTAATATATTGTTTTTTCTCACTCTTAAATACCAAGTAAAATTCTACATATATATATATATATGGACTCTAGTGTAACAATTATTTATTTGTGAAAAAGTCATTTGAAGAGATTTATGGAAAGACATATGTGTAGAAAATCATCCATGATTGATGAAACATATATACAAAATATAAAAGATAAGTCAGGTTTTCCCTTGCAAATGACAAGCTATGATTTTAACAAGCTATTAATTTAGCAAATCTTTAAGTAATTAATATTATAAAATATTCTCAAAATAATAACAATTTATTTGGCATAATAATATCTATCTACACATTTTATTAAACAATATTTTAACTTCTTTTCAATTAAAATGAATAAATCACTTCCTTCTCCGTGCATACTGGATATATAAACTCCATGTAAATCTCAATAGAAAATAATTTCTTTCACCATCTTAATTATAACTATGCCAAAATAAATAAATAAAATATTTATTAACAAATCGATTAGATATATATATTGATATTTATTTCCCATAAAATATGAGTTTAAAAAACTATGAAGTGACTAGTTTGGGTTTAGCAAAACCATCAAACACTAAGTACAAACTTGGGATGATCTGAAGAAATTAATTTTTATTAATAAGGTGGCATCACAGATAGACATATTTAAAGCAAAAAGGAATATATTATTAAATTAGAAAAATAGAAACAGCAATTTCATGCATTTAATAAAACAAAGTGACATAGAGTGACAGTCACTTTGGTCAGTGACTCCTAAAGATGCTAAATCTCATTTTCATTTCACACACTCACAACAAAACCTACCTATTTGGTCAATAAAGCCACCTTTTTGGCTGCCATGGACAACAATCAGACCCGATCCAGCTTTCCGTGTCTGAGCTCACAACTATATATATAATAACATCACTGTTCCCATTATCCAATATTTCCATTTACTATATATATATATAGCTATCATCAAAACCTCACAAATCTCTCATCACACTCTTCATTTTTTTTCTAAAATATATACGTACTAGCTTCGTTTGTTGATCAAAGACATCATACACTTGAACAGTTTTAAGCAATCATCTATCAAAATATGGGAAACTGTGTAAAACCTGCATCGTCAATGGAGTGGGACGGCGAGGACTGGAGCGATTTGAAGTCGAAGAAGGAATTTGGAAAAGGTGATGAGTTGAGTTTAGGAAAAGGGCAGAAGGAGAAGCTTATGCAAACGCTGAGAGTTTCTCCTGATGCGAGTGGGAAAGTGAAGATAAGGATATCAAAGAAGGAGTTGGCAGAACTTTTTGATAAACAACAACAGCAGAGAGCTTCTGCAGAACAAGTTCTGCTTCGCTTGATAAAAGCCAGAAATGATGATGCTGGTCACAGATTGTGGATGCCCATGCTAGAGAGTATTCCTGAGGCCACTTGATTAATTCCTCAAGGCTTGCATGAGAAGGTTTTTCTATACAGTGATTGTGTTGTATATAGAAAAATAATAGATAGAGATTGATAGGATTTGTGTTTCAGTTGGTTATCTCTGCTTCTGAATATAGGTACTTGTGTTTGAAACCATATCAAAGTTAAAAGTTTCCTTTTGGTGATGAAGCCGATTAAATTGTTAGTAATTAATCTAATTGTTTAATTTCTTATATTAGGTGTTAGAAATAGACTTTAAGTCTAACTCAATTTCATAAAATCAGTTTTTAGAGTGAGGATTATACCCAGTTATAAATTATGAATTGATCTTATATCTAGTCAATGTGGAACTTTCACGTATTAAAAATGAACTTTAAGCCTAACTTGTACGACGAGATTTGCATCCACTTGTACACTATGAATTGATTTTATCTTTAAACATTATGTGTAGAATATATTTTGTTTCGAAATCATTAACCTATGTTTACTATGAGAATAGTTCCAAGCATCTTTTTTTAGAAAAGGTGTTGAAAGTTCTACAAGTCAAATTATAATATATAAAAGAGAGTCCAAATCTCACTTTACAAGTCGATTTTGTGAGATTGAATTAGACTTAAAATTCACAATCGAGTAAAGTGAGTAAACAATTAATCTTTTTGTAACTAAGTCTTTTGAATAAATTCTATATAGAAAACTAAAATAAATCAATAATTGAGTCAAGTGTATAAAAACATATATATATATATATATATATATATATATATATATATATATAGATAATAAAACTGAGAGAACATATATGTATTTATTTTTAATGCAGACGCAGCATTCATGAACAGCTTCATTTGGAGATAAGATAGCAGTAAAACAGAAATATATGACCTGGTCGACTTGGCACACTCGGGTTTTGGTGTTTGATATTATTATTATATGACGAAACTTTTGCAGTTTTGGTGTGTAGAGGGACTGCCGATTACTTATTCAATTAATAAATTAATTGTTAGCAAATCGTGAAACCCTCAACTTTAAAAGAATGGAAATAATTGCGTAAGTTTATCTCCATTTCTATTTGAATTAACAAAGCTTATTATTATACAAATACAACACTGTCAGTGATGTTGCAAACTTTGAAAACACTGTTGATGACAAAATATATAGATAAAATATTAACACAAAGCATAATTTATTTTGAAAACACATTATTATATATCAGTACAGATTTAATTTTTTTATATGGACAATATAGTTTACTTTTAAAATAAATATTTTAGAAGTAAAAAACATATAGAAAGACAAATACGCTTCCCCCATCTAATTTATTTTAACAATATGAAATCAAAACAAAAGCACACTAAATGAGAAAATCAAAATATAAAAGTTGAGGTTAGAATAATCAGATTTTATAGATTCGAATCTAATTAGACCAATTAAATATAATTCAAATTTATATTCGAACTTTTAATTTAATTAGTTAGTCAATTTGAGTGGTTTAGGTTAAGCATTAATTCAGTCCGATTGCAAATTTATACTAAATTAAAATTTTTAATGAAGAAATTATTTTTATTTTAAATAGGGTTAAATATGTTTTTAGTCCCTAAACTATTGGTCGTTTCTGGTTTTCGTCCCTCTTTCAAAATAAGATACAATTTGGTTCTCATTCTTTTAGAAACTTTGTTATATATATATATATAGATAGATAGATTACTACTTAAATTAAAATATATATTGGCCAAAGCCATTTGTTTATGTTAGTTTAAAATTAAAAGAATTACAATATTTGATTTAACAATATTTTTAAGATTTTATTAAACTAAACAAATATATATTCTTTTATTATGAAATATATATTTTTATTATACTAATGTCATTTTCTGAAATATGTTTTGGTATTTTAAAAACTGACGTCCAAAAAAAACCAATCTAAAACCATACAATATTCTGGGTGGAAGATGGGTCCAAGAGAGAGAAGGGGAGAAAAGGTGAGAAACACTAAAAAAAAGTCGTGTGTAAGTCTACCGTTAGCCACGTCATCACATTTTTAACGGTGTTAGTTTTCGAGGACTAAAACCAAAGTTTCGAAAAGAATGAGGACCAAATTGTACCTTATTTTGAAAGAGGGACGAAAACCAGAGACGACCAATAGTTTAGGGACTAAAAACATATTTAACCCTTTTAAATAAATGACATAAATATAGTGAATATTTAAATAAAAGATAAAAAGCAATCAACTATGATTTTATATAATTTATTACTACTAAAGTTTAATAAAATAATATCCTATTAAAAATAAAATTTAAAATTTTATTTTATTCTAATTTATAATTTACAAATTACCTTTGAAATTTTTTTAAAACAATATTTTTTAATATAATGTTTAAGATTATCATTTCTATTTAATAAAAAACTTTGTTTAGGTCATAAATACATTATTATTATTATTATTATTACTATATATTATAATAAAACATTTACATTTACATATTAATAAAACATTTACATTTTATTTATTATAATAAGGAAATTAAGAAATAACCATATGGAAACTATCACTCTGACGATAGCAAAAAATTATTAACCAACCACGTGTGGAGTTTTTGTTCTGCGCAAGGTTGGTGTTGGAAAGAAAGTCCAACAGAGATAGATCCAATCCAACACTCTTCACTTTCTTTTCTCTCTTTCTTTTGTCTTTTTCGTTTTTTGTTTTAAATAATATATTAAAGGCGACAACATTCGTTTCCTCGCCATAGCCACAAAAGTTACAGTTTTTGTCGTTCATTATATCCATCCCATTTCGCCCCCATAGCCCTAACCCATCTGTGAGTTTTCCATGCTTTCTTTTACGCTGCATTTTACAATTTTCCTTTTCTGCGATGTTCGAGAATCAAATTTATTTTTTTTATTTTTGCTACTCTGTAAATCTGTTCCGTTGCTATTTTAGGGGTTTGATCCAAGTTAGAACAACTGCTCCTGCATTCGCACTAGCTTACATGTTATTACACATGCATTATGAATACCTTGAATCCAACAACTATTTTCTACAATGTTATTTTAATTTCAGAGCGTATATAAGTTATTTAGAAATTGTAAAATTTAATAATTCTTGCGTATGAACCATTGCCATATTGATCTCATTTAAATGATAACATCGCTTAACAACTGTTAAAATATTGTGAGAATGTCTCTGCCCTTGAAGTTTTGAATTGTTTTGTCTGCTGCATAAGAAAACAATGTTTAACTTTTCCCATTAGGAAATTTGTTTGTTCAGGTGCTGAAATACTTACATTTTCTTTTCTTTCTTGTTTTTTTTTTCAAAGGAAGGAATTAGTGTTTCTGGGCAATCATACTTTTCTTTTAAATTCACTTGTTGATTTTATCCAGCATTACGATTAGGGAATGTTGGAAATCAGACATACTTTATTTGGTCAAAGAATAACATTTCTCTCTTTTTCAGATATATTTTCTAGAGAGAACTCTGTAATTGGCATTCTGGAAGATGAACCAACAGAATCATGGATTAGGTACTCCTTTAAATGTTCCAGTGAAACGAAAACGTGGTCGACCAAGAAAAGAAGGAAGTGCAGTTCAAGGGGAGAATGTAGCTGTAATTCCTGATTCTGACAATGTGTTGTACTCCAGCCAAACAACTGGTACAACTAATGATTGTGACGATGAAATGGTAGGGAAGTTAGTTAGTGGTGTCATTGAAGGAACTTTTAATGCTGGATATCTTCTTAATGTTAAGGTAGCAAACACTGATGCTGTTTTAAGAGGCCTAGTGTTTGTACCAGGTCACTTTTCACCTGTTTCTGTAGAAAACGACGTGGCTCCACATGTCAAAATGATCAAAAGGAAAGAGATTCATATTCCAGTTGTTAACCCACATGCAGAGATACATGGCTCTTCTGTTCCCTCATCGGTACAATTCAACAAACAACCTTTTGAGCCAGAATTACGGGTACCTGTGTCTGAAGAGCTAGTGCCACCAACTGATATTCATTCTAGCATCTCAGAAGTACCTGAGAATCAATCTGCCTCTACTTTGATAGCCATTTCAATTTCCAGTGGAGGAATTCCACAGGGGACATCTGAACCTAGACATGTGAATCAGTCCACGTCTATCATGTCAGAGTTTGATCATGACAAAACGATCAAACAAGATGAAACACTTCATGAACTTGATGCCTACACACAGGTAAAAGAATCTGATATGGATGGTGGAGAAACAAAAGACTCAGAAGCGGCATCTGAACTCATCAACCTGGTTCCATCAATTGACAACACCAATAAGGAGATCGGAACTGGACAGCAGGTTGTTCCTTGTGTACATCATCTGAATGAGGTGGTTCGTGGAGAACCAAATATATCAAATATTGAATTCAACCTGATCCCTCTATGTACTGAACCTGAAGTCTCGCCATCTGAACAAACTAGTAAAATTGTTAACTACTTCGAGGAGAAGCAGGAGTTGCCAAAAACTGATGTGCTAGAAGATACAAAGGCAGAGCTTGCAATTGAGACTTTAAGTAATGTTGACAGCTCAAATTCTAGTGGAAGACCGAATACTGATGTCGATATTCCTGTTGTGGGATCAAACCATGCACTTGTGGCCAGCGAACCTGAATCCATGCCATCTGAAGGGATTGGTAAATTTGTTCCTTCTGAGTCCAAATTTTCATATGAAGGACATGATTTGTGGGGGAGGAGTGGTCCCCAGAACCATAGCTCTTTTGGAGACATTAATACAGTGGATTTCAATCAACCTACTGAAGCTTTAGCTAATCCAATGGAATATGACAAACAGATTGGATCAGGCACTTGAAAATTTTAGCTGGAAAATATGGAGAAGGTTGTCTAGCATAGTTGGAAATTAGGCTGGAAAATAAATCGGGTCTGTAGACATGTAGATCTATAGTTTCAAGTCTTAATCTTTTTTGAGTCACAATCTCTGCTTTACTTTCTGTTTTTGCTGCCACATTTCCTAATAAATGAGTTTCCTTTTCAACATTGTTTTTGGTCTGTCTTTACGTAATCTTACCATTTGTTTTTAGTTTAATCTTGTTACTGAGCTCTTGGTATGCGAAGAAATATAACTTGTTGCCAGTTGGTCCTGCAAATTATGAACTCTTCACTTGTATGAATATCAACAATTGGGTCAGTGTTTGGCTAAAAGTAGCATTGTTTATGGAGATACTTTTGGTAAGAACAAAGAGAAAGTGAGTATGAAAACAAATATTCTAATTTATAACTTTGAGGTTCTGCTATGGACAAAAAAATTACGGGTGAAACTTTGTAAAGCGATATCCTGTACCTCAACAGAGGCAAGAGAAATATGCATTGTCATTAAAAATACTCGCTATTTCGCGAAGGACAAATGTAAAAATTCTTCAAAAAACATCAGCTTAAATTTATGTCAATCAACTTTTCTATCAATGTAAATTCACCAAAAATACTTCATTGGAACTTATAAAATGACACCTTGCACCGAGAACAAACACTACAAAAGCGTTTAGATTTCGGTTAATAAATTAGGGTAGATTAACCTCAACAGAAAAAAAAATACCATTAATTGGAAATATGTATCAATTATATTTACGCAGATTTCAATGAGAACCAAATTAATTTAAATGTTTCAACTAAAATCCAAATACACTACCAACGAACGTAAAACACGAGACTAATTATCTGTTTTTCAAAGGTTGAGCAATACATTTAATTTTCATTAGAATACTACTATCATTTGACAAAACTCAACCTGTTTTCATTGTGAAGTATCATCCAAAATAATAAATTCAGGTGATCTCTAAAATATTAATCATTTATTAAAATATTTAATTATTTAATTTCAATAACATTCAACACAAACTATTTTTCATAATTTGTAAGATCGCTTCGGTGATTTTTTTAATGCAAAAAAGTTAAATTGAAGACCAAAATTCATTTTGTCAATAGATGCAACTAGATGACATGTAATATGTTCAGAAATGCAACATTCCTTCCACCATGTTATCAAATTGTTAGCATTTATCATTTTTTATGTTATTTAAAAATTCATTACACACTGCATCTCTCTTTCACGCCAGAGCAAGCTCAATACGCGACAATGCATCGTACGCTACATACACAATATGCCACCCGCTTAATATTCTGTATTACAAATAATTAATAGGAGTATCAAATGTGGAAGGGTTCACCAGATGCATAAACATCAAGGTACTCAGCAAGCAATATTTAATGGGTACAAAATAAAAGTTCGCATAGAATGTTTAATGCTAATAGCAATGATAGGAAGGTAAAAGATGAGCCAAGTTTGTTCTCAATGAGACAATTAGAGTAAGAACCAAAACGAGTATCATAGATAGGATAGGATTACAGAAGAAAACGGAAAATTGGGGCAGAACTTGCTTAGCTATATCCTATTTGCTGTTGTTGCTGAGGAGGTTGGTAATTTGCGTAGCCCGGATAACTGCCATACATATTGGGATCTTGTCCAGCAGGAGCATAACCATAATTTTCATAACCCTGCGCAGCATATCCATAGTAACCACCACTGCCATTCCACTGATTTGCATCTGGTTGGGCCTGAGTCATCCACGAAAACCAAAATTCATTATAAAAATCAATTAACAAGGATAAAGCATAACAGAATGACCACAGTTCAGTAACATTGCTTACCTGTTTGTTTGAAGGACTTCGGCCCCATGAAAGCCGAACATTTTGTCCACCCAAAAGTGTGCCGTTTAAAACCCGCAAAGCTTCTTCTGCACAGCTCCTGATGCATAAACACGAAAAATCACGGCACAATCAGAGGACACTGCATTTAGACAAGTTAACAAGATAAATATAAATTACTTCAATGATTAAATTACCTGTCCGCAAATTGGACAAATCCACATCTCTTGCCAGCTGGAATCTTCACGTGAACTAACTCTCCATACTGCCCAAAAACTTGTCTCAAATGGTCATCGGTAACATTAGGATCCAAATTGCCGACAAAAATCTGCAATTAAACTAGGGTCATGAACAAGAACAAAGAAGAGCAGTTTCTATATTGCAAAGAAGTACGCACAGTTGTATTATTTGGATCATGCTCGTTCTGTGCCCCTTGAGGATTCTGATATGATGCTGCATGTTCAAAGTACAAGTAAAAAGATGGGTAACATTATTAAACAAAAATTCTGGAAGCAGTCCGCGGAAAAAGACACCAAAAAAAGATAAAGACAAAATACTTTGAGTTTTCAAAGACAAAAGGCACATCCTTTTTATGGAGGTACGAATTTTCAACATAATGTTGATACATTCAGGATGAAATTTCAAATATCCCATACTCAACTCTATACGATTCATTCGATAAACATGCAATTATATATACCAATTCCACAAGCAACAAATTACAGGTGCCTTAGCATGCACCACAAACTTTCGCCACACTACACTATTAGAAATGCACCATCATTCAGAAGCACAAAATCTACCTCATTTTCAATTAACAAGTACATGTACAGGGGAAAATAGCAATTTGAGAAGCAAATAACATGCCCAGAACCATAAATATTAAAATATGGAAAAACTATTCAATGACATAAATATGATCAGAAATTAAAAAAAAAACCATGGATTCAGATAATTTCATGAGAAAATTCATCAGAAAGGGTTACAATGCAAAGGGAATGTAGAAAATGATGAAGTTTCCCTCCCTCTCTCTAACTATCCAAATATGATAAAACATTCTGACATGAACAAAATCTGACATTGAACTAAATCATGGATTCAAATAATTCCATGAGAAAATTCAACATAAATACTTGTCAATACACTGCAACGGTAAAACTATTGGCCTTACAGAATGCAAATACTACGGACAATGTGACAAACAAAATGGACACCAGTCTCTCTCAATGAGAATGTCTCCCTATCTATCCATCTATACATACATACATACATATATTATATATACACATATAGTTTCTTGTAAAAATGATAGTATTTAAGATACACACACATCGTGGTTTGTCATATAAACTAAAATAAGAATGAACTAGGAAGCTGTCAAATGCTTGTTACACAATATAGAAAACTTCACAAGTCATTTAACATTTTAATATATATATATATATATATATATATATATATATATATATATATATATAGTTTCTTGTAAAAATTATAGTATTTAAGATACACACATATCGTGGTTTTCCATATAAACTAAAATAAGAATAAACTAGGAAGCTGTCAAATGCTTGTTACTACACAATATAGAAAACTTCACAGGTCATTTAACATTTTGACATTTTAATAGATTGGTTCCCAAAGAATTAAGTAATAGAGTAAATTATAACTTCAACTCCAATGGGTCTTCCAAAAGGACTAAGCAATATAGAGTAAATTATAACTTTAATAGCATATGTGCTGAGAAATTTAGAAAGAATGGCGACAGACCTTGCCTTGTGACAACAAAAAATGGAAAACCATCTGGCAGAGTGCATTTCTACAAAACCAAAGCACTAACCACCGTATCCCAAGGTATTCCTTGTGAACTAGGTTGGAAACTTGAATTAATAGCGACAGATAGATGAAGAAAAGAAAGTAGAAAGTACAAAAGACTTCCTAAAGAAGGGAAAGCTAAAACAGAAACTCAAAGATACAGTTCTTTAAGTAATGTCAAAGGAGTAAAGCTAAAGGAACAAGGAGCAAGAATGGAGGACGGATATGAAAGTAATTTGAATAGTTGCATAAGTAATTTGGCTAAAAAAGCCAAGCAACAAAATGAAAAGAAAAGAAAATATACGTAATTAGAGGCAGAAAAGAAAATGCCACAAAAAATAATGGGCAATACATAAACAGATAACTGACCTACACAAGGCCATGGACTAAAATGGTAACCATTTCAGCTGAAATCAGTTCCAGGCTCCGAGATGACAGAGCCTCTTAGCACCCTGCTTTGAGACAATGGGAGTTCTATAAGATTTTATTATTTAATATCATTTACTTAGCCCAAATTTTTAAAGGAAATTACAGGAAGAAATGTGTTTGGACTGCAATTCTTCAAGAGTGTAACTGAAAAGAAATGTAAATTAAAACATCTGGGATACACACAAACTAGATAACTAAAGAATTAAAGAACTGAATCCAACCAGTAGTATAAATGTATCAATATTCAATAACAGACCAAAAGTATGCATCTGAAAGAAAAACAGATCTAAATTATATTTAAGCAACACATTGGCAGATATTTGCATCAAAATGACAAGTACAAGACAACTATGAAAGAGACATACCTTTTGGCTGGGACTGGGTGCTAGGATTTTTATTAGAGGCAGGTCCAATTCGCATGGGTCTTGTTGAACAAAGAACCCCTTGCATTTCAGTCATAGCCCTAACCTGTTCACTCTCATCTCCAAACCTAACAAAACCATAACCCTTTGTACGACCAGTAAGCCTATCAATTACAACTTTGGCACCCTTAACGGAGGGATACCGAGCCCGAAATGTCTCTTGCAGAAGATAATCTGTAACATCTGCAGCCAGGTCTCCAACAAATATAGTGTGATCCGGGCTGTCATCATGACGCCTGTCCCCTGCACTAAACGAAGCCCAGTTCAATCTGAAGTTCTGACCACCATTTGGCATAATGGTTCCGTTGTATGTTTGAAGGATTCTCTCCGCACCAGCACGACTGGTAAATTCAATAAACCCATATCCCTCCGATTGACTAGTTTGTTTGTTCCGAATGACTTTAACCGAAGCCACCTGCAAGCAAATACCATATTTCAGTAACCAACATTCAGAATCACCTTGAAACACCAACAAGCTTCTAAACATTAGTTTTACTTGCTTACATGCAATAACATTCATCTGAACCAATCAAATCTGCCCCAGAATATGCAATCATCAAAAACTCAGATTCATAATTAAAAAAATAATATATTAACAACAGAAAACGCAAATCTCTATTTAAAATCTCTGAAATCTACACCTTTCAAAAGAATACATCATATTTTTTCCACATAATTTATTTATAGGATCGACAGTATTTGCCCTCGCAAAAAACAAAAGATTAATTTGATGTCAACATATTCTAAATCTAACACCACACCATAGTAATTTCAAGTTAAAATCTAACCAAGATTCCAAAAATCAAAAATAAAATTCAAAGATGTGTAGGGCGATTTGAAAAGGGAAAAGCGAAAATAAGGAAAAGCACAGATACCTCGCCTGTATGTGCGAAACACGTGTAGATGTAGTTCTCGTCCATCCAGTACTGCAAATCACCGATCCAGAGGGTTCGGACCTCATCGGCGCTGGTAGGCTGCGGAGGAGCCACCGATTGCGGAGGAGGCTGGGCAGATGGGGCCCACATCTGAGGGGGCTGCGGCTGCGGCGGCATCATCATGTAGGGTTGTTGCTGTTGCTGCTGTTGTGGATATTGCTGGTTGGGTTGTTGGGCCATGCCGGGTCCTGGCTGCATCATCTTCTTCAACCTCAAAATTCTCCAATGGACAAGCACAGCGAAAAAAAAGATAGAGAGAACCACAGAGAGAGAAAGAGATCAACCACAATAATGAATGTGAGACTGTGCTTTTAAGAGTAGTTGAGACCCAAACCCTAACCTTGTGGCGTGTCCTTCTTTCTGTCTCTCAACACGGATATTTATTTACCTTTTTTTTTTTAATTATTATTATTAATATCAATATTTTTATTACAACTAAATATTTAAATTTATTTACTTATTTACCCGTGAAAATGTATTATAATTTTTATTAATTTTTTACTAATAAAATTCTTATTATTATAATTTTTAAAGAAATATAATAATTTTAGAATTTATTGTAAATAGTTATTTTAGTAATCAAATTAATAAAATAATTATTTTAATTTTAAAAATCTCTTCAATAATATAATATATAATATATAACGCACATAATATAATATAGATAATCAATTTAGAAAGAAATACAGTAGGAACTTATTATTGATGAAAATATTGATATCTATATTCTGATGATAAATAAAAGTCATACAAGTAAATAATAAAAATCATTTATTTATTTATTAAATTGTTTATGTTAGTAAAAAAAAAAAATAAGCAATGAAGTTTTGTTAATAAAAAGATGAAGTAATACAAAATCAAAGTCAATATAATCTAGTAAAAGGATTTTTATGAAGATTTGTATGTTTTTTTGAAAAAGCTTAGGTAAATAGATTTTTGTACAGAACTTAGTACAGTCTTTGATTTTTTTTAGGATAATGATACTTTAATAATATTTTTTGACAACATTTTAATATCATTTACGTGTCATTCTATGATTGGTTCAAAATTACTCTAAAATCAATAATAATAATCATAAACACGACTAATCACAGAATAATGATGTTAAAATATTGTGAAAAAAATGTTGTCAAAGTATCATTATTTTTTTTTTATCTTTTGCTTTGAAATTGTTTTTAAATAAAAAATATTTTGCAATAATCAGTTAATTACTTAGATAATTGATTATTAAAAAAAATTAAAATGTTAAAAACTCTAATTGGATTGTTTAGAAATCTATTAAAAACAATTAAAGAAGAATATAATAAAAGTTTTATAGAAAAAAAAGTTGTTAAAAACATGTATGTTATTAAATCTAAGAATAAAAATAAAGAACCTAATTTGCTACAAAAACTTGTAACATTGCAAAAACAAGGGTCTTTCAATCCAATTATGAAAACTTTTTTCAACTCTTACCACTTAAAATTCAATATTTATATAAATTTGTTTGTAATTTTACTTTTAAATCTTGACTCGTCCAACAAATATACCTAATAAAAACACAGAAGAAATATAAATATCAATTTGTTGAATTAGTCTAATGAGTATTTTTATTTGTTATCGAATTCACAAATAATACTAAATCAATTCAAAATAAATCATTAAAAATAAATTATACAAATATATCTATTCTTAATATTCTACCAATTTGCAAATTTCATTGCTTAATATTAAAAATTAAATACATTTTACCTTTTCAGAGTTAATATAACTACTAAGTTTTATGTTTTTTAATATGAATTATATTTTGAATTTGAATTACTTAAATTTTATTACTTTTTTGCCAATTTTATCATTGAAATTTCAAATCTATATATTTATGTTAACTTTAAAATTATATATATTTCATTTTTTTATTTATTGGATGTCAATTTAATAATTTGTGATTATGTATATGATAATAATAATAATTTGTGTTCTGGTAAGATTAAAAGTTAAACCATGTTAAATTTTTGAAGGATTCGCGAAAGATAATAAATATCGAATGTACAAAAATTGTTAAATAATAATTTGAAGATTTTTTCATTATGTCATGTGATAAGTGTTGTGTTATGTAGTTTTTTTTCACAAATTTTAGATCATAAAGTAGTTTTAAATGGTAAAATAATTCGAGTTTTCAAAACGAATCATTCCAAATTTTCATATGTTTACGTTTTATTTAATAATCATATTTAAAAAAAATTAAAATACCCTACAAAAGCAATACTTCACGTAAAAAAAACATATCTTTTTTTTATTTTCAAAACATACACCATTAAAGTCCCATATCCCAAATCAATCATCACACAATTACTAAAATCATAAATATGATTCATGCTTCTGACAACACATAATAATTCAAATATTTATATACCGTAAGTACTTTAATAAATACCAAAACCATGACTAAGTTAAAAAAATATACAACTTCCAAGTTTTCAAAATATTTTAAAAAATATATTTGCCTTTTATATACATAATATTAGAGTTGTCAAAATGGGTTACAACTTGTAATTTAATTCGGTCCATCACGGATTCGAGCCGGGTTAGGTTTGAAAAAAGTATTTTTTATGCGGGTCAGATTTCAGCGGAATTAAGTGAGTCAGTGAGTCAACCCGTTTACCTACCAACCCGTGGTGGGTCGGGTCAGGTTCGAATTCTTTTGGCTCGCTAATAAATGAGTCAGATTGGATTGATTCACTAAGTGACCAATCCATGATGAGTTGGATTGAGTCAGATCGGATGACCCGTTTTAACGGCTCTGCATAATATATTATAAATCTTCACATAAAATAAATCAAATCCCAATTTCCAAATTCCACACTTTAACTTTCTATTACTATTCACATAATTTGAAATTGACTTTTAAATACAATTACATAATCATATTTGGTTTAGAAATAAAAAGCAAATATTAAATCCACACATTTTTGTACTTTCCAAAACTTAATAATAAATGTATATCGAATATTTTAACGCCGAGAAAACACTACTATGATGTGAAATAAAAACAAAATTTATTTATTGTTATATATAATATACACTATACAATTTTAAGAAAATATCACCTTAACACATGTATATATTTATAGATATATAAGTTTTGTAAAACAAACAACAATTTCATCCAATACTATACCAGAAAGAAAATTAATTAATTCTCTTTACCTCTTAAAGACTTTTACCCTAATTTCTCTCTCCCTTTTGTTTTTAACATAACTTAGGAAAGAATCACCAAACAAATCTCATTTCTTAACCACTTTAATTTTTAAAAATCAACTCATCTACTCGTTTTTTAAGAGATTTGGTTTATAAAATATTTTTTTTAAATGACTAAATTGATTTAAAGTGATTTAATTTTCATATTTTGTATTAGAGGGAGGAATGAATTAATAAATATTTTTGGAATATGTTAAGATAGAATTTGTTCATCCCATATCTCGACATGAAAATAGCACGACTTTGCTCACACAAGATGGTAAATTCTTACCTGCAACTTCAAGTAATTCTTTGTTCTTTAACTTTACACTCATTTCTCTCTTTCCCTTTCCTTTTTTTTCTTCTTTTGCTCTCTCTGTATGTATAACTGACATATCTTCTAATCAAACTCCACCATTACACTCAATAATAGTGATATTAAATTTATGAAAATAATTTTATCAAAATTTTCTTTCTACATTTAAAAAAAATATATCGTCAATCTTAATCCTCCTCTAAATTGCTCTCCTTAGTTAGAAACAAGAAATTTGGAAGAGAGGTTAAGATTGACTTGGCTTAGTGAGAAAATATCAAATTGTATTTATTCATATTCTATTACGCTTATTTTGTATTGAGGTTGATATTTGTATATCTTCACAGCTTAATTTTGCTTAAGAATTTTCTATTACATAGTTATTTGGTTTCAATATTGATAAATTACATCCATTTTGGTTAAATATATTTTCTTTTATTGGTATAATATCTATAAGAATTTTAAATTTTCCTTTTTCCCTTAATCATATAATTCATCACAGTTCATGAATGTGTCTAATCAGAGGAAACCTGCTAACAATTATGTATTTGTTGCTGCCATAAAGTTTGGTTTTATTTTTAAAGTTGCTATTGGTTAATTTCGTTTTTTTACTCACAAATAATACACTATTAAAAAAATATTGATCAAGAAAAACGGTTTTGTGATAATGTTTAAAACTAATTTAATGGTTAATAACTATTATAAAAATAAGAAGAAAAAACAAACATCATTGTTTTCTTAAAAACATTTCATTAATTATAAGAAACCAAAATTATTTACAATTATTTAAAAATAAAACATGTAATAGTTCATAAAAAAGTGATGTTAACACTGATAATTCGTATTTACATGATAAAAAGAAGAAATTTACTTGTTTTGTCATAGATTTTGAATTTATAAACAACCTTAGTTAGAAAAAGTAAGTGTAGACGCAATAACTTGAGGTATACCTATGTGTCAATGAACTTTACGGGATTTTTTTCAAATCAATAATTTAAAGTCTGAAAGTTCTATTATTATAGCCTACCTGGTTTTTTTTCCATGAGTTTTTTGGTTAGGTCATTCTTTGTTTGTTTTTTATTTTAATGATATTTTTATGTGATGATAGTAGTGATAACCAAAATGAGGTATAATTAAAAAAAAAGAAACACTTCTTTTATTCTCCTTTTTTTCTATTAAGACTTATAAAACAACTCTTTTCATTTTCTCTACCATTTTTAAAAAGCATGTATTTTTGAAAACAATTATGCAGAAAACTCAGAAAGTTGACTGTTAAGGTTCTAACCATTGTTTGCTTTCAGTAAGTTTAAAGAAAGCTGATTCCAATATCCACGAGATGAGGATAGTATGTAATAAATACAGGAGAACAGATCTTAACCTCCTCTTGCATCTGTTTAAGAAAAGCTTTTCATGCCCTTGTTATCAGTTTAACAATCTCAGCAGCCTCCTTCAATCTTCTCTCTCTGTTTTCTTTGATAACCAGGTTAGCAGCCCTAGGATTTCTGTATTTCAACAAAACAATTGTAATCAACAAACATTGCATTTTTTCAGAATCTAACAAAACAACTAAAGTCTGACCTTTTCTCGTAAATTCCCTTCCGTTTAAGGTCCTCGACAAGGCCGTGCAATCGTTTTAGCAGAGCAGGGGACTTCAAAATCGCCTCAACGCCTTTGCCAGTTGAACATATCTTCTTCAGAAGTTCAGAAGCAATGAAGTAACCCTCGTTTTTATTCCTGGAACAAGTTATATATAAAGTTATAACAGGAATAGAATAAGAATATTGTACATCAACTTCAACGGCTAACTACAACTCTACTTAAACAACCTCAATAATTCCATCACAATTATCTGTACAGAACTACGACTTTGGATCAACACTTGTAGAAGATGAGGATAGCGGGCGAGATTTCGGAGAGTTGACAAAGCATGCTTTAGAACCTCCTGATCAGGTATACTCCGGCTGACTGTTTGAATCAGCCGCAGCAAAGTATCAATGGCCCCGGCAGCCACAAGTTCTTCACAACATTTCTGAGAGTGCCCTGTAGCCATGTCTGTGAAAAAGCAGAAAAACAAACGAGAAAAAGTATGTCAGGTCAGAACTTATACAATGAACTGCTATTTGAAGTGAAGAACGAATGCGGGTGAAACTGCATCATCACTTGGACAACAGATTGAACGAAGGGAATTAGTAGAATTTAAATCACAATACAACTAACGGCTCTTTTAAGACCTCGGGCCACCCCTTAATAAAATATAACATACCACTGTTTATTCATTCGCGTCAGGCGTATTATTAGAATTAGAACACACATTTGAGGAAATTATACTGCATGTTTGAGACGCCGTCTCAGAAATAACAAAGATAGCAATAAAATCTAGATTAAGTAATGTAAGAAAATCTCACCCAATATTGAACAAGTATGAAGGATGTTACTAAGACTCTTCATATTGAGTAGCTCCGAAAGCGCTGCCAAGAGTCTGTTTATGAGACGCTTGCTGTCATCCACATTTCTGGCAGACTTCTGCATTCTCAAGCGCAAATCCAACAACTGTTCTTTCGAAACTTTGCGTGCATGGTAACCTTTCCAGTAGGACTACAAAAGTTTAGACAAAAAGAAGGAAGATTAAGAAAAAGGGAAAACCTAATAAAAGAAAACTAAATATCGATGAAAATTTGGTTAAAATAATTAGTCACATCAATGATATCATAAAGGATTTCATTGATCCATCTACTAGTGAAACAATGTATCATAAAACTAAATGTGATGTGAAAGTGGGAAGTAAAACGAAAGAAGAATGTTACCCTCTTTAGTGTAAAAGACAACATAATGTTATCCCACCCACCCAAAGAAAAATACTAAAGAATTACAGGGTAGTACAAAACACTATACTTGGATGACAATAATACGATGTCTCTGAACATTAGCCTTTCGCCTGGCTATCCACCCACGAGTACAAGACTGAATAACAATAGCAGATTTTGTCATCAATATCTGTAACAAGAGACCCTTCCACCATCGTTGCAATTTCACAACTGAAAGCAAAAACTGATCTGGTGGAAAACTACGACAGCCAACTGGCCCTGAGTTGCAGCCAACAGGAGTGATTCCACTTAGGTTAGAAGCACCACCTACATGAGGATAACAAGTATAATCGTATCTGCAGTAAATGTAAAACCCAGAACTAAAGCACCACCTAATGAGATTATGCATAAAACACTCGTAAAATATGAATATTTACCTAATCTCCGATGTCGAGTTAAATGTCCCCTAATGTAGCGTTGAATCACCAACGCCGCATCTTCCTGGCAAATGGAAATTAAGAGGCTTTAGTAAAATATAGGAACAAAAAAATAAATAAGTAAACAGAAAACAAATGAAAATTGAGTAATAGTTGCAGGTAGTAGCAGCATCTTAATGGTTTAATAATTATTTAAAAAAAAAAAAAGATTTAGCATGTATTTGGTTATCTGTCTGTAAATCATAATAACAATTAGAATATCATACTTGGATGACAACATGGCTTCTATAAAGAGTAGCATTTCGCCTGGTTATCCACCCACGGGTACATGACTGAATAATGATGGCCGATTTATTCATTAACTTCAGCAACAGGAGACCCTTCCACCATCGTTGCAATTTCACAACCGAAAACAAGAACAGTTCAAATTGAAAACTACAAAAGCCAAATGGTTTTGAGCTGCAACTAACAGAAATAACTGTGCGTAGCTTAGAAGCGCTGCCTACATCACCAAAACATGATATAATAGTATTAGTGAGATGATAGGAAACCACAGATAAAGTTAACTTCACAAGACATTAATTAATAACCTAATAGCTGATTCCGAGTTACATGCCCCCTTATAAAGCGCTGGATCTCCAAAGCTGCATCTTTCTGGCAATTGAGAGCCTTTTGGCACTTCAAACTTCGAACGACACACTGGATCTTTATTACAGCGTCTTTTTGGAACAAGAAGTCCCTCTTTACAAGCCAACCACGGCAGTGCCTCTGGAATCATTAAAGCAACCTATCAGGTTAGATAATATTCTAAAACTAAAACTTACAAAAAATATGCAAAAGACATTTTTCTAAAATCGAAAAAATCATAGTATTATAGAAATTAGTAATTTCATCTGACGAAACATAACACTAAAGACAATGCCAAAAAGAATTTGAAGATGCACTCTTCCATATATCAGTAAATATATACACAGTACTGTTACCGAAAGAAGTAACAGCACATCGACTCATGAATTTTTTCATGCAAACTGGAGAGTCATGTAAAATACATGAAGATAAATATAATTACAACAAGCTAGCCACTGTCTTACTTGAATCTCAACAATGTCCTTCCTACGCGTACAAGCATCTTTTCGGGCAAACCAGCCCCGTAAACAAGACTGAATGATAACAGCTGCTTTAAACTCAATTTTGAAGTGCTGGAAAGCATTTAAACATCTCCACATTCGAAAATATGATTGAATTTTTATGACAGCTTGAATCTGATTTAAAAACCTTTTTCTCGACAACCACCTGTGGAAATTTAACTGAATTTTAGTTGCAAATAGGTGATTCCTACGTGCACCAGCATTCTTTCGGGCTAACCAGCCCCGCATACATGATTGAATAACAACAGCTGCCTTAAATTCAATCTTGAAGAGCTGAAAAGCATTCACACATCTCCACCTTCGAAAATAAGATTGAATCTTTACGGCAGCCTGAATCTGCTGTAAAAAACTTTTTCTCAATAACCACCTACGGAAATTTCGTTGAATTTTAGTTGCAAACAGGTGTTGCTTCTGAGCAGACTTGCAGCACATGAACTTTTTCCAAGCAAGCTGAATGGTAGTGGCTGCATTTGTTTGAAGATGGAAAGTGACTTTCAGTTGGGAAAAAAATAAGTCTTTCTCTCTCTGATCTAGCTGATGAATATATCTAGATTGTGCCATCCCACCAGGGACCAATTTCTGAACATTAAGAGCAGCCACTATCATATCTGAAATCAAAAGATCCGGATTTGTACTAGTCTCTTTCTTATGCCTCCTATAGAGCCAACTCCTAACTGCTTTCTGGATAATCTGTGCTGAGCTCTTTAACCTCAAAAAGGAACGTCTATACATGAAAAGCATGACGTATCTCTTATATGTTTCTGATTGCTTCAATATTTCTGTGTGATTAAATAAACAAGACAGATCAATATGTATTGAAAAAATAAACCCAGAAAATTTATCAGAAAAACTGATAAACTACATACCACATGAAGAGTCACAGCCTTGAACAGTTGATAATATCGCATAGGCTGACTTTTGCCTCACTTTTAGCCAAGCTCTGAAAACAGTTTGTAAAAGGGTAATCGAGTTTACCATCTTCAGAAACTTGCACCGTGCAACCCATCCTCTGAGATGCAGTTGTATTGTTTTTGTAGCATTTTCTAAAAATGTGAAGTACCAATTGTTAACTAGATGACATATATCATCAACAACAGAAGTTTTGCATGCAATTAGCAGATTAATAAGCTGCAATTATAGAGTGGAAAACAATTTGATCACACACTTTTACTATGCGATTTCATGAACAAAGTAAAGTTTAAAAGCCGATTTCAAATTCACTTGCAAATACATCCATTCCTATGTACCAGGACTGATAGGAGTTGAACTAAGCACTGCTTCTTATTTTCTCTTCCCCAATAAATTCACAATCTAGTGGATTTAGATATTTTTTTGCTGCTGTGGCAAATGTAATTATGACAACAGTGGCAAATAGGATTATGCACGTCTTAACAATTACCTCTTCTGATGTTGGTGCTGCATTCGGTGATTTTTGATCCTTTCAAATTAGAGGCAGCTTGTTTGTTGAGACCGTTTCTTTCGGCCATGTCTTGCCACCAAGTTTGGATGGCCTTGAATTTTCTTGAAGCATCTATGTTAATAAATAAGATTTTGATAAAAAACAGTTCACGAAATTATGAAAGAAAACTGATTATTTCATGAATAAAACCATACCATCGATATGATTAATCTAGGATGTATTGGTTTGGGAAACTAATATAATCACATTGAAAATATTGTCATAATATATGAAATGAAAGATGGCATGCTGTTGTCTACTCAGAGCCAACTACCATGCAAAAGAATGAATAACTGCAAACAGGCTAGCAAAATAATTCCTGGTAAAACCTACGTAAAAGGAGATCATATGTTTTAAAGATAAAGCCCAACTTATCTACTAATGTTTTAAATCAATATGAATCGTTCTCACTTTTATTTGTGATACCATGTCATAGAAATCCAAATGATACAACTATGATCACAATGAGATCACCATAAGTAGTTTTATGTGGATAAAACAATCATTTATCAAATAATATCAAAATCAAATTAATTAACATACATGGAAGTTGAACAATAAACACAAACAGAAGACATGCATGGATAATTAAAGTTCACATCACTTGGTCACCAAACCTTCATTGTCAAGCACATCGGAAGCATCAGGCTTTTGTATGGATTCAGAATTTGAAAGGCACCTTAGCATCCTCAAATTTCTATGGTTCAGACTTTGGCAGTCATCACCCAATAGTTTGTGGAAATTTAAGTGATCCTGAAAATGTGAGAAGAAAGATATAAATTTTTCTTGACACAAAATTCAGAGTACAGTAGCAACAGATGAGATCATAACCTTTATTCTGCTTACCAAATTTTTCTTGACAAATAATTGGCTTGCCAGGAAAACCAACAAAATCACCACACTTCGGTCACTGCAAGCACCATTATATTGAAGTAGCTCACTAATTTGAAGTACCTGAAAAAAATATACCCGAATTCAATTATGTTGCCAATAGTATCAAGTGAGATAAAACAAATGTATATTTCTTCTTTTTTTGTTTGGGTTACACAAATGCATATTATTTAACACAATTAAGTGTCCATAAAAATGGCTTCAGTATTGATAACCAGAATTCGAAAATGTATGTTTGTAAGACAAAGAAAACGAGTGAGGGAGAGAATTGGGACATCATTGAGTTGGCCTGCTGGATAGCAGTGAAGGACAGGAACATAAAGGGGGGAAGGGCACCTGTTGAGGTCGGTTATGCACTTTTGCTTCGCTGTACAGAGAGAAAAACATTTTTCTGTTGGGAGTTTAGGCTCTGGTTCAGGTGTGAAGTGTTCAGGCTCCATTTCTGATTTCTGATTCTTAACAAATATAAAAAACCAGTGTGTGTTCCTTGTATGTTATTAGCAATAATATAAGAATGTATTTGGTATACTTTCCTAACAATAACATTCCAAAAAATAATTTCACAGGAATTTTTTTTGGTCAAGTTTCCACAAAAAGATTCTTATGCAAGTAGATATTAACACAAATTAGGGTAGTCACCTCTGGGAAGTTCCCCAGTAATGTAGTCAACTTTTGGGATAGTATAAAATTATACAGTGCATCTGAATATTCATCAACAGACATAATTGATGCCTTGCCACTTTTTATACTCACTTCCTGTTAAAAATGAAAAATAAAGGGTGATGAACAAGATGTTATTATCAGAAGTCAGAAGGAATCTAAAGAAGTTAAAGACCTTCAACGAACAGGAATTTTGAAGTTCTTTTTGGAAGTAATAATCAAGTAAGCACCAGACAGCTTTGCCATCAACAAGGGAATGAAAATTGTCAATTTCACAATCATAGTTGTCACAAACTGCCTGCAAAAATAGAAAAAACTAGTTGACTACAGAGAACAAGGAATTTTTTTCGTAATAAATACCAAGGTCACAATTACAGATGCACCATATGAAGCTCAAGCAAAAAAATTAAACTAAAATCCTGAAACAAAGTGTAGCAAACCAACCTCTATCTAAGAGCAACTAGGTATGGACTGTATACACCAAAACAAAACAAAACTTCACTTATCTATTTTGTATGAGTTAACCATGTTGGGAACTTGCAATAAGAAGACTGAAACAAAACAAGCATTGAGTTGAATTTTGAAGAAATTTTATGTTCAACAATACTGATTAACCTATTGGTAAACCAAAATGAAAAAAAAAATTCTAGAATAATCACCATGATTTATGGAAGCATTTTAGGAATGTACCTGTATCCAATTCAAAAGCAATTCCATAGAGCTAGAACTTGAAATGTTTACGGGAACCTGTAAGATGAAAGAAAAACCAAAGCTCTAATATAATAGGAATTCTGAGCTTGAAGTGAAAAAAAGTGTAGATACTGTTTTATGAATCCAGTTCCTCTAAAGTGAACAAGACACTTTATCGGGTAAATTGAGTGATCTCAATCACAAATGAGAAGAGTGCACGTGCTTCACAAAATATGAAGGTATTGTAATATAAAAAATTGATTTATTCATCAATACTTAAGATTACTTGCTTTACTCTGGCACGATTTAGAGGAGCCAATTATTTATTTTATAATTTAGTCAAAGCACAAAGCTCATCTAACATGGAGCATACCTTGCCTCCTTGAACTTTAGAAATTTCCCCTCCTAAACTTGCTTTATCAACCAAAAGAGGTAGCTGCATGTCCAATGGCATCAAAATTTTCATTGTTGTCTAGGTTATAAGTTAGTATTAATTAAATCACAAGACTAATGCAGAAACTTAAAAAATAAGTCAAAACAGAACTGCCACCTGCAAATGAACAAATATATTCCAGAGCAAGGAAACTGTAAGTTCTTTGTCTCCATTAGCAATATCATCTGCCATAATCATCATGCCATCTTCATCAACTAGTGACCCACCAGCTTGCCTAATATATTGCAGGGCAAGACTGCAGTTTGCTAATTTTTTCTTAGGAGTATCAGAGGGGACTACAATTTTCTGTCCACACAAAATGATGAGTTACAATCCTTAACTAATTGAATAATCATGTGTCAAATAAGCTAGTATCATTTCCAATACATATATAACTAACCATGAGGATCGAAGAATTATGCTGCAAGAGCTGAATAGCTCTACACAGTTTTAATCCATCTTGGAGATCTACAAATAAATCTCTGATCCTGAAATCATACTCGACAAGAGGTTCCTGCTAAATCACAAAACATTCAAATAAAACATAGGTTGGACATGATTCAAACACAATGCCCTTCTTCACATATTTACTAGAACATCAACATTAGAGTGAAATATTGACATTAAAATGAAACATCTACTATATGTGTAAGTGCCCAACACTCCCAGATACATGCGCAAGCTCACGCCCACATTAACCGACAACCTCATTCAAGTAAATCAGAATGGCATATGGAAGGAGTAACTGACCTGTTGATGAGATAATTTGTAACCTAAAATCACCAAATGTGTTAGAAGATTGCCTTCTCCATGCATTACGTCAGACGATAGAAATTCTAATTTCCAACCAAAAAAAAGAGTCAAACTAAAATGTAATGTAGAAGCTGCTGTTACAAAAATATTAAAAGAAAATAAGAGTAGGCTGCAAACATGAAAGAGGACCTACCATGAATCAGCTGACTGCTTGATTTAATCCAGGATTCTGGTTTGAATAACAAAGGAGAACCCCCATCCAATCCATCAATACCATACTCCAGTGGGAGGTAACTCTGGCATTTAGCTTTATCCAGAACAAGCACAAGCAACAAAATTCTCTTCAATATCACATTCCCCAAATTCTCATAGTAACCTGACCTATACACGCCTTCAACCATTTTGTTATAAGCATAAGCTTTAGCCAAACCCTCATGCGAAAAAAATAACCTGTCAACGACCATTCTCAAGAACACAGCATCATGATCAGAATCCACATCACCATTTAACACCAAGGAGTCACCGCCAAAAATTACATACAATCCAATTCGCAACCAAGTAGAATTATAACACGTGAGAATTCTCATGGCCTTATCCTTCAAGCCAACATCAGTTACTATAGGGCAATGTGCCTTCATATTCAGTCTTCCTTCGTCAATTGCCTGAGAAAGGCAATAGACACATAGTTCAATAACTAAAGCCCAAGTGGATAAAAATTTTATGCGAGTTGCAAAGCTCCTGGTAATTTAGGGAAGAAAAAACGAACCTTGGCGACGCGATTCATTTGAAGGAAGATCTCCTTACAAGTTGCGAGGCTGAAATACAAGCTCATTCGCTGATTCAAATCATCAAAACTGCAAACGTCCTCGAGAGAATCCCTTAGGTGCGAAAATGAGGAATCAGCAACCTCAGCCACCGACCCAGCATTTTCCTTGCTGGACAAGGATTTCCTCTGGCGCTTGGGGGTGCGCCAGGAGGAATCGACGCCGACAACGGAGATTACCGGGGCGCCGTCTCGCTTGCCATTGGTAGTGGGAGCGGAAGCATCCGGGGAAGAGTAGTGGCAGCCACATGAATTAGGATTTTGGAGGAGAAAGTTGAGCCATACTGAGAGAGACTTGGCGAGGGATTTGAGGGAGCGCTCTTTCTTGATTTGGGCCTTACGGGAGGACTGGGACTGCTCCAATTGGAAGGCCTTGAATTTCTTGGCTGCGGTGGCGGTGGATGCTTTGTTGGGACGGCGGTGGAAGGAGGAGGAAGTGGCTGCGTGTTTGGAGGCGGTGAAGAATTGAGTGGCGGGAGATGGGGCGGTGGTGAGAGAGAAAGGGGGCCGTCTGGGAGTGGTGAAGTTGGAGATGTCCCTGAGAAGGGAGGAAGAAGGGATAGAGGGAGACGGATGTTCTTCGTAATCCATTGCAGTCTGCTGTTTCAGTTTCTTCCAATTGGGAAGTGAAACAAAGAACAATTGAATCACTATCCCTCTGTTTTGAATTTTGAATTTCAAAATCCTCTGACCGTTGCTTTTCGCACCTTTATTTCTTTATTCTGTGCAGATGTTGGATTAAGGTTACCTATATTAATTTTTTTTTTCTGTTCCCGGTTAAAAAATCTATTATCTATTGTATATTTAAGAAAACGAACCATTAACAAATATACATTATTACCCCTACTTATTTTTCTTATACTTATCCACAAAATAGGTTTTTCAGTCATCCAATTGTTCTGTATCCAAATTTACTATACTGCTCTTTTCTCTGATCCACATCTCTCACTTCCTTCGTTGGCTTCTTGGTCTTTCCGCCATTCCTGCTCAGTTGTGATGGTGTTGATTGGATTGGTCTATAGTTTGATGGGTTTATTGATTTTGTTTGTTGGTATGTATTTCATAGTTTAGGGTTTTCTTGAGGTTAGGGTTTAGAGATGAAGAACTGAAATTAATTGGTCAGATGTTCCATCATTTCTTTTAACCTTTTGATTATTTGTGGTATGTGGTTGTATGCTTGATAAAATGTTTTTTTTTTTATTATTTGGTTCTTACATTATGAATTGAATATTGATCACAAAAAACAAGTTAGATCATTTTTTTTAATGATTGTCTTTGTGTCATTATTTGTTAGGGGATTTCGTGTTAAGTTTAGACAAGAATCATATGTCATTAAACTATATATTTTACTTAGAATTGTCTTTTTTTTAAGAATAATTTAGTTTTTCATTAAAAAATATGTCTTTATTTTTTTTTTCTGATTATCAACTATATCTATTTTATTATTATTATTATAATTTGTGATTCTTAGACTGTTTTGCAATTGGACGATTCTAGATTTTTTAAAATAGGTTTATTTTATTTTAAATATATGTCAATTAAATAGTCACATTGTTATTATTACATTAATTATTCAGGAAATAATAAAATTGATATTATTCAGATATACTATACGATTGTTATTATTTAGAGATACAATCCCATCCATTTTATTAAAAGTTGATTAGATTTTAATGATTCAGGATATTTTCATTACATAATAATAATCTATTAAATATGAAATAATAGTTTTTAGTAGAATTTAGAACATGATTTTCAGGAGACAGAATTTGATTAGATTGAAAAATCATAATGTATGCTCTTGAATGTTTAAAAGTAAAAAAAAAAATCATCGGAGAGTTTAATATTTTAAGATACAAAAATATGAATATCTTTCTAATAAAATATTAAGTATTTTTATAAGATTATTGATATTATGTTATTTATGTGATTTAAATAGACGAATATTATCTATTTATATATGTATATATATATATATTAAAAGATATAATTATTAAAAAATATAATTAAATTATCTATATTTAATAATAGAATTTTATTAATAACATGTTTCTATTTTGGAAACTATTATTATTACAGGTTAGATATTATAAGAAAAATAGATGTGATTAGTAGAATAATACCAAATAGAGTCAACTAAAATCTCACTAAGCATATAAAGCATGATTAACATATGCATACTAATGAATTATAAAAAGATATTTCATAGTGGCTCATTGAATCATTCAAGACTTAATAGTGATGGTCATTACTCCTTGTTTTTAAATAAAAATATATAAATGAACAATTCAAATAGTGGTGGTAATATTCAATCTTTATATTAAAATCTAATAGGAAACTAAGTTCATTCAATGCAGTATATCACATAAATTTGACAAAATTTTGAAAACATAACACTTAAAATCTACACTTCTAAGAATATCATTCCAAAGTTAAAAATATAATTAAATAATTAAAATATATAATAAAAACATAACATTACCTTTTAACTTTTCTAAAGGTATTTATAATAAACTAAATTGACATTACTTGTTAGTAAGAATCATTACTTCTGAAATTCATTATTCCTAACCACCATAATCTGGGGACATAAAAAGACCAATACTTCTCTTGTATCAAGTTTCCCTTAAATGCTCCTTTGTGATATCAAGTTTATTTTTCACTTATTATTATCCGATTACAAATTAGCTTGAACGTGATTTGCAGAGTAATAATATTAATTATTATTGTTATAAAAAAAGTAACAATTTTACCATATATTAGGTAATACTGTGAAATCTGTTGTTATAACACCATCTTATGCATAAAATCAAGAACAAAAGAATGGAGGCGACACCCCTTCATGTAATTCATTCAGATTCAATACCAATTCTGTTCAATTGAAGTATATCTAACTAATAAACAAATCCAAATTAAGACACTCAACATTGTACAAAATGTTGGAGTAAATAGATGTATCATGGACAAGACGTGCCTGAAACACTACAACTTCAAGATTACATGAAAACCCCACTCTCCCACCTCTTTTGGCCAATTGCAGAAAATAACTCAAGCTCTTCAGACTTGTTATTGCATGTATACCTTACAAAACCTGCCGAGTATCACCCCCATAAGAACTACTGCCATGTGACTTTTTCTGGATCTTTTTCTTTATGTTGTTCCTGATGAACTTTAAATTATCTATCTAACCAAGAACCATTAAATTAAAATCATAAACAATGGGAAGGCAAATTAATAAATTAGGATTCGCTATGAACAACAATTAACGGATAGGATGATATTGAGCTGATATTCTCTTTGGGGGCAATTTGCGCAGGATGTAGAGGACCAGAGCTGAAGGTAGGATCTCAACCAGCTGCATTTTGAAAAGTGAAAATTAAATTCCAAATGCCAAGAAAACGACAGATTAAAACTTCAAGTAACCATAACAAAAAAGAATAATTAAGCAGAGCATACCATGTAATAGATCAAATCCAGAAGAGGATGATCCAAAACATCAAGAGATGCATCTGAATCAAATGCAGACAGAAAACCCTGCATGCACATCAAAGTGTGATTAAGAAAGAAGGTATTTGCTTGAAGAATACTACCATAAATAGCATTATTTAACTTGAACTCTACAGCCTTAGTTCTCATATCAAAGACAAAAAATCACTGTCATCTTTTTTCCCAAAAACTCATCTCGATATTTGACATACCTCGTAGTTGTCCATTGTCATTGTAAAAAGAAAAAGAAAATTACATCTCCAAGAAATATACATCAAAAAGTATTATATCAAATGTCTATAGCAGCACTAGAAGTTTGTAGAAACGTTCACATCTTTTGTGTCTGCTGATGGTAACCTCTCTGATTAATGGTGCAAGAAGACAGGAGAAGACTACCATACTAACGGAGTAAAACGATAACACATGATAATGTGAAGACAAGCAGATAAGGATTAAAGTTCTACATTGACATATTTATATGGACACCCTTATGAAAATACTTATTTGACCGTTAAAAAGATTACTAAAACAATAAAGGCAGAAATTACCATAACACATCTTATCAGAAAACAGGTGAAACAGATGGCTGTAACGGATCCAACCTGCAAAACCCAGTCCATTTTAGATAAATACAAGTAATATTGATATGAGCAGGTTTTTTTTTTTTCAATTTCACCGTTATATTCGAATATCAGAAGGTCAGACGGGGTTCTTCTCATTTCCAAAAATGATGAAAACTAAATCTAATTCAAAAGGGTACATACAGAACATTATTGTTTAAACTAAAGATCGTTGACGATAATGTAATAAATTAAGTTGTCTGTGGATAAAATGGAAAGTATATTTATTTGTTGTGATTTAAATAGGAAAAGCAGGCTACTTAAAACTGATTACATTTGAAGTACAAATAATTGCAGGAAAATACAATGACAACTAATTGGTTTCCATCGGTTGCTTTAAGTTTTGGAACCGGAGCACAACTTGAATTTCGCATACGAAATGGTTGGAACAAATTAGGAAAATGACAAAACCTATACATTCACATCACTTGGAGAACATTTAAGAGCTCTTATTGATTACTGTTCTTTAGATGTTGCAAGTTCAAGAAAATCCCTTTCTCCTATAAAAGAAACAATTCAAATAACTAACCCATGCAAACATTCTCCCATGCCCATTGCCAAAACCTTTGTCTCTGGTGTGTATGTTTGGAAGATCTACGTATTAAAAAAATATAAATGGAGACAAAAGAAGCAGAGAATCATTTTCTATTGAAATACCGGCACACGGACCAAATTGGCAATATACTAAGATATCCCAGGGAACATGTATACATTATAAATAATACCCTTTTTTCAGAAAATAAAGGGAGGGAAGTAAATTGTGTCTCAAATGAGACTTTCAGTAGTGTGATGACACGACATGATTTGCACAAAGACATACAAATAATACTACTACCAAATAGACACACTCGAAAGAAAATGCTTATACCTCATTAAGTTTCTTCCTTCTTCCTTTGGATTCGATTGGGAAGCGCCTCAGCATAAAAAATAGTCTAGTGAGTAATGAGTAGTGAGTAGTCAGTGAATGAAACAAAGACCTCAGAGGTATTAATTCATAGACAACAGACAAAATGCAGAAGCCTCACCTTCCTCCGTATATCAAGAAGCCTAGAGCAGCCATAAATGATACAACTGACAAAAAAGGTGGAAACATTTTTAAAAGTGCATACGCATATAACGACGTTTATTCTAAGGTGGCAAAACTCACTCGCAAGTGGGTGTGAAACATAATAACATTATCAACCTTTGATTAGAAAGCTAACCTGCAATAAATATCTCTCCAATAAACTCCACGGCACTGTTATCATCGATCCAGAGGTATATCCAAATGCAAACCTAAAATCCAAAGGCACACTGGTATTGTGATTTCTGACATCAACTATCAAAAGAAAGTACTCCTGTTTGTTTTGAAACATTTAGGCTTTGCACAACATGCATCTTGCATACACTAGAGGTAGTAAACCATCACTAATGCACAAAAATGATTTCCTTTCTGGAGTCAGTAATTTCCAAATCAAATAAGTTATGGTTGAACACGTGCAAACATCTTTCCTGGGAATTCATATGCCATGATATTTCTAGAAACCAGATGGTCTCAAACTATATAAAATGTCCCCATACTTGGGAGTAGGGATCACCACAATTCTGTTCCAGTAAAGTGGGTGGAGGTGGGTGCCCAAATTTTGATACCATAACAGGTCATAGAATGAGAAGATGCAGCATGACGATGTCTAACCCACATCACGTGACATTAGAAACCAAAATAAAGAAAAAATTTCCATATAAAAAAGACGGAATATCCAGGAAGAAAAAGCAGTGAAGTGTTTCAAGTTCAGACACCGTTCAAGTGAAAGTGCAACTATCATTTTTCTTTGATCCAATCTGTTAGTATGACTGCTGAGCACCAAGGAAATACCACCATAAATAAATAATAGTGTAGACCAGAAAATGAGATGGATACCTGGATAATATACAGGACGGCATTTACTGAAACATATACTATCTTTAGCTTATCAGTTGGTAAACCCCTTGCCTGCTCAGTAATTGGAATAAAATTAGAATTTCCCTTTTGAACGAAAAGAGTTTCCTTGGTCATGCAAAACTGATAATTTTGTTATTTAAAAAAAAAAATAGGTCTATTTAATTCAATAAAGGGAGGTAGTCATTCACGACAGTTAAATAGTTTCAGAAGAATAAAGTGAACTTTGGCTTGCCTGATGATAAATTTCTGCCCAGAAAAGGACTAGAAGCGTATATGTTGAGAAAAAAAGCAATCCAGGCAGATCCAATAGCACCAAAATCAACACCTAAGGGAATAAGCAGCAAATCTACGTCATCATACCAGCCTTGCAATCAATAGCCAAATATCACACGGTGCAAAACCAACCTTAGGCTGCAAAAGAAAAACTAACTTGTGCAATCCAAACACCACTGCTCGAACTGCAAATTGAAAAGGCCATAAACAAAAGGAAATAAAAAAATGTCAAAACAAAACAAAACAAACACGTTTTATCTCGGTAACCCACAAGATAAGGATTTGAATAAAAAGTTCACGCGAATTATATATGAAGATAAAACTCCAATTCTGACGGAACAAGTACTCAAATAGCACCTAAACAACTGTAGTCAGATAAAACTCAAATTGAAACGAGCAAGGATTGAGACACGACCTCCGTTGACAACGAAGTTCATGAGATGAAAAAATTTCTGCGTTGTCCAACCGTACTCAGGCACTCTAACTTCAATTCTGACCAATTGAACCTGCAAAATGAAAAAAAAAATTAGAGAGCAGAATAAAACAAAAAGAGGTAGAATAGTATAATAATTGGAATTTGGGTGGATGAAATAAAAAAAGAGTTGAAGAAGGAGAAGAGGAAAAGGAGTGTACTAAAGCGATAAAAGCGACGAGAGCATAAGCAGCGCAGAGGAAGAAGAAAACAACGGTCTGCCAGCGCGTGGAGGCGTTGATTTGGTCCCACCACGTTGAGACGGTGAAGAGAGGAGCAATCTGGAAGGGCGGCAAGCTGAGCAACAGGTTCCTCATTTTGCCGGCGCTGAAGGGTGAGTGAGAATGTTTGCCCAATACAGAGATAATAGGTAGTTTACCAGACAGTCTTCAACGGAATTTGGTGTGTGTGCGTGGACCTCTTTCACTCATTACTCATCAAAACAACACCTTTCGCGCGCTCTCTCTCTCTCTCTCTCTCTCTCTCTCTCTCTCTCTCTCTCTCTCTCTCTCTCTCTCTCTCTCTCTCTCTCTCTCTCTCTCTCTCTCTCTCTCTCTCCTCTGTCTCTCGTAACTCTCAACTAAGCTTCTTCAACCTCACTGCCACAATCATGATGGTAGTTGGTGGGATTGCATAAAATAAATAATTTTCTTTATATATTATTATTATAAATTATTTTTATATGTTTATTGACCTTTTTAGTAAAATTTAGTTTATATTTTGTATAAAAAAGTTTAAGGAGAAAATAATGATTTTAAATATATTTTTAGTTACTCAAAGGAAGTAAATCCGTTTCAATATCGTTTTAGTATTAACAATTTCAAAAATAGATATGATGGCGTTTCAAATTTCAAAAAAAAAAATGTACGTGAATACGATAAACGAGTATCGTATTTATCTTACATTTCAAAAACTGATTAGCCTAAAGAAACAAAAACCCGGTCCCGCAACCAAATGTGTTTTTTTTGAAAGAAATTTCCTTTACGTAAATGATATTTAAAAGATTTAGTAGTATTTTTTATATTTTTTATTTAATGTACTGTTTATACTTAAAAAAACTCAATCTAGTCTTTTATTTTAGTAAATGTCACCATTCTTTCCATTTTGTATCTGAACAATAAACCTGTAAAAAGAGTGCATATTGCATTAATAAATGTCACTTCATTATTTTGTAAATCACATTGATATTGTTGATTTAATTGAAAGAATTACATTCAATTTTCTTAAAATATAAAAATTATATTAAATGGAAAATAAATAAATAAAATATTAAATAAAGAATACTATTAAATATAAAATTAATGAAACACGTAACTTAAAAATGGTAAATAAATAATTAAATGTAAAGAAAGCTCAGAGAGGTTGTCAGGGTGTTGAGTTGTACATTGGTAAATAATTGTTGTGCGTAAATGATAACAAATGGAAACAAAGAACGCTTCATAGATTTTTGTTTGTTGCTCGTTTTGATACTAACTTAAGTTGTGTATAAAAACCTTACAATAAAAATTATTTAGTTATGATTTTAGCTTATGAAATTTATAATTTATTCATTTTTAATTTCTGAATTTTAAAGAAATTAGTTTAAAAAAATCTTATCAAATAAATGATGTTAGTTATGCGATTATACTATATATAATAAAAATTAAAGCATAATATTAATTTTTTATTGTTTTAATTAGCATGGTCGTTCTTCGAATACGTTTATTCTTTTTAAACAATTAACTAATATTTTTTTTTAATTTCTCTCCTATTTATCATAACACCAATAAATATCTACACTTATTTTTTTTAGTAAATATTCGATTTGGAGTTTAAAAGACTGAGACATTTATTGATAACTCCTTAAATAAGGTAAATAGGTTCTTAAATAATGTATAATAAAAATACTTATTTATAATATAGTTAAACTTATGTTATTCTTTACCTTTTCAAAACTAAAAAAAACATAAATTTAACATAATATAAATTGTTTTTTTATCTTTAAATATAAAATTGTTATCTAAAACTACCTATTAAATAATTTAAAATCATTCGTTTTGATATAAAATGTTAAAATATACCATCTTATGCAAGTAAAATGAATTGACTATATATAATTCAAAAACAAATCATGTATAAATAATACTTTTTCTTATCAGATTTGATGAGTAGATTTCGAGATGGATTAACCTGTTAACGTGTGTAATCTACTTTAACCGATGTTATAAGATCATACTTTCCATTATAACATATATTTATAGATTTTTTAAACTATAAATAAACAAATATATTAAACAAATTATATGTTTTGAAAATAAGCAAATATTTATATCTTAACGATATTATAAGATTAATTAAAATTATTATTATAAGAACTTATAAATATATCATAATAATATAAAAATAAATTATTATATACCTTTTGCCAGTAACAAGAATTAACTATATATAATTAAAAAAAATTATGTAAACAGTGAATAGTTTTTGAGATAGATTGACTTGCTAATATGCAATCGACTTCAAGTCAGTGAAAAATGTCATAAAATTATAATATGTATTCATAAGTTTCCTAGCTAAACTATAAATAGAAAAATATATCAAACAAATTATACGCCTTAACGATAAGAAAATATTATATCTTAATATATATTATATAATCAAATTAACGTTAAATTCCAAAAATTAAATAAAATAACACAATATTTCAAATGTACCACACTATATGTTCGTTTTTAAAACTACTCTTTTTAAATATTCTTTACTTACCAATGTTGGTGAAATATAATTCAATTGGGTAACATAAAGTAAAAAAATATTTATTTTTAATTAATACGCAATTTTATTGATTTGTATTTAATTTGATTAACGTTTTCATATTCTAAAAATTATTCAAATTGATTTCTATTAAATTTAAATAATATATGTTTAATACAAAATTATTTATTTATAATATAGTTAAACTTATGTTATCACTTATCTTTTCAAAACTAAAAAAATATAAATTTAACATAATATAAATTGTTTTTGATTTTTAAATATAACGTTGTTACATAAAACTACCTAATAAGTAATTTAATATCACTCTTAGATAATATGTTAAAATATAAGTAACAAGAATTAACTATATATAATTCAAAAAAAAATCATGTATAAATAATACTTTTCTTATCAAATTTAGTGAATAGTTTTTGAGATGGATTGACCCACATATTTATAATCGATATTCAAAGTCAGTAAAAAATGTTCTGTTATAACATGTATTTAAAAAAAATTAAACTATAAATAAATAAATATATCAAACAAATCATATGCCTTAAAATAAACAAATATTATATCTTAAGTATGTTATATAATCAATTAAAATTATTATTATAATATCTTATAAATATATCATAATAATAAAAAAAATGATTATATCATAATATATTAACTTCAAATATTTTAAATATATTCTATAATATCAAATATATAAGAAAAATAGATACTTTATACTATTAAATATATAACCGAATGATAATAGGTTATTATATTAAAAGATATGAAATATAATATTTTTTTAAGTATATAATTGGTACTCTTCTGCAGAAGTATTGTAATTGATATTCTCAAACAGCAATAGTTTCATAATAGAAAACCAGCTAGAATTGGTTGTGTAACAAAGAAGCCTACAAGAACACAAATGGAGAAACATTCTGCCAGAGAAGGCGTGGAACTTCTGCCACAGGACGTGATTATCGAAATCTTGTTGAAGTTGAAGGTGAAGTCTCTTGTTCGATGCAAAAGCGTGTGTAAGTCGTGGTTATCTTTGATCTCTGATTCTCAATTTACAAAATTGCATTTTGATCTCTCTGCTCCAACAGAGAAACTTTTGTTCATTTCAATTTGGGGAACGGATCTTGAACTCCCCTCCATAGACTACAATGAGTCCCTAAACCACGATTTTAGTTGTGTTCGCTTCAAAGTACCACATGGAATTTTTCATCCTGTATATTATAAATTTGGAGGTTCTTGTCGAGGATTTTTAATTTTGGAATGTTGGAATCATCTACGCCTGTGGAACCCATGCACGGGTTTCCACAAAAAAGTTTGTCGGTCACCCATGGATTCCCTTAAAGATGATTCTTATGATTTGCTGTTTCAAGGTTTGGGGTATGACCCATTAACTGACGACTACCTAGTGGTTCAACTTTTAAAAAACCTTTACAGTAATGATAGAAAAGGTGCAGAAGTTTTCTCGATCAGAGCTAATAAGTGGATGGAAATTGAACCTATCAATTTGTCCTTGAAATCCTGTAGGGATAATAAAAGGCCATGTAGAGTTTTGAATAATGCCATTCATTGGTTGGGTTGCTGTTTGAAGGAAGAGATGGAAGTTGTCTTTATCCTTGGCTTTGATGTAACAAAAAAGAAGTTTTATGAGATAGCTGCGCCAATTGATGTTGCGCATAGCACGGATGAAAAAGCTTTGAGTGAACTTGCAGGATTGCTTAGTCTATGTGTTTATAAAGAGAGCAATCGTTCAATAGAAATATGGAGAATGAAAGAATACAAAATAGAATCATCTTGGGCCAAGACTAGTGTGGTGTCTCTTGTTCTTCCACGCAGATTCTTCAACCTACTTTGCGTGACAAAAGATGGTGATATTGTTGGAAAAGATGAGAAAGAATTGATCAAATATAATAAGAAGGGGGAGGTGAAGGAGAATCTATCTTTGGCTCGTCTAAATCTTTCATCCTTTCATGTCGAGATCTATAAAGAATCTCTTTTCTCACTTCCTTGTCACAATGAATAAGCACTAGAAGATAATTAGGTTACGATTCATTTATATTTACTTTATTGTATATTTTTTTATAGGGATTTTATGTAATTTATACTTTTTCTTTCATATCATGTTAAAATAATATATTTATTTATAATCATATATAATGAGCAACTCCTTTTTATATATTTTTTTAGAGGTAACCTAGTCTAATTGTTATTTCTAATAAATAATTTAAAGCAAACTTAACTTCAAACTAATAATGTATTTACGGTTTATTTGGAGATTGTTTTTTTACCATTTAATATAAAAAAATCACTTTAAAATGATTAATTTATTATGTATCATTATCGTTGCACACTATTGGTACTATTAAATAATTATTTGACGATGTAAAATTTCATTTTTTAACACTATTTATAAAAACATCACATCTTTAATAAACAAAAACAATGAACTGAAAAGAAAGTATATAAAATTTCAATTACATTATCCAAACATAACGTAACATCCAACTTTATACAACACAAACTTCTAAAAAAACAAATATTTATACTAGAGAGTTTTACAAAACATTACGTACGTACATATATATATATATATATACATATATATATATATATATATATACATATATATATATATATATATATATATATATATATATATATATATATATATACACACATTTGTATCCTTGTTGTCTAGCTCTTACTCTACTGAAATATCATTCTCTGCTGACATCAATTAGGGGATAATTGCAAAAAATACAACAAACATACAAATAAAATAGAAACAAAAAGTTAAGCTAATTTTACAAAAGAACATTCATACAATTAAATCAATATATATATAGGGTTAAATATGTTTTTGGTCCCTTAATTTTCATTGAAAATTAGAATTAGTCACTCTTTGAAACTTTGAACCAATTTAGTTCCTAAACTTTAGAAATGTGTGAATTTAGTCATTTTAACTAAATTTTGTTAACTTTATTTGATGTTTCAAATATATTTCTCAGTTAACATTGAAGCAAAAATATTTCAATCGGTGTAACAACTCAAATATTATCATGAAATGACCTTGAAACATCAAATAAACCTAACAAAATTTAGTTAAAAGGACTAAATTCACCCATTTCTAAAGTTTGGGGACTAAATTAGGCCAATATTTTGAAGAGAGACTAATTCCAATTTTCACTGAAAGTTAAGGGACTAAAATTATATTTAACCCTATATATATAACAATCATACTCTCAAATTAATTAACACATAATCATGCATATCGATTTTAGACTTGACATCCAAATATAAGTATTGATATCAAATTCTTGGAAAACCTACACTTGTGTGATGAAATAACTTGCCCACCTAATCTGCCACACAAGATTAATTTATCAAACATATATAACGTAGACTACAAACTTCCTATTACTATTCTTTATTTTGGTCTCGGTTGTTATTAGAGTGTCTAAATCATTTCTCATTTCAGAATTCCTATATCAATACTTCACATTAAAAATGTCAACTTGTTTCGTTTTATTTTTATTTCATCAATTTGATAAATTAGGTATGACAGACTAGGAAAACCAAAATAAATTAATCCACTAATTGTGATTCACTTGATATACTAAATTTATTAAATTTATTTGTTTATCCAATATAAATATCGACACTTTAATTTTAATTAAAATATTTATAATAACAATTAATAAAATAAGTAAATATTTACATTGTACTACTATAAATAATTGAGTTAGATCAATCTATATTTAGTTATACTACAATAATAATTATATAAAATAAATTTAAAAAAATATTTATTTATAAAATTATAGTACACAAAGAACTTACCTAACTATCATCCAGTTGTATTACAAAATTATTTATTCAGAAAGAAAGAAATTATATTAAATTGACTATTTTTAATTGAATATCTAATAAACCAATTTGTAGGAGACGAATTTACTCACTTTTACACCTCGTAAGCACAAAGACTTGATTTAACGTGCATTGTTTTCACATTTGAGTGTTATTTTGTTTAAAAGACTGAGACATTTATTGATAGCTCCTTAAACAAGGTAAATAGTTTCTTAAATAATGTATAGTTTTATATTTTAATTCTTTTATTAGTGAAATTCTCAAAAATAGCAATATCCTAGCGATATTACTTTTATTTTTACTTTTTTTATTTTATTGAAGAACATGATATATCAATATTTATTAAATTGTAATTAATTTCTTTAATCTTATCTTCTTACACATCAGAACAACAAATAAAAAAAAAGCTAAAGAACAAACAAAAGAGAATCGTCTAAAATATGTTTGTGTAATTAGTAAGTGATGATGTTAAATGAGATTGAGATATTCCTCTGTGTTAATGTAAATAAGAGAACATTTAATTTCCCTTCATTCTTTCAAATGGAGGGACTAACGTGTTAATATCGTGTGTGTGTGTGTATATATATATATATATATATATATATATATTACTAGAATTTAACCTGAATTTACAAGAAAACATGCATATTATATTTAATCTTTAATTTTATTCATTTGTAGAATAAATTGGGAATTTTGGTCTAAAACATATGAATTGAAATGCAAAAATTCAATATCAGAAGTAGAGTTGAAAATGAAATTCAAGAAAACAAAAAGTTAACACAAATTCAAGATTCATATAATTTTTGTTATTACAATTTTTCAATATTTATATCCAAGTTTAAATAATTAATTAGTGAGAAAAAAAAATCGAAATTTCAAACAATCGACTCAGATCTCAATTAAAATTGTACAATCCTTATTTGATGGTTTGAAAAAAACACACAAGAGAGAAGACAAAATAAAGGAAGCAATTTTAAATTTGAGAACAAAGAAAAGAGATCAATAATTTTAAAAACAATAAAAACTGAACTATGTTATTAGCTTTTAAGCCATGGTCAAGTCTATTCATGATTCACATAGATTTTTATATAAAAATAAAAAAAATTAACTTTAAATTCCAAAAATCATATAAAACAACACAAAATTTCAAATGTAGAACACTATATGATCGTTTTAAAACTACAAAAATTTATAAATCAATGCAATTAGACTCAACAAAAGATAATTCTTACAAAAATAAAAATCAAATATAATTTTAAATAAAATAAAAAAATAAAACAATTACATAAATTAAGTTCAATTATTAATCATTATTTTTGTCGGATGAATTAATAAGGATTTTTTTTCCACAATTGTTAATGAAATCTATACTAACTATTTTTTTTGTCAATATTTATGAAGTTGAATTTAATAAATTTTTATATTTAATGATGATTAAGATGCTCCAACTATCTAAAACAAGAAAAAAAACTCTTAATCACCTTATCTAAATGTTATTTCAAGATGAGGACATGAAATTATTTTAGAACTTTTTATTTTAATTAAATGAAAATTTATTAAGAATAAAACAGGGACATAATTGCATATACTAAGCGATTCCCCATTGTATATTAGATAGATTACATAAAATGATAATTAAGGATAAAACAAAAGCTTATGTAAACCGATTGGAAAATTTCATTAGATAAATACTAGTTGATTCATATAATATATATATATATATATATATATATGGCCAGTTAATATTATGTTAATAAATGAGTTAAAAAAGTTTTCAAAGAAAATTCTATCAATCATTTAGAGTTGTCAAAATAGGTAATCCGGCTCGATCCAGTCCGGTCCACTACGAGTTGATCACTCAGTGAGTCAACCCAATTCGACTAACTTATTAGTGAGCTAAAAAATTTGAATCTGGTCGGTCCCATTACGGGTTAGTGGGTTAAACGGGTTGACTCACTTAATTATAAGTTTTTTTTTTTAAATAAAAAAATTATATTCACTCTAAAATGATCTTAAACTCCAAAGATAAATAAAAATAATATTATACAATCCAAGTATAATCCAAAAACAAAAGCAAAAGGCGAACAAACAAATTCTGAATATTGATAATTTTTGTATCACTTGTCTACTTATAATATTAGAATCTTGAACAAATAAATCTATAATCTTTTTCTCTCTTGAAACATTTTTTATCCTCATCTACAATATAATAAAAAATGCTAAACACAAAATAATAAATAATTAAGTTAAATTAGGTGGGTTGGTAAACCAACCCGACTCACCACGAGTTCAATCCAGGTGAGCCGGGTTCTAAGTGAACCGGGTTGAAAACTAATATGCATAAAAAAATTACATTTTTTTCTAACTTAACCCAGCTCAAACCCGTGGTGAGTTGGGTTGGCTCGCGGGTTATAACCCATTTTGATTACATAAAAAATTATTAAAAAATAAAATAAAAGATGATAAAGCATGAAAATTGTGACATCCCAATTATATAGAAAGCATATATATAATAAGGACGTCATCATGCGTAATATAGGAAAGCAGTTGAAAGTAAATAGGATTACAGTCATTCTCAAAATAACTTCAGAATTTAAACTTAAACTCCAAAGAGATCTAAATACATAAGCTGAAAGGGAAATAGTATTTCAGAATACCTGCTCCCATCCAATTGGATGATCATCGCAAGAAGAAACATACACAAGCAATACAAACAAGCAAGGGTGAGCTAGATATAAAAATCATGTTATTCAATCACACACGACATGTAAAAGTCACTCAAACATGGTACATTGACATCACAAGACTCATTGCTTTATAGACCGACTCGTCCGGACCAGAATGATTGCCGAGCTATGGCGGGTTATGCACTCGTGGTGGCCTCTACTGCTTTGCAAAGTCATTGCCAATGAGTTCCACCCTACCACCCGCACGAGGTTAGTCCGTTCCGCGTCCTGGAGCATACTGGAAGCCTCCAAGACTAGGACCTCTTGCTACTACTCACCACATGATTCAATCCTCTCTACTTGAGAATGATTGATCATTGTAGTTTCAGGAAAACCCCCAAGACTGAGCTGCCATGCAATCATTCTACACATACTTGAATCTCAACAAGAGAATTCATTGTGGATCACAACATGAGGCACCACCATGTAACCCCCTGTGAGGTCCATGGAATTGCGTCCATCAAACATATCTTGAAAATCACATACTTTCACTTTTACATTGCATACAAACATAGATATAATACTAATTATACTTCAAAAGACCACAAACAACTTAATAAGTCATAAAAAATCACATGAAACCATTCCGTGTACATTAACAGACAATAACAGTCCAAGAAGACCCACTAAACAACACAAAATCCCTTAAACTCATACTTAGACCAGGAAAATAACTCTGAAACTATCACCAACAGTTCCGGAAAGGCCCAAAACCCTTAAAACGACCTAAAGAACGTCCAAAAATGATATCCGGAACCCCGAAAACCACCAAAAACTATCGTGGATGATTTTCCGACGACAATAATCGATTATCCTATTTGATAATTGATTATTTGCGAGAGCTTTGAAGAGGATACAACTCTCTGACTAAAATAATCGATTAAAAGTGAGATAATCGATTATTCTTATCAGTTTTTGACAGCAACATGATTTTTCTAGTTTTGGTGCATCTTAGACATATCCAAATGAACAAATTAAAATCTCTAACACTAATATTGATACGAAACATGTTTATAGATGAAAGTAAAGTATTGCATTGGTAATTTGGATAAGAATTAGATGTACTAAACCAACTCAATTTCTACTCCAAAACATCTAACTCAATAACTAGAGGACCCCAAACCCAATTCTAACACTTTGTACCTATTCTGACCAATTTGGTGACTCAAACAAGTCACAATCCACTTGCTAAGACTGCCCCAATGGTCCAATTATACCCAGAACCCCTAACTCTCAAATTCACTACCTCACTTCCTCCAAAAGGACCTAAAACACTACCGAATCATCAAGTTTTCTACCTAGCTAAAGTTACAACAAATTTCACACTCCAAATCACTTCTAACATGATCCAATATAGTAATTAAGTTCATCAAACTCACTATAAAGCAATCAATCACAGTTCCATCAATTACACCATTCAATTCAAAACATCCTATATACTTCAAATCCAAAGTACCGTACAAAACCGTACAAAACTGTACAACAGTCCAAAATTCAACATGCATTCATTTACAAACCACATTCAAGAAATTATTCAAAGAAAAATAATTAGCTCCCTTACCTTGGTGGTTGTAAGCACACTTTAGAAGAAGCCCCAAAAATAGTAACCCTCAGGACCTACAAACCACCAAATTGGGGTAGAGTACAACTCTTAGAGCTAGAATGAACAAGGAAACTAAAGGGAAAAGCTACCAGCTGCATGCAACCAGTAAAGTGGCATGCCCTAGATTCAAAGATAGTGGAGGAGAAGGGAGAAAACGACTTACCAATAAGAATGAAGAAAACGTTCGGTTCAAAACAGAGCTCCCGACTCCGGGAACGCGGGGACGCCACCTAAATGACAATGCAATGGCTGGTCCAGTGGAGATTAAAGAGAAGGTAGAGGAGGAAGAAGAAGCTTTCTAGAGAATGAGTTCAGCTTCTTTTTCTAAAAGTTTAACAGAAACTATAAAACTGTTTTCTTTTTAATAAAAAGTCCCTCCTCTTTTTCTTAATAATGTTTTCACCGACCTTCTTTTAATATAGAGGTTTTTACAAAAATCATATTAAATCTATAATAAAAATGAAATTTTATGTATTATGTTGAAAGTTGTACGGTAAATTCAAAAATATTTTATAGCATTTTAATGAATTAGTGACAAATTTCGTAATTAAGTGTAAATAAATAGTTAAAGAATCCTACTACCAGAATAATTTAAAATTTCTTAAAATAATGATACAAATAAACGTATAGTAGATTATTATTATTTAATATTCAAAAGAATATTTTATGTTAAATTTAAAGACTAAACTTTAAAAAATGTGTATAATATTTAAAATAAAAAAACATATATTTATGGAGACAAAAAATTAATCAAATTATTTTTATAAAACTTTTCTTTGTTTGAATATAAGTTTGGTAAAGAAAACATTTTTTCTTTAATACTAATATATTTATAAACAAGTATTTCAATAATAATGTTTGTAACTTTTTAAAATTTTGAATATTAAATATATTTTCACATTTTTTTACTAAATTAATTTTCTTTTATAAAATTTTGGTCGGACTAAAGATTTTATAATAAAGATTTCCATTGTTAAAAGAATAAATGTGTAGATTTCTTCAAAAGTTATTGGAATATAAAACTTTTTTTTTCAATTTAATTGTTTTTATTAGATTGTATACGTTTTAATGTATATTGTATGAATAAATCAGTTGAAAGAATCTATAATTGAATAGATTGACAGAAAACTTAATCATACATTTTACAAACAATTAAACTTAAAAATCTTCAATTTTTAGACTTATAAATATTTTATCAAATATATATATATATATATATATATATATATATATATATATATATATTATTCATTCTTACCCTTTTTAAATATTCACTATTTACCAATGTGGTGAAATATAATTAAATCGGGTAACATAAAGTAAAAATAATTATTATTTGTAATTAATACACGATTTTATTGATTTATATTTAATTCGATTAACGTTTTCACGTTCTAAAAATTATTCAAATTGATTTCTATAAAATTTAAACAGTATACGTTCAATAACAAATTATTTATTTATAATATAGTTAAAGTTATGTTATCATTTATCTTTTCAAATCTAAAAAAAATATAAATTTAACAAATATAAATTGTTTTTTTTAAACATAAAATTGTTATACAAAACTACCTACTGAATAATTTAAAATCACTCGTTTTTAGATAAAATGTTAAAATAAGTAACAAGAATTAATTATATATATAATTAAAAAATAAATTATGTATAAATAATATTGTTCTTATCAAATTTAGTGAATAGCTTGTGAGATAGATTGATATGTATTTATAAATTTTCTAAACCATAAATAGAAAAATATATGAAATAAATTATATGCCTTAAAAATAAACAAATATTATATCTTAACTATATTATATAATCAATTAAAATTATTATTATAATATCTTATGAATATATCATAATAATATAAAAAAATAAATTATTATATCATAATATACTAACTTCTAATATCTTAACAATATATTTTATAGAGAAACAGGTACTTTATAATATTAAATATATAACCAAATGATAACAAGAAAGATATTAAATATAATGCTTTTTGAGTATATATACGGTACTCTTTGTAGTTGATATTTTCAAACAAGAATAGTTTCATAAGAGAAAAAGTAGCAAAGAAGCCTACAAGAACGCAAATGAAGAAACAATCTGACGGAAAAGGGATGGAACTTCTGCCAGAGGACGTGATTATGAAAATCTTGTTGAAGTTGAATGTGAAGTCTCTTGTTCGATGCAAAAGTGTGTGTAAGTCGTGGTTATCTTTGATATCTGATTCTCACTTTATAAAATTGCATTTTGATCTCTCTTCAACAGAGAAACTTATGTTCCTTTCTATTTGGGGAAAAAATCGTGAACTCCCCTTCATAGACTTCAATGCCTCCCTAAACCATGATTCTAGTCGTGTTAAATTCAAAGTACCACATGAAATTTTTTATCATGTAGATTTTAGATTTGGAGGTTCTTGTCGAGGATTTTTAGTTTTGAAAAGTTGCAAGTATATATATCTGTGGAACCCATGCACAGGTTTTCTCAAACAAGTTTGTCGGTCACCCATGGATTCCCTCGAAGATGTCTCTTATCATTTGTTGTTTCAAGGTTTGGGGTATGACCCATTAACTGATGACTACTTGGTGGTTCAACTTTTCAAAAACCTTAACACTGATGATAGAAAAAGGGCGCAAGTTTTCTCGATCAGAGCTAACAAGTGGATGAAAATTGAACCTGTCAATCTGTCCTTCACATCCTGTGGCTGGGAGAATTATAGGCCAGGCAGAGTTTTGAATAATGTCATTCATTGGTTGGGTTGCTGTTTGAAGGAAGAGATGCATGTTGTCTTTATCATTGGCTTTGATGTAACAAAAAGGATGTTTTTTGAGACAGTTGTGCCAGTTGGTGTCGGGAATAACATTGATCAAATAGCTTTGAGTGAATATGCAGGATTGCTTAGTCTATGTGTTTTTAAAGAGAGCAACCATTCAATAGAAATATGGAGTATGAAAGAATATAAAGTAGAATCATCTTGGGCCAAGACCAGTGTGGTGTATCTCGTTTTTCCACGCAGATTCTTCAACCTACTTTGCGTAACAAAAGACGGTGATATTGTTGGAGAAGATTATAAACAATTGATCAAATATAATAAGAAGGGGAAGGTGAAGGAGAATCTATCATTGGCTCGTCTTTATCTTTCATCCTTTCATGTCGAGATCTATAAAGAATCTTTTTTCTCACTTCCTTGTCACAATGAGCAAGCAATACAAGATAATTAAGTTACGATTAATTTATATTTACTTCATTGTATATCTTTTTATAGATATTTTATGTAATTTATACTTTTTATGTAATTAGGTTACGATTAATTTAAGCTAATAATATATTTATGGTTAATTTGGAGATTATATTTTTCCATTTAATATAAATGAAAATTTATTTTTAAAGGATTAATTTATTATCTATGATTAAAGAACATTTATACAATTAAATCAATATAAAATAAAAAATATTATATATATATATATATATATATATATATATATATATATAACAATTATAATTTGAAATCAATTAAAACATAACATTTGGATATAAGTATTGACAAAATTATTTATTCAGAAAGTAATAAATTATATTAAATTAACTATTTTTAATTGAAACCAATTTGTAGGAGACGAATTCACTCACTTTTACATGACGTAAGCACAAAGATTTGATTTAATCTGCATGGGTTTGACATTTGAGTGTTATTTTGTTAATAAAAAAAGAAAAACAAAGCTAAAACAAGGGGTGGGCAAATAGAACTCAACTGTATTACTAAAATCTGTACTGAACTGAAAACTAAAATTGTTTTTTGTTTTATCAAACTGAACTGATATAATAATACATGTTTTTTTTAATTGAAATTTATTTTAATATTTATTTTATTTTATTCATAAGTGTCTTACAAATTAACTTTTTAATTATTTGATATTATTATTTTATATTTTATTTATATTTCTTTTATTATTATATGTGTATGGAAATTATTTTATTATTTATTTATTTATTTATTTATTTTATTTTATTTTTTTATTTATATTTATTTTTTCATGAATATTATTTTACTTTTATATTTATTTTTTTAATTTTTTATTTATATTTTTTGTTTTATATGTGTATATAATTTATTTTATCTTTTTATCTACTTATTTTATTTTAAAATAATTTTTTATTTATATTTATTTTGTTCTCTCGTAAAATTGTTTTATTAATCGATTATTTATTATTTATATTTTATTATGTAAAAATTAAACTAATATTCATTAATTATTATAATATAATAAAAGATGATATTAGAAAAATTACTCTTAATAAAAATTTGTTAATTTTTTTTCATTTGATATTTCTATAATATTAATAATTTTTGCTACATTATATATTCATTTAATAAAATTTAACGTTAAAAAATATGTTTTAGTTTTAGTATGTAAAATACTATCATTTAAAAATAATATTGATATTTATTTTAAAGTAAGTTGATTTTTAAAATAAATAGTTATTTTAGTGTGTGGACTTACACACATTTTAATATCATTAAAAGTTTTTTTAACATATTTTTACATATTTAATAATATGTTAAAGAATATAATATATTTAAAGTATTATTTTTTTTATATAGTCTTTTTTTTGTGATTTATATTACTTAATCATTTAATAAAATTAAATTTAAAAAAATATATTTTACTTTCATTACTTAAAATAATATTATTTAAAAAGTGATATATGTTTATTGATGAAAAAATATAAAAATTTGTGATAAAAAAATTTTGTCTTAAAAAATTCGTTATTAATTTTTTATTTGAAATGTTTCTTTTATTAATATTTTGGTATTAAATAACGTTTTCTTAACAAGACGGAGCAATTGAACGGGAACTAGAGAAGAGAAAAGAGTAGATACAGTTCCCACAGTTAACTGAACGGAAACTGTTATAAGTTCAGTTTTTAAAAACTAAATCATAAAATAGTATATTGAACTTTTAGTAAGAGTAGATCAGTTTTTTTAAATATAATATAAAATCAGTTATTTTTGTCCAACCTTATCTACAAAGGAAGAAACATAAATCATTGACTCTGGAAGCATGTGCCATGGGCCAGAGCAGGAGGAGGAGATATTTATAGCCGAAACTCCTGCTTTAATTTAAAAAAAAAAAAACTTGTAATAGACTTGATTTAATCTGCATAATTTCCACTTTTGAGTGTTATTTTGTTTAAAGACAATAAAAAAAGGAAAAAAAAGAAGAAGTGTTATATAACTTGTAATAGAAAGGTCATAGAATACATTAATGGAAAGAGTAACTTAAAAAAGAGAATTCTCTGTTTCCAAATAAAAGTTTCAAATTCGTACTATTACATGGGATCATCTATACTTTCAGTGATTAGTAACGTAATCATTCATAAATAATTGGGGAAAAGAAAGCGTAGTAGTAGAGATTTAGGATTCTTATAAATAAATACTTATACATACTATTTGTAAAATTTAATATGAAGGATCCGTGGCGCAATGGTAGCGCGTCTGACTCCAGATCAGAAGGTTGCGTGTTCGATTCACGTCGGGTTCAAATCCTGAACTGGGTCCTTACAAATAATTTTGTTTTACTAATTCAAGTTTTTTTATTAGAAATATTACTTAATTAATGTACGAATTTTAAACACAGTAAATTCAATCTGCTTTATATAATAAGAAAAAAATAATTTTATTACATTTGAATATTATTTATTACTTTCTCATAAATGTTCTCATTTTCTTATAAATACTAAAAATGGTTACTGGAAGATGTTTATTCTTGAGTTATAAATTATCTGACCCAACAAAATTATAGTTGAATTTAGTTAAATTTGATCGTGAGTAAAAAAATAAACTCAGTCCGATTATACTTAATTGGGTCGAATTTAAAATTAGATTAAATTCATCCAGTCTAAACCACTTATACAATTATATTTAAGTGCATTAATCCCGTTTATTATATTGTTTTTTTAACAGTTTTATTAGAAAAATATTTTAATTATCTTAATACAGTTCTTATTACGAAAACGATTACCTCTGTTTTTCAAATTCGGCAACTAAGACTTTGTCAAAGCTTTTCAAATTGTTACAATTTATGTTCAGGTCATATAGCATTGTTGCAATGTATATTCAGGTTATAATTTGGCTTTCCTGTGACTTGATCAAATAAATTAAAATCACGATGTTTTAAACTTTCCTCAAACACAGAATTTCAGAAGAAAAAAAAATCCAAAATTTGTCAGTAACAACTTGAAACACTAATGCTAACTCGTATCAGAAGGCAATATTTGAAAACAGCCTGTTCATTATGGTTATAAATAACTGTGCAATGAGTCCTAGTTCATGCTGATCCCTCCATCCCCTTCTGCATTCAATGAAAACTCAACTAGACCGAGTTTGATACTACTGCAATTCTCCTAAATTGTGCTCCATATGCTGCAGTAGTTGCCACTGTTGTTGAAGCCACTAAATAGCTGCACCACAAAATGGTTCGAGTTCATATCTGGTATGATTTGCTGGAAGGGAAACATAAAATTCTCACAAGATTACCTCAAATAAGTAATATATGGTTGAGTTTCCTGTGTTCCAAACTCTGGTTGAAGAAGAGCAGCAGCAACTAGAGCTAATTGGAACACTGTATTCACCTGTTCAAATTTGTATTCCTCCTCAAGAAGTATGAAAGATAAAAGAGAACTTTTCACAGGCTCTCCATCATAATTTTACTACTAGATAACATTTTGTTTTCCTTTTTAAAAGCATTTTAGTGAGAGAAGTTTTGCAAAGTTAGGGATTAAAGTGAAGGTTTTGTAAAGTCAGAAATTAAAGCGACTTATACTTAGAAAAGCTTGAGGGTTAAAGGGCGTCATTGGGAACGTAATTTGAGACCATTACAAGCTTTGGGTTTTGTCCTGTATCCGTTGATAAACAATATTCAAATTCCTCTAATTGCATGTATAGATATGCTTACACTAATCATCATCATGTTAATAAGTCAAACTCCAACATTTGGTTCAATTGAAGGAAGGGCTTGGACTCGTTGATCGTGTTAAGAAATAAATCAAATATAGTAAAATGTTCTGTCTCTGCACATCTCAATCATAACCCTAAATATTATCAAGGAGAGTAACACAACAGGCAGGTGATACAACTAGTCTATATAAACCAGTCTGCACTTAACACCATATGTATGATAAGCTCAAAACATCCATCTGGCTTACCTTGCTTAGAAGGAGTGGTTCAACCTTTTGGCGGGCGGTTCCATCAAGGTTAAAAAAATCAAACCAGCTTTTCCACTGAGAGAAACACACAACATCAAAATTTTATCTTGATGACCATACAATTTCTATAGCAAAAAGGAAAAGTTGAGAGCCACATTGTTCATACCTTCCAACCCAAGCTATTTGCTCTTAGAAATACTGCACCCCCCACAAGGAAGACGTCCCGAAACACCACAAGACTAACAAGTCCAGCTTCAAAATGAGAAACCAGAATGGATAGTTTTACATAACATAGATGGTAGTATCTGGGTTCTCGAAACATAAATCGGAGATAATGCAACATATAATTAAATAAAAATTGCATCTTCTTGTCAGCCTCACATTGAAACATCTTAAGTTAAAAGATTTACAAAAACTGGCATTCAGAGGCCAAGGCTTTAAATTGGAATGGTAGCATTTGTTGATATTACAGGAAATTGTGGACAAATAGGGTAAGTGAAGCCACAATTGCTGTTGCGGACACTTAAAATCGTTGACATTGCTTTCAAATTCACAGCAGCAGACCCATTTTTAAGAGCATGGACATGTCCTAATGCTATGGTATTCTCAGTTCTATTTTAATCTTGATAGAATCATGAATGCTTAAGCCAACTACTGTTTAGGAACCAACCCAGAGGAGTAGCAAGCAGAAGGACTTACGATGCAGTAGATCTTTATGCACCATGGCAAGTGCAACGCAACCAATAAGAACCTGGATTCAAGAAAGAAGAAAACCAGATGAAACAAAAACACAAGTGGAAGGGGGAAAAGAGAGTGGAGATTACCTTGTCAGCAAGGGGATCAAGGTAGGAACCCACTACGGAATCTATCTTCATCTTCCGAGCCACGTATCCATCCAGCTACGATCGATTATTAGAATCACACAACAACATAACATTTAGCATGTGAACGATAACGTTAAGCTGCAGCATAGAAAATAAAAAGCAAAAAACATTGGTTGTTGATACTCACCCAATCAGTGGCCCCAGAGAGTGCCAACCCTACAAATGCTGGAGTATAGAACTCGTTGGAGATCATCCTGTGTAAAAACAAAAGGCCAAACTAAAGCACCGAATAATGTTTTGATAAAGAAAAAGAAAAAAAAAAAAACCCGAAGGTACCATGCGAGAAGAGGACCGGAAAGTAATCGGGAGAAGGATATGAAATTGGGGAGATTGACGAAGCTGTGGAAAAGGGAAGGATTGGTGGAAACGGAGGGAACCGGATCAGGGAAACGGAGAGGGAGAGGGAGAGGAGGAGCGTAGCGAAGCAAATTGAATGGGTGGACCTTGGGGAAAACGACGGCGTTTTCGTGCAAATAGAGAGGGGTGGCGGATTGAGAGAGTTTCCATGGGGGACGAGTGAGGAAGAGAGGGCCTGAGCCTGGGCCTGGGCCTGGGCCGGGAGAGAGGAATCTGTAATTGTTTGTTGAGCGGGAGTGGCGGTTGTTGTGGTGAGGCGCGTACCAGGGGAATGCGTATATTGAGGTGAGGAAGGTTCGGGCTTTGGTTTGGGTTTGGGTTTGGGTTTGGGTGTTGTCGGCGAGTATTGCTTTGAGGAACTTGCGGAACAGAACCATTATTGTAACATCTTCCGGTGAAGCTGCGCAAAGAGATTTTGGGTTTTAGTTTCAGATGACTTTCACAATTATCAAAGGATAACCATTGCTAATCTTTTTTACTATTTACCCCCTTCGTCTTCTTCTATCACTTTAACCAAACCCCAAACGATTTTCTCCATTAAATAAATATATTAAGAATACATTCTCACTCCTCCGTTTATAACTCCATTTCAATCTTCTCATTTATATAAATTTGAAAAAAAACATTGATAAATTTTTCAAAAATTTTGGTGATAGTAACTGTTATAGCTCATAATCTCTCTCCTTTCTTATCTTCTCTTACAATTGTATATATATTTGTATAGAGATTTGAATTAATATTATTATCACTCAAAGGAGATAAATTTAGACACAATTCTATTTATTGATCTCATTTTTGTTCCTTTTATGGTATTTAATAATATAATAAGTTTTGTTTGGTTGTTTGAGAAATTTAGCTTATGCCTGGTGTGAATTGCAGGTGGTATGAAGAAGCAGACAATAATGTTAAATTGAATTTGATTTATACAGAGATCAAGAACTGATTTGCAGCTGCTGCTACTCACACTTCCAATCTCCATTTGCATTTCTATATTTTTTCACACTCAAGAACTTCATAACTTTGCCTAATATTTGGCAACAGAAAGTGAAAATAACATTAACTTTTGAAATTCAAGATACAAGAGGAGAGTAATTGAAGAAAGTAGATTGAAATTCAGTCAGAGATGAATGTTATCGATGTCATCCTTGAGGATCCTGTAGCCATAACCAGGAACTCTGTTCCACTCACTGCTCTTCACCACTTGTGTAACAGAACACATTTTTGGGAGAAACACACTGTTATCTCTTCTCTTCCTTCTCTTTCCTGTCATCAGAAACACCCAAAAACTAGCTCTGCAAACATAATGAGGTTGAGGTCTCTGTGAGTTTCCTATCTCAAATTTGGAGAAGTACTCAATTTCCTTCCTCACAAGGGATCCAATTGTGCCTCTTGTTCCTACAGCAACTGGAGTAGGAGCACCCATTCTTTCTAGAAATATGGTTTTTTATGGCAGTGACAATGCTTTCATATATAGTGCATTGAATTTACTGCTTTTGAAATGGATGCATTCATCAATGAGACTTCCAGATGTAGATAGTTGTGGCCATCATCCTAAATTTAATTTTAAATTTGTGACGACAACATGCTTTATCAAAAGCATCAAGTCCCATGATTATTGAAACTTTATAAAGTGAACAAAAATATCAAATTACCTCAACCTCTGCAATGAAATCTCACTTTATCCTTTTGACTTCTCCAACTATATAATAGCTTGCTTCTTATGCACACTATACTTATATATACAATTACTGATCATGATATGTACGAATTTGGTTTCTGCAATTTGTCCCCTTGAGTTCTTCCACAATTGCTGTATTGACAAAATTGAAATTTCACTTTTCAATTTGTAGCAAAAGTTGCTCTTGACTCTCCACCTTTTGTGCCTTGGCCAGAGGAAAGAAGGTTGCTCTTTCGTTGTCTAGGTTGTGTGCTTTTTGGACATGGGGTCTGGCAATTTGCTGTCTTCCTCTTAATTCTTCTGTTTTAAAAATCTTTTTCTTTTTTAAGTTAAATTATAATCTGATCTAATCACTTTTATCCTTGAATGACATACTAACAAGACGTGATTATATTTAAAACTAATACAGTTTTTACCAAACAGAATTAATAAATCTAACAACCAGTTATGGGAGTTCTTTATTTAATCAAAAAACATGTTTTGTTGGCATTGATGTGATTATCTTACAGTGTTTGGTATCATGAAAAACATGATCAGCTGGAAATGCAACAGGATACTTGCAGTATCAGCATGGAAATTTAATGGCATGTGTGGAAAAAAAGAAGCCAATACAGTAAATGAAAAATTGCAGACATTATAATGAATATTGTAAGCACTATCTGTGTCATTATTAAGTATTATATTCTTCAATCATGATCCATTATTAAGAAACCCCCATTTGTATATTTCCATATTGTTTTCAGCTTAAATTTTGGAAGGAAGAAAAAAAATCTAGTTACTCACAATTTTTTACTGTGATATTGGTAAGATGATTTCTTAAGTTTTTAGTAGAATAGAAAATGACGTAAAATTATATCTTTATTGTTTTGTCTCATTGTATAAAGACTAATAAAATAGCAAAGTAGAAAAATTCGTAAAAATATCGAAATTATAAAAAATAGACTAACAAACGTAAAATAAGGTTTTATCATTCCTTTGTATGTCAGGCTTTCCAAAAGGAAGGAATGAATATTGAGATGTTTTCCATCCTCTGTGAAATGTTGTAGTTAACCTAATCGAATAACATAAATTAATTAGTAGATCTCTTAATTATTTACTATTTTAATTGGATCTTCAAATTTCTATAAACATGTATTTGGGACATCGATAGTATAGATACATATATACCTTTAATTATTTTTTATTTAAAATTGTAATAATTTTATAAATAGACAGCCAAGAGATTTAATTTTAATCTAATTATTTTTTATTCATAGATTTTTTTATAGTAGTTTCGAATTTAATAATTTTTATTGTAGGTCAATAATTCAATAATATTTTTCTTTTGTTTTCTATGATTAATTTTTTACATAACATATAATAAAATAAGATTTTAGAAATAAATGACATAAATCAATTAAAAACATGATTTCTTTGCACTTTTCCTAGAGTTTATTTGTTGGTATCGCTTCCAGGGAGTGTTTTAACATGTTTTCAGTTCAATGAAGAAAAACCATATTAAATGACCTTATAGAATGAATATCGCTATTATTATTTTTTTCTATATCAGTGAGCTAATACTAATTTTTCGACATTAATACGATTAACATAGTTATTCAATATGAAAATAACAGAATATCCATTAATTAAATTTAATGAGTAGGAAATGTGAGTGTAATCTTCCACCAATCAATTAAAATATCAATAATATGGTTTTGAAAATAATTATAATAAAATTACACAATTTTCCTTTTTAAGTCTTAAAAGTAGGATAAATCTATTTGTTGCGTTTTGGAAGGAAAAATGTTATTTAATGAGATGGGATTGTTGTGTTTGAAGTTTAAGGGAGATAATTTTTGTTTTTGGGATATAGACTCCTAAAGTCATATACATATGCTGTAATGCAATTAAGTCTATCAATTTGTATTTTCAGTGCAAAAGCTCTAAGTATAGTCTATTCAGCTTAGTGTTGAACCATGTTATTCATTGATTGGGTTATTGTTTAAAGGAACCTGCGTTTACTGTTGTTATTCTTGCATTATATTTAACAAGAAGGAGGGTTTTTGAGATATCTCTATCAGTTGATATTGAGAAAGACTAAGTTGGAGGGAACTTGGAATATTGTTCAATTTGTATGTTATTAAGAAGAATAATCATTTCATAGAAATAAATACAAAGTGCATCCCAATTTTCGTAATAAAAAGTGTTGATATATGAATGGATCCACCAAATATTAATAAAGGAAAAGTGAAGAAGAATTCGTCCTTTTTTATGAACTCATGATAATGAATAAGCCAAAATAACAATAATATAGTCAACAGGTCAAATTAGTTTAAAATAATTTGTTACTTCTAATATATATTTTGATGGAGATTTGACATTATTTATAATTATTTTTTGATATTATGTTAAAATAATATCTTTATTTATAATCAAATTTGACATCCAACTAGCAGTGCTAAGTACATTGAGGGAGGGTACTTTAGTCTTTTTAAGTATTGATATGGAAGCAGTTAGTAATGATGGAGGTGCAGGCAGTAAAAGCCGAAATTGGTCTGTATTTCTTTTGAGCGTAGGAATATATGATTGGCTAAAAAAAAGTATGAGAATGTGTGACTATAATACATACATATAATACGAAGCCCTAATCCTCCTCCAATGTCATTACAGTTACATAGTTACATAGGAACTGATGAACAAGAAACTGAATAAAATAGCAAGGGATACGTAAACAGCAATAAAAGCATACCTTTTATGAGCCTCAAAACTGATTATCGACTACAATTTAATAGAACATGATCTCATACAGACTCCGCTTCTTATCTTTCACCCCCTCGCTCATGTTTTATTTTTGTCTTTTATTGTGTGAGATTAAGTGATCAAAATTATTGTTCGCCGGGGAGATGGCACACATACCTCATTCTTCTATACGAGGCAAGAGCATGTTGCAAAGCAACATCGATGCTAGCACCTTCCCTGAACAATGAATCATACAAATGGCAAACAAAATGTGACAGTTCCTCTTCATCATCGTCCCAAAAAGACAAAGTGTGGTCCCCATATCTCTCAGGGTCACTATCTTCCCAGTCACTTACTGGACTGTTGGGTACGGCCTCATCATCTGCTTCATCCTCTCCAATTTCAAATTTTCCATTTTCCACCGCATTCAACTCTTGGTAACCATCAACATTGCTCGTCTGAGACTCTGGAGGTTCATTTGAAGGACAAACAATAGCTTTGGCACCGGAGTCTAGAAAGGCCTTTATAAGAGCAGCAGTAGGTCCATGTGTCCCTGTGCATATTATGATCCTGTCTCTCCAAGCTCCAACCTAGGTAATTCAGGATACCAGCAAAAGGAGAAAGTAGAAATGAGTTAAAAATTCCACAAATATGACAGGATTTGACTACAAATTTCTCTCCTCCATATCCCTACGACAACAGGAAAATTATTGTTGTAGCAGAGAACATGTCATACAACAACATAAAATACACATATTTCCCCGTAACCCCCTCGCCTCCTCTATCCCTCTGTCCATCCAACCAAAAATCATACATTGAAACAATCAATGAGGGAAAGCATGGCTCCGATTTATATTAAGAACCTATATCAAATGATTATATTTATATGCACTTATTTCCCTGTGTTAATTATATTATTTTTACATATTCATTTGTATTTGGGCTTAGCCCACATTCTCATTATTATAAATACATTATTTCATGTATATTTTTCATACAAGGGAAATTAATCATATACCTAGTTTTATTATATTTAATAATTATTATAACTTTAACAACTTTATAGCATGTTACAATATGAATTATTTTATTAGAATATCACACCATTGACTTTTTCATCACATGTTATAACTCTGCACTTTATCTCCAAAAAAAAATATTCACTCTAGAGAAGTTAAATCCATAATTGTGAACTTCTCACTCTTATTCAACCCAAAGGACATTACTTATTTATCTTGATATTATAAAACAAACTAAAATACTTATCCCTTCTTCCACTAATAAAAATAGACACTAATGGCTGTAGATGATCTTTAAATTTTCAGTGCCTACACAGTTCAGATGCTTCAAAAATAAGCCAAAGCTAGTGTTGTGCCACAGTAAAGGTCTAATTCAAATAGTGAGTTTCCCAAAATTCTACTCCCTCCACATATTCATATTCTCCAAAATAAGGCATCTATATAGATAACCAGATTGAAGAATCACTCACGAAAGAAAGTTAGCAACAGAAACGAATTAAGCCATATCAAGTGAATCATTCTTAGGATCTGTACTACAACTTCTTTCACTGTATAAAAGTGAATCATGTATAATCAAGTGACCAACACCCAATCACCATTCCATATCTTAAAACTCCTGGTCAGATGATGACAGTGAACGTTGGGTAACAGCCAATGTGAAAGTTCTTAGCAGTTTGAGTGAAGCTATAAAATGTACATCCAAAGGACAGTAAAGTGGAAGCAAAGCACACATACCATCCATCGTACATCCTCAGGGGATAGGTGCATAGAAGGGACAGTTCTACGAAACATATATGAAGCAATTTCTTGATCATCTTCCATAACCTATATAGAAAAACCTTAAGTTTGTAATAGATATATAAATCTGATCTAAAAATGAATAAAGAAACACCAGGGAAAGAAGATATACTAGGGTTTGACGGCCTAGATATCGGTGGACAATGCCTCCAATTTGAAAATAGGATTTAAAGGCAACTAAATCAGAAATAGTAGAAATATTTGCCAGGAGAGTTGCACACTTTCTGCGATGGCTCCTCATTGTTGACAACAAACTGAACTTAACATTTTGTAGAAATTTCTCGGCAAGCTCTCCAGGTTCAGCCACCACAAACACATCATTGTGCCAACTAAATAAAAGGACAACAGCATCAAGCTTCTATGGGCACAGAGAAAAATAACTAGTAACAGCGAACAGACATTCATGAAAGTAATTAATCATACTAGCAAATACCTAACAATTGAGCCATCAGAGTCGTTTTGAAGAGACAAATGTATAACACCCACTTGTGGTGAATTCTGCAATTTCTCGTGCAATGATTTAATGGGCAAAGAGAGCTGTCTAAGACCTCGAGGTGACACCGGAGGTGATGCAACTGTTTTTCCCAATTGACCATCTAAACTCAGTGGTGGGACCAGATCAATTCGTCCAATCCTCTGACCAAGATCAGGACTATACATGAGGGGACTTGAAGGGAAGCTTCCTGTAAACAAAGGCGATGCAAATGGAGTTGGGAATGTTGTTGATGGCACTGTCTTCACAATCCCAGCCAAACCCTGTATGAGGGACAGACGTATGCCATTACGAGCACAAAATGACTCAAGTTCCCTGGCATGGTGGATCACTTTTCCAGAATCTGGATTATGTGATGCTTCAACCAGTAGTACATTACGCCTCCACCCTAAGGTTGGGCCATTGGCTCCTGATAAAATAAAATAGAAGAGCCATAATGTCTAAGGGGAGCAATGAATGTAAAATTTTACAGTGCAAACAACATATAATCTACAATACCCTCAAGTGGTTCGTTTGTCTTGGGTAATTTATGTCTCAGATTTTCTGACCACTTCTCCTCATGATGGAATGGAAGGAGCAATCTCTCACACACATTTTCAAATGCTTGATGATTCTTTTGTATATACTCTTCAATTGCAGATTCCAACTTTAGCCAGTTAGTTGGATCTGTCTCATCAAGTTCCATATCACAACGTTCATCAACTGCGAGGAAAGACACCAAGAACACTTATTGAGAATTGAAGTTCTTTCCAAGAATATCTAACAAAGAAAATAAATGGTGCTAACATTTAAAGCAAATAGTAAATTACTGAAAATTGAATCAAACGAAATTTAAAGGCAAAGAAAGATGCTTCATTCCCGAACTCAAAAGCATAAACATTATACCTGGATTGAAACGAAAATATTGTATCTCAGGAAGCATAGGTAACAATGTACTTAAAGCTTCCTCCACCCGATCAACAGAACATGAACTTTCAATCAATACCTGCCCCGTATCCAGATACCGCCAACCTCCTTTCCGTGCCTACAGAAGTATTAATGTACAACAATAAAAAAATTAACTTACAAACTTTGGTAGTCAGCGAGACGTCTCCAAAAATAAAAACTACTTATCACATTTATTAGAGTATATGGATTATGCAAATATCCAAAATTATCACGGTCATAACTTAGATTCTCGTCTAGGATTAGTTTCCTATTTCTTCACTTTAAGATAAATTACCACATTTCCTTACCATGATTTATTTTTCTAATTAGTTAGGATTATGATCAGTATAAATAAGGGTAGTACTTTAAATTTATAAACACGTCAAAACATTGTAAAACATCTTAGTTAATATCAATATAGTATCTCATTCCCTTATATCACTATACCTCCTTCTATGCTTGAAATCCCATAATTTCAATATTTTTTTTTTTAATTTCATGTTTACAGACCTGTGAAACAAGGGTTAGAATGAATAACTATCCAAACCCTTGATCTTCTTTTCTAAACACAGCATATTATTGTAGAGCAGAATTAAAAACTGAGAAGATTACCTACCCTAGTTCGAACAGAACCACATCCTACGGAAACCAGACAGTCAATTTTTGTGTCAGGCCACAGAAGTTGTGCTTCTCTTATGGCAAAAATTGTAGGATTGTTTGCCACTATTGCACCATCTTGCCAGCGATTGAGATCTTAAGGTACGTTGGAGCATGAAAGCAAATACATGTCAAAATAGTACAGAAATAGAAATAACTAAGACTAAAATACAGAAAATTTGATGCAAATAAAAGCAGACAAATCAGTACCATCTGAGAAATCGTCTAGATAATATGGAGCAGCAGACGATGCTCTGATGGCCTTCCATACTTGATGCTTACAGCTTCCAATGAAAGCACTGCGCCTATAGCCAACCTGTTCACCCACAGTCGATGACAATACATTGATCCCTGAACTATCCGATGTTGTAAGAGCAACCTCAGGTGTTCCAGCAGGGTACTGCATTATAGATAGTAACAACATAATGGCAGAGAGGAACAGAGAATTATATATCATAATAAAAACACTTTAAGAACAATGAACAAATGTGTTTTAACAGCATTTATAAACAACAATAAAAAATATGAACCTGATAATTGCGGAATATGAAGGGCTGTGCAGGCATCATGCTCACCAAGGTTGATACAACAAAAACTTTGGGCACATTTTTCACTGCAGAATCTATCATTAGATCTCCATCCTCATCAGCACACATTTCCTTCAATAGCCTCTCAAACTGTTCTGCACTGTGCTGAAAGTTAACAAGTCATAACACTCATTTTAGGGCATAGAAAAATCACATACATATACCATATCTTTGTCAAAATAACTAAAAGTTCACAGAAAATTATATCTTTGTCAAAATTATGTGTATTAGCAAGTGTTGGCAGTGTATGATAACAAACACCCACTTGTATGTGTTAGCAAACTAAGTACAGTTTACCTTAAAATATGCATGGGTGTAACATGTTAACAGACCTTTATTCAATATAGCTGGGTGTATATTAGCGAGTCCCTATATACGTGTGGGCGGGGAGGAGGATTTACTAACTTACCCACTTGATTTTTAGAATGAATAAATTAGCAACCTACTCTTTGGATATATTTTAAGAAATTTAACTTGTAGTTCGCTAACTTCATCTAAAAACTAAGTGGGCGTAAGCTAGCAAACCTCATGCATTTAATAACTTGCACGCACAAGTTTTTCTAGAAAGAGTAACAAGTTGCACAAAAGACGGAAGTCGCTATAACTTATTTACTTACTCCTAAAATTTGGCGAGTGTAAGTTGTCAAATGCCTATTATATATAGATACACAAACATATACATATGACAAGTAAATGTCAATGCTAACATTTGGTTTGATCCCCCCATGCTTTTTGTTTCATCGTTTTTCTTTTTGTTTAATAAATTTTCATGTAATAACAAATGATAGATATCCTTTAAGGTGTTGGCATAGCTGACTTCCCAAAAGTACATAGTGAATACCTGACATGAGTTTTATAAAAAAAAAGTGTTAATGCAGCAGCATAATGGAAAGAAGTACATACTTTTGATCCATGAACAACAACCCTAAAGCTCTGTGATGAACTTTTATAAAGTTGATCCAATTTTTCTCGCCAAGTAGCAGCTTCATTGTCCTTGGGAACAGAGTCAGCAAAAACAAGCTTCCCTGATACCAATTGTTTTGAATGAGTTCATCTAGAATTGTAGAAATATACAGATTGATAGAGAATAAATAAATGACATATACCATTCCTAAGCAACATCCTTACCAAGATTTTTGTATATATCTTCACATTCTTCCAAAGTCATTAACTTAATCCCAAGCGCAACAGCTAGCATTCCGCCCGTTGAAGTGCCACATATTAAATCAAACAACTCATGTATTCGTTTTCCAGATCCCTTTTCAATTTCCTTTAGCATTTGTACAGTTGCTAGACCTTTCATTCCACCTCCATCCATTGCGAGTATGCGTAGTCCCTGCTTTGCCACTTGTCTCCCCTTAATTGCGCGCCTCAGGTTTTCATTTTCTCCTACAAAAGAAAAAAAATGAAGAAGCCCTTTCAGTGATCAGGATAAAACATCTTAAGAAACAAATGAATTTTATATACAAAGACAAACCAAGAATTGCCAAAGCACGAGCAGCAGCTTTATAAACACGTGGCTCAGTTGCAACAGTCAGGCGCAAGAGAAGTTCTCGTAAGCTTTCAGAAGTAACAAGTATTCGACGATTTTCCAGACAGAAGGCTAAATTCCCAACAGCTAACAATGCTAGCCTTTGTACCTAATAGAAGGACAAACCTAAAACTTAAAGGACTATGCAATACAAGGAATCAATTAAATCACTATCTATGAAAAGAAACTAACTTGCCTCTGGATCTTTATGGGCACATAAGTTTTTCAATGATTTTAAAATATCCTTGGTCAACATCTTCTCAGCCACACTATCAGAAGTGAAAGCCAACTTGACCACAACTTGCAATACAGATATTACCTCTTCCAGACCACCAGACTTCAGAACTGTCCTAATTGGTTGCATGATGTCTGCTTTCATCAGATGCAATGCTACGGAATCACCAGAGGCAAGGGATGAAAGAGCAGAGCAGGCTTGTTCAACCTGTAAAATATTAAGGACAGTCACCAAATAGCAGTAGAAAAGGTTTTAAAAATTGTGATATCTAGACCCAGTAAAACATACCACATGACTGTTGTCACTACTTATCATGCTTATAAGCTGTCGCACTGCATTCTCATCTTTACCTATAAAGGCTCTATTTCCTTCATCTTGCATTATCTTTCCCAGTGCAGATGCTAGTAAAGGATGATGACAAGAAGAAAAGCGGAATATAAGAGAGAAGAAGGCACTGAGTCTATGCCTAGAAGCACCAAAATAAGAACTGTTTTCCATCTGTACTGACAAGAAAAAACATATTTAATTGAACGTGTTAGGTTTTAAAAGGATAATGTCAGAAGTAGTCTAGTTAGTTTGTAAAGTGCTACCTCTATTTGCACATTCACCGATCTCAAATTTTCATCTGCCACAATCCTAATATTTGCAAGAGAAAGGTGGCGAAGTTTATGGAGGGGCAAAATTTCAGGAAGAAACTCAAGAGGATTTCCAAATAGCCTAAGAACCCGAAGTTCAGCCATAGCCCTGCCATGAGTGGTAACAATAAGACCAGAGGATTACGTGGAGTCTAGACTAGTTTATACAAAATCTTCTAAACCAAAAACCTGAAGTCAAGAAGTGGCCTAACAAGCTTGTTATGTTCCAATGACAACTCCACCAACTGCATACACTGTCTCAGTTCCGCTGCTCAAAGAAATAAAAATCAGATACAAGGACTTATTTTATTAGAAACACTAATCTTAGTATCAGTTACTTAAGGAAATATCCCAAGTGTAGATACTGCAGGGTTGAACATTGGGTTTGTTCCCCAACTCCATAAGGTTAATCAAGTATGTTGGTGCAGTAAGTGGGGCTAGGACTTCCCGTACCCAATGCAATCATGCTTTCTATGTTTTGTGTTAAGTTGGAAGCTGCATGTAATCTAACATTATTACTCATTTACTTTCACGTAGATCTATCTGAAGATGTTTACTCAGTATACTTATATTAGAGGATATACAAATATTTCCACCACTGATAGGCACACTTGAACACATCTAGTTTACCTCTATCATCTATGGTAGTGGTCAAACAATGAAAGCTTACCAGGCACCGAAACAACCATGTTGCTGTCAACCCTGAGCACTTTTAAGCTTCTTAGCACACCGAGCTCAGGCGGCAAAACACTTAGCCTGTTGTTATCAAGATAGAGTTTCTCAAGGTGTGGCAATTGTGTAAGCTCCACTGGAAATACCTGTACATAGTAACAACGTGCTCAAAACATCCCCGATCCAACTCAATAACATTTGACTTCAACTCCACCACAATTATACGAGCACTTCCTGATCACCAAGGAGGGAAAAAGCAAGGCAAGAAGACATAATAATACAATACAAGTGTATTTTTAGATGCTACTTGAGTTCAGAAGTACTTTTGTTTCCAAAGAAACAAATTCTTGTTTCTTTATTTTATACCTTGAAAGTCGGGATCACGAATTAGAATTTACAAATGCATGTTCCTAACTTTTATCCAAACATAGCCTAAATCCTTCATATGTTACCATAGAATATAGCAGAGATCAAACGAATCACTGACTAACACTTCCAATTTCGGAAACTACACATATCACACAAACAAACAACAGATTCACAAAATTCACTTGTCTTGGCAGCAGGTATAAACCACAGGAGTGCGAGTTCCATCAAAGAGTAAGCAACACTCACCGACAAGCCACAACCACATAGGCTCAGAACAGAGAGACTGGTCCAGTGGTTGCCGGAGCCGGAAACGGCGGCATCTCCAACGATTGGCGTCGACGGCGGCGTGGAGGACGGCAAATCAGAGCGCAACAAGCGTATCAAAACGCCAGTGCCGTCGCTCTGCTGACCGGAGGCAACAACTTTGCTCATTGTGACCGCTCTGAGAGGCTCTCGTCGCTTAACAACCTTCATTACCAAATCCACCACGCTCTCATCATCGTCCCGAGGCGAGAGTTCAACCACCACCGTGTCCTGCGGCATCGGCAGCGCCACCATCAGCTGCGATTGAAGCTTCAGCGCCACCTGGTCCTCGTCCTCCGACGCTGACCAATCCAATTCAATGCGAAACCCGAGGTCCTGATCCTGAGAGATGATTGAGGAAGTGGAAGCGGACGAAGACAACGAAGAAGAGGAGGAAGAGGAGGACCGGGAAGAGGATGAGGTGCGAGCGATATTCTCCGGCGGATCATCGGTGCCATAGCTGAGAGTGAGGTGGAAAATCTCCGAAGGTCTCTTCCAACCCAAACCCCAAGACATTGTCGATTTTGGATCGAGAATTCACGATTCAGTTACGTACTCCCATTGAATTGTCGATGAGAATGACCTCTACGTTACGCTGCCGCATTCGGATCCGAATCGGATCGTGCGGTTGAATGCCGAATGCTGATTGATGTTTCAACAAATACCGGAAAACAGAATAATGTAATCAGCTTTAGCGCACACTAACTCAGAAGACGAACCCAAGCTGTGTTACCCGTCAACCCACATGCGCACCTATGCCATCAAATTCAGTGTTCTTTCTTTCTTCCCTTATTTCTTTTCTTTAAAGAAAAGAGAAAAGAAAGAAAGACACTGTTTTGGACAAATAAATGCTACGCATTAGTTAACGTTTGATTTTCAAGGATGTTAGGTATTTATTATTTATTTATTTATTTTATAGTACTGCAATTACGATATTTCGTAGATGTCGAGTTTGAAAAATATACTTGTTTATAAAATATTAAATTATGGATCGAAGGCAATAAGGCTGTTGAACTTTAATTTGGGTTTTGTATTACATTTAAAGGAAGAAACCTTGGCCGGCTATTTGGTAGAAGACTCAAGAACTTAACTAACAGATTTCAAGATGAAAGTGCATACAAAAGCATTATCTTGAAGTGAAGTGGTGAGAAAAGTCTTACTTGAAATTGTGTAAATTTTATTTGGTTGAAGAAAATTATTAGTAGCGACTTAGGTTTAAGGGCTTGGATTCCCATAAAAAGAAAAGTTTTTGTTATTTTCTTTTGAGTCTATCATCAGTGTAAAAAATTCTCGTTATCCTTGAATAACATATTGCATATAACTAATGAATTTTTACACCTTATTGATGCATTACAAAATTCGAAATCAAATTATTGATTTTAAAACTTATTTTTACTGAACAACTTCAACTGTGGCAAGCAGTTGTTTTTCCAAATAAGTTCAACACGACATGTCACGACTTTGACCATACTTAAGCATTCCTCCGCTAATGAAGGATTATAGGAAATGTTAGCCGTGTGATTAGGAATTAACCACAACTCTAGCGGTCAGAGTTTGGTATCCAGTGTTAGATATTTAGTTACTTAAACATAAAACACTATACATTGACAGAACTAAATGCAAACTTAATGATCATCAATAATGAAGTCCAAAAGATGCCGTGAGGGTGAAAAATCATTGTAGTCAATTTATGTTACCTTTCACATATGCCTATCTATCAACTTAACAGACAAGGTGGATTACTGCCTAAGCTGTTTGGATTGAAGCCTCCAAAAGGGTATTTTGTTCAGTTGTATGGCAAAGTGGACTAGTTCATAGCCGCCCATTATTCCAACTGGTCAAATATAAAATTGGCTCATACGAGAGTCACTTCATCAACATATACCTAAAAACATCACCATATCACCACAGTGTGACACTCTACCTACAATGTCAGACTCTTAGCTGCTGAATCAAAAGTTTTTCTTAAAGCCTCCTTTACTACATCATCTGCAAATATAAACTCGATGGAGTTCTTTGATAGCTCAAACATTTCCTTCTGTCCAAGGCCTGGATATTAGGCAAACCAACAAGCAGTCAGCAGAGTTTAGCTATTAGTTTGAATTCCACTGGCTGCAAGACAAAAGTGAAATCTTACCAAACGTAGAAGCAGCGATCTTATATTCGTTGGAGAGACTGGTAGAAAATACGCCCGAGTCATCAGTACACAGGACTAAAGGATGTTTTGCATTGTATAAATCAACTGCACGAACAAACGCATGGTGTTAAGAGAGAGAATCAGCTTCTCTTGAAAAGAAGGGGCACTTTTTCTCAGGCTCATTCGGGATAACTAGCTTCAAGTGGGGGAAAGAAAATCTGAAAGCAAGTATCACTGTTTTGTAACTGTTTCAAAACTTGTAGCTAGCCCAAAACTTCTCTCCTTTGTCAACCAAAAGTAAAATTAAAAAAGAAAAAATTGCCTTGGTAATCAAAATACAAATCACTTTTAAGCCCGTAAAATCTCATGTAAAGTTGGACAAACACTGAGTTTCTTTTAGTTATCATCATCGATTTCAAAAATAAACAAAATATCCTACCAAAATGATGTGCATCTATCGTTGGAACAGACAATGTTCTAATGTTTGATGTCAAACAAATTTCAACCTGAAAATGAAGATGAAAAACACGATGGATAAGTCATCTGTTTATATATAACGTAAATCACGTAAATCAAGACACACTACCATTTTTTTTGTTGCGTTAACATTAATATAACTAAAGTAACGGTCTGACCGGAATGTTAGACGACTTCAGCTTTCTCCAATGTTCTTCCTCGAAGAAACAAGCATGCCCAATCCTCTGCGGGAGAAAGTCAAGCATATTGTGTATCTCCTTTGAATTTGATACCTGAACTCACAGTCAGAAAGAAAAAACTGCCAGAGAAACACCAGGATAAAAGGTACAAAGAAAAGATTAATCACCTCTCCACAATGAAGAGTTACATAAAGACCTTGCTGTCGAGCAAACATCAATGCTGGCAGATATGTAATCCTACAAAAGATAAGACTGGCTCTAGCATCAATTTTTAAAACATCAAATAAATCACTTCACTAGAGTCCAAGATCAATCTGATATACCATTCACCAACAGCTGGATTCCCAGAAAGGTCAATTCCAGCAACCCCAAAACGCCTCATTTCCAGTGCAAGCATGACCTGCAGCAGATAAGTAAAGTGCTCCAAGTCAGTAACAAACAGACTTAACTTTGGCCAAAATACTTCTGCTTAGAATCTCACCGTTTCCATTGCCGCTTCTGTTGTCTCCCTACGGTCAATGCTCAAGAGGAGCCTAACAAATATTTTTTTTCTAGTGTTTCCATTACATTTATCACTCGCATCTGAGAGTAATGTGCTTGAAAGATTCACAGGCTCCTCGCTGTTAGGAATGAAAGCCACATCTACTGAACTGACAGCTCTTAGACCTTCCAGAACAGCTTCCACGTAAGAACGTTTGCTCATTCCTAGGGAATCATTTTTCTACACATAATTACGAAAACGCTTTCCTCATCCAATCCATGGAAACAAGAACAAACAAAATAACCAACCGAGCTCCACATGTTACCTTTGGTGTGGTTCTCAGCTCCAGATATACAACATTCTCAGATGCAAAATCTTCAACAACCTGCTTGTACAAGTTGTTTGCATAAATGCAAAAGAAAAAAGAAAATGGAATAATACAATACAAATGGTAGGCAGTGGGCACGAAGACAATAACATACCTCTTTGGTAATTCTGGTAATACTCGAGTGATCGGTCGTAACAATGTGGATTAAGTCAAACAACTTGAATACCTCACTTAATGAACGATCATCTGTATTTAAATAGCCATAATCAAATTCGAGCTTTAAAACACAAAAAATGGGTATATATGGGGCTAAGTCCTGCTTGCAGCAGATTCAAAAAAAAAATCAGGAACAGTCCATAAATTCAAAAAATTTGAATTTCAGGTTGTACCCCTTTTGCCTTTTTCATTCTGATATTCTTTTTCCTCTTTTATTGTCATTAATTTCGTACCCTTTTTCGCAAACAAAATGAGCCACGCAGCAAAACACAACTTAAACGTGGGATTGAAATCCAAAGTTAACATCAAGCACAAGAAGGATGTAGGAGAAGAAAAAGGGGCATACTTTTAAGGATAACATGCTCGACCTGGGAGAAATCTATGAGACCCTTGTCACCCAAAGCTCTAGCGAGGTCTCTGTGGAAGAAAAATGCAAAATTTCAGAATGTTGGAGAATGGGAAAAGCATAAAGAGTGAATGAAAAATAAAAGAAAACAAGTTACAGAAGTGTGGAGTCTCTGATGGATCCATTGAGGTGAGCATGTAGTTCTATCTTTGGCATTGACACGCACCACTCCATTTCTCCTTACCGAGACTCTTGCTGCGTTTCTATCTTTGGGAGTACCCTAGTAAATTCAACTCTCCCATACCACTGTCTAATTGGTCATAGTTCCTCCCTCACATTTTCAAATATTAAATCATCCAATTCATCTCTCCAATAAGTTGTTTAAATTTAAAATATTTTTTAAATAATTACTGATCTATTAAACAGATCATATTTAAATAAATAAAAAGTACTTTTTCAATGACTAAATTAGACAAACACATAAACTTAATTTACTAAAATAATTACTTATTTTAAAACCTAAACAAAAAACATTAATCCTTTGATATGTTTTATTACGTTTAGAAAATAATTTAAAGGATTTTTTTAATTTTGTGAAATTAGTTAGTATACTTTATAATGCTCGATATTATTTATATAATTTTTTTTTATTTTTGGAAATTAAATAAGAGAGAAAAATAACTCTTTAAGAATAAAATTTATTGTTTTTTAATATAAGATAACAAGAATATAAGAGATGATATTGTTTGAATTTTATATAGTTTTTGTACCGAGAAAACTCTTTATTTGGATAAAAATTTACATATTCTTTAAAATACCCATAATGTGATAAAAAAAATGAAAAACACAAGTGAATATTTTTAATGACGTCTGAGTTCTGTAAGTGTGAAACAAAACACAAGTTGGGAAAAGCCACCACCCAATATCTCACCCTTTTTTATATTTTTTTTTAGAAATATTAAGTGAGTTTTCTTATTAACTTACTTATTATTTTCTACAACTTAAAAAGTAATTATTTCCTGGTAGTTTATTTCATACTTTTATATAATTCATCAAATTGATGCATAGCCAATAATAGTGACTATGTCCGCCAATAAGATATATTTATCGAGTATAAACTATTTTGCACAATTTTTAGAGTTGTTGATTTAATTCTCTAATTTGTTAGTTTGATTTATTTTAGTTTATTTATTTTTTATTTAATTTAGTTATTCTAATTTTTAAAAATTTTAATTTGATTATTTCACATCACGTTCATATTGTGTTCGTACATAATACGTGTCACTTTGTAAAAATTTAATTTAAAAAAATATATAATTTATCGTTCGTTAGATTATCTTATAATAACATGAGTATGACGTGATACGACCATAATTTGACATGACATATATGAAGTTTAACGTAAATAACCAAATTAAATATTTGTAAAAAATTAAATAATTAAATTAAACTAAAAATAATAAGAAAACTAAAATAAACCAAACCAATCAATTAGAAGATTAAATCACTAATTAAACCTAATTTTTATGTCCGTGTGTGCAACAGGAAGAGGGAAACGTGCCTTAACTAGCTAGCGTAGTTCTAAATCAAGGAAAAAAATTGAGAAAAATAGATGAAAAATGAAAAAAAAAAGTGTTTTTAACATTATATAAAAAGAATCGTGACATTACACGAGATGCAACTAAACATCAACGACAACTAAAAGTTTCAAAATAATTATCCTAGAAAAAGGATATAGACTACGATTTTTAGATAAAATTATAATTTATTATCTGACTTTCAAAACATAAATTATGATTTTATTTAAATTGTATCTAATACTTTATCAAAAATTATAAAAATGATACCGCATTTTTATAAATTATGCTTTTTTTTTAAATAGTAGAATATTACATATTAATTAAATTGATAATTTTCATTAGTATTTGTTATAGGTGTTAGAAGACATGTTATATTAGATCTTTCAAACTTAACCGGTAAAATGTCATATAATACCATTTTTAGTTAGGGGATGAAGGTTATAAGTTTTATATATTCAAGTGTTTGTCTTTATTTCTGTTTGACCTCTGGTCAAACTAGGAGATTATTTGTAAAAAATATTTCCATGTCAAAGTCAGCATTTGATTGCTAGTTATAACTGTTAATGCATAATAAATGCAATCACATGTCTCTTTACCTAAAACCTATATTTATAATTTTTAGATTAAATTTTTGATTATCAACATCCTAATTACCATTCAGTTGATAGTAATCATGCTTTATTAAGTTAATCAATGTTAAAGTTAATCTCGTAATAACTTAATGATTGGACCAATAACATAGTAATCGTACATCACATAGATATGATTATATAAATATGATAGAAAGTTGAAAATAATCAATGATTAATCTTCTTTCTAAAAAAACATCAGTCAATCCTTTTTTCTTTCCAAAATGGATGACCAACTCGATTAAGAAAATGGTTGAAAATGAAGTTGATTGAAAAATAGAACGGGTACGTATTAATGATGGTCTGTTTCGAATGATTCATTGGCAAAAGTTCTTCCTGTCACATGCTGTCTGAACGAGGTAATGGACTTGATTCTATCATATGGAAGATGATAAATTAATGTGTTATATGAGAAGATTAAGAAAAAGAAATTGAAATTTGATGGGAATGGAAGAGAATGGATGTGGTTGAGAGTGTTATTTTCAACTGCTCTATCCAACTACCAATTTTAATCTGTATGTTTTGTTGTCACTCTTTAAGGGTGATTTTATTTACTCTCCCAACTACAATCACATCTTCCTCTTCATTCAATCAATTTTTAACACCCTTCCTACACTTACTGCCACAACAACCACATACACACCTCATCTATCCAAATTTATTATTATTTATTAACTTTTTAAATTAATGTCTTTTAAATCAAACATATGTGTATGGTCTCTGGTTTCTCTTGCATACTTACTTTCTCATCCAATATCACACTTCATTTTTTTCTCCGTTTTTATTATTCAACCTTTTTTCTTTTTTTTTTTTTATTTTAAAGTTTTACTTGGTAATTGTTTTCTACTAACTTTATGATAACTTTATTTACTTTAACGAGTATTTTAATACTCGTTTATGAATGGGTCGATTGTGGATATTATATTATTTGTACTCATTGATATCCGTTACTTACAAAAAATAAAAATAAAAAATTAATTTATATTTTATTAAGTTAAATTTAATTAAAATTAATTTATATTTTATTAAGTTAAATTTAATTAAAATTAATTTATATTTTTAAAGTTAAATTTAATTAAAAATAAAATTTAATTTATAATTAACTTAATTTATATTATCTTTTATATATTTTTTGTATTTTTATTTAAATTTACTTTAATAAATTATAAAAATATATATTTTTTAAATATTTTTAACTATGTACGGGTATTCGTAGGTTTTAAAATATCCGTGAATATTTTTAAACGACTATTCATGTAAGTAGTGGGTGGAGAGCGAGTGAATTTATTTTAGATCGAGTTATAGGTAAATATTATTCATGTCTGACCCGTTGTCATCCTACAGAAAAATATATAGGACAAAGTTAATTAGCACATTAAAATATTGTAATTTTAAGATATAAAAACTTTAGGATTCAAGTTAAATTTTGAGCGGGAAATGAAATTCCACTGTGAAACATAATCTGTTGGAATATGTTTAGAAAGAAAAAATATTAAAGAGTGACTTTTTCTAGTTTGTTTGTGATGATAAAAAAAAATACTATATAGAGAGAGTATATTATATTAACCAACTCCCAGACTGATTATCCATTCTGGGAGGAATGGGACTGTGATTAAATCCTGATCATCCAGCTAAATTAAACAAATTAATAATTATTTTTAACAAAATTGAATTATGATTAAATCAATTCTAATTAGAAATTCATAAAAAAAATTATAAATATAAATTAAATATTTAAAACGCATTTATTATAATATTAATTATTAAACCAATCAAATATTAAACTAACTTGAGTTTGAGAAAAATATTTTAGGTGAATTTAATTGATTAGAGTATTTCCAAACAATTAAAACGGAAACTCTAAATGGAGAAAGACAACTTGAAGTAAACACGTGATCTATAATATATAATTTTTTTTAAACTATATAATAATTTACTTTAATGAAATTATAGGTAAATTAATATTTAATCCAATCGGAAACTCATTCTTAAACTAAATATTAAAATTACACTAACGGTATCTAAATATTAAAATCAAAATCATAATTTTTTTTGTTATCTTGCATCAATGCAAACATAACATATAATATAATTAATGAGTGTAATATAAATAGTCAGACATGAAATAATGTCTATAAAGGGTAAACAAATCATAAATGTCTAAACTAAACCCTTTCTAACTATTTGCACCTTTTATGAACAGTTTTCTCAATCATTTTTTGGCTACCGACTTAAGTCACTCTCTCGTTGTGATTTTTTTTTTGTAGTTTAGCTTTTACAAGGTTTTTCTGGACATGCCTAAACTACCTAGGAGAACAGTATACGATGTTTTCTAGAACATATGCATAGCCATTTTTATACGTGGTATGGCATGTCAAACATTGCCCCTTATCTCATCTAGCAAGACATCAAATAGGAAAATATTGTGTTGAGAACCGAAGACGAATTAAAAAACCCTTTGACGAATTCACATGGAATTGCATCATAAAAATTGGATACTACATATCATATAGATATCACCTTCACTTACAAGGCAGGGACACACATTGGAAGGAGATCTGCTCCTTTAAAACAAAATAGTGTAATATTTTACGCCAGAAACTATCTATATTTATATATTAAAGAAGCAGCATATATTATATTATATTAAATGAGTAACAAAATGAAATACGTGCATTGCTTAAATTAAATGGATCGTGGAACAATAACAGCCTTGAGAGGGTTCTTCATGACAACAGTGAAAGCGAATATCTCAGCCGGGTCGGGTGGGGCGTTGGGATTGGGCAACCAGTGGAAAGCCTGCACCATCTTAGCCAATAACAAGTTTATATGCAACATGCCTAAACTCCACGCCGGACAAATCCTCCTCCCTATACCGAAGGGCATCATCCTCACACCTTTCGTTCCGGTCACGTCCACGTCAACCCCATCCCCGCTCAAAAACCTTTCGGGTCGGAACTCATTCGGATCCTCCCACATATTCGGATCCTCCGTCAACCAGGCCGTGTAAAACTCCACACTCGCGTTCTTCGGGACCGTATACCCTCCCAGCTTAGTATCCTCCGTCGCAGCGTGGGACAGCACGAAGTGGCTCGGCGGGTGACGCCGGAAGGTCTCCTTCACCACGGCGCTCAGGTAAGGCATCCTCTCAACGTGACTCTCCGTAATCACCCCGTCCTTCCCCACACAGTCCACAATCTCTTTGTACAACCTCTCCTGAATCTCTTGATCCACCACCAAATGAAACAACGCCCACTCCACCGCGGTGGCGCTCGTGTCCGTGCCGGCGCTGATAACCTCCGACACGAGCGTCACGAGCTCTTCCTCCACCAACTGTCCACGTCCAGGCACCTCCAACCCGAACAACGAGTCCAAGTAAGCAGCCCCAACGGGACTGGCCATTTCATCTCCGGAGAATCTCCCTTCCACGTAGGCCTTTCTATTCCTTATCAACGGCGCCAACAGTTCGACCTGTCTTTTCCTCAACTCCCTGGCCTCCTTCACCTGGCGCCGGAACAACGGCGTGAACACGGGCAAAAAGTCTGGAAGCTTGGGGAGCGTGATGAGCATGACGTCCTTCAAGATGCTTTCTATACTCTTGATTCGGCTCTCCTCTATCTTGGCGCCGAAGCAGAGGCAGATGAGGATGCTGCAGATGGTGAGTCTGCAGTTGCTCATGACTTCAACGAAACCTTGCTCACGGGCCTCCCGTTGGATCCTACTCATGTGGGCCTCCATGGCCCATTTTCTTATCCAACTGCACTGCTTGATCCTCAGCGGGGTGATCATCTCGGTGACGAAGTTCTTCCTGAGGGTGCGCCAGAGAGGGCCGTACTCGGCGGAGTTGATGGCGCACTTCCCCATGCTGAAGATGAGACGGATGGGGGAGTCTTGGGGCCGGCTGGCGAACTGGGGGCCGCGCTGGATGAGAGCCTCGTGGATGAGGTCCGCGCTGGAGACGATGATCAACGTGCGCTGGCCCATCTGCATGGTGAAGATTGGGCCGTACTTCTTACGTAAGTCGCGGACTACGTAGATGAAGTGACGGCGCTGCAGGACGACTTGGAAGAGGTTACCGACGATGGGCCAACCGGGAGGCCCTGGGGGGAGGTTCTTGGGGCCTCCCCCGGTGGTGGACCAGCGGCGCCACCACCAACGGAGGAAGAGGAGGCCGAAGGCGAAGAGAAGGAGGTCCGTGAGGAGCATTGTGGATGAGTGAGGGAAGAGTGATGTATGATAAGTGATTATATAAGACGAAGGTGGGAAAGCGGAGTGAAGGAGTGTGGTCTACGATGGTAATTGTATTGAATAATTTGAACAAAAATTAATTACCGAGTACGTACTGTTCAGAATTATGGCAGAAGGAGGTGTGACTCTCACGAGGGCTCTCTTCCAATGGTAGTCTTAAATTGAATCCAACCGTCACTCAACAAATTTCATCTCAATCCCAGCAAGTGGGAAAATATTTTATCTTGTGGACAGGTGGTGGTTGAGCTATTGGTTGGGATTGCAGAGCTGCATTCAATACCTATTTCATTCATTTTTTTATTTCCATTTGCCCAATCATCTCGCACTGCATACACACTGCATACACACTGCACTCTGTACGCCTCCTGTTTTCTTCACCATGCCCACCTTTCGTACTGTCTTTTCCGTCACATCATTTCATTACTTTTCTACACCATTCCTTTCAAAAACCTATTTTCATTTTTATCAAACGCTGCAATATATGCTCGTCTCAGCATCCCCACTGCACCCACATTTATTTGTAGTAACTCTTATAATTGCTAACCATAACCTAACTAACATCTTAACATGCTCTAAACATCCACTGCATGCCTCTTCAAAACCCTAATTTCTAATTCAATTTTCTGCTTCCGTTCTAATCCTTAATTTCTTTCAAAAGAGTAACAATACAACAAGATTACTATAAAAACCATACCCCTCATCCTGTATAGCAAATATCAAACGAAATTAGTTGTGATTATTGTTATTATTATTATATTATTTGGTGCTACTGGCCACTGGACATTCAATAAATGATAACTATAAATATGTCAATTTATGTGGATTGAAAGTCAACAGAGAACTGATTTAAATTTCCACCTGTAGTTGTGCTGGATTACTTCCTTCCATCACTGGTCACCATAAGATCTTTTTTCGTAGACCTTAAAATACTTCATTTTTATCTTTTTTATTAAAAAATTGTTTTAAAATTGTTAAGGCTGTTGAAAAATATATGCTAAAATTTACAAAAGGTCTGTTCTAAGATGCTAAAAGGAGGCTTTTAAACGTATTCGTAAGTCCGGTAATACCTTTACCTTTTTTTTTATGGCATACATGTAGGTCAGATCCAGAATTTCTTTTTTGTGATAATGACATAGTCCTACCAAAAGTTTAGACTGGGTCAACATATGGAAAATTTATTATTTTAATGTAATTTTTTTAATAAAATATTAGAATAGACAATTGTAAAAATAAAATAAAATCAAATAAGTTGCATTTCAAAAACATGAATTTGTCTTCAAAAAATTGTATTTTACAAGCACGATTTTTACTATTTATATTTTACAAAGCAGAATTTGTGTTTAATTGTTTATATATATATATATTCTTTCATATTTTTTTGTTATCCTTGAATGCTATTTGATGAACACGACTTTTGTTTGTTTTTTTTACACTAAAATCATGCTTACCAAAACACCACTGTGCAAACAAAAAAATAAACATCATGGCAGTTTTAATAAAAAAAAAATTATGTTATTAAGTGCAACTTTAATAAAAGAAATATAAAATAAAATTGTGTACGAGAAATGGAACCTCTAAATTATTAAAAACAATAAATTATCATGTTTATATTTCTAAACACAACTTATAAAATTTCGTTATTCTTTTACCATTTGTCCATTTAATAATTAAAAAAAAAAGATTACACGAAAATGGTAATCATTTCTCGATATATTTTCCCTCCTTAGAATGAAAGAGATACAAAATCAATGCCAATAAATAAACTAATAAACTTTCATAAAGAATATAAAAATATATAATTAAAAAAAATGAGTGAAAATAGATACACATTTTGTTTATACTCAAAATGATGCGTTTTTTTTTTCAAAAAGAGTAAAAAATAATGAATTCGTAACTCGTTAACGTAATAATCACACTCCCTTGATAAACACATTACTTTAATGCAAATATATTAACATTAATTTATATACTTTTATAAGACAATTCAAAAATGATATTAAAATATTAGAATTTAAGAAAATTAGTTTTATTTAAAATTACAATAATTTTGGGAAAAATAATTTTAAATTAAAATATCATTATTTAATCATTTTGAAGCAGCATCAACCATCAAGATTGGGTAGTCTAGAGTCTATATAGTGTGGCCATTTTCATTGGCGGTTTGCAATGGGGCTAGGTACGGATGCCTACCTTTTCGATAGAAATAAGAAGTATTTTTTAACATAATATTTCTTAAACATATTATTAATATTTTGTGTACATATTGTGTATTAAATCTTGGTTCAAAATAAAAATTATTTCTAACATATAATTAATATTTTAGATTTATCATAGTTAAAAAGTATAATATTATTTTAAATGTTAACAATTTATTTTTAAAAGTATTAATATTTATTTTGTGTATGGGGCTAGGTACGGTTTGCAATGGGGCTATGTATTGTGTATTAAATCTTGATTCAAAATAAAAGTTATTTCTTAACATATAATTAATATTTTAGATTTATCATAAATAGTTAAAAGTATAATATTATTTTAAATGTTAATAATTTATTTCTAAAAGTATTAATATTTATTCAAAAAAATAAATTCAGTAGAAAAAATATTAAATTAAATAATATAAACCGGTTAATTTGTCATTTATTATTACAAATAGTGCTAATGAATTACCCATTAAGATAAACTTTACGATAAAATTACAACTATTTTTTCCCTTTACTACTGGTATAATTTATAATACAATTTTATTTTTTTTATAGATTATGTTTTGGGTAAGGCATTGAAGTTCCTTACTCAAAGTATTCTAAGTTGTCCAATGGTTCTTCATCGTTTGGGTTATTCTATTCGTTCTTTTTTCTTCTTGTCCAAGCTGAATATGAGGGTATCTGTGAAAGACACTCCGATGTTAGTAACTTTGCATAATAATATTGTAGTAACGAAATTACCTGACCTCTCCTGTAAAAACATATATATATATATATATATATATATATATATATATATATATATATATATATATATATATAGCTTACTATTAGGTTTGACCCATTAATTACCAATAAATGACGTTATTTCTATTAATTTTTAATTAGTGACTATTATTCTCTGATCCATTAGTTATTAATAAATGACATTATTTATATTAATTTTCAAGCAATGACTATTATTCTCATTAACTATCATCAATAATTATTATTGTTCAGATTAATTATCAATTAATGATTGTTTCTTATCAATAAGTCATTTTCTTGCTGGATAATCGACCCCTTAGTCCTTGGCTGACGAGAATCCATTGCATATTATATATATTTTACTTACAAATTTACTGTTATTGTGATAATCGTTTTTGGATAATGATACTTTGACAATATTTTAATATCATTTACGTGTCATTATGTGATTGGTCCAAAATTACTCCACAGTCAATAATAATAATCATAAACACCAACATGGACCAATCACAGAATAACACGTAGATGGTGTTAAAATGTTGTCAAAATATCATTATGTATCGTTTTTTTCTTAATTGTTGTCTCCATTTTCTTAGAAAAATGTGAAGACATAAAAATATGTACGTTGAGAAAATGAGTTAGTTAAATATCGGTTCATTAAAAAGTGGCAAAAGTTAGTTTGGTTTGATTAAGATATGTCAGAAGTTTTGGTTGGCTCCATCAAAGAATAAGCCAAACAGATTAGTCAAAATTTTCCTTGTGTTTCCATTACTGTACCATTCTTTTTGACCTTTCATTATTTAATTTTATAAAAATTTACAATTAAATATGATATTAAATAAATTCTGCCCTCAATAATTACTAATATAATTTTGTTTTATTTAAATGATAAAAATTTCTATAAATATTATATAATTTTAATTAATAATTTATTTAATGTATATAAAAAAAGTTTAAAAAATAATTAAATTTTAAAGTTATATTGTTTCTCTTTCCTTTTAACCTTTTATCTTAATTATTTTAATGGTTTTAAACTTAAATTAATGAAAAAAACAACAAATTATTTGATATCGAGTAATAAAGTGTTAAATATTCACTTTTTTATCATAAAAATGACAAAAAAAAATATTTTTTATTTTAGAAATTTGTCATATAATTTTATATTATTTTAATTATTAAAATTAATTATTTCAGATTAAAAAAATATGATGAAATAAAAATCATTAATAAAAAATATTATCACGACACTAGTTAAGACAAGATGTGATTTATAATAAGTTTACGATTGATTATAAAATTATTTCCTACGTCACCACATCGGTCTCATTTATTGCATTAAATATAAAGAATTCCAAATTTGGATGGATGCATTTTCTGCATACTGTGTTGTTATCCAACCAAAAACTGCCAAGTGTTAGTCAATGTTTAGGAATGCTAATTAACATAACTTTTGGAGAATTTGAACAGCTGGTTAGTTGCATGTCTTTGTAGTTGATTTTGGCTTAAATCAATTTTTTCGTCTATTTAATAAATGTCATTTTCCGACTTTAATACTTCTTAACTTCCTGAAAATTATTTCATTACCCTTAAACGTATTAGGTAAAGTGAATGTTTGCGGACTTCAATCTTCATATGTATATTTATTAAGTTCGTTTTTAATTAATTTTATTTAACTTTTGAATAATATAATAAGTTTATTTACGAAGATTTATATATGTAAAAAAAACTAATAGGTTTATTAAAGATAAATTGAAATCTATACAAATTTTACTTCATAAATCAATTTTATAAAATTAAATTATTTTTTAATATCATCCTAAAGTTTGCCTTAATAAAAAAATTATTACACTTAATGTGATATATGTTATATTCACAAATATTTACTTTTAGGTTTAAATATCAATTCTCAATATTAAGAGCTCATTAGATATAAAAAGATAAATATCATTTTACAAATTAATTTTATAAAATTAAATTAAATTTAAAATTTATTTTTTAATAAGTTAATGAGAATATTTCATAAAAAAAAATCAACCGCTAATTATAAAGACATGAGAAAACAATAATATAAATATGGAATATTTAAATAAGTTAGAAATAACATATTTTTTGGAATTCTAAATTAGATGCAGTTCTAGTTGGAAGATTAGAGAGAAATTATACTTATGTACTTTGTGTCTTATGTCCCACTTATTTTAAATATTTGAGTGTTGAAGGGGATCTTCAAATATAAATAAAAAGATCATGATATATTAACAACTTAATGTGTCACTATTTTATTGGTCCATATATTTGAAACGAACCAATCACGTAAGTGGTTGTAGAAACGTTGTTAAGAAAACTTTTTCGTAAATAAAATGTCTTTCTTATAGAGTCACTTTTTAATCATAGTGAGAATGAGAATTAGTGATATCAAATGATGATGATTTTCTTGTTATATGATATAATAGTCATATATTTGAAAGCATTTTTCCTAATCTTTTTTAGGCTTAATACCTCTTTTTGTCCCTCTTTATAAGGGAAATGTTCAATTTCGTCCTACCTTTTTTAAAAAGTTCAATGTGGTCCCAAGTTGTGAAAAAAGTGTCCAATTAAATCCTTTTTGGTCACGACGTTAAATATTTAACGATGAAACTGCTCCTCTGGACTAAACTTGATGAGCTGTTCATTTTTTCTCTTACGTGGCATGGTGACATGTCAATTTTGAATTTAAAAAAAAAATGCTTGACACATCATCTTCTTCTTCCACCTCCACCAATCCTGAATTTAGGGTTTCTTCTCTCACATCCTTGGAGAGGTACCTGAGGTCCTCTGGCAAACCATTTGCAGTGAGAATTTTCTTCTTGCCAATTATGTCAAGACCCACAAACAGTACCTGATTTTCTTCTTGCCTTTGATTTGAGTTCAATATCTGATTTCTCAGTTTCTTTCAACATTTGTGCTACTTCTCACTCGCAGTTCTGCATACATTGCAGGCAATAAATTGATACAGCATCAGGATCTACGTTCTCAGAGCCACGCCTCAATGGAGAGATCGTTGTAGTTGGCAAGGTCTTTAACGGGGATAAAGACCGCTGAAACAAAATCGAAAAAAGAACAGAAACAAAACAGAGTTAACATATCAGATAAGATTCATTTACCAACTACAATCCCAAGTTTAATCAATTTCATGAAAGAAAATGCTTTATCTCCATTCCATTAACCCAAGTGTTGGTGGGTTTTGTGGGGAGGAGAGGGAGAGGGGGAGGAAGAAGGAGACGGCGGCACATGACTCTGAGTGTCGTGGTGGACAAAGGAGTGGAGGGAAGAAACCCTAAATTCACGGTTGGTGGAGGTGGAAGATGAACCTGATGTGGACTTTAATGAAAATCACAAGTTTACCCCTTATGCAGCCACGTTATAAACCTAAACAGCCACGTTACACACATCAGTCCACGCTGTCAGCTGGATCGTTAAATATTTAACGTTAAATATTTAACGCCGTGACAAAAAATGATTTAATTGGACATTTTTTTCACAACTTGGGACCACATTGAACTTTTAAAAAAAGGTAGGACGAAATTGAACATTTCCCTTATAAAAAGGGACAAAAAGAGGTATTAAGCCTCTTTTTTACCAAGCAATCTTCCTTGCTAAGAGAATTTGGAAAATTTTTAGGGTTTTACGACATTTGTTTTTATTATTGATTCGTACTTTTATCTTTTTATTTTTATTTTTTATTTATTATCATGTCGAAAACAAAATATTAAAAATATTTAAATATATTATTTAATAAAATTAACTATATACTAATTATAAATAATAAAAATAGTATTGATGTTTTTTTTATAATAATATAATTATTGTTATTATTGATATTTTTTTTATTGTACTCATAACTAATATTCCTATAATAGAATTAAAATACTTTAAAAGTACGAATTCAATAATATTATAGTTAATTTTTAGTTAATATATTGTAATATTATTGAAGTCATACTTTTTTATCGTTTAATTCTATTGTAAAATATCATTTACAATAATAATAATCAATATTCAAAATAAAAATTATTTTTATCATATAAGATCATTAGTAATAATATTGATAATATTATAGGAACATTAATAATAAAAAATAATATAAAATTAATATAATTATTAATGTTAATTTTATTATAATTAGTATATCATTATAAAAAAAGTTGTATAACAATAATTACTACTATTGTTACTATAAAAAATAATAACGATTACCAATAGTAATCATTTTATTATTATAGTAATAATAATATCAAATAATATTAAATTTATTATTGTATAGTATAGTATGAATTTCTCAGTAAAAAAACAGTAAAGATTGACCAAAACAAAGTTAATAAGTGAAGTTGATCCAGTTTGGAAATGATTGATTATATAGCCGTAAATACAATTAATCAACTTAAATGTAGTTTAACATGAGTGGTCAACTAAATAATAATATTAAGTATGATTAGAATATAATTAGATAAGTAAAATTTCATAACAGATAGTATAAAAAATATAAGGTTCAGGTAAGATAATTAGGAATGTAACAATCCCGTGAATGTGTCACTTATAATATGTGAGAGTAGAGATGTGAACCTCGTGTCAGAGCGGTCCAGTGAAATGGTTAATGCGTTTAACAAATCAAGAGGGGGTCAATTTGTTTCTTATTGCAAATAACTTTTTTAATAATTTTCTCACATAAATATAAATTTCTTAAAACAATTTAAACAAATTAAAAGAGTAAGGAAGATAGAAAATTGTCCAGGTAATTTTTTTCCTGGTTCAGATCACAGAGATCCTATATCCAGTTGTTAATCTCAACTGAGAATTAACGTTTCACCAGTACAAACCAACAAATTGTTACAATCACAAAGAAAATAAACAAGTTGAAGGTTCCTCTGAACCAAGGATGAACACCTCCTCCGAATGTTTTACGAAGAATGACAAACTTTCAACTCAGCAACAACAATAATACTCAATCAGACTCCCTGTGAAAGTTCTCGTTTTATGCCAACACACCAAGTTCTCAAAGCTACAGCACAAGAGTTATACAAACCCTATAACACTTATCACTTATCACCGCAACCTGCAGATAAGAATTTCGAAAATACAATTTTTGTATGTTTCATATTGTCGTATTTTAGAATGAGAGTCTCAATTTAATTTATAGAAATCTCACCCAATGATACCTTCAAAAATCGATTAATGTGATATACAATTATCCAATTATGGTAATTGATTATGCATTTAATAAATGTACAACGGTAAAATCTTTTTAAGTCGTAATTGATGATTATTGATAATCGATTATTATAAGTTGATAATCAATTATCTTCAGTATAAAATGAAATTTTCTTATTCATAATAAATTTTAGTGAAACATAAGACAAACAATACATAGACTCAAACATAAACCACATCCTATACATCAATCTACTAAATTACAAAAACTTTAATATAAAAATAAGTTTTCATGGAGATCTTGTGATTTATGGTAACACGTTGGATATGTAGTCTCACATTAAGACTAAGCATACGAAGCTTTAACTTAAAAAAATGTGTCTCAAGTGTGTTGCAGGAGTTTTTCTTGCCTTGTCATGCTCGTGCCTAATAAAAAGGTTTCCTTGTACTTAGCAAGAAATTGCTTGTACCAAGTTGCTGACAATCTTGGAGTTCTCTTCAGGGTTGCAAAATCCACATGATGGAGTCCATATCTTACTGTATATCCATATATCCACTCAAAGCTGTCGAGCAGGGTCCAGGCAAGGTATCCCCTCACATCTGCTCCTTTCCTACAACCAACAGGGTTGGGGTGAAAGGATACACAAATCGATTTTATTCCCATGTTTGTTTAGTGTCACAGTAACAGACATAATAATGGTATTCCAACACTTGGCCATTCCAATACGATGCTATATGAATATACTAGATAACATTTTAGTTCAAAATTGGAATCCTTGATTGGTTTTTAAACATAAACTGCTGGATATTTTCTAATTGTTTTTTTTATGTTCTTACCTTATTGCCGCTACCATAGCCTTTATGTGATCCACCATGTACTTTATTCTTTTAGAATCATTAAGATCTTCTTCCAAAGTGAGATTTGGATCATCTTCTTGGGCATGCGCATACCCTATAAATTTTTTGCACTATCAGCAATGAACAGAATGTGCGTAAAAGAAAACAATGGGCTTACCGTTTTCAGTTATGAACATTGGAGTATTGTTGTATCTATCTTTCACATATGTGACTGCCTTTTCCATACCATTCGGGTAAATATTGAACCAACTAAATTTAGTCTGCAAAACATTAGAAGCTTCAGAGTTGGTTAAGCATGGAAGTAAAGGTGATCATGATCTCTGTACCAAGTTTGAGGACACGTACTGGTTCACCGATTGGGACACCATTCTTTACTCCACTTTTCAAGTATAAACCCTCTGTTCTGGAGCTCCCCATTCCTGTCTTACACGCTGAGTACATGCAATCTTGGACATAGAAAGCCGTGTAGTAATTGACTCCAATGAAATCCAATCCTTTCTTGAGTTTCTCTTTTTCTTTGCTGGAAAATTTGGGTAAGAGGCTTCCAACAAGATTCTCCATTTCTGTTGGGTACTTTCCCAATATTATTGGGTCCAAGAACCTGAATTATAAGCAAGTTTATACTCTAGAGCAGTTGAGTGAGCAAGAATAGAAAAGGCTGTTAATGGAGAACAATACCAATTGAAGTCGAATGATCTTGCTCTTTCCGCAGCCAATTTGTCAGCTGTTGAATTGCTCAATGGTTCATACCATTCATGTTGAAGGACTATCCCAATGCTTCCTTTTTGCTCGATCTAATGTTCCATCCACAAAGTACAATTCTTTTTTAAGAAAATTGAAACGCGTCATCTCATGTTTTTGATCAAACCATTCGATTTCAAAAAACTTGCAGGTGTTATCATAAATTTGATTTTGTCTTTTAGGACACTTATGTCATGATGCTGAGAAATGCGTCACATACCTGGTATTTGGTTCTATAGATATCAACGGCAGCTGCATGTGCCAGGATAATATTATGAGCTGCCACAAAGGGCTCCTTTTCTGAATCTCCTTCACTGCACTGAACAAGAGCTAATGGGCCAGAGCAACGGCACGGAGGAAATAAACCTGAACGGTAACCAAGTGGCACTAGGAAATTGGGCTCATTGAATGTAGCCCAGTACTTAACTCTGTCACCAAAGGTCTTAAAACACAGGTCCGCATAAAAAGCAAAATCTTCCCTGTTCATACAAACGTGAAAAAATGACGGTATTTAAGAGCTACTATGATCAACGTGGTATTGAAACATCTTCAGGTAAACTAGAAAACTGGTTGCTCACTGTGATTGGGGACTTAGCCAGCTCCCATATCTGTCTTCCAGCTCTTGGGGACTGTCATAGTGACTGAGAGTCACAAACGGTTGGATCCCTGTTGAGAAAAGAAGATTCATATCCAATTAATTTTTAAAGAAAAGCTCACTAATCTCATTAAGCAATTGCCAAATTTACTACTTAATTGTATATTTTGCTTGCTGGTGAGGTTTGTGAGGAAACTCCTCTGGGTACCTATCATTAATGACAATACATTTTTTTGGTACCTTTGAGTATTAGAACATCAATTAGTCTGTTGTAGAACTCAATTCCAGCATGGTTGGCTTCTCCAAATCTTCCCTCTGTTTAAAATCATGCATACCATGAATCTATGATACATTCTTAGTTGTAATATTAATTTATTTCGCTTTTATAATGCAAATCAGTATACTTGGTAGAATTCTTGCCCATGATATGGATAGCCGGTAGCTGTTTACTCCCAAAGCTTCCATCAGATCTATATCCTCCTGTGTTTTAAAACACAATGAATTAAAGTTATAAAAATTATAATAGGTTTTACGCTGAATTGAAATGTAAAATATTTTTTCAACATTTAAAACCATATAATTGTTATTTTTAAGATATATTTTAGATATTCAAAAAATGTTCTTTTTGTTATAAGTTCAGTCATAATCTAATTTATATACTAAAAACATTTATCATAACAATTTTCTATATAGTAATAATCATTTATCATATATAATATACAAACTACAAATACTATTTGAACCTTAATTTTTGGTAAATTTTCGAGTAATACGTTAAATTTTTGTTAAACACAGTAAGTTTGAGCAATTTAAGGATCTTACCTTAAATTTTTTGGTCTCCTTGTATTTTGTTTTTTCAGAAATAGATCTTGAATTTTGAGGAGAAAGAGATATGTTTGCGAAAGAGTTTCTGAGACGTTCTGAGACTTTTTTATGGAACATTTTAATCCATTAGTATGACTTTTGAGTATTACAAAGGACGTAGGATCGTATCGTTTAAATTACATATTTTTACAAGATTTACATAAATATATTTGTAACACTTTCAAGGTAAGTTGTTTAGAATTTAGGATTTAGCCTCATTTGACTTCTTTTTAAGCAATATCATTCCTTCTATACTCTTTGTGTGCGATTAAGTATATTATAGAACCTTATTTTTTATTAACTTCAGTATGATAGAGTTCAGTTTCACCGATAATGAATCAATAACATAATTTAATTATAGCCCTTTAATTTAAATATCCAAAATGTCTAGCAATGATTAATTAGTATATAAAGAAAAATTTTCTCTTCGCACAATTCACATTGATACCTTATTCTTTATAATATAATTGTTATTATTTTTTTAAAATAATTAATATTTTAAAATTTGTTAAATAAAATTGTTTTTTTTCAAATCATATTTATAAAAATATATTTAGTTTTGTTAACGAATAAATTTTGTTTTATCTAAATATTGTCATTTTCCTCTATCCTCTTCGTGTGCGATTAAGTATATTATAGAAAATCATTTTTTATTAATTTCAAGTATGATAGAGTTGAGTTTCATCGACAATGAATCAATAACATAATTTAATTATAGCCCTTTAATTTAAATATCCAAAATGTCTAGTAATGATTAATTAATCCATATTTATATATAAAGAAAATTTTTCTCTTTCACACAATTCATATTTATATCTTATTCTTTATAATATAATTGTTATTATTTTTAAAAAATAATTAATATTTTAAAATTTGTTAAATAAAATTGTTTTTTTTTTTCAAATAATATTTATAAAAATATATTTAGTTTTGTTAACAAATAAATTTTGTTTTATTTAAATCTTTTCAATTCTCTTTATTCTCTTTGTGTGCCATTAAGTATATTATAGAACCTCATTTTTTTGTTAATTTTAAGTATGATAGAGTTGAGTTTCACCTACAATGATTTAATAGCATAATTTAATTATAGCCCTTTAATTTAAGTATCCAAAATGTCTAGTAATGATTAATTAATCTATATTTATATATAAAGAAAAATTTTCTCTTCACAAAATTCATATTTATATCTTATTATTTATAATATAATTGTTATTATTTTTTAAAAATAATTAATATTTTAAAATTTGTTAAATAAAATTGTTTTTTTTTTCAAATCATATTTATAAGATTATATTTAGTTTTGTTGACAAAAAAAATTGTTTTATTTAAATCTTGTCAATTCCCTCTATCCTTTTCGTATACCATTAAGTATATTATAAAACCTCATTTTTTTATTAATTTCAAGTTTGATAGAGTCGAGTTTCACCGACAATGAATCAATAGCATAATTTAATTATAGTCCTTTAATTTAAATATCCAAAATGTCTAGTAATAATTAATTAATCTATATTTATATATAAGAAAATTTTTCTCTTCACACAATTCATATTTATATCTTATTATTTATAATATATAATTGTTATTATTTTTTTAAAATAATTAGTATTTTAAAATTTGTTAAATAAAATTGTTTTTTTTTTCAAATCATATTTTTTAAAAATATATTTAGTTTTGTTAACGAAAATTTTTTGTTTATATATCAATTTAATTAATTGATAAATATTAATAATTAAAAAAAAACGCGAACACACGTGATAATGTACCCTTATTACGGAGAATTGGCTACCATATTTCTTATAATTAGTAATTAAAAATTAATTTAAAAATATTCATAATTTTTAATTACATTAATAATATAAGATAAAAAATTTAATCTTTCAAATTATTTTTTAATTTTAAAAGCAGGTTAACAAAGTTGTAATCCATATTTATTTTGTTTTGGCACACTAAATAAGATAGAACAAAGCGGCTTAACGAATTAAGAACATTAACCCAATCCTTAAATTTTTACAGGCTGAGTTTTTTACTAAATGAGTGCAATTTAAATTTGTCAAAATAAAATAAATTGTAAAAAAATTGTATAAATGGAATATACTGTGTTTTGGAGGTACTTCGAATCAAAGTAAAAAAAAAGTTTAAAAAGTTTTAATTTTAATTTTAATTCATTAATTAAATTATTGTTAATTGTCTAAAAAAGTATTAATATATAAAATTTATATATATATATATATATATATAAATGTAAAAAACATTAAATATATTTTGTCCAAAATTAAAAATAATCCATTTTTTAAATTTTGATCTAATTTAATTCTAAACTTTATAAATATATGGATATATTTCTTTTAATTAAATTTTGTTAAATTTATTTCACTTTCAAACCCATCATTTGAGTTACATATTTAATATATTTATACTTTCATATTAATTAAAAAGCGTATTTAAAACATCATATAAACTTAACATGATTAAAATAACTAAATCTATATAATTTTAAAAGTAAAAGTTAAATTAGTTTAAAATTTTAAAAATAAACTAATTTTAATATTCACTTAAAATTAATAAATTTAAAATTGATCTAAAAAATATGGTTATATATAAATATGAAAAGTTTAAAAACATAAAAATGTTAAAAATTTATTAATCAATACTTTACATGTATGACTTCTTTTTTTCTAAATTTTATATGAAAATATTATTTTATATATGTGAACCTCAAAACAGAGTAAAAAAAAAGGCAACGAGTCACAGATACATTTTTTATGTATATTATGGCGATAACCTTTCAACATCTTTGAATTAAAAGATAGAAAGAGAAAGACGTGAACATAAATAAATTCTAACAATAACTCACATCATTAGTATTACTAATAATAAAAATAAATTTGATGTTTGTACTCATAAACATGAGGAAAAATGAACCTATTCTTTTAAAAAAACTAAATTAAATATTTTTAAAAATAGTACGATTAAATTAAAGAAAAACTAAAAAAATTGTGAGGGCAGAACGGGATAAGAAGGTGTCATGTCATACCAGGTAGCGATGGTAATGATCATTGGCAATATCCCCATTTTTTCCGTCGTATATTACATATCTACCTGCAAATACTCATGGTGGATAAGATCAGTTGCAACTTCAGGAAGAACAGTGACAAAATTCAATCCAATCTCTTAAAATGAGCTAAAACTTGAACACCTGTTCCGTGAGTGAAGTTATCCCAGTTACTCATCCCTTTGCCGTCACTCTTGTAAGCTCCTTCATACTGTAAAACAGTATAACGTAATAATAATATTGAGAAATGGATGGAAACTGCCAAAAATTAGATTTCGTGATGCGTGTATTAGTTGCGATCGAAGGTGGAGACGTGATACCTGGTAAGAGGAAGAAGCAATGCCGAAGAGGAAACCAGTTGGCAAGGACGAGAGATCCAGATCCAATTCATTTGAGAGAACTGCAAGTGAAAATGGTTCTAACAGATGCAGCAAGAATATCACCCCAAACGCAACAACTTTGAATGACATTTTCGATCACAACCGTTGCTGCTTGTTACGATTCTTCGCCGACGTCAACCATCCATGGCCAAACACCATATATTGTTACAAACCCGCGCATCGCGTGCACAAAAACTATTATTTTTTTATGGGTCTTTATAAGAAACGTGTTATACATGTCCCTGGTAACCCCGAAATTAAAATAGTATAAAAAAGGGTAAGTGACATGTTTCAACATCTAAAAATTGAGATTTCATCACGATTTTCACACAAACAGAGACTATAATTGAGAAAAATTAAATTCAGATTATTATCTTTAACCGATTCAGAATATTAAAGAGAGGAGACACTGCATCTGATTGTCCAATTAACGAAAACAAGTTATGGGCTGATAAAAATGTTAAAGGAATTATGCGTTTACAAGAATAAGCAAAAGCTTTAATTTAAGATAAGCTTTTAAATACACTAAAAGCAAAATTATAAAGAAGGACATTTACATTGCGTTTGTTTCAATGAATGACATTGTTAAGACATATATGTGAGCCGCATTTGTGAGTGTCTCATGTGTGTTTGTTTAAGTATATTTGAAGACATTTGGAGGTGACGATTTATGTGAGAGAACTAATGAAGGGTATAAAGACGAGATGTTGGAAGATATATCGTTTATCGTTAAAGTTTTTTACGCAAACCCCAAATTTAGTTAATACATATTCACTGAGGTGAAGACACAAATATTAAAATCACTCCTATTTATTGGTTGATTCTATGAAATCTAAGATATAAATTTCCAATCATACTTGAAGACATGGATTATGACGACCGTAGAGCTTTAAACTTATGATTAGACCACACTTGTAAGGTTGGATGGTTAGGAACGCAGAAAAACTTAAATATCAGTGACAGACTCTTACATTATGTCTATGTTCATATTTTGTTTTCCTTTGAGATACAAACTTCACAAAACTGACTCATGAAGATGTTATGGTGTTTGAAAAATAACATTATCATAAATTGATCATGTCACAATATGCACACATGGTTAAATAAAGGAACAACATGTCTCTTCCATAAACCATCTAGATTACAAGGATACTTGTTCATTTTGAGGTTAATATGGGTTATAGTTCTTCATTGGACTACGATAAAATCACATATTTGGTCGTGAAACATAGTCCAAATTGGATCTTTTTAATGTTGATGACATTTAACAATATAGAAGGCTACAAGATAAAGATGATAGTGATGAAGACTCTCCAAATATTGTAAAAGATGTTCCTAACATTGGACCACAACAATAAATTTAACAACAATTGATACAATACAACATGACAGAGTCATGGGACTCTGACAAGTTATCACAATTTTTTCAGAGAATTTAAAACATCCAGAACAGGATAAAGGGTGAAAGATGACATGTCCAATTTGGCAATTAACATTGAATCAAGGATTCAATAACACCTATATAAGAATACAAAATCGTGAACTCTCTTAAATAATTTTCTAAAGTTGTTCTATTTACATTATTAAATTTCTATTAACGTAATGAAGTGTGTTTTCTAAACTTATTTGAATTTACCATCATGTCCAAATATGTATAAGTTCTAAATAATTTATAATTCAATTTGGTTAGTTTTACATTCAACAATTCAAAATATTTCATTATGACTCATTATTAACAAGCTGCATCTTGTTACACTTTACTTCCGATGGATTGCGACAGCTCATACTCGACACCCTCAACACCATCATCGCCAAGTGCAAAAACCAAGTTGCATGTTTTGATCAATGACCTACAAATGAATAAATTGAATTCCATTAACGATCAACTTCATCATGCAATAGAAAAAAGAAATGAGCTCCTTTCACAAAGGCCCAACCTGATGAAACGAAACTCGTCACTTCGATGTCCATAACACGGCGTTCGCAACATGTTACTTGCAAGATTACAAAATAATGAATCAATTACTATCACTTCCTTTCATCAAACCCACGTTATATCAGACTACTTAATGACTTATGGACATATTGCACAATATTATTTGAACAGGTTACTAATGCCTGTATCTAATTTGATTAATTTTTTCATATTCTAAATTATTCAAATTCATTTTTATAAAATTTAAATATTGTAAGTTTAATAAAAGAAATTATTTATTTATAGCATAGTTCATTTCAATTTATCATTTAACATTTCTAAACTAACAACATTTCAATTTAACATATTATATATTGTTTTTACATTTTAAATATAACATTTTTATATAAAAATATAAATTTTAAATAAAAATACCTATGAATAAATGGTGATATGGTTGAAAATGATATCAAGACGAAATGTAACAATTACGGGGAGCTCAAGGAGAATGAATCCTATTTTAATGTTTCATCAGGATTCTGAGTAACCGTGTGTACAGAGAGTCTCTAATCTCATACCTTGTGACAACCAGCAGGCTGCAAAAGATTACAACAATAGCTCCAATAGATCATAGTATGTTAAGAATATTTTATGACAACTTTATTATATATTTTGATAGATATTTTATGTGATTTATAATTCTTCTTTAATATTAAAGCATGTAAAGTATTATTTTATGACTATTCAACCATGATGTTGTTATCCATTGATCTTTGGGTACAAACAAAGTCTCATATAAGATAAAATAAGAGATGAACATGGATTTATATGCATATAAGATGTTATTATTTTTTAATATAAAATTGCAAAAGATATGTTTCTTAAAATGCGGAAGATTTTATGAGCTTGAAACGCAAGTCTTTGACTTGGAGATTTTTCTTATATGCACGCGACAAACGTCTCTTTAGTTGCAATGTTCCAAATTTATTAAAAAATCAATTTCCTAATAGATATTTTAGGAGATATTTTGGATCTTTTGGATCATGGGCTTGGTTCCCCAACTCTATAAATAGAGTACTTCATTCACTCCAAAATTATGATCATAATCATTCTTCTCTCATTCTCTCTTCTCTTAGTTTCATTCTTTCTCTTTTCTTCTTCTCCTAAAAATATTCTGGGTTTATTTTTATTGTCTTTTTAAGAGATCCTCGCGGATAAGTCCTTAAAGTCTTCTGTTCCTTGTGAGGGCTTGACCCAAAGCGAATAATATCTTATCAGTTTGGAGATCTATGTGTATGTGTGTGTGGAACCTCCTTACAAATGGTATCAGATCTCAGGTTTAGGTCTGGTGACCGGGCTCAGTCATAATCCTTTAAAATAAAAGATGGACATGAGAAACGTGAAGGTTTGAGCCAAAGCAGACAATATCTTTTCGGAAATCTATGTGTATGTGTGTGGAACCTCCCTACATCGATTGCATGCAATTTATATCTTTTTGAATTTATCACATTCTAGCTTGATATGTAGCTAAATTTCAAAGTGGAGCTATAACTTGATAGCTTAGAATACACTTCATTATATCTTTTTGAATTTATCACATTCTAGCTTGATATATAGCTAAATTTCAAATGGAGCTATAACTTGATAGCTTAGAATACACTTCATACTGATACCAATTAAATACATACAATAGGGTAAAACAAGGAAAAGAGTGTATTACTTCTCTAATAACTACTGCTGTATTCGGTATATGTACTTGTATTATTCTCTTCCCCAGTTTTTCTGAGAATGCTTCTTTTTGTGTTGTCAGCTATATACTTTTCAATGAAAAACTTGTACCAACTTGCTGATAGTTTTGGTGTTCTCTTCAGTGTGGCAAAATCGACGTGGTAAAGTCCAAATCTTACTGAAAACCCATATTTCCATTCAAAGTTATCGAGCAAGGACCAAACAAAGTAACCTCTCACATCTGCTCCTTCCCTGCTCACATGACCAAAACAGATGATAAGCATAACAAGAATACGATGATTTATTTGATTCCTTTTATATAAAAATATCGATCAATTCTTATGTACCTTATTGCTGCCATTAGATTATCCAAGTGACCAGACATGAACTCTATTCTCTTATAATCATTCAGATATTCTTTCTCAGTAACATCTGGATCATACAAAGTACCATATCCTACAAAAGTTTGGGTAGTTAGAAACACTCAGAGACTTTAATATAAGGTGTTAACATGCTTTGCTTACCATTTTCCGCAATGAACATTGGAGTGTTATTATATCTGTCTTTTAGATAGATAAGAATTTTCTTCATGCCTTCTGGGTGAACATTGAGCCATTCAAATGGAGTCTGCATAACAATACAAGTTTCAGAATCAGCAAGGTTTCGATGAGGATCATAAAAAAGGGTTGAAGTACTTACAAGCTCTCCAATTGGGACACCATTTTTTAGTACAGTTTGCTCATATAAGCCCTCTGTTCTGGAGACTCCTTTCCCATGTCCACATACCGATGATAAACAGTCTCGGACATAATAACTTGCATAGTAATTGATGCCGATAAAATCAAGTCCTCTCCTCAGTTTTACTTTGTCATTACTAGAAAATTTAGGTAAGATGGTTCCTAGAATCATCTCCATCTCTTTTGGGTACTTACCGAATAAGATTGGATCCAAGATCCTGCAATATTATAGTTCAATACTTATTCTATATTATAGAATCAAATGACATACCAGCTTTGCCAGGAGTTGAATTAGCTTTGAACAATAATATTACTGTTATTGATTCAAATGTACTGAAAATTATAAACATCTGTTTCAATCTATCATAGTGCCTAACTATAACCTTTTATATCAATATCTAACTGCCTTTAACATCGGTATTCGGCAGTAAACAGCAAGGAAATTTTACCAATTAATGCTGAATGATTGCGCCCTTTCGGTTGCCAACCTATCTGCTGTCGAATTGCTTAATGGCTCAAACGAGTCGCAGTGTAAGACTATTCCAATTTTCCCCCCTTGCTCATTCTGGAAATGCCATCAATAATACTACAATGAATAATACTACGATAGAGAAAGTTTCTACTGTGATGTTGTAATGAAATTACCTGGTATTTGTTTCGATAAAGATCAACTGCAGCTGCATGTGATAGGATCATATTATGGGCAACCACAAAGGGTTCTTTCTCTGAATCTCCCTCACTGCAATTTCCAAAGTTACGAGAGCAGCGACACGGTGGAAATTGACCTTCGCGGTAAGCAAGTGGGATTAGATAATTTGGCTCATTGAAAGTCACCCAGTACTTGACTCTGTCACCAAAGGATTTAAAACAGATATCTGCAAAGAATTGAAAATCTTCCCTGCAAATATCAAAATATGTTTAGTGCCATTATCCGGTTTTTTCAAGTCAAAGTCAAAGTCAAAATCTCCTAGACAAAAAGTTAAAGAAGTGGCTGCTTTGCTTACTGTGATTGGGGACTTAGCCAAGCTCCGTATCTGTCCTCAAGTTCTTGAGGGATGTCAAAGTGAAACAATGTAACAAACGGTTGGATACCTGCGAGTTGTATACTTAAGAACAGATATAAGATCAAAGAAGTAGAAACTGTGTCTCGCAAGCCAATAGCGTAAGAAAATTGAAATGAAACCTTTGAGTAGCAACGCATCTATAAGTCTGTTATAGTAGTTGATGCCCGCCAAGTTAACTTCTCCAAATCTACCTTCTGTTCACAATCATTGCATATTCTGCTTGTCAATTGACAATCGTATACAAGTATTTAGTGTCTTCTAATCTAACATCAGGCAGATTTTGTTAAAACAAGAATCTTACGTGGTAGAATTCTTGCCCATGATACTGAAAACCGGTAGCTGTTCACTTTCATAGCTTCCATTAGATCAATATCCTCCTGTTTTCATTACAAGTTGAAATTGGGAACATCTATTACTTAAACAGATTGAAAACCATTCTCTTCCATTGGTATCTAAAAGAACTTTTACCAAACAACTACTTTTTCTTCTCCTAAATGATACAGTCACAGATATGTCATAGTAGATGCAAACTTCCTATATAGAAATAGCTAGGATTTATGAACATGATCTATAGAACTGAACAGAAACTTACCTGATACCGATGGTATTGATCAACAGCAACGTCACCATTACTTCCATCATCTATACTACCTGCAGTACATGGACTTGCGAAAGTTGAGGCTTGAACAATGCGTAAAACATTAATAAAATCAGAACTGGAATACAAAAACTGGTTTTTTCTTGGTCTGATCACCTGTTGTGTGAGAGAAGACATCCCAGTTGCTCAACCCTTTACCGTCACTAGAATAAGCTCCTTCATACTATGAAGAGTATTAAATAGACCATGTTTAGAATGCAAAGAATTAAGTTCTTGAGGGTATTTCGGAATTTGGTTAATGGGGTCATTAATCTGGCAATGGTGATTGGTGAAAAACCAAGAACTACACAAGAAGATGATGGCAAACCTGATAAGAAGAAGAAGCAGTGCCAAAGAGAAAAGGTGGAGATGCATCTAATCCCAGTGAAATTGGCAGCAGAGAGCACATGAGCAGGAACAACATTATCTCCAAAACCAATCCTTCCTTAAATGCACAAAACCCCATTGCATTGTCTTCCTAATATGGCAGTTTTCTTCTTCAATCTCAGTAATGTCAACAATTCACTTTTTCATTGCTCCATGTGAATGTGCTATAAAAGGATCTTGACAACTGGCGAAAGTAACAAGAGAACTTGCCAATGTCACACGTTTTTATCATATTCAGAAACTCTATTGTTAAAAATTTTGGTATATGATTGCTTGTAAAAGCATGATTATCCAAAAATTAGTGTATAATACCTACCCTTCCAACTACTCACGAGTCCTATCCATGATAAAATTTTCAAGATTAGATTGATCCTGACAAGGAAAGAAAATAATATAAAGGTAATAATAAATCATTATTATTATTTTATAAAAGTAATCGCGCGTATTTAGGATCAGGGTGGGAAAAAATAATGAAAGTGGACGGATTTTGTATTATTATATTTTTTAGGTGTCTTTCATATTATTATAAAAGACAAGAGAGTTGAATTATTAAACCGTAATCAATTAAAGAATACCCAAGGTTAAAACATGTTTTACTTTGAAGATTGGATACACAAATCAAATGATTATATGTGAAAAAATATACTAACCAGTATATTTTCTTTATAGTATATATTTCTTTGTATGAACTTTTTTTTTTCATTAATTTCATAATTTATTTTCAGTTATTTTTATAATTATTTGATTTTTATTCCGTTGTTTCAAAAATTTAGATAATTGTATTATCTTTCTTTATAAATATTTAATAACATCATGTATCTTTGTTGTAATTTTTATATTTTGTAAAACAAAAATTAATTAATTAATATTTGAAATACTAACGAGGTGGATATAAATATAGATAGAAAATATTTGTCATTCGATAAAAATGAAAATAAGATAAAAAAAAATCATACTAGTATAAAAATTTAAAGATTATATAAATTTTTACTTCAATAAATAATCAAGTTCATATCTATCCCCTATCGATGTGATTCTTATTAATCTATCTATGATACATGGTACTTCAATTTACGTCACGTAACCAATATTTTATGATACCACTTATGTTTACCAATGAAATATCTATATTATATATAAATGGTTGCATAAAAAATTATTCAAAACGTAATTTATTTCTACTATACAATTTTATAAAGTAAATAGGATTTTATTATAGGTACTATGCTCTCCATCCCTTTTCGAGTGTCATTTAAGAAAAAATATAATAACTTTTCTTGATTCTAATCAAATATTTATATTCACTCTCTTCCAATTTTACATCATAAATTAAATAAAAATTAAGATAAAATTATGAATCATAAAGGAATAATAAACATTGTCTCAAAGACTGAAAAATAACAGTTAAATAAGGACAAAATTTGCATCACTGACACTTAAAAAGCACCAGAAGAAATATTATATACAAATTATTTAAAATCACAACCGGGAAGAAACAAAAAACAAAACTCATCCATTCTACTCTGAAAACCAGATCAAATGATTATTTGAAATGCTATGACTTCGACCTCAAAGAAAGTAGATGGAAATCCTCTCCAACCACTCTCTATACGCTTTCTCAGTAACACATGACAGCTTCTAAACTACACCTCAGTCACTGTTTAGCCTGCTCAAATAATCAACACAAACTTATTAGCTGTATAGTATAATATACATAAACATAAAAAATAATATTCTGGTCATTGGTCTTTCATCCAAATCACATGTCAGGGCATGAACGAAGAACACAAAGCAAGAACATTAAGTATAAGAGATATGAAAATTCTTCATCACTACTTTTAATTAGTCTGAAACAGATAGGTAGTATGCTGTGTAAGTAAACAGAAATGATAGAAACGAAAATGTACCTGTGAATAGAGGAATGTACCAAGAATTGCAATGGCTGCACCAAGAGCATTGACAGGCTGAATTGGTGTGTGGAAAATAAGGATTGAAGACACAATAACAGAAATTCTCTTCATTGTGTTCCCTATGCTAAATGTTAAGGGAGAAATCTGATCAAGGGACATGTAAGATACTTGGTTGTACAAGTGGTAAAACACACTCTGAGCAGCTACCCACCTATAAAAATTAAACCCATGAGCACAGACAAAAATCTAAAATTACAGTTCCAGCAATTTGAAGAGATAAAGGATGGTGAGAAGAAAAATAAATTAACAATAGGGTGAGAGTTTACCTACCAGACAAAATTGGGACCAATCTGAGACAAGGCTTTTTGCCAGCCTGCAGCCCACAACTTTGGGCCCTCCACGGCAATGGCTAAAGGTGTGAGAATCAATAGAGATAATATGGAAAGACAAGCATAGTAATTCATTCCACTAACAGACATCCCTTTCATTCCCTTCTTTGAGAATATGTTCCGAAACACAAAGGCCAAATTGGATATCATAGCGCCCATAAATCCTGAAACATGACATCCATCAACTCGTTGCAAATTTAACATCTTCATCTTATCAACTCAGTCAGTAAATAGTTTTACCAATCATGTTGAAATTCAGCTCTGTCACAGCAGCAAGTGCGCAACCTCCTATAATTGGAACCAGTGAGAGGTAAACCGGCACAGGGAATGCTTCCCCCAGCAAGAACCTTGATACCAGGACACTGAAAGCAGGCTCTGCACTCTTGATGATGTGGGTGAACGAAACTGCAACTTTGGACATACTCACAGTAGCTGCAACATGCCCAATTGTGTGTGCCACGGCAACCTACGAGTAAATAAGTTAATTTTCTCCTTAAGTTTATCCAAACATGAAATCTTGTTGTGAAAAGCAATGAAAGAAAAATGAAAATGATTACAGGAAAGAGGGCCTTCCAGAACTCCAGATTAACTTTGGGAACATCAGCAACCCTTGTGGCCCATGAGATTAACATCATGAGAGAGCCAGCGGCAAGGGACAGAGTGGAAATAAGCCAGGGGTAAGGAAAGGCATTCAGAACCTTCTTGTTGTATATGTTGAAGACCACATTCAAAGCCCACCAGGTGGCAAAATACAAACCAATTTTGAGTCTCTGGGTTGCTTCAATCCCTTCTCCTTCGTCATTAAGCTCAATGTTAAGCTCAAGTGGCCGTGACCTGTCTGCTTCATAGGCCCGGCAGTCTGTGACCCTTCTTCCGAGATTTGCTGACAAACCAAACTTCTCAACGGATGAAATGTGAAGAGGTTTGAGGGAAGAGAAAGAGAGTTGGTTGCAGTGTTGAACATTGTTGAATGAAGGGAAAGTGCAGAGTTGAGGCCTTGGCACCGTGTGACTTAAGGAAGCAGGGTTGGTGAGACACCATGCCGAGTACTTCACCAATGACATCATGATGCTTAACTTGGGTGAGTGTGTAAAACAAAAAGAGGTGAATTTGTAGGTGAGAAGAGAAGACAGAACTGTGCTTTTGTTTGTTGATAAGATCTATGTGTTGTGTTGGATGTTAAAGTGAGAAAATGTGGAAGAGTTTAACGGTTACTGCGAGGGAAATGGCGAGGGAAAAGAGGTTATTGATATAGTGAGAAGAACGAAGACAGAGAAGAGAAGGAGGAAGCGGGTACTCCTATCCTAGGACATCGACTGCATGTTTGGTCACAACAAACATCCTTTGGAGTTTATCTAGGAAAAACCGAATAACTCAATCTAATCTAAATCTAAACAATCAATGATGTTTTTATGAAGGGTGATTAGCGATGTGTGCACAAGTTTTTCATGCTTCATGGGTTTGATACAGAGTGGATTCAAAAGTGACGGACTTTTTGTTTCCATTGGGCCGGTTTCCTTCTTCAAGCCATCACAAAAATGTGTTTATTAACTCCACCAACTGAAGCGCTATCGATTTCTTTCTTTCAAAATTAGATGAAATTTATTTTATTAGAGATTATTTTTTATTACAAAATATGAAAACTATTTTCTAACAATAAAACAATAAAGGTTAGGTTAAGATTTAAACTCACATATAAACTCAAATAAAATAAAATATAAATAAAATAAAATTACGCACTGTAATATTAATACAAATAAATTTGGTCTTTACAAAAATAAAATAAAATAAATTATATTAAAGTATAAGCTTTTAAAATAATTATAATTTTGTATACTTAAATAAAAATATATAATTATTGAACGATTAATATTTTATTTTAAATTATTTATTTAGATTGTTTAATTTTTTAAAATATTTAAATTAAATTTATTATTAATTATTAATGAGTTAAAAAAAAAGGTTTAATGTCTCAATAGGTCCCTATTTTTGTTCAGGATTTGAAATAGGTCCCTTTATTTTTTGACGTTTGGGTCCTTATTTTTTGTTAATTTGATGCAAATAAATCCTTTCCGTCGATTTCATCAAACGACATTAATGAAGGTGTGACGTGGCCTGAGGACAGTATTGACACGTGTAAGGCCACGTCACACATTCATTAACGCCGTTTGATGAAATTGACGGAAAGGATTTATTTGCATAAAATTAACAAAAATAAGGACCTAATTGAGACGCCAAAAAATAAAGGGACCTATTTCAAATTCTGAAAAAAAATAGGGACCTATTGAGACATTAAACCTAAAAAAAATTAAAATCGGATCTCTTCCATTGCGGATTTTGGACGGTGGCACCTCTTGATGACCAACTATCTTTTTATACACGTGACTGTTCCAAACAAACATGAACTCTATGTTTATTTTGGTAATTATATATATATATATATATATATATATATATATATATATATATATATATATATATATATATATATATATATATATAGTAAATTAGTCTCATCGATATTTTAATACTTTTCTACATAAGTTTTACTCGATAAAAGAGTCGAATAGCCCTACATTATTATTGGTGTAATTTTTTTATGCAATTAACTAATAAAAAATCTTTCATATGATTTTTAAAATAGATATTATAATACTCAATAATGTTATTATTTGAATTATGATATACAATTTTATATTATGAATGAATCCTAATTAAGTTACAATAATACTAATTTAAAAACACATCATGTTGTGTTACTATGATGCCCATTTCATTTTAAGTTAGTTAGGCTAATATTAATAATTGTCATCATTTTAAGCTTTGGATTATTCTACCGAATCACCTGACCCAGGAAAAACTCATACAAGATGCATTGTTACATGCTTTAGAACTTGGCTTTTGGAATTATATTATGGACTACATTTTTTGGAATGGAATTTTCAGAATGCATATAATGCCTTGTGGAAAATGAGTTTTCTATACACTCCTTCGTGAAATATATTCTAAAACAATTTCGGAAACATATGAAATAATTAACAAATAAAAATGATTTTTTTTTTCTATATTTTCTCTTCTCTCTTTTTTTTTTTACCGTGTGGCGGTGTGGCATGGTGGTGAAGGATAGTTAAGGCTGTGTTGTTTCTACGCTATTTTGGAAAGATTAATGTATGAGTTCATGATATATTTGGTTCTACTTATCTGAGACGATTTAGAAGAATAGATTTGTTGAAGGAAAGTTTTATTCATCTATGCATCAGATAATAGATATGTGGGATATATTATAGAAGATTCAGTGAAAAACGAAAATGATTTGTCTTTTAAATTTTATGATGTTGAAAAGAAAAAATCGATTTTACCAATGTTACAGGAAAAAGATACTAAATTTTGAATAATTGCAATATTCATAAAATCAATTTTAGAGTGCTACGAACAAGAATCATTCTAAATTATTCAAATATACTAAAATTAATTATAACAAAGAATGAATCAGTGTTATATTTTGTTATTAAAGATTAAAATCAATTTTATATATATATCAGTAATAATTATAATAATAATATTTTTATAATTTTAAATGATAATTTTATTTTTATTTTAACATAATTTTTACTATTTTATTTATTTTTAAGAGTAAAATAATAATTATCTAATTTTATTTATTAAAATATATTTTTAATTTATTATATCCATCGTATCATGCACAAATTTTTATATAATTTTTTCTTTTATCTATCTTTTCAAATCCCTTTTTTATTCTTTAAATTCCTTCAAATTATCTCTCCAATCCAAACATTACCTAAGTTTGTTTTGTTAGTATTGTTAGCGTGCAGTTAGCAATTGTTGGAGTGCAAGAAGCAATAACCTTAAAACTTCTAAAGCTATATGGGCCTTACTTATAACCTCTGTTGTCTTTCTTTTTACACTTTATAGTTTCTTTGTTTTCTTTTAGTAAAGAATAGCGTGAATTTTCTTTTCTGGAGTATAAACTTTTTAATCCAATATAAAATAACATACGTGAAAAAACACATTTTTTCTTGATGTCTTCTTGGCTTCAAAGTTTCTCAAACAAACAAAGATACAAAAATGGAAAGTGCATTAAAGCATCTTCTCCATTGACATAGAAATCAGATCCGATTTATTAATTTTAAGGTGAATAATTTAAACTCACGTTTTTTTAATACGTAAAAACAATTAAGAACTTCATTAAAAAATATAAAAGTATTAAGTACTACACAAAAATATTTATTTAAAACTGAATTAAAAATACTCAAATTTATTAAGAACTTAACATAATTAAAACAAATTAATTTTATAAATGTTAACCATAATTAAAACAAATTCAAATGATTGAGTTATAATTTCTATAGTGAGAAACATGTTCCATAATTTACCTGAACCACACGGACATACCACAAGATGCTGACATAAACCAGTTTTTCCGACTGAAAACCAAAGTTTAAGTCGAAAGCCGAATCATTTCAAGCCAAGTCACCAACCTGCAATATTTTTAATGATTTTTTTAAGAATTTGTCGACAGACATAATACTAAACAGATATAATCTAACTTACATAAGAGATTTAAATACATAACTTCTAATTCAACTTTTTCAAAATATAGAATATAAACATAAACTTATATTTCCAACATAAACTGGTGGAGGAGAGTATAGCACAAGGAATAATTCGAGAGAAAAGAGGTATTGCGAATGAGCATGGAATATTCGTCAATTGGTTTGGTGATGGCAAACAAAATGTAAGGTCTAAAGTGTCATTGGACATGTGCACTTATTTTGTAATAACAGTAACAAACACAAACTAAACTGGTGGATGCTGTTGAATTTGGATAACGTGGCCCAATCCTCCAAAATACCCGGATATGCATGTAACCAAATCTCCACACACATTAATGGTTGCTCTCTCTGCTTCTTCTCTACGACATAAATACACACACAAGACAACCTTGAATTACCAACTACGTAAATTCCCATTTTCTCCCCGGAAAAATGGCAGCCTCTGCCGGCGGCCAGATAACGGTGTCCTCAACAGTGCAGCTGCATGGAATGGGGTGTGGTCGGAACTGGAAGCTTGTCAAGTTTTGCAATGGGGAACTCATGGGACGTAAGCTTCACTTAAAAACTGCTTCTCCCACAACTGCTTGCTCTAAGAATGTCAAGCCTCAACACCATATATGCATGTCTCTCACAACTGACCTATTATCCCCTGAATCCAAGGTTTACCTTACTCCCACAAATTCTATAATTCATTCAGATAGTTCTGATTTTGTTTCATATCATTTTCTTCAAACAAACGAGTTCAAACATGTCAACAAAATTTAGAATCTTGTTAAGGTAGAAGGAATACAAGAGTGTTAGGAAAATAGCTTGACTGCCACTAAACTTTCTTGCCTAGGATTGTAGTTTTTCAGTATATATTGGCCCATGCATGCTGCAATGGTTGGATACGTAACGGGACTCATTTTTCTGTCCCTTTTCATTTTGTATTTATTTAATGGATATAAAACCAATGACAATCATTTTAAATTAAATCTATTTAGATACTGACTATAATTTGTTGCTTACTTCACTTGAAAAATAAGAAATTTGTTACTCAATCATACATTAAGTTTTCAAGTGTTCTGATGTTCAAATTTTGTAACAAGTATTAATGTGAATCCGTACGAATTCACAAACAAATATTTGAAGTGTGCAAAAGGACTTCAATTTTAAGGCTGCCATGTGGGTTATGCGTGATCTGTGAGAGTTAGTGTATGCAACATATATAGCATTATTCAGTTTTGAACAAGATGAATGGGGAAGTGCAGTTGAGAGACTTAGAAATGGAAAGAAGAAACGCAAGAACAGTGTTGGCAGTTATACTTGGTGGAGGAGCTGGAACCCGTCTCTTCCCTCTCACTAAGCGACGAGCCAAGCCTGCTGTAAGTTTATTCTCTTACTTTACCATTTTTATAGTTATTCTATAAACTATGAACATAATGGTGCATGCATACAACTTGGTTAACTAAAAATTTTGCTTGTTTGAGCAGAAATTTTTCTCTAACTAGTGCTTACTTTTTTAACACTTAGGCAATAAGAAAATGAAAAATGCGACCAATGGGATATCAAATCAAAATGGTACTGTTACATATAAATTTATAGCTGAGGAGTTTGCTATGGTAGGTTCCTATTGGAGGTGCTTACAGGCTGATTGATGTGCCAATGAGTAACTGCATCAACAGTGGTATAAACAAGGTGTACATTCTCACTCAGTTTAACTCAGCCTCACTCAACAGGCACATTGCACGTGCTTACAACTCTGGTAGTGGAGTCACCTTTGGAGATGGCTACGTCGAGGTATCTCCCGTCATCTTCCATCTTTTACTTGCTTGCAATTTACGTCAATCATGCTTAAGTTCTTAATGATCTTATAAAAAAAGAAAATTATTAAACAGTAAGTATCTTGGAACTCTCACAGTAAATTTATAATATATAAATCAACGCAAATCTCGTTTTATAAATAGATTTGGTGAAGTTGTTAAAGTCGATTTTGTGAAATTAAACTCTATATTTCAACGTTCTCTTTCAGGTTCTTGCAGCAACCCAAACCCCAGGGGAGGCAGGTAAAAAGTGGTTTCAAGGTACTGCTGATGCTGTGCGGCAGTTCCACTGGCTCTTTGAGGTATTAAGTTACACTCATTGATGTAACTGCAACGTTTATATATATAGATTTTACTTGTTTGGGAGTTCAGTGTGAATATACTTGGTTATTGTAGGATCCAAGAAGCAAGGGCATCGAGGATGTGTTGATTCTTTCTGGGGATCACCTCTATCGAATGGATTATATGGACTTCGTTAAAGTAAGGCGCTGTGCCATAAAATCAAATAATTCTTCCCCCTTTCAATTCAGTTGATGCAATCAAATTATTGTCTCAGATGTTTGGATTCATTTTCATATGCAGAATCACCGTGAGAGTGGTGCAGATATCACTCTTTCTTGTCTGCCAATGGACGACAGGTAGGTTGCTTGCATCACACATTATAACTTTCCAATTATTTCAACATAGATTAATAGGCTGTCATAAGGGTTTGGTGGACAATGAATTCTTATTGAAAGTTAGTAGTATTAATGTGATTCTTTATATTGGCAACTGGAAAAACACAGAAAAATTGATGAAAGAATCAAAAGAAGTCATACAATTGATAAAAGAATTATTAATAAAAAAATTATTTTTTTGAGTGAACAGAGTTGTCAACCATAACTATTTAAGGTTGATGGAATCGCTTATAGATCTTGTAAGTAAAGACAGTTACCTTGCGTTCAGAAATTGTTTGAAATTGTGTTTTAATCCAAACTCATGGTATCATCTCAAAAGATGAATCAGTCAACAAATATTAGTGTCTCCAAGACGTGTCACATTTGGAAGAAGTCCTCTCCTCAGCATGAAGATGTTAAAAATCTTATATTGACTAGATATATAGTCAATCAATAATATATGAACAAGTGAAAATCTCATCTTATCAAGTTGAATTTACATGGTTGAGTCTTCGATGAACCTTCTTAAAAAATTTATGCTGAAGTTCTCAAAGAGAACAAAGCTTGAAGAGCGAATTTTGAGTTGCATGTTTATTTGTTGTTACACTTTTGTATCAAATTAAAGAAAAATTTAATCATTAGTTGAACGTCTTATTTGATGAGAAGAAATTTTGGAATTGACAGGAAAGGGTAGAAGAGAAAACAAATTCAACAACTATTTTTGTAGCAAAATTCAACACCTAATAAATGAGGAATTCACTCCGAATACACAAAGGTGTAATTATTGCGGAACCATAAAACTTTTAAGAGTCAATTAAAGAAAACGGTTGGAGTTAGGTCATGCAAAAGGAAATTGGTATAATTGAAAAGAGCATTACATGGGAGTTGTTAAGTATCAAAAACTATTGGTGTGAAATGAGTAAATAAAGTAAAACATAACCTAGATGACTCTATAAAAAAATAAAACCAGACCTTTTCACAACAATCCAGTGTTGATTTTGAAGAGACTTTTGATCCTGTGATGTGTTTACATGGTAGAGCTTTAATTTCCCCTGCAACTCAAAAAGGGTGGAAATTATTTCAAATTGGATAAGGCAGGGTTTTTTGATCGGTGAATTGAAAGAAGAGGTTTGAGCAACCTCAAAGCTTTGGACTGAAGGCCAAGAAGAGAAGATTTATAAACTAAAGAAAGTTTTTTAATGGCTGAAACAAGCTCCTAGAGTAAACAGCATTGACATTTATTTCATATAGAACATTGACATTTATTTCATAAAGGATGGCTTTAAAATGTTTTTAAATGTAATCCATAATAAAAGAAAGAGAAAATAGTAATTCAGTTCCAAATTATCTTGTGGAGTTCAGGATTTTCTGCAAAGTTAGATAGAAAGTGAGTTCCTTGAGTATTGGGCATCAACGTCACCTCTGAAATACCACCAACAAAATGCCCCATATGCTTTAATATGCACGATCACCACCATCTACAGATTGAAATATTCTTATGAGTTTTCTAATATAATGAATGAGACATTAAAGTCAATCAATGTACGCTAGCTAAATCCGAATTAGAAACTAGCATTTTTTTTTTCTTTAGCATTGTTACGACTAAAACCCACAAGGAAAAATTAACCCCAAAGAGTAGCTGGATCAATAATTTCTATCAATATGTAAGCTTAATGATATTTATCATATGTTAAGTGTTCTGAACTCTTTTGTGCAACCATGACAGCCGTGCCTCAGATTTTGGTCTGATGAAGATAGACAACAAAGGAAGGATCCTTTCATTTAGTGAAAAGCCTAAAGGAGAAGAGTTGAAAGCAATGGTACCCTTTATGTTTATTATACTAATAACACTCCCGAAAAGTTTCAACAGTTAGAACCACTGCTAATACGTACTGCCTTATAATTTAGCAAGTAGATACAACCGTTTTGGGCCTTTCGAAGGATGAGGCTCAAAAGAAACCATACATTGCTTCCATGGGAGTGTACGTCTTCAAGAAGGAAATTCTTCTTAATCTACTAAGGTACTGACTAATATCTGGCTAAATGTTAGGCTTTTTCCTGTGGTTCACTTCATCTATTAATATATTCTACAAAAATACAGAAATATGCACTGAGAATAAATTTATCTTGTTGCAAAGCTTGATTGTTAAGTGCTACAAATTACTTTAATTTAGATGGCGCTTTCCTACTGCAAACGACTTTGGATCAGAGGTTATTCCTGCCTCAGCTAGAGAATATTATATGAAGGTATGACTGATAAAATAGTTGCATAGGAATCTTTTCTGTTTATTATTTACCTATGGTATGACAATCTCTGTGTGCAGGCTTATCTCTTCAATGATTATTGGGAAGACATAGGGACCATCAGATCATTCTTTGAGGCAAATCTTGCCCTCACTGAGCATGTGAGTGTCAAATCACCTTGTTGAGCTTCAATGACTTGAATGTGTTGAGTTTATTACTTATTAGTGGGATATGCTAGAGGTGAACATAAGAAATGAATTGAATTGTTAAATTAAAAAGTTAACTACGAACATTTTTTTCATTTCATCCTTTTCAAATTAATTTCATAGAATTATTTTCCTTGTTCAATGATTGAGATCCAAAATCTTTCTTGCCCAGGAAAGCTTACTTCTGTAATTTTTCAGCCACCCAGGTTTAGCTTTTACGATGCAGCAAAACCAATGTATACATCCAGGAGAAACTTACCACCATCAAAGATTGACAATAGCAAGGTCAGTTCTTCAAAATTGCTCGTGAGGAATTTTGTTGGTAATTCAAACTAGTCGTACCAAAGCCTTACTGCACGGAGAAGAGTGAACATAATTTGTTAGGCATACAGCAAAAACAATTTATTTAACATACTGTTGCATGCCTATATTATCACATGCAGAATGCTGTACCTACAAATATGGAGGAATTAATGTGTTTAGATGTTCAACCATTTTTTTACTTACCTGTTGTATCCCCATCGCACATCAGAAAACCACCTCTATTCTGCTTTTGAATCTCAACCACATCGTTGTTATTTGTCCTTTCGTGCAGATTGTTGATTCAATCATATCACATGGAAGCTTCTTGAATAATACCTTGATAGAGCACAGTGTTGTTGGAATCAGATCCAGAATAAACTCAAATGTTCATCTAAAGGTTTGGTGCACCAATTCGACCATCTAACCATGCCTTTTAAACAATTATAGAAGAATAGTATTTATGGTAGAACATAAATTTGGTATTTGTCTAAGCTGTGCGATCATCTAGTTCAATAACTTCTGGTGCATTACAGGATACGGTGATGCTTGGTGCTGATTTCTATGAAACCGATGCAGAAGTGGCAGAACTCTTAGCTGAAGGAAGGGTTCCGATAGGAATAGGAGAAAATACCAAAATCAAGTATGCATTATAATGCTCACTATCTTAACCATTACTTCCTCACGCTTTACTCACTTCTCACATTTCTGCAGGAACTGTATCATTGACAAAAATGCTAGAATAGGAAAGAATGTCGTAATAGCAAATTCAGAGGTATGCTCTTGACACTACTCTAAATATGTATAGCATTACGAGAAGACTGAGTGATACACATACCAATTGATAACCAACTTTATTTGGGGTTATGATACTCCTAAAACTTTTTGTCAATTCACTAAATCACTGTATAAGAACTAATTAGCCTCGCTTGAATTTTCTCTTACAACCCCCAAAATAAGTGAGACAAACATTTTCCTTTTAACGGAAACACCATGAAAATTCACAATTTAAACTATAAATAAAATCATTTAGATACCACAAATATTTTATATGCTGAAAAGTGTACTAAATCTGCCTTTAATGACTTACAGGGCATACAAGAGGCTGATAGATCTTCAGAAGGGTTTTACATCCGTTCTGGGATTACCATTGTATTGAAAAACTCAGTCATTGAAGATGGACTCGTCATATAATAAATTCGCCCGCGGTTTGTTTGCCCCGGTTTACAAAGAATTTGAGGATGGGAATGTTTTAATTTTTATGAATAATAATTTTGAAATAAAAAACATTTAAAAATTAAATATCAATGTGCTGTCGAAATGATAGAGATAAATTCACATCTCATATCTGGACAACTTTTATGAGAATGTACTTATATATAATAACTACATACACGGTTGCACTGAACTTTTCTAGATCGGGCTCTTTAATTCGGAAAGTCATTGATTTTTTTGGAATAAGAGTCGAAGTATGAAAAATAATGAAATGAGTTAAATGATGATGAGGAATGAGTATAGAATTTAAAAGTTCACCTTTTCAGTGGTAGTTTGCATTGTAGCCATGTTAGAAGCAGCCATTCGTGATAGTCAGTATTCCTTAACACAACAAATAGACAAGGGCGGCAACGAGACATGGAGCAGCGATGGCAAGGGAACAGCGACGACGACGGCAAGGAGGTAACGACGGCAAGGGAAACGGTGGCCCGGGGCAGTTTAATCTTTTAACCACCCCCAATGGAGATACACAGGTAAAATATGGGGATGCGAATAAAAAATGTCTAGAACCATGCGCCTATTTAGATGCTTATCTTTCACAGTCCAATTCATCTTTCAATCCAGATGAACCAGCTCAAGAGGAAAGGACTACTACTAGCTATCATCTTGAACTATCAAATTGAAAATTGAAAAATTACTCAAAATTTGATAAGTCTAAGTCATCTTATTTAGGTAGCCTTAGGGAAAAAGTTAATTTCAATTTCCACTTCTGTTATTTTTATATTATTTAAATAACTTTTACAATACAAAAGATGATGAAATATTTTTTTTTAATTATTTCAAAATAAGATTATAAAAGTTTTGACCTAATAAAAATAATCAAGTGTTTAGTCAAATTACTTATTTTAATGTACCCTTAATGTTTTTTTTCTAATATTATTTTTCAAAATTGCATAAAAATAAACTATCCTCCGTTCTTCCTTCGAACATCTCACTTCCAACATATCCACACCAAAAAAAAAAAAACTTTCAAAAATATCTTTACTAGATTTTAATTCTATCCTGCAGAGTACAGCTGGAATTCCACAAATTCATTCGTTATGGGCAGAGTCCGGAATTTTTTCTTATCTTCAGTAGCTTCTTATTGTAATATTCTATAGGTACCCACATGATTCCAGAATATAAAACGTTTCTAAATGCGAGTTAACTATGAAAGTACAATCAATTTGAAGCACAACATATTTATTGTCGATCAGATTAAAATATGAAACTTCAGCCAAGGTTTATGGAATAATAAGTTCTTCACAGTCAAACATCAACTCATTTTCATATCTCTGCAGAACAAATCGCTCATCTGGAACAATAATGCTGGTAACAGTACAATTGATGTCAGAAAAAGGCTTCCTACATGTTCGGCCTGCTCGATGAAGATAATCAACTGCAGTCCTTGGCAGATCAAAGTTGTAAATGTGAGACATTTCTGGAAGGTCAACCCCCCTAGCAGCTATATCTGTTGCTACAAGAAGATATCCACCTCCTTTTCTAACCTCCTGAATCAAAGAAACAACATACTGCTGTTACCAACCATTTCCCCATTCAATTTTAACTTGTCATTTATTCACAAAATACACATTTTAATGCTACCACCTCCGAGAGGCTAAAGAACAAGGCTTAAATAGAAGTCAAACTAAGAATTCGAAATCTAGTAAGTTTTAGGCAAACGACTGGGGTGACTCTTGAACTAAATTTTCCCCACCTGTAGTCAATGTCATCATCCCCAGCCAATACCCATCGGAGTTCCCTTAAATTTTGGTTGACTGATTTATTTGCCAAGGGCAAGGAAATAATGTCAAGGATTCAAGGCTGAAGAGTGCTACCAACACACCTTTTAACACTTTTCAACACACTATTTCCTATTAATTGTAATTATGTGCGTCCACTAGTTTGGGAGTAGGATCCACCAAATGGAGAATGAGAGTCACAGAGCAAGACCCACATGATATTCATCCAATAGGAAAGGAGAATGTGTTGCTACTATTCTTGCCAAGGTTTTATTAAAAATTAACTATAAATTATAATCCAAACTTATTTCGAAACCAGCTGCAATTTAGACTGAAGGATGACTGTTAAAATGAATTGAGATGCAGAATACAGTGGTAAAAAATGCACAGGGAACAGATGACTAGGGGATTACCAAAAAATACTCATATCAATATCAATCCACTGAATGGCACTTACAAGCAGTGAAGCTGCTCGTGAATTGAAATTCATTTTGTCTTCAAGGAGGAGGACATCCAAATCACCTTGGTATGATGTCTTCAAAAAGTCAATCAGAAGGGACGTTGATGGAGCCTTTCCAGCCTTTTTGGACTTCTCAGACTTTATAACAGAATATGTAATATTTAGTCGATATATTTCACATAACACATGACTAAGTCTAACAGATATTAAATGTAGATATATGGGCTAATCATTTGAAGGGCACTAACTGTTAAGTAATGATCAATAGATAACCAAGTCCTATAAATATGAACTTTAAGCAGGGTTACAGGGAAATTATCATAACAGAAGAAAGGACCTCATGGGAAAACCATAGTTATACTAAATCTATAGTTTGTCACCCAGGTGCTCGTATTTTGTCAAAACTAAACAAGATTTGAATCAATGATCATCAACAATGCAATTACTCTCTAAAGCGAACCTTGCAATCTAGAGGATCTTGATCTGAGAAACTGTTCAACAGCTCAAGCACTAATGACAATAACAACTACTAGAATATAAATGTCAAATGGTTAACACATGCAAAACTGGTAAAAAAAAAAAGGCAATTACTAATCCAACAGTACCAGCAGATAATAGCAAACAACATGGGAAAGTATTTTATCAGGGAATGATAATTATACAATTTATACTGTTTCTCATGCGTGGGAATACCGAAAATTTGTAAAGGAAAGTAAGGCATATATTAACGTTAAATGTTTAAAATTTAAAGTAAACTTCCTCTACTCCCAGATCGGTACCTACTGATTGCATAATCTCATTGATGCAAAATTGTTATTGCATAATCTCATTGATGCAAAATTTTTATTGCATAATCTAATTGAAGGAGGAGAAGAAAGTTCTTAGCATACCTGCTCAGCAACAAATATAATGCCAGACTCAGGTGCATCAGATTGTAACAAGGATAACAGGGTTTGTAATTTTCTTTTGGTTTCACATCTCTGATAATTGAAGTAGCAAAAGAATTTAGTTAATAGCAAAGTACTTAATGAACAAGTGACTAACAAAAAGTTGAAGTCTAAACAATTTTAAATACAAATTTCCAATATCTAAGGGTGACAGGCAGATATGCTAACCAAGCATTGAAAGAGAAAGACGCATACATTTTTGCATGGTAGAATTAGAGATACAAAAGGTTTATTTATTCAATAAACAATATTTCTTACTATAAATCTATGATATAGGCGAGATGGCATGGGCTCCACTGCACTGACATGAATATGGACCACATCTCTCTGAAAAACAAATAAAGAAGTCAGAGAGAAAGTTTACGGTACCTAAAAGACAGACACACAATAGGACCAACATACCTTTGTCCATTTTTGCTGCACAGAGTCATGAATAAATCGGTTATGCTGTGGTATAGATGCACTGGCAAAGACCGTCTGACGGTTGTTGGAAGATGAATATGAAGTCAAAATCTTTCGAAGAGAACTCACTTGCTTTGAAGAATTGAAAATACAGTCAACCTAAGCAGACAATAATACAAAATAATAAGAAATAAATATTTAAGAAATTGCTGAGGGGCAGAAAGAAGAACAGGTGTTGGCAATATATAATCCCAAGTCTTGTATTTTCATATTTCACAATTGGTAATTTCTAAAAAGTGTAATGCTGCTTTCCACTTTCCATTCATGATAATGTGAAATAATAAAATCTAATATGCTTAAAAACACTTTCAAACTACCTTTAACTTATTTCACTTAGCTGAGCCCTGATATACTAACTTTTTAAAGCAATTATAGTTGGATGGTGCTGTGCAGTCATATTTATTACTTCTAAAACATGCAGATATAACAAAAACAAAATGTATCTGGAAATTTGCTTTTAGATTTTACTAAAAATGTATAAAGACTAAGTGATTTAAATTTGAAATTCAAAACTCTTGCCTCATCAACAATCAGCACACGCACAGTTTCAAGCGAAAAAGTATGTCTTTCAAGCATTTGGCATAAACTCCCAACTGTTGCAACCACTATTGTTGGTGGCTCTGCCTGAAACCTGAGAAAGTTAAACATGCAAAAAGAGCAGGAAAAAGGGTCTTTTCTATAAGACTTAATGACTCCAGCGACCAGTTAAGAGAATATAAAAATCAAAGTAAATGAAAGCAATGTTCAAAAGGAGCAGTCGTAGATAATTTTCATGTCATGTGTAAAGGTTTGAGATACATTTAAGTAAACAACTTAATTAAGCGCTCTTTCAATAAGCTTTTATCGAAGTGTTTATCCATAAGCAAAAAGAGCTTATCTTGATAAGCTTTTCCATGAAGCTTATTGAAAAAAGTTAAACAGAGCTTAAAGAAAAGTCACGAGCCTCTTCCATAAGAACAAATAAGCACTTCCAATAGAAAGAATTTATAATATTTAAAAGATAAAATTATCTATACTACACTGTACAAGAATTTAGGACTAAATGGTTCTTTAGGGGATTCAAACCATTTTTCTATAAAGGTCTAAAGCGTATAAAAAAACACATAAAAACTCAAGGAATTGGTCATTGATGTCTAATCTGCAATGGTCAACACCCATCCGCTAAGCATTGGCATTATAAACATATAGAGAGTGCACTCTATTTCAATAACTTTAACAAGGTTTTACAGTTTTATTATTGGGCCAAACAGCAAAAACAATAGAATACTCAGTATAGCAAAGAAAATAGGTTATCTTATCATCACTTTGACTGTCACATCTACAAGTTTCGATAACAACCACTCCCGTTAAAGAACTCTCTTAAAATTCACAACTGCTTAACAAATTCAATTAACTTAAGCTGTTTAATGTTTTTATTCAAAATGATCAGTACCCTAAAATATAATTCACACTACATATCTATAATTCAAAGCATTTTGCATCCATGAATATCTGTGGCTTCCAAAAAATGGAACAGAGCTAAGTAAGAAATTAGAGAATGAATTAATTGCATCAACAGTAGGAACATAATTAGATTTTGAACAGAAGAGTCAATAAATTTAATCATGATAGGTATCCAGAATTTACTAGAGAATTCCAAGACAGATTCTTGGATGTCTTGTTAGAAACAGAAAAGAACAGTTCTACCAATGTGGTAAGAACAAGAACAATCACGTGCAACACTCAAGGTCTTTCGAGAGGACCTGTCTCTTCTAACTTCTCCTCTTTTCAAAACACTCCAAAAAAACTCCCTGCTCACCTCCTAAAAAGACTACTTATAATAGTCTGTTACAGTTATGTAATTACAACTGTACTAACTATCTTTTTTTTTCCTTATTTTGTAAACTGTATCAAACCTATCAAATCAGAAGGAAGAAAAGTGTGAGAAGCAAGACGAAAACCCATTACCTCTCAAACAATCTCCAAAATGATTAAAAAAGAGGACATCCTAAGTAGAATTCAAAAATTGCAGCGGCATTCATTTGGTAGTCACTGAGAGTATTTGGTTAAAAATACAATATAATAGAACTCATTAAAGAAAAAGACAAAAGGATTCTACCTTTAACCAAGTCTTCTGTCTTTTTAGTGTTCCTCCATCTAGCAGAGCCATGATGGAACATGACTTGTGCTCCCCATCAACTCCAGTTGGCTTTGCAGCCAATGTCCTGGCGACCTTGGTGACCTTATAATTGAAATTCGTTTATTCTTTAGCATTCGTAGTGGCCCTTGCCAAGGCTATTACCCCTGACATGTTGCACTAAAAATAAGCAACATACTATAATGACATCGTAGCTCAAATACATTCTTACTTGCATTCCGAGTTCCCGGGTGGGCACAACAACTAGGGCTTGCACAGAGGATTTTGCAGCATTAATGAGGGAGTGAATCAAAAGCAGGTATGTGAGTGTCTTCCCAGAACCTGTCTAAAGAAGAAATGAAAATAAGTCTACACATGAACATCGATCAGAACGCAAGTAAACAATAAAAAAAAATGTAAAATATAAATAACCTGAGCATGAAGAATGCAGTCACGCCCGGAAAAAAGATAAGGCAAAGCTTCCCTCTGGATATCTGTGGGCATTACATATCCAATCTCTTCCATCCTGAAACATATTCTTCAAATTCTTTGCACAAAGCAGAGCAGGAAAAAATGAAAGAAAAAAGGGAGAAAGGTCTTGAAATTGCCTTTGCAATATATGTTGAGGAACGTAAGGTTGGCATAATTCTCTGAGAGAGGGAGTGGTGAGCGCTGTTGGGGTTATGGGAGAGGTATCGAGAACGGCTTCTGGAGTTCTGAATTTGGAGTTGCGATTAAGGTTAGTGGCGTAGGAGAAGTGTTTGAGAAAATGGTTGTGAGGAGGAAGGACGTAAAAGGTAGGAGTTAATTTTTCAGATGAAAGAAAACGAAGAGTGGGAAGAGGCGACAACAATGAGACCGTGCTGCTGTCCATCGCATGTCTACAGCAGATAGACAACCCGATGATGAACTCTGTTACTGTCTCTTACCCCTCTAACAGGAAATACAAGAAATACGGAATTTCTTTTTACACCCCATAACTTCTTCTGTCCGATAAATTTCAGAATGTCCACTTTACTTTTTTGTCAAAAATATTAAATTTAAATATTTATTATTATACGATCTATAATTTTTTATAATATTTTATTCAGTAATTTAAATTTAGTGAAATTTTTATTTGAATAAAATAGTTCAATTATCACTACGTATAAAATGGTTAAATATAAAATAGTTGTTAAAATTAAAAATATTAATATTATAATGTTTTGTAATTGATACTGATTGATGATATACTTTTCAAAAATTTACAATATTATTTTCAAGTTAAAAAATGTTAGATCGAGTTAAGATACTAAGTTTAGCTAAAGGTTAAAATGAGTCAATCAAAACCTAAGTCAATATAAGCCAATATTTATTCGAGTCAAGATGGGTGATTCACATTGTTTAAGTTGAGACTAACTCGTATTCAACTGAATTAAACTATGTTCAATTGAACTAAAATATGTTTAGGTCAATCCAATTCCAATAAAAATCAAGTCAATCACAATATCGATCAAGACTAAGTTAAGTCAGGTCAGGTTAAGTTTGGTTAGACACAGGTCAAACATAGATGGATGGGCTCAATTAAGTTAAGTCAACTCGAGTCTAATTAAGTTGAGTTAATTTGGGACTATTTGAGTTAAGTAGGCTCGAGCGAGCTAAGTTAGATAAAGTGGGTCTAGGTCTTGTTAGAATCTTAGAGCGAACTATTCATGTGTAGACAAAAAACTAATAGGGGGTAAATTTATTTTTGTAATAAAATTATGTCTTTAAAAAAATGACTTTTCAAATGAATTTGTCATTTAGAGAAAAATAAAGAGTATATGGAAAGAGATAATTACACGAGTAGTTGAGATCCAAAAAGTTGTTAATCTCTCTAATAAGCGATTAATCAATCACTAATAAACAACCATAACACATAATAAAATTAAAGTTATAAAGCATCTCTCTTGAAAACACAACATATGAATAACATCTCATTTGGAACACACTAAATATTGACATTTTTCCTAGACATTCAATCACTTAAGAAACATTTAGTGAAATTTTTTTCTCTGTCTATACTAGGTCTTACAAAACCTATTTTCAAAACATAAAGATTTTTTTAGCATCACAACACTAAACAAAAGAAAAGTTCTATTAGAAACTAGGTTTACCTAAAATATATATTTGTTCTTTTAAAAATTAGGTTAAGAAATTAAAAAATTAAGTTGCAATCGCTAATAACCAATTATCTCAAACGATAATAAATTTTCACACGAACTTTTCTTAAAAAATATTTTGTTGGTTGTGATATGACAATTGATTATAATAAAGCTTCTTCTGAAAAACTTCATCTAATTAGATAACTAATTATCACATAGCTTTTATGAAAAAAATTAAAACTTTGATGTTGCTTTGGTTATGTTTTTTGATTTATTAATTTAATTATTTTAAATAAGATATATTAACGTATGTCTTAAATTCACAGTCTTTTAAATCTTCAACATTTCTCCATGAATTACAAAACTTTTTCTTTATTTGAACAAAATATCTATTTTTTTTATCAACATACCTGACTTAGATTGAGTCCAGGTGAGACTAAAACAAAACAAACTAGTTTATAAGTCATTTGAGTTTATGTTGAATTACAACATTAAGTATGTTAAATATACATGGTCGAATTAAATTCAGTAGAATTTTGGTTATACTAAATAGTCTTATTCTTAAAAAGACAAAAACTACGTATTGATTTTCAAATTGTCACTTTTTTTTTGACAAAATTTTAAATTTTAAACAATTTAATTACTTCAGCCAAATTCTAAAATTCAAAATTTCCAATATCTTTCACAATATTTTACCTAGAAAGACATGCTCCCACGAAAAATTCACAATTACCTAAAAAAAAGTAATCACTCTTTTAAAATGCCTCAGTAATACAAGGTAAGAGTTTTTCATCTTGTTCCAAAATAATTTTTTAAAATAGCTTTTGTCGAGTTACTTAAGCCTAAAAATAAAGTGTATTCTTTTTAATAAAAGTCGGCGAGTTCTTAAAAAAAAAAAGCAGCGGTTACTTATGTTTAGTTACCGTTGCTATAAACAACTATTAAACGTATCTCTTCATCATGTATTTTTATAACAACTTATGGGATAAATTACTCAACACAGCTTACCAAAATAAGTTAAGTTTAGCTTTTTAAGCAAATATATAAAATAACACAATAAATACTTTGTTATGTTAAAAAAAGTGATTGAAAATTAAACTGAAACAAAATTACCGTTTACTTTTAAGTTTAAACAAATTAGTCGTAATATTTATGTTTTAACAACTATTTTAGTGAATTCCGATGATAAAATCTAAATGTTAAAAAGACTTTACACTCACAATTAAAATTCTATTTTTAAGGATGTAATTTTACAAAATAACCAACTTACAGTACGTAAAAGTTATTTAAGCTTTAAAAGATGGTGAGTAATTTAAACTAACGTTATATAACTTTTCATTACATATTTACACTTCTTTTAGGTGTTTAAAAGTATATATATTCATGGTTAAATACACCTTTTTTTTTGGAATATAATTGTATTTAAGTTTTAGTTCCTAATTTTTTTTACTAACTTTTGATCTTTGTAATTTTTCTTTCCATTTTTATTTAGTCATTTTAATATAAGTTTTTTTTATTCTCCATAAATATTTGTTCATTTGAAAATTGTAGATTTGAAAATATACTTGATAGTGATTAAAAAAAAAGATCTGCAAACTATAAGACTACAAAAAATAGTAACATCGGGAGGGGTAAGAAAAAGAAGAAGAAATTTTCTATTGAAGTGATTTATTTATTACAATCTTAACTGCAATATACTAATTTATACATTTAAAAATACCGATTTATTAAAATTGTAATATAATGGTTTAATATAACAATTTGTTATACGTATAATAATACAAGTTTTTTTTTGCATAACAATATTATTTCATAATAATATAACTACCTAGTAAAATTTAACAATAATAATAATTAAAAATAAATAAAACAATAGTAAAATTTAATAGTAGGTAGAAAATAAGTGAAAGTGAATAGGGTTTGATATGAAAGTTTTTAGGCTGTGGCATGAGGAGCGAAGAGACACTTGCAATCGGAAAAGAGCAGAGAAGAAGAAGAAGTGCATCGGTTTCAATTTCTGATCCATTTTCTTCCTAGGGTTTCCGCTCCGCTTCTTCTCGCCATTACCATTTCCCCTTTCGACAATTTTACAATTCCAAACAATCAGGTATTCCTCTGCTACTCACACTTCTCACCTCACTCTCAATCTAGGTTTTCGCACATCTCTGTTTCTTATTCTTTTATCAACTATGTTTCTCTGCTACTTCCCAGATTGCTGAGCGAGATTTCACTCTATTCAAACTGCGGAAACATGGCGAATTTAGCTTTGACTGGCATACTCGAAAAGGTATGCATATACATGCTATGATCTTCATGTACTTATGCATTGTAGCTGTTTATGTTGAATGCTGACCGATTTCTTCGCGCAGATGACTGGCAAGGACAAAGATTACAGATACATGGCCACATCTGATTTGCTGAACGAGTTGAGCAAAGCGACTTTTAAGGCCGATGCTGATCTGGAGGTAAAATTGACAAACATCATCATACAACAGCTTGATGATGCAGCTGGAGATGTCTCTGGACTTGCTGTCAAATGGTACGCATTTTCTCTCTGCTCACTCATTTGCTTCCCCTCATATGTAATGTATGCACAACATTTCAAATATTACTAGTATTCTTTTGTTTTTCATGTTTAAGTTGAGCCGGGCATTCATTGCTCTAGAGTTTAAAAGGATAATTATGGATATTTTAATGGCAAGGTTTTGAAAGTTCAGTATCAGAACTATTGCTCGTGCAATATAGGAATTACATCACAGTCAAGGGGTATATTTCAGTTGGTTGAGATGGTAGAGTTGTTGTAAACTCCCTGAAGCGTGTCCAATTGCTACCGATACAAAAAATTACATCACATAATTTAATAAGTCATAGCGTTTCTTATTTCTGCTAATGATTTGTATGTATGTGTTTGTCTTATGTTCTAGTGCATTCAGTTTGCCACATGAAGAACAAATGATAAAGCATTAGTGTTGCTATAGTTTATTTATTAGTTCAAATTTGATTGAAATTGCAGTCTTGCTCCGTTAGTGAGGAAGGTGAGTGAGGTAAGGGTGGTGGAAATGACCAGTAAACTATGTGACAAATTGCTAAATGGGAAGGATCAGCATCGTGACATTGCTAGCATAGCTTTGAAGACAGTTGTTGCTGAAGTTTCTACTCAATCTCTTGCACAATCTATTCTCCAAACCCTCACGCCACAATTGATAAAAGGAATCACTGGTCCTGTAAGTTCGTAGTATTGCTTAAAAGCTGTAATTGTATTGCGGGTGCTGTATATAGCATAGTACAGAGTCAATCATTGGCTATCCGCACTTTTAGGTAACAAAAGGAGCCTAGCAAAAGTAAAATGCAGTATTGGCACTTATAATCCATTTCCTCGTCATCTAAATTTATCTATATAGTGGCTCAATCAATAGGTCCTGTAGGTTTGCTTGGTCTCTACGCAAGGCTGAGTGTATTGGGCTGTGGTTTTGTCATAGGCTGATGCCACCATTAAACTTCATTGTGCATATATGCAGATTACTTACTCTGTGTTCCATGGCTTCTCATCTATTATGTACCTGTTCAAGAAGACGAGAATTATATAAAAATTTCAATTTCTTTCATTTTTAATCAACGTATTTATTTTTATGCTACCCTTGTATAACAGTTTCCATAAATCTGCCATCCTGAAATCATGAGTTATTAGGTGAAATATATCCATCCCACTCTATCATGCAAGATGGATCGTATGAGGTTTAACTGCCGGCAATGCACTAGCCCACCCGTTTAGCTTTGAGATTCAACTTCTTTAGATGAATAGGAGTGATAGGGATTGAGCTCTAGACAACTGGGTCATAAAGCACTGAAACTGAATCAACTATTCAAACCAGCTATTCAAAAAGAAGTTTGAATGGTTTTATGTCTACATTGTCCATGGCTTCATTGACTTGTGAGTCAAAGGGGATTAGATTTATTTTTAGCATTGATTCCAGCCTCGTGGGTTGGTTTGGGGTCTACTCACGCTCACTGGCCCCTGAGTAATCATTTATAAAATAGTTTAGCTTGGTCCTCCTCCTCCTGTACTTAATTATTAATCACGAACTGCTTATTTAGAGTTTTTCTAGGTGACATCGTGTTGTAATATACTCCTCATCTACAGGGAATGGGCTCTGAGATTAAATGTGAATCTCTGGATATTTTATGTGATGTGCTTCATAAATTTGGAAATCTAATGGCAGCTGACCACGAACTATTGTTAAGTTCCTTGCTTTCTCAGTTAAGTTCTAATCAAGCTAGTGTGCGCAAGAAGACGGTAGCATGCATTGGTAAGATGAATTTAAATTTGCTGTATTTGATTTTCATAGAAAGAATTGTTTATTACTTATTATTGGAGAGTTAATGCTACTTTTTGCATTTTTATTGTTGTCAATTTTCCTTTTTCACCTTGTTGAATTCCTTTACTGAGTTTGTTTAGAGAAAAATTGTACTCAAGTTGTGCTATCTGTGGCTTTTCCATATTCTGATTTGGAACCTTTTGATTTTTGAAAAATTCACTTAGATTTTCATGATAACTGGAATGTGGGGGTAAATCTGACTTTGAACTTTATTTGATAAACATACTTGACTGAGACTAAATTGCTAATCCTTAATGTATTCTATTATATTGAATACTATCTTTAAATTGAATGTTTGCTTGCAAGTTGGAACGTATCTCAAATAAGGAATATTGTTGTATAATTTATATCTTTTATTTTTTAAGTCAGTGTTAGTTAGCTATGAGCAAATACTTAGAAACACTAACTAATACATGAAAAGACTGATGATGGCCTCCAGACAAATTTACAAAGTTCAGGATTTAAATGGATTATTCAAGTTCGTGTTTATTTTGTTTTCGATGGAACTTAAATTAGTTGAACCCAATCCATGTAATTACTAATTCCAAGACGAAAATACCTTGAAGCAAGCTGTTTGAAACCCTAAAATGGTCTCAATTTTAATTTGGTTGAAGATGTTGTCAATGAAAGCAAAACTGTTCATCTAGTTAAACTCTTCATTTTGTCAGCATCTCTCTCTTCAAGCTTGTCAGATGATTTGCTGGCAAAGGCAACAGTTGAAGTTGTTTCTAACTTGAAAAATAAAGTTACCAAGTCTGAAATGATCCGTACAAATATACAGATGATTGGTGCTTTGAGGTTAGTATTCTCATTAATCCATTCCTTGTGCTTTGTTTTATTTTTATATTGAGAATGTTGAGAAAGAATATTTTTGTTGTTATCAACAAGTTTGCACTAATTTTCAGTCGGGCTGTTGGCTATCGATTTGGGCCCCATCTTGGAGACACTGTTCCAGTGCTAATCAATTATTGTACTAATGCCTCGGAAAATGATGAAGAGCTTCGTGAGTACAGCTTGCAGGTGCCATGCTTGTTTATTATCAGTAACCTTAGTACTCTGCAGTATGTTATACTGTCATCTGAATGATGTTAAAATTTTTCCAAGGCACTGGAAAGCTTTCTCCTAAGGTGTCCAAGGGATATTTCTGTTTACTGTGATGAAATTCTTCATCTGACACTGGAATATTTAAGTTATGATCCGAACTTCACTGACAACATGGAGGAGGATACTGATGATGAAGGTCTCGAAGAGGAGGAGGATGAGTATGTTTTTTTTTTTCTGTTCACTTAGCTACAGTACGTTTTTAATGTTTGCATGACATTCATCTTTTTAATCATCCCAAACATGCTACCTTTTGCAGTGAGAGTGCAAATGAATATACAGATGATGAAGATGTCAGCTGGAAAGTTCGCCGGGCAGCAGCTAAATGCTTAGCAGCATTGATTGTTTCTCGTCCTGAAATTTTGTCAAAGCTGTATGATGAGGTACCTATGCTATCTGTGCATAATTTCATCTCTATATAAATATCCCATTGTTGCCTTTACTTGGAAATTTTTAGTAATTGGGTTTATACTCAACTCAATTTCTCAAAACTTGGCTTGTAAATTAAGATTTGCGATATACTATAATTTTGCCTCATCTTTAGTTGATATGAGATTTTTAACATACCCCCTCACATCAATGAATGAACATCTTGAGTTGTGGGTGATCTAGCAGGAGCCCTATAGCGAGTGGCATAAACCCCCCCAATGAACTTTATTATTATAGGTTTTGAATAACTTTGATACCATCCTTATAAGTGAGTTTATGCCTAACATAACCTCACAAAGCTTGTTGGTAAGATGAGTTTTGCAGTTCACTTACGTAATATAATTTGGCTTAATATTTAGGTGATGTGGGATTTCCTACAAAAATATTACAGTTCTTATATCATTTTATCTATCTCTTGGTATTAGATAAACATTAGAGTTACTAGGTCCATAGTTTGATTAGATATTTGTAATAGTCTAACGCCCTAATAAGTTTTTTATTCCCTAGAAAACCTGATTGTGTTTGCATGTATAGCTGTTTGCTTCCTCATAATATTTAGTTGCATGACTATCTAACTTTGAAATTTTTATCCATCCTTTAGGCTTGTCCAAAACTAATTGACAGATTCAAAGAAAGGGAAGAAAATGTCAAGGTAGGCCCAAATAAAGATATTTATTGTCGTCTTTACTGTACAAGGTTGCTTTTTAACATGAATATGTTGCAGATGGATGTATTTAATACTTTCATTGAGCTCTTGCGCCAAACTGGAAACGTCACAAAAGGGCAGATTGATGCAAATGAAATGAGGCAAGGGGCTAATCGTTTTCCTAGTGTAAAAAGTTTCTTTATTTCTTTTGATGAATGTCTTTATTGCTTGTGAATAATTTATAATTAAATTGATTGTGAACTTCTAGACATATTAACTTAAGATGCACGGTCAATAACATTACTGTATGTTAATCTTAGATGAATATCTTAAAGAGACCAAGTTGTAGGCTCCTTAAGATTTGTTATCTTGCAGAAACTCTTTTATGATAGGTAACTAAAAATTTATTGCTTCTTATATGGATGTGACAGCTAACTAAATCTGTATCCGAATATTGTTGTTTAGTGCAGGTGTATGAGAAAATTAATTTCGAATATTATCTTATCAGTGTAACTATAACAACTGCTTTTAGAAGCTCATAAATATACGTCCAAATTTTACAATGCCACCTTTGGTTTAATGACTTTTATCTGTTTTTCAAGAGCAATATGAATGAACATCCACAATGGTTATTACTTCAGCCTTTCCTGTTGACAATCCTTGGTTTTACTATATGTCATAAAATATAGCCATTATTGACTGTCTTAGGGCTGATATGTAATGCAGTCCTCGATGGTTGTTGAAGCAAGAAGTCTCAAAGATTGTCAAATCTATAAATAGGCAGTTGCGTGAGAAATCTATCAAGACAAAGGTACTAGTCATCAAAAGTTGGTAATTAACTTTTTTTTTTTTTTAAATTACCATGGAATCTTAAGCATCAATGTCTATGCAGGTTGGAGCCTTTTCTGTTTTGAAAGAACTTGTGGTTGTATTGCCGAACTGTCTTGCAGACCACATTGGGTCTCTCATTCCAGGAATTGAAAAAGCATTAAATGTAGGCAATATTGGTTTGAATTATAATTTATCATAAACTCAGCTTGTTTTCCAGTACTGATTGCTTTGTCTTTTCTTGTAATTGTCAGGACAAATCTTCCACCTCGAATTTAAAGATTGAGGCTCTAACATTTACAAGATTGGTGTTATCTTCACATTCTCCTGATGTATTTCACCCTTATATCAAGGTAAACAGTATTACCTGTCTAATTTAATCTTTGAATTAGTTTATGTGAAGCTTTATCACTTGTGTTATAGCAACAATTCAGGTACAGTAATGGGTGAGTTTTATCATGTGAAAACATAAATTTATATCTGCTGTTAGCATTTCTAAAGAAACTAGATCAACTGAGAGAGAAACTGAATCTGTAATTTGTTATTGATTTTGTGTTGTTGGAGAAATGAGTACAACAATGTCCAGGTTCAAAGTATCTGTCTGGACAGTAATTGTCTTAATCTAACTAACAGAGGAGAGACAGAATACATCAGGTTTACAGTAAGAGACCGTTCCCATGAGTTCGCTAGACTATATACTCTAACATAAGCCCCTAAGCCAAAAGGTGACTCTCTTGAAGTCACTTTCAGCTTGTCCTAAAGAATCGGAAGGGTGTAGGAGAAAGAGATTGGTGAAGAATCAACACATTGTTTGTTGATCAGAAGGGAAATGCTGAACTTCAAAGTGTTCTCTACAACTTTCTCGTGAAGGGAAAAGGCACCAAGCTCTACATGCTTCGCTTGAGCATGAAGAATTGGATTGTGAGAGAGAGCAACTCTGCTACTGCTGTCACACTAGATATTAGGTGCTGAAATTGGCATTTTTAACACCTTGAGCAGAGTTTGAATCCAAAAAAAGAAAACTTTAGCAGCACTAGTGGCTAGGCTTCCGTGCTAGACCCAATACCAATAAACCCTATCTCCAAAATTTGAAAAGTAGGTCGTTTCTCCTTGGACTGTTTGTCACACGGCTTATCATAATTTAGACTGGAAAAACACTAGAATTGATGCTTGAAAAAAGTGGATTATTTTTTGATTTTCCACTCTGTGATGTCTATAGCCTTAATGATTGTGTTGAATTCAGAGAAAACCTCACAAAATATGCTGGTTTGAAATTATTATTACTCACTCTAGTGTTTCCCTCATCTTTTCCGGATTTTTAATTTTACCTCTATTTGTCATTAACTTATTGTTTTAGTTCACTATTTCTCTTCCTTTTTTTCTTCGTATTCCAATTATGGAGTATGTTGATCTTTTTAAAGTAGATACTACCTTTGGACTCAATTTTAAGCAAAACTAACTACTTTCACATTGATTAAGAATAGTGGTTAAGTTCGTTTAATATTCTTGTTTCCATAGAATAAAGAGGTACTTCATCTAAATTACCCTTAATTATATTTGTTGAGAATGTGCTTGAGTTTAAAGATAAGGGTATTTCTGAAAGAGTAGCATTAAATAAGGTTTATGGAATTGAAGTATGTTTATATTTAAGTCCACCTGACAACCGTTTTTTGCTTATATTTTAGTCTAGAGGGAGTGTATTATATGAGGGTTTTTGTTCCATGGTTTCTTTGACATAGTGTCATTCCTAGTTAACTGAGTTATGTAAAATTCAATATCTGCCACTCCTGTGTTTATGACTGGTTCTGTTTAGTGCCAGACCAGACCAGTAACACACAATAGACAGTTACAAAAATCTTGTTCTACACCATCTTTTATACCTAGTATTGGGGCTTCATGAGGCGGGATGTGTCAAAATAAAATCCTTCCCTTGGTTGCATAATCCTTTATCTGAAGCAATTCCTTGACACATATTGACTTAAACTTTTCCTGTCAAACTCTTTGATGCAAGGCAGTGACATATATGTGGTATGTTAATTGCCATGTATATGGATAAACACATGGCTGCATTTTGTGATCAATTACATTTATGTTTCTGCTCGTAGGCTCTTTCTGCTCCTGTACTGTCAGCTGTTGGTGAACGTTATTACAAGGTCACTGCAGAGGCCTTGAGAGTATGTGGAGAACTTGTTCGGGTTGTGCGGCCAAACATTGAGGTGTGTCTATGTTTTTGGTTTTAGAAATAATGTTTAGGCCTATTTCTAACCATCAGAATGAAATTGTTGTGCAGGGGTCTGGTTTTGATTTCAGACCATATGTTCAACCCATATATAATGGCATTATGTCACGCTTAATAAACCAAGATCAGGATCAGGTTAGTTGGATAACTGTAGAAGAATTCTTTATATATTTTCATATACAATATAACCTTTTTCCTGTGCAGGAGGTTAAGGAGTGTGCTATTTCCTGCATGGGACTCATTGTGTCAACATTTGGCGACCATCTAAATGCAGAATTACCTGCATGTCTTCCTGTGCTTGTTGATCGTATGGGAAATGAGATAACTCGACTTACTGCTGTTAAGGTTGGTCAGTTGAATATTGTGCATTAAGATGATTGTCTTGGCTTGCAACTTGTCTCTTGGTGATATTGAAAAACTGTTTATTGTATAATAATAAGGAATTTATGTTGGATGCCACTGTTGGATGTTTTTGCCACTGTTTATTGCAACTTGTCTCATGTGAATGGATGTCACTGTTGGATTTTATCATGATATTGGCAACATTCTGTTCCAGCGTCAGCAAATCTATTTTCTCTGCTGGAAGAAATCAGAAAGGAAAACTACAAAATATACTGAAAATGCAACTTTAAAAATTTGCAATTAAATAATTTCTGTTTGCTCGCCAGTGAAGCTTAGTGAGATTTTTTTTCAATGCTTCACAACTTGGCCTTTTTTGTGGAACCAAGTGGAACAGTAGAGATCAGTCAGAGAGTTATTTTCTGTCAATGCCTCAAGGATCGAGAAATTAAATCAGTTTTGGTGCAAATTTTTCTACATACCGAACCTAGCTAATCTGAGGATGAAATTCCCCTAATCCAAAGTAGTAGGAATTGAATGTGCAATTATTTAAATTGAAATATTTAATTGTGTTTCCTATAGAAGTATTTGTGTAGCTAGATGCTTTTGTCTTGAATGTTACCATTCTTATGCAGGCATTTGCTGTCATTGCTGCTTCTCCACTTCGGGTGGATCTGTCATGTGTTCTGGAGCATGTGGTAGCAGAGTTGACTGCATTCCTTCGAAAAGTATGCTACTCCTCTCACTATAATATGTTTATCAGCTTATGATGTACTTTATTGGAATTTCATGAAGGCAATTTGATTTTTAAGTTCAATTTGCTTATATTCTTGAGAGTTTCTCACTGTAACACGTGAAATGTTCTAAGCCTTGTTTTACTGGTTTGCAAACAGGCTAATCGTGCTTTAAGACAAGCTACCTTGGGAACCTTGAATTCACTTATAGTTGCTTATGGTGATAAGATTGTGTTGTCTGCTTATGAAGTTATTATTGTAGAGCTGTCTGGACTAATTAGGTTTGTCTTCCTTATCTACTTTCTGTACATCGGTATAGTTGTATGGAATAATTGATTCCATTTTTTTTTGCTTGTGTTTCAGTGATTCTGACTTGCACATGACAGCTCTTGCCCTGGAACTCTGCTGCACATTAATGGGCGATAAGAGGTCAAATCAAAGTATTGGTTTGGCTGTTAGAAACAAAGTTCTTCCTCAAGCTCTAACGTTAATTAAAAGCTCATTGTTGCAGGGGCAAGCACTCTTGGTAATTTTTACACATGTGCCTAACCTTGTCCCAGTTTATATGAAGTATAATATATGCATTATAAGGGTTTTCTTTTTCTTATTGCTACAGGCTTTGCAAAACTTTTTTGCTGCTTTAGTCTACTCCGCAAATACTAGTTTTGATTCTCTGCTAGAGTCACTACTTGCCTGTGCTAAGCCTTCTCCTCAGTCAGGTGGCATTGCTAAACAAGCTTTGCATTCGATTGCCCAGTGTGTGGCCGTTCTATGCCTTGCTGCTGGTGATCAAAAGTGCTCATCTACGGTGAAAATGCTTACTGACATTCTCAAGGATGACAGTAGTTCTAATTCGGTAATTTTTTTCTCCCAAGTTTCTACTGTGTTATGAAGCACCAGCATTTCAATTTGTTTTATGTATCCGAAACCAGTAGTACTTATCCATAAAGTACTCAAACTTGTGAAGCAGCAATACTCTTATTTCTTTCCCATATCCTACGCCCATACTTTTGGATACTTCACTGGTACATGTTGGTGATGTGTCCAATCTTTTAAAGCATTTATCTCCAATAAAACTACAAGAAACATATAAGTTTGGGTAATATAGAATTATAGAAATATTGTCTCCTTGTAAAACCAAAGTTGTCTTTATGAATCATTTTTTTAAAGTAATGAGAATAGTAGTGTTATTTCTATATGTAATAATAGAAAGTAATTTATGATGACAAGGATTTACTATTTTTTACTTAATCAATATCCGAGAAATGTGATTCTGATTGAGAATATACTGTAGAATTGTTTATTCCTAACACTGCTCTCCATTAGAAAATAAAATGCTTCGAAAGTAGATTGTTCATCTCTTCTGTAAGTAGTGATCATTAATGCTTTTCCCTTTTAATTTTCAAAGGCTAAACAGCACCTTGCCCTTTTATGCTTGGGGGAGATTGGTAGAAGGAAGGATCTAAGTACACATGACCATATAGAAAACATTGTTATTGAATCTTTCCAGTCTCCTTTTGAAGAGATAAAGTCTGCTGCCTCATATGCTCTTGGTAACATTGCTGTTGGTAATCTTCCAAAATACTTGCCATTTATCTTGGATCAGATTGATAATCAACAGAAGAAACAATATCTCTTGCTCCATTCTTTGAAAGAGGTATGTTACATTAGAATTGGTTGTGATTTCTTTCTATTATTAAATATATGCGCAATCATGATTCTTCACAAATATTTAATTTAATATTAATATACACAATTCTCTTGCCCCCTACCTGACAGGTTATTGTGAGACAATCTGTTGATAAAGCAGAGTTTCAAGAGTCCAGTGTGGAGAAAATACTTAATTTACTCTTCAACCACTGTGAAAGTGAGGAAGAGGGAGTGCGCAATGTAGTGGCGGAGTGTTTGGGCAAAATTGCACTTATTGAGCCTGTAAAACTTGTTCCTGCACTCAAGGTATTTAAATTTTCATTTAGTATCCTGTACATGGGACTGTATTTTACATCTTTCGTACTTGATGATTGTATTTGTATGTTTTGAAACTTCTGTAGGTAAGAACAACCAGCCCAGCTGCATTTACTCGAGCTACTGTTGTCATTGCTGTGAAGTACTCTATTGTTGAACGTCCAGAGAAGATAGATGAGATCATATACCCTGAAATATCCTCATTTCTGATGCTTATCAAGGATAACGACAGGGTGAGCTTTTGATCACCTTACTGAATGTTAAGAAATATAACATGCTATGTTCTTTTGTTAGTTGTGTATTTCTTCCTTACATTGCGATGGTGTATTAAGCTTGAACTTGTTTTTTGCTGGTTGTTATTATGAGCATGCAGCATGTTAGGAGAGCTGCTGTTTTGGCTCTAAGCACATTTGCACACAATAAGCCAAATCTCATCAAGGGGCTTCTTCCTGATCTGTTGCCTCTTCTATACGATCAAACAATCGTTAAGGTAACCTGAATTGTGATACACTTTGTTCCATATGTTTCTGTTGAGTATATACATATTACAGTAAAAACACTTTCTATTCCCTCTAACTCTGTGAACATTTAATTTAATTTAATTTTAATATATTCTGTAGTGGTTTTTGAGTCCACTTTATATATGGGAGGTGATCTGATTTTTATAATGAAATTTTGACAGCAAGAGCTCATAAGGACGGTTGATCTTGGTCCTTTCAAGCATATTGTGGATGATGGACTTGAATTGAGGAAGGCAGCTTTTGAATGTGTAGACACATTACTGGATAGTTGTCTTGATCAAGTGAACCCCTCATCATTCATTGTTCCTTATCTTAAGTCTGGTTTGGATGGTAAGCATTAGTTGTAATCTTTTATCCATCACTGCGGATTACTTTGTTGGTTCTGATTCACTTGTCCTTAAGGGAACATGGTGCACAATACTCTCTATCTGTTATAGCCGTACTCCTGCAAGCAGATAGGCTGCTTCAAGGGAAAATTTTTAATTTTGTGTTGACAGTTGATATATTTTCTTTGGATGAACTCTATCATCCGTTTTCCACCGCGATGTCTGCAAATATAATTTTTTTACGATTCGTGTGCTAAGTTTAATGAAAAAAATTAGTTTTGTGCTATTGCTACTAAGCAGCACTCGGAAATTGTTTTCTATACTCTGCTGAATATGTTTTTGTACTGGTAATGCTCAGAGGATTGAGAACCCAACCGTATCTTTGTTGGTACTAATTTTAAGGATATATTTGTGTTTTTTCAGATCACTATGATGTTAAAATGCCGTGCCACTTGATACTTTCAAAACTAGCTGACAAGTGTCCTTCTGCAGTCTTAGCAGGTTGATTTTGCCTCTGGCGTAGTATCAAGCCTTTTCCGTGTTGCATCTCTCTTTTCTAACTCGTATTTTTACCTTTCAGTGTTGGATTCATTGGTTGATCCTCTCCAGAAGACTATTAATTTTAAGCCGAAGCAAGACGCGGTCAAGCAAGAAGTAGATCGTAATGAAGACATGATTCGAAGTGCACTACGGGCTATTGCATCCTTGAACCGCATAAGGTATGTATTTTGACCTGTTTGCGAACCGAACTACTCGTCTTTTGCTGACGCTTAATAAATCAAATGAAAAATGCCTTTCTTAGAAATCTAGTAAAAGGAAAAATTGGACCTAACAGTTTTAGGAAGGCTTTTAGATAAAAGCTACCTTTTCCCTTTTTCTTTCTTCACTATTCGAGACTGATGACCTTAAAAGAATTTTTAATTTAGAAGTAACCGTGAATCTAAAAAAACTATAAATTACTAAATAGCTTTAATTGTTTTTGTTTTCCTTTTAAATTACCTTTTAAGATCTAAATAGCCAAACACCACTTAAGAATACTCAAATCAGCCTGTGATATTTTCTTGTAGGCAAAGTTTATGTTTTGCATCTTAATTCATTGAATATTATGTGGTAATAGTAGTATTATAAAAACAGTATGTTACACAAATTGTAACAATTACTGTTTAAAGTGGACTTCTTTTTCACGTTTTGAAAACACTGACTATATGCCAAGTGTGGTTATTTTTGCAACCATATTATGTGAGACAAGAACAATTTACCTTTTCTCTGACAAATATACTAGTCGCATTTTACAATCCTCTCATTTTCTGGTAGTGGATCTGTTTATTATTGAAGTGAATCTTTCCTCCTTTATGTTTCTCTTTTCATTTTTGTCTGTTTATTTGTGAAACGTGTATATATATATATATATATATTGACTTTACATTATGCAGTGGAGGAGATTGCAGTGTCAAGTTCAAGAATCTTATGAATGAAATATCGAAATCACAAACTCTGTGGGATAAATATTATTCAATCCGTAATGAATGATTCATATACAGCTCTCAATCTCTCTTGATCATAGTTCTGGAAGGAGTTTTGAAATTTTACCTACCAAGACATCTCGCTGTTTGATGCAGAAGCCTGGAAAACTTGTTCATTTTATTGTAACATAGGAGAAATCGATTCTAGCGATCGAAATACTAGTGGTGATTTCTTGTATAGGACGAAATATTTTGCCTTTTTCTGTATTCTTTTTTCTTGTTTTTACTAAATTATCTGATTATCAGTTGCTGGCCTCGATTGCCTAGGAAAAAATTTAAACCAAAAGGAAAAAAAATTACCCGAATCTCCTCGGTATCAAATTTTTGCTTACAAATTAGATTTCATATTTACCACTTGTAGAATATCTCAGGCTGACCTATTAAAAAATCTATTTTCATTATGTAGCATTCGTTGACCATATCCTTATGAGTTGACTATAATGGACCCACTTCCTATTACGATTAAAATAATTTCATTGTGTTGTTTTCAATGTGAAAAGATATTCACGTAATAAATGGTTAAGGAATGAAATAACTAATCGCCCAAATCATTTGAAAAGTGTGAATGTGATTTGTTGGGAGTATTATGTGATTCAACTCTTCATTATGTGACAAGTTATATTTGTTGTAAAATAACAATAGTTGGATGGATATAAAATTGGGTGGATATATAAGTGTTAAAGAAAATTCACCCTTTAAGAGAATATTTCTACCATTCGGAATTACTCATTTTATTTGTATTATAGGTTTTGTATAACACTTATAATATCAACATGAATAATAGAGCTGGTTTCATACTAATTTTATATAATATCAGAATCTAGATAATAAATCTTTCTGACTCATTTTCGTTTCTGCCCTAACAGAAAACAATGAAAATGGAAAGATGATCAATGAATTACCATGTTAAATATGATTAAATATTTAAATAACCATTCTGTCTCCAAGAAAAATTGACGGATAAGGGTTTTTAAAAATGGACAACTCTTGGTGTCAAGATGAGATTTAAAAATGTATTATATGTTCTCCGATTAAAATGTAATTGATTTCTTTTCCTCCTGAAGATTGCAAAACCTTGAAAATTGGTTGCTGATACAGGACTTGAATTTTCTCATTCGGATTGTTACAATCGACTAGTTGGCCATTTGATTTATCTCATAATTTATGCAAAGATCAAACGAAGCACACTAGAATGTTGTCCTATGAGTTGTTTATCATCTAAAAGTCCAGGGCTTTACATCTTACTACTTGTGGTTCAGAATACTTGTTACCTATTTATAGAAAGTTACATATTATATGCATTAATACCGCCGTATTTTTACACTTACCATATAATATGAGATTTTTATAATAAATGTACTATTTTTAATCAATTATATTGATACTGTAACATTTTAATCAAATACTATAAATATACACACGTATTAACTTTAAACAAATAAATTATTAAAATCACATTACGATATTTATTCCGTTTTAGATATAAAAATATTAATTTTCTGAATAACAATTTTAATAAGTTAATTTTAATGTATTTAACCTTTAATAATAATAAAACTTTGAAAATACGTTATGATAAAATAAAGTGAGCTATAAAAGGGAAAAAAATGTATAAAGGCTAATACCATAACCTAGAACCGTCTCAACACATTTCACAAGATAACATTGCCATAAGTGACAGTGAATGGTTTGTTTGAGCATTGTTATACATACACTTGAAAGGCTAATAGTTGAAAGTATGATATAAACCTAATCATCATTTTCAGTTGTACCATCTTTGAGGTGAAAATGTTTTTCTCTCTTCTGGAACTCTGTCAAACCTTTCCCACTTCCTGTCACACCAACCTTTCCCTGAGGATCATCAGGAGATTTAAAAATACTCTCTCGTTTTCTTCCAGAGAAGAAACCAATCTGTATCACATACCAGAACAAAAAAGATCATTTTTAAAACTCAATTCACGCATGTAAACAACCAAGTCGTATACAAAAACAACGCAAAAATCAAAGGAATTAACGCATAAATAAAACAAGAGCAGATAGTAGATATGTAACTTTCTAATTCCCCTAATCGCAAAGACTTACAATATATTTTAATAAGACAACCCTTTATATGCGACTGTTATAAATATAAATCTAAACAACCAGTTCCAATGTACATATATTCCATTAAGCAATGAGTTGAGATAATTATTATAAAAATTCACAAATTCACTATAGATAACGGTTTGTGAAAGAAAGACAACGTAAAAAATTGTACTGACGGTGCATTCATTATTTATTCTTAAAAAGGAAATACAAGGGTTATTCTCAAAAAATACATGGAAATACATACAGACTACAAAAAGGAAATAGGAACCTGTTTTCTATTCAAGTTATCTTATGCAATATAGTAATTCAATATAAAATTATGCATGTTACAGAGAAAATACTGATTAGAATGAAATTTTGTAGACAATTTAATCCTAACCAAGCACTACTGTACTCTAATGGATCGATTGGCTCGGTTAATTTCCAATATTTACAACTATAATGCATGTGGAAAAGTAAACCATCGCAATTGTAACATGAAAACTATCGTTTGTACCGTAAAAGAGAATCTAAAAGAAAAAGATAACACCAGGGTATAACATCCAATCAAGCCTTGTATCCTAATGAACCAATTGGCATAGTTCAATATTTTACTATATACTAGAAAATGTATATACAAATAAAAATAAAACAAAAATTCAATACAATTACAAGAAAACTACCATTGGTCACAGAAGCTAAAATAAGGTGCAAAAAAATTCTCAAACTAATTTAATGTGAGAATAAAAAAGTTTGAAAACTTGAGAAAGGTACCTTCTTCGCCTTTCCTTTGGTTGACTGGAATTGCTGCCAAGCATTTTGCCGCTTATTTTGTGTGACTTCAAGTTGCTCCATCCGCATCTTTGACTTAAAGGCATGTATTTTCTTACGTTTCGAAGCTTTCTGTAATTGCGTCAGAAAACATGTCATCATAGCTAAGTGGCAGATAAACCACAAACAAAAACAAATCCAGAACCAACTTGCAAACATTTTCGTTCTTGCAAGAACAAACAGGAGAAAAGACTTATCAAATCATAAGTAGAATCCTTAAAAAACAAGAAAACTCAAGCATTTCATCAACATCAAAAAGCAACCATTTTTAATTTAGAAAAGTACAATTTCAAGATATAGCTAGAAAATTTACTGAAAACATCTCACTCACCACATCCTCAGGATCATCAGCCTCTATACGAAGTTTGGCAGGTAGACTGCGAGACTGTAAATCAATTGATGCAGCTTGTGCAATTTTCCGTTTGATAGCCTGTTTTGTAGCTTCCGCAACTCGCTCAGCTTCTAACAAAGCATCTACAGAACCTTCTTGAATTGGCCTTATATTTGCAGGATCGACCTGTTATAAACAACCACCATCAACACGTTACTATTATCTATTGGCTCTTTCAAAGAGGACAAACCAGGGAGATTCAATATCAACTAGTCATGAATCGACCCATATAAGAGACTATAATACAATTTCTAATCCAAAAGCTTGAGACAGTAGGTATGTGGGTCTTTCTCCTTATTTGTTACTCAAATTTTTCATTACTACTCAATATGGGACTCAAATATTTTACAATAACCAAATATTCTCTAGAATATAATTTACGAACATTGACTCGTGTTATGGCATTGGTATATAGGTGTGGTCAACTAATACAGATCCCCCAAACAAGAGATTCATAATGTTGTCAAACAATCAAGTTATATCTTAAACTCAATCCTATACAAAGAGGAGTTAACTCACTATCAAAACTCTTTCCGTAAACTCTCGAGTTCACTAAAATAAGCTAGTGAAGAAGCCAGAACAAATTGGCTTTAACACACTTTATTATTGTGATTTGCCTGTTTTATTTATTATGATGTGGAAATATTGAATTATTGTTGTTACAGGAGATTTGTTATGTTTGTATGCCATTAATAGATTTTTTAATATTAGTATTAATTTTATATTAGGAAAACTCTTACCAGTTGAATCTACAAATTGATTTTACGAAAGCTTCATGAGCTTATGTAAAGTTTGGAGTTTGATCACACCTTTATAACTCAATCCCTCCACCCACTATTTTCCTAGGTGCGGAAAAATACCCATAAAAAATAAAACAAACAATGAAGAATTTAGAGGAAAAATTTTGCAGACCACATATGACATTGCATGACTAGCAATACGATCATGTGTACATCAAGTAGTTTTTACAATCCTTACCTCTTCTTTATTACCCCAATTGTCATAGGATACATAATAACCATTTGGTGTATAAGCCTCAACTGTAGCATCATACCTGGAAATTCATAACACAACAAAATGAAAACACAATAAACATAGGTAAATGAAATGGAAAAAAAAAAATCAGTGATAGACAAAATACCACTCCCCATCTTCACTCCAAACTGCCTGAACTTTTGTGCCAATAAGAAATTTCTCTTGAAGATCAGAGCTATCCAGCTGTTACAAGTAGTTATTGAAAGGATTAGTGACAAAACAAGTCACAGATCGATAAGATATTTCCCTACCATATCATATCTCCTTTTTTAATGTAATGAAATCATATCTCTAATATAACCAAATCATATGTCCAACAAAAGTGAAACAGCATAATAATACACCAACAATCACCAGAAAAGCATTTGAGTATAGAGATATGATTAGGGTAATAGTGACAAAACAAGTCATCAGATTTAGAGATTATTTCAATCGTTCCCTCCTCAACTTCTGCCGATTTGTAATTTCATAAATAAGAGTGTTGGATAAGACAAATATCTGATTTGGGGGTCGAATAACACTAAAATTATAAAAAGACTAAAAAATGATTATAAAAAAATTATGATTGTGATGTGTGTGTGTGTGTGTGTTAGTGAAATGTAAGACTATTTTAAGGAAAAAGGGATACAGACGATGGGATCCTTGTGTTTTCGTCTTATTCAGCATGGCATAATAAATAAGTTGCAGACACTCACTAATGAGTGTCTTATATTGAATTACGGTTTAACCCAAAGGACATCGAGAATTCATAAAACAGGATTATTAGTTGTACCATAAGCAACCATTCTAACTTATAAGCACTCTTCCAACCTACATTAAACACTTTACAGATATGTATTTCAAACGTATCTGTCGTCCAAGACCTAAATTCGTTTGATGCATCACAGCAAAGAGATTATTTCGATTACTTCCTCCACCAGTTCTACTACTGTTAATTTTATCAATTATCAAATAAAAGAAATTAAATGAATCATGAACAGGTAGTTCTATCTACGCAAGGTTGTCAAACTTGAAGGTCTACATAGACTAGTAGAGTTTTCAGTTATACGTTTAATTATCATAAAAACTAATATTAAAAACCTACTAAAAACATATTGCACAATACTATTAGCACAACAATAATTCTATATTTTATCTCCATAAGAAAACACTAACACTGTGAAGCCAATTGGAAGCAAAGTTTAGGTTGGACTTCAATATCGCAAACTTGTTTCTTGACTCAAGCTTGTTGTGAGAATTTACCAGATTTTATACATAAATGAGTTAGACCATGGGTTAACTTACTTTCTCTACCTATAATTGTAAACTTGCAAGAGTCTGACCAGAAAACTCAAGAGTTAGACAACATTGGTTCTGTTTTAGAATACAACAATGCAATGACTTGCAGATACATATTAATGCAGGTAAGTTCATCTGCATAGTTAAATTATAGCCAAAAGCAGGCAAACACCTGGCATATGCCAATGCATATTTTGAAAAATACTTGAACAACCAAAATAACTAAAAAGCAGGCCCAGCCATCATAATATAGACAGGAATGAAGAGGGGACTGCAGGAGAATTGGGGGTAGGAAGAAGAGGGGATATGACAAGACCCTTATCATGCACACAAGAACATCAGCTTGGTCAGAATTAAAATTCATCTGGCTAGATCTATACAAAAATGAAATGCTCCGCTTTTTTCTTTATTGTAATAAGAATATGGCAAGAAAACTGCTCCACTTTCGAAGGAAAACACAAGATCCACCAAAAGGATGTTAAATGTACGGGGAAGGCAGACGTCGAATGAAAAAATACTAGGCAATATTATTAGTCACATGTTCCCTAATCATTGTTTCCAATTTCCCTGACAGCAATAGTGCAACTAAACTCCAAAATCAAATGACAATGCAGAGAACATACCATTTGATTCTCCTTATGTATCGACAAACTTGGAGATGTACCAGCATTAGGAGCAGCCGTTGAACCAGACATTTCATTTTGCTTTGCAGTTGCAAGGAGTTCCTCCGTCAAAGCAATGACCTGTGTAACACAATTTTAGGGCACATATTTGGAGTTCAGTAAAACAAATAGTTTTCAGAAAATGTTTACATTATAAACCAAAATTAATGTCAAAATTCTAACTTAGGTGAATCTCAGTGTGAACATCTCATATCAGGTGAGAGGGAGAAAGCATGCTGGACATCACGACAGAGAGCACACCTGCACAACAACCAAGATAGACGTGATGTGCATTTTGACGAGGTTGTCTTTGGTTTTTTGTTTTGTTATGTAAGATTCACTTATTTATTTGATCATAGTCCTCAGGCTGAGCAATTTGAATCATGTTACAAATTGCCCGCAGGTTCCAAATAAAAACTAGTACCCTCAGCACCTTTTAGAAGCAAGAAAATTCAAGAAATGCATTTGCCTACAAGGATCCTCTGATGTCTTTATGGTAGGGATCTGCTTTCTCGAGAAGGGAATTGAGATTGAGAAAATGAAGAAGTAGGAGAAGTGGTGTATTAGTTGTTAGCAAGAAAATAAAGAGGGCACATACCTCGGAAAGTTCCCTCTCCATGTCAACGTATTCTGAATTCGAAGGTTCATCATTCAGGAGCTGTCTGACCTGAGAATTCATTGAAAGAGGAACAAATGAATGAAACGGAACGAAACGAGAGCAGAGTGAGTGAACAGTTGAATTGAGCTTACCTGGTGGAGTTGATCTTTGTAGAGAGAAAGATTCGAGGCCAACTCTTCTATACTCACTTCGTCACCGCCTTGCATCTTCTCTTCACAACCTCAACCCTAACCCTAATTCTTCTTCTTCCTCTCTCAATCTTTCACCGCTGCCACTGTCACGCCTCCCCTCCGCCAAAACACAAATATCATATCACATCGTATCTTTCTCATGGGCTTACTCTTTCCTTCTAAAGCCCAAATTCATTTCGGGCCTCTTATGGGTAATACTATTCACACTTACGATTGACACTTGTCATTTGTGATATTATAACTAACAGTTTAAATATTATAATAATTATTAAAATAAAAATAATCATAAATAAATCATTTTATTAATATGTTACTGTAAATATTAACTAATTCCTCTTTCTTCACAAGTTTTCTTAATTGTAATTGAACTTCTTATTTTAAGTTCCATTTTCTCTGTTGTTAAAAATCCAATAAAAATTGTTCATATATAAATGCATAACAAAAACAATTTTATATTATGTCAGAGAAATCAACAAAAACATAATAATTACTATTATTTTTTTATTTACTGTTTTGATTATTTAATATTTTATAGAAAGAGGAAAGTGTAGCATAAAATTTTGAATTTAAAACTTTATATATAATTTTAAGGTACTGATGCCTAACATAATTTTAGTTTATTCACAGTGTGCCTAAATTATTTTAATTCCTGTAATAGTTCTAGCGTGATATTTGAATAATATGTAATACATAAGTAAACTTTTAGTATATATATAACATGTGGTACACTTATTAGTTATAAATATTTTGTATGAAATATATCTATAATATTACAACTTTTATAAAATTTATAATATTTGGAAAATTATATTCCATAAATTAATAAAAACTAATATAAAATGACACAAAAATGTCAAATAAAATATAAACTAACAATTAATATAAAATAACATAAATTGAATAATTAAAAGGAAAAAAATATTTGTGTCTCTTGAATTATACATCATCAGTATTGCAAATTATTAGAAACCTAAGTAATAAAATAATATAAATGAAACTTTTCCTTAATTTATATATATGGGATTTAAAATTTATGTTACTTATTGATGCTAGCATCCCTAATTTTTTTCCATAAAATCCTATCAATATTCTTAATTTTATCATTCAAATTTTGTCCAGGATAAAAAAAAACTAGTTTTGCATCGTAATTATAATTATTATTGGAGGAGTAATTTATATATCTTTTAAGAAAATTTTTATGACAAATCATAAATGAGTGTTTTGAAATTATATATGTAATTTAAAAATTATAATATATCTCATAGATATTCTTGGCAACAAAAAACAATTTGTACCATCATTTTTCTCTATCAGCACATGCTCATCCAAAACCATAGTTTAATATTATGCATTTATTACACAAATGAATTTTAATTATTCAACAAACAAACCACATCAAATTTGATTTTTTATATAAAACATATAAATTAATTATTATCTCTTTTATGTCAGCAATTCACCTATAGTTTTCCTTCTAGATTTAAAAATAAAATAATGTCTTTTAAGTACTTTTGGGATTATGAACTCTAACTCTAACAATATGATAGAGATTCACAAATAGGCACATAAATACGAAAGGGAAAGCAATAAAAGTGAGAGAACTACCCTAACATTTAAATGGAGTGCACTTTATAATTTTTAATTGTTGTAAAAGTGATATCTGAAGTGTTTTATTTTGGAATTTTTTTAGAAGAAACTTTTTCAAATTTTCATAATATTATTTTTAAAATATTATTTCTATAAGATTTTTCAAAATATATGAAATATATTATGGAATAAAATTTTCGAAACAAAATTTTTAAAATATAGATGGTATTTTTTTAAATGAACTTTTCAAACAGATAAATGAATTCAGAATGAGTTTTTTAAAACAATTTTTTTACCAATTAATGATAACTATTAGAATAAACTTTCCGAACGATCGGTCTATTTTTTTTCTTTTTTTCTTTTACTTTATTTTCATAGTATGGGATTTAATAATAACATGGATGTGCCATGAAAACCTCTTTTTCAATTAACATGATAATAATGTACGCCTATTGTTTTTCGCACCCCCATAACTACTAAATATGTACTCATATTAATAAAAAAAAGATTAAAATATTTTTTTATCGTTTCATCACATACTAATCTTAGTAGTATGAAGAGAATAAGAAAAGAGAATGATGAATATACTATAGAAGAAAGAGAAAGAATGTGGTAAAGGATGGTGTTTCGGATGTGTAGGGCTGTGCGGTTCCAAGCCTTCCAAGTCCTCCCGTAGTCTTGTCTCCTTGGCGGATCTTCCCCTGGCGCTTTGGCTCTCCTCTTGATCCGGAGGGGTGGAGACCTACAAAAGATTCTCCGATGCCAAAGTCAATTTCAGAGCAGTGGCTATTTTCAGTAGTAGCAATAAATGTGCATTCAATGTAACCTATCTACCACTCACCGTGGACCTGTATTTATAGTTTTCGCTATGGGCTTGGGATTAGTGAAAAGTTAATCACGGCCCAAAACGGCCCGATAGCTTCTAATTTTTACTTACCTTTAAACCAGGCTACTTTTCCTTAAGTCATGTTGATTAGTGTTTTGGCGGGCGTGGGCGTCCGCCCATGTGAAATGGGCGTCTGTCTCGCGCGCACGGAGATCCGCCCATGTGGGATCCGCCCATGTGGGCTCTTTGGTACGGCGTCCGGTTTTGCTGGCCGTGTCCGCGGAGATCCGCCCATGTGGGTGCTTCCGTACGGCGTCCGGTTTTGTTGGCCGTGTCCGCGGAGATCCGCCCATGTGGGATCCGCCCATGTGGGCTCTTTCGTACGGCGTCCGGTTTTGCTGGTTGTGTCCGCCCATGTGATATGGGCGTCCGCCTCGTCTGCATGGAGATCCGCCCAATTAGCTTGGGCGTTCGCTCACATGGATCCTTCCGTACGGCGTCCGGCCCTTGCGAATACACAATCGTTAAAGACACGCCGGAGGCTCATGCGTTGAAGAGCCGGCCAAAGATTGAACCTAGACCCGGTATAAACTCTCCTAACCCTCTTGTAGCAGGGAGGAACACCTACCAACCGGGCCGAACCTCTTTATAAGAAAAACTTTGAAGAACTCACAAGGAATTCTACCATCACAGAGCAGCCCGGCACGACGGCCACGGCATCAAATCTTGTTTGTTAGGTGACCCAAAGTCCTACGTTCACTACGGGCACTAGGACTTGGGGGGCTTGTGTATCCGCAAGGGCCGGACGCCGTACGGAAGGATCCATGTGAGCGGACGCCCAAGCTAATTGGGCGGATCTCCATGCAGACGAGGCGGACGCCCATATCACATGGGCGGACACAACCAGCAAAACCGGACGCCGTACGAAAGAGCCCACATGGGCGGATCCCACATGGGCGGATCTCCGCGGACACGGCCAACAAAACCGGACGCCGTACGGAAGCACCCACATGGGCGGATCCCACATGGGCGGATCTCCGCGGACACGGCCAACAAAACCGGACGTCGTACGGAAGCACCCACATGGGCGGATCCCACATGGGCGGATCTCCGCGGACACGGCCAGCAAAACCGGACGCCGTACCAAAGAGCCCACATGGGCGGATCCCACATGGGCGGATCTCCGTGCGCGCGAGACAGACGCCCATTTCACATGGGCGGACGCCCACGCCCGCCAAAACACTAATCAACATGACTTAAGGAAAAGTAGCCTGGTTTAAAGGTAAGTAGAAATTAGAAGCTATCGGGCCGTTTTGGGCCGTGATTAACTTTTCACTAATCCCAAGCCCATAGCGAAAACTATAAATACAGGTCCACGGTGAGTGGTAGATAGGTTACATTGAATGCACATTTATTGCTACTACTGAAAATAGCCACTGCTCTGAAATTGACTTTGGCATCGGAGAATCTTTTGTAGGTCTCCACCCCTCCGGATCAAGAGGAGAGCCAAAGCGCCAGGGGAAGATCCGCCAAGGAGACAAGACTACGGGAGGACTTGGAAGGCTTGGAACCGCACAGCCCTACACATCCGAAACAGATGGCAAAATATATTGGGTTTAACTATCAGGTGCATTGAATTAAGATTTTTAACTTATTACCTCTATTAATCTAGTTTGTTTGTCTTGTTGGGCACTAGCTGACTTGTGGCTCATATCAATATTTTTTGTTTTTGACTTTTTTAACTTTATTAATAGTTAACATAAATAATGAAACCAAAGTTTTTAAGAGTTTATTTTCATGAACATGTCATTTTTACTCTATATATTAGTATAGTATACTCTTATAATCAATAATTTAGAGATAATGAAGGACAATCAAATTTTAAAAAGCAAAAAAAATTCCTAAATGAATAAAAGAGATGTGTTAAATGGGTTGCTCCTCAGAAGACGAGACATGTTGCATTTTTTAGCTTGTGTTGTGTAAATAGACTGGTTTGTCCTCATCTATTTTCAACAGGCAAAAATGAATTAGGTTGACCATTTTGTCACTCATAGTAAAAGACTTGTCTATAAAATTTTTCTTAAATGTATTTTATATGTTTTGAAAAAGTTAATTATAAAAAAATCGTTTTGAAAATTATAACCGATAATAAAAGTTTTTGAAGTATTTTTTTATTGGAAAAATACTTATAGAAAAATTAGAATAAGATAATTACTTTAAAAATAAAAGCGTTAAATATGTTTTTAGTTATTTAACTTTTAGTGAAAAGTAGAATTAGTCTTTTTTTAAAATTTTGACTCAATTTAATCTTTCAATTTGTGAAATGCGTTGATTTAGTCATTTTAACAAAATTTTGTGGAGTTTATTTGACGTTTCAAATGCGTTTTGTTAGCTAAAACTAAAGTGAAAATGTGCCAAACAGCGTAAACAACTAAAATATTATCATGAAACACATTTGAAACATGAAATAAACTTCAGAAAGTTTGGTTAAAAAGACTACATTCATACATTTCTAAAATTAAAAGATTAAATTAGGTCAAAGTTTTAAAGATAAACTAACTCCAATTTCAACTAAAAAATAAAAAACCAAAAACAAATTAACTAGAACTAAGTTGGCCATTCCAACTTTTCTTTTTTAAATTTTCTCTCTGTATATATATTAAACACATATCTAATTATATAAATTAATTTTAAATTTTAATTGATACATTAATATTGATAATAGAATGTATGAAAATAATTATTTAAATGATTTTATTATAATTAATAATTTATAATTTATAATTTATAAGTAATTTAATTTATTATGATTTTTTTATCCCTTTTCATGGCAAAGGCAAAGACATTTTTCTCACATTAACTATTTATTCTTACAGTTTTTTTATAATTTATTATAACATATTAATTAATTAAATATTAATAAATTTGATCGAGGTAGTATTCGAGTTAAATTAATATGCAAATTAAGTGCACTATAAGATAGGAAGTGACTCCTAAGTCCAATTCTGGTTCAAGAATTAGATCGAACACTAACTCAATTAGAATGCTTGTAATCACATATTGGCAACAAATAAACATTACTCTAACTCCTAATCCAACACACAAGTTAACGAACTAAGCGAAGACTACCCACGCTTTCATAATTGCAAACTAATTAAGCAAATGCAATGCACAAGTTCAATCAATTTTGCACCACAGTTTCATCAACTAAACGAAGATTAAACACCAATTAGACAACTAAGCGTATACCCAATTGCAAGTGCAAAACATATTCAATATCGAGCCAAATTAGAGTAGCAAAATCACACTTCTAACTCAGAAATCTCATGGAAACGATTATGACCAACCAAGCACACCTAAGCTAACATTAAAACATATTTGCAACAGCAAAAACGAAGTGAATTCATTATGGAACAGAAGCAAACGAAAAACAAACAAAGCACAATAAAAAACGCAATTCAAAGCACAAACTGAACTTCAAAATAGGAACATAATACGCTATTCAAATCTGGAAACAAATTACCAAAACAAAATGGAATTTAAAGTGCATAAATGAAATGAGATTTAAAGTGTAGAAATGAATTGGGACTTAAAGTGCAGAAACAAAATGGGATTGAAGGCACAAAACGAAATTCAAATTAAAATAGAGATGATTCGATACAAGAAAAAGAGAAAACAAAAACAAACCTAAAAGCCCAAGTGGAAAACGCCCAATGCTCTAACCTAAGAAGAAGAAAAACGTGAAATGTGGAGAGAGCTTCTAAAATCTGATTTTGGGTCTTTATAACCCCAAAAGACGAAAATGACTTTAGTATGAGCTTCTTCTAAAATTGACTTAAAATTGAGTCCAAAAGTGAAAATCTGTCCAAACTAGAATAATTAAAATTACAAAACGAAATTAGATATAATTATTGACGTGACTACACTCTTGTTGTTCCCAAATATGTTTCCAAAATTATTCTGCAAATAATAATTGAAATAATTAGACTCAAATAATTAAAATTAAATAAAATAAGAATTAATAGTCTAATTAAGTCCAAACAATGAAAAATGAAATAATAATGAAAAATTAAACACAATTGACAAATATAATTTGGTGCGAAAATCTAAGTGAAAAATACAAAATAATGATTAATGTTAAACGCGAAAAACATTTTTCTTACATTAACTATTTATTCTTACAGTTACAACATATTAATTAATTCCGAAATACATTAAAGAAAGATAAAATTTCGAAAAGTCAAAAACAAACTGGAACTGAATGAGTTAATGTCGATGGCATTAAAATTTTGACAATAAGTTCCTATTGAGATTAAAATCGTGTATTTTTCAAATACATATATACAGAAATTGAGCAATTTAAATCTTGAAAAGCAAAATCGCCTAAACACACACTAAACTTAAAGCTTTACTTAAATTTAAAAATATGTCTACAGTACATATTTTTACAGAAAGAAGTAAAAAGAAGGAAGTAGGAGGATATGAAAGTAGGGACTTTTACAGAAAGGATGGATGATGGAGAAAACAATCATAAATTTGAGACCAAAGTGGGCTCGGTGGCATGACCAGCCATTTTTGTTGGGGGTAAGTGGGGAATCTGTTCATCTTTTAGCCAACAATATTTTTATGTAACTATTGTCCTACGAGGATGCCATTTTAAATGTTTCTGCCTTCAACAGTAAAACATGTCTCAGACATGTCTCAATACACAACCCTACATCATTGTAAAATAGAACAACACCAACCACAACTTCCTCTCAACTATAATTTCACCCACAACAACTGATAAATCTCCTATGCCATCTTCTTTATCTATAACTTTTCATAAATTTACAATAAAAATTTAACAACTAAATGAAAAAACAAATGCTCTTTCTATCTCCATTGACATCGATATTTCACAAGTCTTCGGAACAACATGGAGCTTAATTTATGCTTCATATGCTCTAGCATCTTATCGTGTACTTTGAAATATTTCTTTTGGTCTCTCTGTCAAATTACGGTTCACTCTCTTTAGTGTTTTCGATGTTTGTTTGTCAAAATACACTCTTTCACTTGAGCTTTGGTTAATATTACGTACTCGCAGTCAAGGGTATACTTATATAAAATAATTTCTTAATCGGTTGAGTTATTCATATCAGCATGCTTGGTTGCTATCAAATTTCAAGAGTAATAACAAGCTTGTGAAATATGATACTATTTTCTAGATACGGCATTTTCATATATAATTCTTTACAGTAACTGTAAATTTGAAGAGTATACAAGGAGAATTGTGGATAACTTTATGTATATTTATATATAGAGAGAGATAGCTAGGAAAAAGGAGTAAATTAAGTTTCTAGGGAATATTGTCATCTTCTACGTATGGGTTGATTTCCTTGGCATTAGTTTGGGACAGGGAAGGAGCATGAGAATAACGTTTGGACCAAAATAGATAGTTGAGGAAGTTGAGGAAACTCAAGACAGCCAGTAGCCAGTAGAAAAGGTCGAGCCTGTCCTGGTTAAGGTTGTTGTAGTGAAGCCAACCACCATTTGAAGAAGTTGAGGTGATCTTGTTCACCAAGGTGACCAAAACTGTGCTCAAATAAAACCCAAATGAATAGGAGCAATATGTGATGGCTGTCAAGAATGCTTGCATCCCTTTCAAAGACTGTTTGTAAAAGAACTCAAGGAGACCAATGGCTGTAAACATCTCTGACAATCCAAATATTAAGAATTGTGGGGTTATCCAAAAAATGGACAAGGTCTCGTTAAGCTTCACAGCTGCATCCCTTCTCTTTTTCTCCATCAGAGCAGCTGCAACCATAGAAAAGGTAGCCAGAAAAAGACCAAAACCTATTCGCCGCAAAGGTGAGATTCCAGACTCATGACCGGTGAATTTTCTGGCAAATGGGACAAAGAAGGTGTCGTAGAGAGGGACTAAAACGATGAGCAAAATGTAGGGAATGGCCTGAAGCGACGCTGGAGGGATGTTAAAGGATTTGGTGAGATGGGTGTCCATGGCCCTCCCTTGTTGGACTGAGAATGTCTGCAGTTGTGCTAAGATTGTGTTGAAAACGATGGTGCACGAGAAAATGGGAATAACCGATAGCAATATCTTCACTTGCTCAACTTGCCCAACACTGCATAATCTCCATGCGCTTTCCTTTGTGTCTGTCCCCTCTTGGACTCTGATACAAGCCTTGTCCAAGAACCTGATCAAACGTAGTGCGTGTACAAAGTTTGTTATAAAACTGATCAGCAAAGATGCATGTACTGGCAGGAATTTGGATGAAAAGTTTGAATCTTGAGGTTTATAAAGCTTTTTTTGTGCGAAAAAATAGAGTTCACATGACGATGACATGAAAAAAAGAAAAGAAAACCAATATAAGCAACGTTGAAAGTACCTGAATTTATCAGAGAGAAGAGGACCAGTATTGTTTTGGCTTCCGTAAAACATTTGTGGGTTAGATGGTCGAGCCAGCTTTCTTTTCAAAATTGCAGCCACAAGTACCTAAGACGAGATCAAGGTATACAAACTTGATTGTTTTAGTTTAAGAGTCCAACAGACCAGCCAACATGACAGACATTATTACTTAACAACATTCCCGTACATGCACAACTCAGCAAGCACAACTTACTATGAACAACCCAATATAATAAACAAACAACTGTACACGTTACAAAGATTTTCAGAAAATAAAAATAGTGAACTTTGGGATCATTTAACTTAACTTAAACGAAAATATATACTGAGTGGATGAGACTGTTTTTAGGTCCCTGTATGTTGAGAAAAATCTCAACAAATAAATTATGAGATGTAGATAACTAGCAATAAGTAAACCTGTATCTAGTGTTGCTTACAGTAATGATGAATATGATAAATGGATATTATATTATATGAGTGAAAATAGTGGAAGGGTTTAAGATGGGTACTTGAGCAATAGGGGTTAAAATACTGCCTTGTGGGGGCTTGTTCCTGTAATAGAGAGTGCCACATATGAGGCTTATGAGTCCCATTGCCATTACAGCAGCGGATACACCAAAGCCAACGTCCATTCCCGAATGAGTTTGAACCCAAACAAGAATGGTTAGGCTGACCAGTTCTCCCAGAGAGAATGCAAAATACGCTGCATTGAAGTAAGTGGAGAGTTTCTTTAACTGCTTGGGGTTGTCTTGATCGAACTGGTCTCCTCCGTAGGCAACCATGTTGGGCTTCACACAGCCACTCCCCAAAGCCACCAAGTACAGCGCCACAAAGAATATCGCCGCCTTGAAGCCCTTTGCTTCCACGCAGTGTTCTCCGTCAGTTAACAGATTGCACGGCGCTGGCTTCAACTGAGGAACGTGAGCTTGGACCGATAGCAGAATGAAACCCTGTAAAAATATAATTTTTCAGCAGAGGCTCTGAAGGAACAAGACAAGTGCAGATGGGCCAAACAACAGTCCAACAAAACTAATATTTTTAAAGAAAAAAAGAATTGAAAATGAGTAGCTGAAGATTCCACGTGAAATGATGGGTGAGAAAATCTGATTTGAAAGGCAAGAAACGCCATAGATGTCCAGCTGTGACAGTGGGGGTCGGGGCAACACGTAGAGTACGGAGTACAGACAGAAAAGAAAGGAGATGATAAAGTGGGTGTGGCTATGGTGATAGAGAGAAAGAGAAAGAAAAAGAAAAAGAAAGAAGAAGAGGAGAAGGTAATGAATGACTTACAGAAAGTTCTAGAAAACCAAAGATGAGCATTGTCCAGAAGCTGCCGAGGTGGGAGTCGGAGAGATAGCCTCCGAGGAGAGCGAGGAGAAAGATAGTCCCAACAAAGTTGGTGACGACGTTGGCGGCCTTGGACAGAGGGAAGTGCATGTCATTGGTGACATAAGTTATGAGGTTGTTTCCCACTGCTGCTATTGCCATTATCTCAAATGCTTGCAACCCTGGCGTACACAGAGATATATATACTTAAACCATGCATTCATGGAGAAGGCTTGTGAAGAAAGAGAGAAAGAGAAAGAGAGAGAGAAGTGACCAAGAATAAAAGCAGCAGGAATGATTCCACCGTGTTTGGCAGGATTAGAGGGTCTGCCTCTCCAATCGAGAGTGGAAGATTCTGCCTGTGCATGACGAGGTTGTCGTTGTTCCTCTTGAGAAACTTTAGCTGTCTCCATAGTTGTTGTTGTTGTTGTTGATGTGTGGAGGAGAGTGGAAGATTGTTTTATAGTGGTTGAGGAGAGGTGAAACGAAGATACTGCAGATGTGTTGTCTTTTGTGAGGAAAAAAAGCAAAGATCCATCCACTAACTTACCCACACGCACATCCTTCCCTCCCCCAAGCGATGCTTTCAGTTCTCATTCTTCGTTCAGTTCACACCACAAACATTTTTGCTTTCTGCGGGACCCACTCCTCCTATTCTATCCTATCAAACCTTTAAACAACATCTAAGCTCTCCTGTCTCACTTTCTCTGTGGGGGCCCACCACCCTCTCATTCTTCATCTAATTATTATTCTCCCTTCTAAATTCAATATATTCTATTTCTTATACTATTGTATTTTCATTAATATTGTTATTATATATCCAAACACATATAGATATTGATTATATATCGGCTAACTCGTATATTATGGTGGCATGACTCACTGTAGATTGACAAGGTAAATTTATTATGGGAAATGTTATCCAGCTTAAAAGCATGAAAAGATAATATAAATAGCACGATAAATTAATTATTTTATTTATTATCTCATTTATTATATGTATGTGAAAAGTTATCCAGCTTAAAAGCATGTAAAGATAACATAAATAGCACGAGATAAATTAATTGTTTTTATTTATTATCTCATTTATTATATGTACCTGATTCACTTAAGTGTTAGAGTCTGCTTTTCATACATAATTTTTATCTTAGTTTGAGAAGACAAATACTTTTAAAAAAAGATGAATAATTTTGAAATTAAGATTTTAAAGGTTTACAGTATATTTGAAGTTTTTACATTATATGATATGTAAAAACATTTTATAATATTGTATTTTCATCCTTGGCTTCTTACTATTTTATAATATTTGGGTGTAGGGGAATCCCTTTTCCGTCCTTTGTTTGGTTTTCGGCCTAAAAAGGAATGTATATACACAACATATTACTTTATTATTCACTTCTATTTATATATAACCTCGTAAGTTCCATACCGTTTATGAATTAACACTTGTTTAATTATATTTTAATCATGTTTAGTATTGTTTACTAGTTGTTTTTTTTTTTTAATTTTATCTTTGGTTGAGTACATATTTGTCGTCTATAGATAGTCGATAGTGTTCTGGAGCAGATACTTACACGTATTGGATAATCAGGTTTTGTGATTGTGGGTCAGGTCACGAGGTTAATTATTTTAGTCTTTATTGAAGAATACATGGAATTGAAAAAAGATAATCATATTTTAACAACATTTTAATATCATCTACGTGTCATTATGTGATTGGTCCATATTGATGTTTATGATTATTATAATTCTGTGATTGATTCATGTTAGTGTTTATGGTTATTATTATTGATTGTGGAATAATTTTAAACTAATCACATAATGACACGTAAATAATATTAAAATATTGTCAAAAAAATGTTGTCAAATTATCATTATCTAATTGAAAATAATTTGATAAGCATAGTTTGGACGTTTTATGAGAGTGCAGCATTTTGTCTAAGACATCAACAAGATTTGTCCAACATTGAGAAGACTTAACCAAAAAGTTGTTGCACAAGGTTGAAACCAGCTAACATGGACAACAAATCACACATTGTTCACTCCTTCAGCACATTATGTACACTAACCTATAAAATCATCTTCTTAGTATCCATATTTCTTTTCTTCAGTTTTATATGTTAAATAGTCACCTTTTTTTTTAATTCAAATTACTATTTACAAAAAGTTTTTTAAAATTTTATTCTTTTAATAATTACTTTACTTTAAAAAATTAAATATAAAATCAATTTATTTATTTATAATATATGTTATAGATAAATAAGTTGATTTTATATTTAATTTTTTTAAACTAAAGTTTTACCTGTTTAGAAAGCTTAAACCTCCTATTTTTAATGGATGGGACAATCCATATTACAGGTCGATCATCATTAGTCTATTTGGTATATTTATATCTTTATGTGTATATAACATGCATTATAAGTTAAGATACAAAACTAAAATATTTTTTGTCTTAAATTTTAATATATTTTTATATAATTTTTTTGTCAATATTTTTTTATGTCAATCAACGTGTTAAAAAATGATATTTAGATTGAAATGAGTGAAATAATATAAGTACTTCAACGTCAGTATGAAATAACTAATATTTAACACATAATTTCTTTTACGTAATTAAATTAAAAGATTATATCTTTTAAAGTTTGAAGATCTTTATTAAAGTTTTAGATATAGAGAAATTTTAATTTCACGTTGAGAAACTAAAAGTATATTTAACTTCTAAATTAAATACAGTTTCCTTTTTAGTCTTAAATATTTCTTTTATATATAAATTAGTCATCACAAAGTATTTTTAAGGCTATGTAAATGTAAATTTATTTATACTTGAAATACGAAAATATTTAGTTAAAGAGAATTGGAACAATACAAAAATGCAATACTTAAAAGACAAAAAAAAACTAAATATATTATTATTATTATTTCACATTTATTATTATTTCACATTTATTATAATTTTTGTGATGGTTAGGACTCATGTTATGGATAGTTTTGTAGTGGCTTGAAATTAATACGAAGAATGTATAGTTAAACAGAAGAAATGATAAATTAACAGTAAAAACGAATGTGGAATTGTCCATATGAGGTTGACTTTAGTGTTGCAATCTGACCCACATTCACTTGATTGAACAGAGAGGAGACATTTTACTTTTTCTTAACAACACTCATTTCATAACAAAAATTTCCAACTCTATGCTCCAATTAATGTACAAAGCAAAATCATAGTATTACCGTTCCCATTATTTTATCTTCTAAAGTATATGCCCACCAATTTGGTGGATTCCACTTTTCAATATGCCCTTTCATACTTTCTATCTTTCACCTCTTACATACTTCAAATTACTTTTTAACCAACACTATATTCAAAATTATATATCTATGCTTAAAAGTATATATACCTTACAAATTAAAACACATTTTTTTTTATCTTTTTCTATTCAAAAGACATTTTCCGAGTTCAAAATGAAGTTGTTAACAACCCTAGGATTCGAATCTCATGACGAATTATGAATGAGGTTTGTTTGGTGTGTTACAATATAATAAGACAAAAAGACAATTTCAAAAGGTTGTCTCTGCTTAATCATTTATGAACAAAATAATGCTCACATTTTCTAATCTATTTCCTTTTCATATATATATATATATATATATATCCTTTTTCTTTTATAGAAACCATAGGACACACTTTTAGTCCATATGACATTAATGAAACAAAAATCCATTGCAATTTCATATAGATAAATAAATAAAGGCCATTAGCATTGACTATTGACAAGGAATTTGGATTACACATAGAAAGTTGTAGATTGAAAACCTCAATAGAAAAAGAGTAAAATTGTTATTTTGATACTTAAAATCATACAACTCTTTCACATTGTAGAAAAATAAATAAAGTATTCAACACTATGTAGTTTAACTATTGCACGTAATGTGTGATTTGAGTGATGTTTAGACTAAAATAACAACAATAGAGTTTAAAGAGAAAACAAGCATAATTTTAAGAAAAAAAAAATACTCTAAAAAAAGAGTAAAAATGTTATTTTGTTTAGCAGTTTCAAAGACAAAAAGGTTATTATAAAAAGTAAAGTGTCCTTTTTCAAAGTGTGCATCAACATACCTCCAATAATACCTGTTTTTTTTTTTTTTTTTTTTAGTTTGAAGTCAAAATACCACAATTTCCAGGAACTGGTTCTATTGGTGCTCACAGGGACCAAATTTTAAATGCAAAATATAAAGGTGAAGTAGAATGATGAGGTTAAAAGAAAAGAATTAAGCAAAATATATTTGATTAATGATGTAGATAGTATATATATTTTAGAATAAGAAAAACAGAAAAATAAAAAATTGAATACTATAGTTAATTTTTTATGCACGCACATTATTATTCAAATATGCATGTATATACTTAAAAAATAATTATAAATAAAATATAAATATTTATACTAATGCAAAAAGATGTTTTGATAGGAAAGTGGGAGACAAGTGGAGACACAGCACATGCATCCATTCTACCTAAGCTCACTGCAATATCCACAGTTATGATCTTACCATTTCACCCTTCGTATTATAAACTATAAATTACTTTCTACATTTTACTTATTTCTAACATTAAAGATAAATTTGCAGTGAAGAAAAGTTGGATAAAATATTAGGTAGGATTTTCTTTTATTATTCTCATTGAAGAAGGAAAAAGCAGAATCCCTTTCTGAATTGAAGAAATATTGGTGGAAAAAGTTTAGGTCGGTTATATATTTTTGGGTTTTTGCTGATGTCCTTATCTTCTTACTTTCCATTCATGCCAAGCTTTTTCAATTAAATTATGTTATTTATCTGAAAGTCAATAAAGGCTATTTGGCTTTTCCTTCTTTCTGTCCATTAAAAACCATAATGAACAAGACGGCAATTCCTTTTCTACACATCAACCCTAAACCAAGACATGTACTGAAAGAGAAAACTATGAGCAGGAGAAAGCTGAATATAAAATATAATCATTTTAAAATAAAAAAAGAGAGGTTATTTTAAATTACAAGCATTGATTTAGACTAATGACAGTAAAAAGTATTATACCATAAATAAGATCAGAAATAAAAATACATGTAAAATTACATGATTTTTCTAAAATTTTAAATCTCCCATGTACCTAACTTTTTATTTTTACAGTACTTTTCACCGTTCGTATTACGTAGGACTAACAAATATTCATTAAAAGAATTAATAAATAATTACCAACAATATCATTTTTATTTGACCTGAAATAAGTAACTTATAATACCGTATTGGAAATTCTAATACATATCTGAAAAATATAAAAGAAGGAATTTTTGTTTTGAATTTGAAGCGGAAACATACATGTATGTCTACATTCAACTTTGCACATTCAGAGAATGGTATCATAAAAAAAAACCACACACACACAGATATATATATATATATATATATATATATATATATATATATATATATATATATATATATATATATATATTATTGGTGGATATGTGGTGTAAGAGAATGATATATTCAACAAATTGCTTTATTCATTCAAAAGATTGAGTTAGGTTTGTACTAGCTCTGTTTGGCCAACCCATCAGACTGTATACATGGAGGCGTAGGCTAATTAAACAAAATAAAATTTTTGAAAAAATGATTTGCGTAACGTATTTATAATAAGAAACTTATTTGATAGTACACGTGACTATAGTAATCAATTATTGAAATGACATATATTTTTACAAGTAAACAACTGAAACATGCAATAAAAGAGATAAATGGTTGCAATTTGATTGATTTAAATCATATTTGAGAAAGTAGGAAAGAATTGATAAAATGAAATATGGTGAAAATTGATTGAGAGTGAGTGGTGGAGATTAGGTACTTTGAATGAAGTGGTGAATTTGAAGTTGAAATGTTTTGAGATTAAGAAGGCAATGCATTGGCATTATTTTATGTGTGGGTGTGTGTCGGTGCATTACATGATACAATTATATTTCATTTCCAAAGCTTCACTTTACTTAACTTATTAGGTTAGCTTTCACCCATCAACCCACTCAGCCTAACCCTTCTTTTTCAACTCATTGACTCACTGTATACATGCATAGCATAGCATATATATGTTTATTTCTGAGTCATTAGATGTGGGCTTGTGCGTAGTTTGTGGTGCAAATTTCAATGCCTCCAAATTAAAATTCATTCGATTTGATATCTCTCTTTCTTTCTGTTTGTTTGTTCGTGCGTGTATATAAACATGTTGATGTTAATGAAGTCAACTCAAAGGAACATTGAATTGGATGCAATCCCTTGAACCAGGTTTTGTCAAAGCACAAGTGATAAATAGTGAAAAGGAGGAATGGGATAATGTTATGATATGATATGATATGATATAATATAATTAATATGATGGATGTGTGTGTTGTTGGTTGGTCGGTTAATGGGTCATCCTTTTCTTCTTCTTCCAGGACTCATCACTTCCTAACATAACACTTACCATACCATTCATCTTCTCCCCTCAACAAACTTCTATTTCGCCTAATATTAAAAAACTTCATTCAAATTTCTACGCTTTGACTTACGCCTATGTACTTTCAAAGCATGGTTGATGGTTGAATTGTGAGTGGGTATGAGAGTGAGGTGCCACTTTTTCTCATTTGACCTTTTTTTTTCTTTTCTGCGTGATTTCTTGAAATAAAACGTCAACATATATGCCTTATTTGGCTTTGAGCTCTGAATTCAACATGTGAATTCCTATGACAAGTAAAGGTGAAGTGCAGTGCAGTGTGCCACAAAACTGGCTGGCTACATGCTAAACCTACCCCCTTGCTAATCAACAGCGGTTTAATTTACTTTAATTAGGTCATAACGATAATGATTCACTTCATATACAGCATCATAACATAACCCCTCGTTCTCATATACATCACCGCCATTATTTTTCACCCTTCCTGTTTTCTATGACAGCCGCCATTTAAACAAACAACGTTTACGTATTTTCATTTTTTAACCTAAATTATGCTATTCTTCTTAACTTGCAAAGCAGGGACAATACGTTCTTAATCACAGGGGTTGTCACATCATCTCAACTTAAACCGCACACTATGAAACAGAGTGGACACCACATTAAGAGTACTTTACCTTGATCCTTCCCTTCCTATAGATAATCTTCCAAGCATCACGTTTCACTGCAAAATTTACTATGAAATTAATATGGAATTTTGATTGATTACGTCTATAAATACTACATTCGTTACACCAGATTCTGAATAAGTAATTTATTTATGGTTTGGGATAAATAATGAAGAGGAATGAACCTTTGAAGTTCGAGAGAGAAAGAATTGTAACATTTTAGGATTGGGGTCCTGATATTAGAGAGAGAGAGGGAGAGAGAGAGAGAGGGAGAGAGAATAGTTTAAGGAATGTAGTTATATGGAATTGGATATTGGTTGACGTGGATAGTTTTGGAATCTTTGTGCGGTCGGTCAATGTCAAGCACTAAAATCAGATACACGTTTTCAGAATTTGCACACTCCACGGCTATGCTTCATTTGTGCAACCATTATCAACACCCAATTAATTAATTAACTATGAAACAACAATTGTGTGGAATAATCATGATTAAAGTAGCTATCCACATAACAAGGGTAAAAGTAAACGAAAAAAAGAAGAGATCATTTAGGGTAAGATTCGGTAGCTAACAGGCTATGTAAGAAATGTAAACTAACTTTATGGAAATAAAAACAATATTTAACCACCTTAAGAAAAGAAGCAAAAAAATTACGCTTAATTTGAAGAATTAAGTTTATGAAAGATGAATATATTTGAGGTGGTGAGTGGGCAGTAAGGTAGAGCACCACAAACATTCCATTCCACTCCAATTACGCAAGCCAGCACCACCACTTCCCTGCAAACCCGGCCAACACATCACTCAACCGCAACTTTCAATTCTCATCCAATCAATATCAACTTTTTAAAACTTCCCTATATATCCACTACCAACAAAAACACACATTCTTAGACCCCCCACACAACTTAAATTATTAGAACTCTGGATAGGACATGATCTATTTATTTACTTTCTCATTTTTACAATTTTAGATCATATCCCACTAATTTCATGTGATGAAATAGATACATATTTTTCACATGTCACGTCATTTTAAAATGTCAGATTAGAATATCCATTCATGGTCAACAAGATCCCTACCATAGCGCAAGTGCTGGGCTGAAATCATCTAGGTCCCTCCATGCTTCGTGCAATCATTTCAAGCAGACTAAACAAGTGATTGATGATTAGGACATTCCATAAACAATGCTTGGCTTCGACCCTTGGTTGCCGCTGCACTACTAGGGAATTAAACTAGGAAAACGAGGTACAAAAAACAGTCACCTGCTTTAAGAAATCACACTGAACAACTGTCACAACATAAGACAACAGATATATATAACACATCCTATTTAGATGCTCATTAACATGTTCGTTTTCAATTTAACAATGTTATCACATTTACAATCTTATGACGCACTTCCAAAACATTCGTCTCGAACCATACATCATCTGTCTCGGTGCCTAATTTCATAAAATATACATCCCTGCAAACCTTGTTAACAGAAATATATAGGCGGGGACGTAAATTGAGAAGGGGAAAATAAGGAATAAAATAGGACTCTTCCCTGTGGAAGATTTGGAAAAGAATACAAGCTCAGACCCCAAACTTGAAAATACACATAACGAAACAAGAAAAGTTTAGTCTTACAAAGAAATAAACCTCGGGACGTCAGCACGCCAAAAATTCCACCTCGCTATTCAATTGTTTTAAAAAAATAATGTGATATTTTTCAAATCCAAGCCATCGATCACCATCCTAGCGAACTGACCAAATTCCCAGAGTTGAACATGCAAGATATATACAGCATAACTGTAAGTTGCCCGCTAAAAATATTAGTATAGTTGGTCTTTGAATTTAAGACAGGGTTCTTTTATTGAAAGACTCCACCGTTATGTTGGCAGTGAAAGCAGGAATTGAATTCATCTTCCGGATGAATATCTCCACCTGGGAATGTATGAAGGGCATAGGTAAGATTTGGCAAAAGAAAGATAAATGTGTTAAAATTACATGCATGATGGCAATTATCATTTGCTCATTCACACAAACTTCTATTTTTAAATCTATCTACTGCTACACTCAAACTCTCTCATACAGTCACACTCACGTGGCTGAATAGATCAAATCAAATTTAGAAACAAAGAAGAAATGTCAGAATTTGGAATGGCAGTAAAATTTTCATACATGTTACTTTTCTTCACAAAGGTTAAACATGAATCAAGTTGTTTTACAGAAAATCAACTTCTAGATCGTCTCTGAAGTTTTTTTATGTTTCCAAGCATAAAATATGTTTTCCTTTCCTATATTATGTAGCTGGAAATGCACTATTTTCAGTACAAACATTTTTAGCTGAAAATAAATATCTACTCCATAAGAAATGTTCTGTTAGGACTCGCTTCCAACATTGCCAAACTGCAACTTGAAAATCGAATCCCCAAAAAACAGATCACTGAATTACTTCTTTATTTCTCTAAGTATCAAGCATTATAAACAAACAAGGTAAACAAGTTTACCCTAAAATCTCCTTTTCTAGATTGGAATTCCCAGTTTACACAAAAATTAAAATTCCCAACCTCCTCTTAGTGAAACCAGGGCACTATGTAGAGGAAGATACACTTCCTTAATAAGTTGTAACAAAACAGGAAAAAATTAACTCAACTAACACTAACGGATATAACAAACTACGTCTTCCCTTAATTAGTCTGTATTTTTCTCCTATAATAAACCTGGAAAGGTAAGGTTTACCATGTAGGCGAGATCCAACAATATATCCCTCCTCCAAAACAACCTTGTCCTCAAGGTTGAAAGTTGGGAATTCATCTATGATGGAAGAAATGTCTTCCCAAGTAGCTTCTTCTAGGGGCATTTCTACCCATTGGACCAACACTTGAGGCATTTCTGACCCAAAAACGTTTGACTGTCATTGTTCCCAAGGTGCAGTAGTGGGTAAATACCTATCGTCTCCTGTAACTCAGTTGGAAGTTGTTTCTAAAGTGGATGATGAATTGTTGCTTTCTTTAGTTGTGATAATCGAAAGACTGGCTGTACCTCGACTTGCTCTGGAAGTTGTAGCTTAAAGGCTATGGTAGCAATACGTTAAACCAAATATGATCCATAATATCAAGCAGCCATCTTGGGATGAAGTTTGATAGGCATAGAAATTTGTCCATGTGGTTTTGTGCCTTCTGTAAATGGTATGAGTTGCTTTAACTCATAAGATCTTGTGCAACAACTTCCACTGATGTTTCTCCCAGGAATTTTTTTTCCAAAGAAGGCGATGGTCTTCCTTAAACCAGTTCAAATGGGGTGCACTGTACAGCTCCTAGGAAACCAGTATTATGCCAATATTAAGCCCACCCAAGGTATAAAATCTGCCCAAGACTTCAGCTGTTCAGAACAAAAACACCCCAGATAGGTTTCCAACATTCTGTTAAGAACTTCAGTTTGTCCATCTAACATTGGGTGGGAAGTTGTGCTCATGTTCAGTTCCCTGTAGTCTGAAAATTTCCTGCCAAAATAAACTCAGTAGGATCTGACACTTACAATGGATCTTGCAGTATAGAGATGCCTAAGTAAAATAAAGGGTTAAATATGTTTTTAGTCCCTAAACTATCAAGCGAATTTGTTTTTAGTCCCTCTTTCAAAGTAAGGTACATTTTAGTCCTTCTATTGAAAAAAAACATTAATTTTTTATCCTCCCGGGAGGACCAAAAATTAAGGTTTTTTTGAAGGAGAAGGACTAAAATGTACCTTACTTTGAAAGAGGGACTAAAAACAAATTCACTTGATAGTTTAAGGACTAAAAACATATTTAACCCTAAAATAAAATATCGATTTTTACTCAGTCTGTCTACTACCAACACCGCATCAAAACCTTTAGATTTAGGAAGACCCACAATAAAATGCATACTAATTTCCTCCTAGTGACTTAGGAATGGGTAATGGCTGTCAGACCCTGGTATTTACTTTTTTGGCACACGTGACAGGTCACTACATACTCTGTTATTGTTCCCTTCAAGCCAATCAAGAAAATCAATGTTGCCATTCTTCTATAGGTTCTTTAAATACTCAAATGTTTCCCGTGGGAGATGTATGAAATTCATGGAGGAATTTAGGAACCCATAGAGAGACAGCTCTGCTATAGACTATCATAGCATGGATGTGAATTCGGATCATTTTTTACATTTCCACAATTTTGGTTAAAACTAGATCTTTTTTAACCCTTCAGCGATCTCTGCAATGTCGGGCCAAAAGGGTCAAATAGCTTGCATTTCTTTATCCTCATCCCACCGAGACAAGGCATCCCCAACTATATTGGAAGCACCCACCTTCTACACTATCTCAAATCCATACCCTATCAGATTTGGCAGCCAATTTTGCTGGTCTGAGGTGGTTTTCCTCTGCTCCAAGAAACGTCTATAAGTTTTTTGGTTTGTAAATAAAGTAAATTTCTGACCTAACAAATGTGGCTTCCCATGTTGGATAGCTAGTGTCCAAGCCATCAATTCTTTCTCATAGACTGGTTTAGCAAGTGTAGAATCTACGAAGTCACCATTAAAATATGCTACACGTCTTTTACTGCATCAACAAAACCCCTATTCCCTTTCTAGATGCATCACATTCTATGGAGAATTTGGAAATATCTAGCATGAGTAAAGTTGGAGCAGTAGTAATAATCTGTTGTAACTTGGTGAATGCTTCAGATCTTGTGTCCATAATTCCCCTTCTTCAATAAGTCAGTCAAACGGTGAATTATAATTACGTACAAACCTCTAGTAACTACTAGTAAGTCCTAAAAACTCTATCAAGGCTTTCATAATCCCATGGTAAGGGCCACTGTAAAATAGCTTTAATCTTTTGGCTTCTTTTTCCAAAAGCACACCTTTTTTGGTTAAGACAGACTGTTTTCCAAAATCCCCTACCATATTATATTGTCCTGACCGCAGGACCAAATTCTTGCAACAACTTTGTGTGGACTTCCAATTTCCACCTCCTAATCTTGCATCATAAGGCCGGTTGGGTTGCTTCCAGTTGGACCCACAAGCTTTTAACTACCTTGCCAGATATGAAATTGTGACTAGCTTCACTATCCATCGGGATCACAATTTCTTGACCCTGCAGTTTTCCTTTCAGCTACATAGTTTGTGGTTGTGCCTTGCCACCTGCTGAACATATTGACAGATGCATCCGTTGTCAAACCATCTCCACTATCCTTCCTAAGTTCTAGTTATGAAGTACCAGGACCCAACACTTTCACTGTTAAAACCTATAAGTCAAAAGTCACTCCCAAGGCTCAAACAAAACCTTCACGGATCACACACAATCATAAATAAGAGGTCAAATCCCTAAGTATTTTTTAAAAATATTATAATATTATAACATTGTTACCTGACGAGAAACCTCGGGCAGAGATGTATAATGATTTGCCTGTTTTCATGAAAAAGATAAAAACGGAAAATTTCAGCATCTATATGCCATCATTTACAAAAGACTGAAATATTCGCACTGTTTCAAGGTCCAAATTGATGGGAGGGGGAGGGAGAGGCAGGTGCCTCCTTAATATTGAAGATCAACACAAACTCTAAATAAGGTATACAATTAAAGAAGTAAACTCAGCATTTCTGTCTCATTTCTAAATTCAATACAAAATTCAAAATCTTACCAAAATGTTAGTATTCCCTGATTCATATTCAAATTCAAGCTTCTCATCGTCACTTTGTGCATAAATGGATTGCAAGGTAAATCGTGTCACCGGTATTCCATTTGGTCGATGGTGTTCATCCATCACAATCTGTCAATATATCAACAGAAACATAAGGATTTTTTTTAAGAGTAGCAGAAGAATAAGTAGCCAATTATCATACTAAATTGTCAGTTTTTTTCCAGTTTGAATATAACTTAATAGAAAATGAATGGCAGACATTTATTTTACAGATTAAACAACAGAACTAATGGTTAACACATCAAGCTACCCAGAAAGGATTTTATATTTTTGAGGCAGAATTTCCCCAACAGAAGCATGCTACAGTCTTCCATCAAAATACAGTGATTAGAAATCAACTATGCATTTAGAGTTTATACATGAGTACTGGCAAAAATAACAAAATGGGTAGAGTAAATACCCCGTTTTTGGAGATGGTTTTTACCCAGAAATTTTAATGATGAGTGAGTACGGGTGCTATAATATCCATCCTGCTCCACCTCACTGCTGTTATGTATATACATGGTTAGGATTTGTTTATGCATCCTGCCCCACCTCTCATATGTTCTCATTTAAATTGGTTAGATATATTAGATATTTATCTTTTATCTTTTGTTTATCTGTTACTATTTCTTTTCTATCATTATTTGTAATTTGGACTTGACCCATATTCTCTTTATTATAAATACAATATCCTATGTGTATTTTCTACACAAGGAAGATTACTCAATACCTATTTTTCACTATATTCAACAAAATTGATAGAATTATGATACAATGAGTATATGAAAGAGCAAAGATCAACCTGGGTTTCTAGGTACAACATATAGCAGTATTCGAATACAGCTACTTCTGACCTATATTTAATACCTATTCTAACAGTTTCAATCCTCAAAAAAAAATGTAGAAAAACTAGACCAGTAAATAACATTACCAACCTTGTAACCAAACAGTTCACAGCATGCCCTCCGGAAAACTGAAATTCGGTCTGCAAACACAGTCTTGTATCTGTTGATATTTCAGTGTTTTAGTTATTCTAGAGTAATCTCATGACAACAAAGTAATAAAGGTATGTTTGGACAAAATTAGAAGAAAAAATTGACTGCTCTCCAAGTTAAAATTAGTCCATGTAGAAGTCAAAAATAAAAATTTGGCAAAATTAACTTTATTCTTCTTTTCATATTTTTTTCACAAAGTGGTTCATACGGAGAAACAGGTCCAAAGAGACGCTAAATTATACACACCTTTCTTCTCGTTTCTCAAGTGTTGCAATTTGCTCTTTTAATTTCAACATCTTATCCGATATGTAGCTATCTACTAGCTTTCCAGCTTCTCCTAAACAGTTAAAACCTAGAAGTGATCAGAAAAACCATACATCTAATAACATTATTATACAATGCAATGGTTAATAAGGCGGTACAAGAAGATATAAACCACCCTTAAGGCACTGAACACATGCTTTCATCTTTACAAAAATTGCATTACCATTGATGTCTATACCTTAAAAGGACAGATGTCAAACTAATATCATAAAAAGAATGCACATTTCATTTTTATATTCAGTTTGTTTCCACTTTTTTATTTCTAGTTTAGCCATTTTCTGAGAGCCTCTTGGATAACATTCTTATCAAAAGGTTAACAGATGGCACTGGAAGATATAGACCACCCTTAAGGCACTGAACACAGGCCTTCATCTTGCAAGATTCCCATTAGCATCGATATCAGTCTTGATAAGATAGAGATCAGACAAATATCATAAGAAAGGAAAGCAAGTTTCATTTTATTTTATTTTTTCCATTTTTTGTTTCTATTTTGGCAATTTTCTAAGAAACCCAGACCCTTTTGGCATACCTCCTGTATACTTAAATAGGTTTCTTTGGTAGTTTTTCTTTTAAATATTTGATTTAAATCAAGTAATATAAATTTCTCAACCAGATACCAGAAAAAAAAAATCATTCATTGCACACTGACTAAAATTAACTATTTGGTTTATGCTGAGCCTTGAATTCTAATTATAAAAAAGAACAGACAGTTTTGATCAAGAAGCATATACTGTCCAGTCTAGTTAACGCAGATAAACTCTTCGACAGGATTCCAGAAATTTGACTACTGGCTTCCAAAAGAAGCAAAATGTGAATAATAGCCAGTGGTAAGTGTGTCCGAGATAGAACAAAAAGACAAAATTCTACCTTTCGGTTTTTTTATCTATAATCATTATACATACCGGCAGAATATTAATATGTACTAAAAATTCCACAAAAAGGATATGAGGACAATAAATAAGAAACCAAGACATTATATTCTCTTCCTTTTGGTATTTATCTAAATACTACAAATTGCAGAACCATTTTCAAAAGCCTCAAACCATTCTCCTCCATCAGCCCATCTTGCCTTTATTACCAACTCATTTTAAAACATAACATTTAGAACTTTATACCTGATTGACTTTTCAATTCTTCCACAGCTTTTAACTTCTCTTTTGTTTTTTGCAGCTCTGTTTGCAGTGCCTCTATCGTTTGTTTGGCCTCATTATCAACAGTAAGTGTATTCACCATACGCAGAACTTTCGTATTAGCAGCAGAAAAATCACCGTGACCCAACTAAAGGAAAAACAAAGTCTAAAAAGTCAGAATGTAAAATGAAAACCAAAATCTGGACACCTACGGTAGATAACTAATACATCAGTAACACGTGACAGATATAATAAATGAAGAGGACATAATATTAAAAACATGAGCAATGCAATTGTGTACTACTGTGCCTTGTGAGAGCACCAACGCCACCAACCTTTGCCTCTAGTAATGAAATCTCTGATCGGAGTCGGTCACTCTCCCTCTCCAATGACTTCACTCTTCTTGCTTCACTGTGCAACTTTTCATTAAGTAACTTTATTTCCTCTACTTGACGACTATTAATCAATTTCTGATCATGCAAGGTACTTTCTAATTCTTTAATGCAATCATCTTTCTTCGTAAGAAATGATTCAGGTTCCTGTATGCATTAACCATGCAACAAGGAAAAAAATTAAGAGAAAACATGATAAGTTAAATGATAATGAAATAAAGGGAACTGTAACCTGGACAGTATTTACATTTTTTGATGCATCCAGAGTTTCAACATTCTTGAAAGCACCATTTCTTAATTTATTTCTTTCCTCAGTAACAACAGCAAGCTGCAAGACAATTAATATATAATTTAAAAGCACATAACATAAAATAATGGCAACAAAATGATTACATACTTCAGATAAAGCTATCCACGGTAACTATCACTGCCATACAGGAGATCTTAAAGTTACAATGAATAGATTGCCCAGAGCTTATGCCCCCAATTACAGCAGTTTCTTCAAAATACACAACATTGCTTCAATGCAGCAAAAGGGGTCAAATGCAGCGATAATAAAAAGCAACTGTACTGGTTTTAATAACTAGAGTGTTGCCATTCACATCCTAATATAAATCAAAAAGACTTCAAGACAAGGATTTCTCTTAAGATAAGGTAAATACTCAGATAATTGGGTATTGTAATGTTGATTGAGAAGGATCTCCTATAGGTTGGCATTCCATAACCTCCTATTGTGTTTTCTTTAGAGGCAATATTATTTTTTGAAAAAACAATAAACAAAATGTGGTTATTTGATCTAGTGCCGAAGTATAGGGCAAAGATATTACTCACTTGTGAATAAAGCAGCTCCTTGAAGAGCTTAATTTTTGTGAGATACAACAAATGACCATGTACTATGTGTGACAACCAGGTAGTTAGTTATTCACATCAGTTCCAATCATGTATTTCATGAGAGAACCAAACATACAGAGATTGAATGTTGAATGTCATTTTGTTCAGAAGTTGTTGTCCAATGATCAACTTGTGGATATTTTAACTAAGTTCTTGAGAGGACCTCGAATTCAAATTATAGGTTCCAAATTTAGTTCATACAATCTATATGCTCCAACTTGAGAAGTGTTTGAATTGCTGAACTTATGCAAAGGGGTGAATTTATTAGAATAGCTTAACTCATCTTTTGCATTATCTATTTGACACCTATGAGTAGATCATCATATCTCTTTTGTATTTTACTGATGAAAAAAAAATGACATAAATGAATGGATCTGCTAAGAGATACTTAAGCCCCTCTTGTACATCAGTGAGTACTTTGAGACTCACTAAGTTCTCTGAAAACTCGAGTACATATATGACATCTACAGGAACCATGATTATCGGTGATGAAAAATACAACCAAAAGCCTCTCAAGTTATACCATCCTCCTAGCATCTAAATCCCTTCCAGATATGCCATAAATTCTCCTACTGTCAAGTTCCATATCTAAAATATAACATTCTAACTACAGGTTCCAAAGCCTATATTTCTTTTGGGGGCATCCAAATATCCGAAATACATAACCTAATAGACAAATATTTATCTATTAATTTAGATAAAGCAACTTTTATTAGCATTTCTTCGTCTGTTCTATAAATGCATGCTTTACACAAGCCTGGATAACAAGAATAGCAGATAAGAATTTAAAAAATGGCAATGGAAGAAATGCATAATATAAAGCATCTAAAGAACAAGTAAAATGTTCAGCAATTATCAGAGTGTCATGAAAACATCCAAATCAAACACTGACCATTAATTCAATTCGTTTAATATCTGATATCAATACTTCTGCTTTCTCTTTAGCCAATACGGACTCAGCTTCAGCATTTTGTTTACCAATTTCAGTAGCATCTAGAGCCACCTCCATTTGTTTCAAGCGAGCAGTTATCTCGCCCTCCTTCTGTGTACTACAAATGACTTCTCTGCAAATGATACAAGATATCAAGATCAAAGACAATAGGTGCATACTTGCACGTAAAGAAGCATAGAAGTATACAGTACTGAGTAATTTACACACAGAAATATGCCACGTAACAGAAATAGATATTATCATGAATATAGATGAATACACAAGGCTTCAAAGACCACCACTTTTCAGCAAAGTAGTGAGAATCAAATGCCCAAAAAATGAAAAAGTAGTGTCATAGGGAATAGGCTAATAGGACATCATCTAAAAGATTTATGGCCTCGAGATACTCATAAAAAAAAGATTAAATAGAAGCAATCCAATATCAACCCAGATAAAAGGCTCTAAATGAGTATTCCAGAATTATTAAACTAGGCAATTCCTCTAAAAGCTCAAATCTATTAGTATAACCATGCAAACAGATTTGTAGCTACTGACGTACTTCTGTAAAGCTGCAAATTTAACAGGCAAGTCCTCAAAACATGTGACACCAGGTATGTCTGTAATCATCATTCTCCACGATGATATTTGATCCTCTAACTTTTTCATGTTTAACTGGATATCCTGTAACTTGGATAGCTCTGATTCTGCCCTTTCCCGGTGACTCTTTTCCTCCAATAATTTCTCCTTCAAAAGGTCAATGTTCTCATGACTTGATCTCAGTTTTCGCGCTTCCCTAACTTCAGATTCCTAAAATGTCAATTGAAATACATTATCATAGTACTGTAGTGAACAGATTCAGTGATAACTCAACTGTAATTTCCTAGCAGGCGGGAAAGGCACAGAATATACTAATCCAGTATTATAGTTTGAAATTAAAAATTTTAAGAATTAAACAAAAAAATGAAAGGCTCCATTCTGTTTTCAGAGGCAAAAGTGCAAGAGAAAATATACAATGACATTGACAACCAAAATATTGCATCCTTCAGAAGCAGAAAAAGTAATCCGTGTCACACACACATCAATATGCACTCAATCTTTTAAAAGTTGTGTTCCACAATAATGAATTGGCCAACATAGGCTTGCTGTAAAAGAGAGATAAACTGAGTAAAACACCAGCAAAGGGATGGCTACAGAGGAGATATTACACAATAGCACAAGCTTAAAAGAAAATAGAATATTTTTTGAAATGAAGTGAAAAAGTTACATATATATCTCTTTGGTATTTCTAAATATGGGGTGTCGGATTAAACTACAGTCACTAAACTCTACAACTAACAGGGACAAAAATTTGTAAATGAAAATTAAATACATGGTTTAGGCACCAAACCATAAACATCCAAACAGATTTAAATGAAACAGTCAAATCAAGGGCCAAGACTACCGAATTTTTTTTTACAATTATGCCAGATGATAATTACAAAAACGCCATCAAGACATCAATGTATGCATTCTCACATTACTATAATCCCTATAAACAGAGCATCAAGATACAAGCTAAAAAACAAGCAAACTTACATAGCTCCGAAGCTCCTGTTGCAAATGCTTGACTAAAACATTACTCTCTGTAGAAGCAACTTCTTCAAACATTAAACTAGATACTTTTCTTTCAAGTTCAATCTTTTGGTGCAAACACTGGAAACAGGAATCATGATATATTGCGATCAGATGTCAGTGGAAATAAAACAAGGCAATAAAATGAAGCATGTACAATACATTAATCTACCAGAAAAATGTCCTCGTGAGAGTAAAAGGCTTAAAACCAAATCAAAATTTCATTTTCCAGAGGATACCTTTGTTCACTGGACATTCTTAAATAAACAATAAAAGTCAACAAGCAGCTAATTAGACACCCAAACCTCATCAAGTTGATCCTTAAGATGTTTCAGTTGTTCTTTTAGAAGCTCTGCTTCTCTCTCAGCATTATTAGCTCTGCATTCCATTTGTTCAAGCTACAACAAAAACAATACAAAGCTCAAACAATAACATAAAGATATTAGCTTTTTAATATGAAAAACAAATAAGACACTTACATTTGCAGATATTCTAGAAATCGATAACTTTGAGTCACTTTCCAGTTGTGACTGCTCATCATGAAGTCGCTTTTTTTCCCTTTCTATACTTTCTGCGAGATGGCCTAGCTTTCCTTCTAAAGATGTCGTTTTCTCCTCTGCTGAAGAAGCCTGAGACTCAGCCTTTTTGCGAAGGTTCATCTCATTTTGGAGCTTTACCTAAATTCCAGTTGGGAGAAAGTTGAATCACACTCTAGAATTGCATCACAGGCAGAGGGGTAGTAATAAGCTTCAACAGTAAGTTTGAAAAAAATAACTATATACTATCACCAGATCAACATGACAAAGAAAACATGATGACATGGTATTAGAAATTTGCACGAATGCCACACACAAAACTAATTGAACATGACAGATTCTCCAGCTAATGAAGTAGTAAAGAGTGTAGGCATTGAATAGTTGAGTGACAAATAAAATAGTAGAAAACGTGGAACAATCAAATAAGATAAGTACGCAAGTGCTCTTTCAATTCCTTCTCATTTAACAATTTAAGCTTGCACAACTTTTCAATTTCTTCAACTAAAATTGGTGAAAGAAAAGGAAAAAGGATATCACATTGAATTGTGTGATTTGTAACACTAATTCATTAACGCATTGTAGGATAAAAAAAGATCATTTGAGATTCATCTTATAAATACAAATCAATAGGAAATAAAATTGAATCGAATAATTGGATTCGAATCAAGATCATAAAGTTTAATAGTTATCTAAAAGAATTAAAAAAGAAAAATAAGCACACCTGGAGTTCGCTGTTCAATTGAATTTGTTTCCTTAATCGTTCTTGAGACTCGGTGACCTCCTTCAAGAGTTGTTCTTGGAGTGCCTGTTCACGCCCTTTTGCAGCTGCAAGCTCCTGTTCTGCATATAAGAATTGGTCCACAAATTTCTTCCTCTCGGATTCTGTAACAAGTTAACAGTTAAAGCAAACGCACAAAAATAAAGGATATATTGGTATAAAGAAAAGGTAAAAGATCACGAGGATGTAAATTAAAATATGCTGAAAAATATCAAGTGAAAAGCCACTTCCACTAGCATGTACTGACCAACTTTTTGGAAATTATCCTCCAATGTCTCAAATTTTGATTGATAATCACGAGCTTGATTTTCAGCTTTGCTTAAGGCTTCAATAAAATCTGATTTGACCTGCAATAATTTGACATGCAAAAATATGTGTTGGAAGCAATAGCATACACACTGGAGGAGCTTCGATGTTACAAGGGGTAGTTGTGGCTCCCACAAACTTTTCTAGGAGTAAATACGCGTCAATATATGCCTTTTCAAAAATCTCACACGACTGGAGTGTTTTAATCTTGACTATTCGTGACAAGATCAAATTATTTAATATTTATTTTCTTACTTTCACACACACACGTATATTAGTGAAAAGTGCAAGCGCAGCAATGATTTTAATTATAACCTCTAACCATGAAACTTTTATTATACATTTTTCTCTCAAGTCCTAACAAACATAAAGAGAAAAACTTCATCAGCAGCTAATCTTCTTCCATTGGAAAAAGCGAGTGATTGAGACTCAACAAAATCCAAGAAAGATAAACTGTTCCTTTCATCTTCTTTTATTTTTTTCTAAGTTCATGATTTCTCACACAAACCAAGACCTTAAAAAGCAGTACTCTACTGCTCTTTCATCTGCACTGTCGATTTTATTAGGGTGTATGCAACTGCTATTGAGGCTGCTGCATTGGCAGCATATATCCACAATACCAAGGATCTAAACCCTAAACTGCAACATCAACCGCAAGTTAAAAGCTAGAACACATTAAGTGGTCTCGATTGCAAAGCAAAACAATGCTGCGTGCGGACAGTGCCAGTAGTGAACTATATTTGTGCGTTAGTTTTCTCAAAATGTCAGCATAGCTAGGCAGATATGTCAAATGTGTTGTCGTGTCTAATTTGTTGACACATCTTCACTACGAGGCTCGTTTAGTTTAGGTTTTTATTTATTCTGATAAGCTTTTAGTACAACTTGATCACAAGAAAATGAAGCAACAGTATAGAAATGGTCGAGACAGTGAAAAAATATTATTAGATAAAGCAATCCAGATAGCAGGAGCACGTGATTGTCGATTTTTTACGTGATAACGTGAATTGACGAGAAAGAGGGAAAATAAGACAAACCATCTGGCGACACTGATAGGTGCAGAGCATGTGCTCCGAAGCCGAGGGTTCCTGAGATGACTCCGGCGGATCCTCGTAGATGACCAGCTGTCCATTGCCGTCGCCGTCCGCATCGCCGCCGTCGCGTGGCCTCTTTGAGGGAGGTGGAGTTCTCAGAATCATTTTTCTTCTTCCCTCCTTTCTTTCGCTTCCTTCTAACAAATTCTGTTTGAATTTCACAGCACAGCCACCCACAGAGCGCAAATTTTATAAGCTGTAATAACCAAAGAACTTTAAGAAATATATTTTTTCTTGGAATAATTTTCATAAAGTGGTGTCGTGGTGTAGTTGGTTATCACGTCAGTCTAACACACTGAAGGTCTCCGGTTCGAGTCCGGGCGACGCCAGCTTTCGTTTTATTAAAAACAAAATTAATTTTTGGAATTATTACAATTTCATATTTTTTTTTATAAAAATATATTATTTAACAATAATGTAGAAAGAAATAATAATAACTATGCATACATTTACTCATTATTTAAAATCCATTCATTAATGTTAATTAATAATCAGTGTTCATGGTGTAAAACAATATTATCTTAGAACTGAAAACTAGTTGTACATGGCCAACATGATGCTTAACACTAATTAACTAGATCATGATTTATTCGGTGAGCTTCAATTATTTTCTTTTTCACAGCCAATATATCCAATGTTTGTAAGTAATGTAAAATTCTAACTAAAATATAAAAAATAAATGTATATTTAATAAAAAAAATACTATTGTTATTTTCGGAGTCTTTGATTATTTTTAAGTGTTTCCTTGTTTTTATATATGTACTATGTATAATGAAATAAAAGTGCAAAATTTATGCATTTGTTTTAGTTTAAATTAGTCAAATTGCAATATGTGAGACATTAACCTTCCATCCATGAGATGAAATAACAGAAAACTAGTTGTAACTTGATTATTTATGTTTGTACCACACTTTTCAACATTCACTTTCATTTGTTTTGTATGTGATAAGTGTTTTTCCTGTTCCAATATTCAATGTTATACTAACATTATATTATTCGTTTTGTTGTGCATGACGTTAACGTTACCTGATGAATAGAGATTGATTATTCAATCATATTAGATACAAACAAAGAGAGTCATTCGAGGTGATCCTTCACAATTGCATTTCTTCATGTTGCTTCCTTCATTTGAGTTTACTTTATTTTAATTGCTTAGCTTTCATTCCTTGTTTCCTTGATGTCAATTTTTTTCCTTTATTTCCTTACGATTTGTTTTACCAAAAAAAGTTGTTTTTGTCATAGGTTCACAAATCCATAAAGTTGTTTTAATATTCTCACTTATTTTATTTATGGTTAAGGTGTGGTGAAAGATTTATGATTTAAAAATTTTTAAAATACTTATTAATTTTTAATGAATATGACTTTAATGTTTGTAAAATATCATTAATGTAGTAAAAGATAATCTCTAACAATATTATTTTTTACAATTCTTGAATTAAATGTCGTCCCTTTCACCTAGGCAACACATGTGAATTTTATATCAAAATCACATACGACGAAGACATTTTAAGTTTGTCAGAGTCTCATATATTGGAATCCTTACTTGAACATGAGTTACATTTATTGTTCCTAGACAATCCTATTTTAGACACATTAAAAATGTAAATAGATATCCTTTCATTTATACAATTTACAAAAATATAAACAATTACGGTGACTATTACCTTAAATTACGTGTAAAATTGACCACTGTAAAAGTCAAAATGATGTACCTCTATCTTCAACAATTGAATTAGAAACTCTAATTCCAATGTTAAAATTGCATCTAATATATCATGAAATTCTTTGTTAATGTCAACCCTAAACGATAAAGAAAAATGAAACATTGTGATTTTTCACATTATGTCCAATGATGTGTTGAATTTTAGCAACTTGCTTCTCTAATATGTAGTGTATGACATCCTTCACTAACCCAATTGTCTTTAATCGCTAACATAGGTTAATAAATATCTTTAGTCTCTTCTGAATAATGTCACGAAATGAATTTATATGCACTAAACATCAATTGCTTCTATGACGTTTTTTATATGGAACAAAATCTCTAACATTATTTGTTAATCTAAAATATATATTAAATATATTAAACACATATGCAACCATGCACAATGTTAGTGCAATTACTATTGTTTCACATATCCTGCTAATATAACTATAGATTCTTGAAACCAAGCTTCGAAATCGAGCTTTCTCGACTTTACTTATCAAGCTTTCCAACCTTCTTCATTGTCGAGTTTGACTTCACTTTTTAACAATTATTGACATAAATCACAAACATGAATCGTGCATGTACACTTGCCATACTCATTACGAAACTCACACGGTTTAAGCAAACACCAAGTTATCTCTAAAGTTTTTAGAAAACACTATGACACAACTCACACCAAGCTATCTCCATAGCTTTAAGGAAACACTGCAACAAGAGTGACATCAAGCTATATTTGAAAAAACACCACAACATAACTCTCCATCACCACTCCTCAACTACTAGCTAGTATACACCAACCAATTATTTAATGACGCATTAAAAACATAAATTCAACACTTAGCCATACATAATCAACAAGTCATAGCTGTCTGATCACCTTTTCAATCAAAAATATCTTATATATTTTAAGAATCTCACTTATATGTGTATATAAAAAATAATCGTAATGATAAACACGTCATAATAATACAAATTAAGAATAATTACATAAAAACACATTAATTACTCTCAAATCTCATTTTTGTATGGGATGTCAAATTTTGCGTTAATATCGCAAATTCTTTCTTTGGATCGCTCCCTCGTTTTTAGAAAATAACATAAAAATATTCTGTGAATCATCGTTTTTCATTCTCCCTTAACGGTGATTCCTCCCTAAAGAACTCAGTAAAGTTAAACAAGATTTTTCGTCTTGGAAAAGGAAATAAAAAAAAAAATACCATGATAATAGTAATAATAGCAATAAATGAATGGAATGACATATGCTTGATAGGCACGGGACAATGGGGGAATGTGTAGGGTTTGAGGGGCACGCATTGGATCCCTGTTTCTATTTTAGTTTTACTTTCTCTCTCTTGGTCTGCATACTCTCTCAGCTGCAACACAATAAGCAGAAAAAAAGAAGCAAGGTTGGTTGATCCACGCCCAAAGAGTGAGTGATCGTTATATCTGCTTCCACCTGTGCTTCCCCTGATTCTAAATTCGATTCCCAATCAGGGAAATCCCCACTCTCACTTCTCTGCGAACGGATCCCCCTCTACGCACCTTCTTCACAGCTATTTTTTTTTGTTATTTTAATCACTTCAGTCTTCAACCAAACTATCATCATCATCACCATCCGCTTTCTGCAGTTTACACACAATTTAACTTTCTCTGCTTCGTTTAGGTTGATTCACAAAGCTATTTACTCAATTGCTATATTCTATTCTCACCTCCACCAGGAAAACAGTTTGAATTTCAATTTATAGTAATTTGCGCGCTTCTCTCCATGGCATTTTCTGCTTCAACTCACAAATCTACAGGAATTCATCCAGGTTTCACACAATTCTTTCTCACATGACATCCTTTTCCACTAATCCTCTGCTGCTTTGTTTTTTTTTTTTGTTTTTTTTATGGGATAAAGCGTGGTTTTATTGTAATAAATATCCCGAGCGATGATTTATTGACAATAAATGTTACGTCGGGAATGAAATTACAAAAAATATATGCCTATTTTTTGTGCTCTTAATCAGCTTGGATTGCTACCCGCTGCTTTATATGTTTCTGACTCAAATGATGCTTAATTATTGTTCTAGTAAATTTTGACTTGTTTTACACTGCTCTGGATTGTCCATGAAGTCTCGAGTTGAGAGCCAAGTTTGAGATTGCACCCTCTTGTACCTGTTTAATATTTATGTATTCTGGACAGGTAACTATAGATCCTGTAAAAAAATATACATGCTGCTAACTCCAGCTAGCACTTAAAAGGATAGAGCTAGAACTGGGATTATAATGCTATCATCTGCAACTGCAACTTTCTAAACTTCAATGGTTGGTTAATGTAATGTAATACTTCTTATTCTTAGAAACATAAGCACAGTTTCTTTTTTCACCCTCTCTATTGAAGCTATTTTGTATGTTGTTGCTGGGGAATGTATTTTGAATTTTGCAACAGGCTTGACACATCCAGCTGCTTTTTTGCTTTGTGATATTAGTTTTACCATTTCTGTCGTGAATGACTTTAGCTGATTGAACTGTTTGGCAAACGTTATCAATGTTGAAAGGTGTTTTGCGTTTAATGCATATTTCAAAATCACTTTATGTCATTGTGTACTTCATGTTTTGTTGTAGGGGCAATCAATGATGATTTATACAAGGAGTTGTGGCATGCCTGTGCTGGTCCCCTTGTCTCTCTCCCTCGTGAAGGGGAGCGAGTTTATTACTTTCCACAAGGTCACATGGAACAGGTATTTTGGTTTAGTATTTAGTAACTTTAGTTTTACAAATTCCTCATTTGAACTTAGCAAGCAAAATGTATTTGTAAGCCTGGAAAAATATAAAATGTTATCCTTTCTCACAACGGCAATCCTGTGGAAACAAATTTCAAATGTATAAATTGATTTATTGAAATGAAGTTATTTCAAGAACCCTTTTTTGAAGGAACAATTCAACGAGAACACTTTACCTTTAAAAAAACTAATACTTTCATATTTTCTCTTAAGTATAATAATTGTCTCTAAAAACTACTGTAATTGAACTTTCCAAAACTGTCAGTAACATTAAATAATACCAACACTAGCGCAAAATTATCATTTTATACCTGACATCGGTCACTCTGGTCCCCGACCAATGTCAAAGATAGATCTCGAATAGTGTATAATCACTAAAAAATTTCACAGTTGAATTGGGGTTTCCTTATAGTGCTCAATAACAATAGAAATACCAATGAAACACAAATCAGTAATGTCACACATTGCTAATTCGATTCCCTAAATTTTTAAATGGAATGCCTAAATTGACCATCCAACCTTCCATGTATGAAATTGTACTAGTAAATTTATTATCCAAGCTTTTGGGTTTAGTTTACCTCAGAGCAAAATAATCAACTTTCTAGGACTGGATAGCATGCACTGTTCTCAGAGCACAATCTCAACTTGAATTTTTTCCCAGAATGAAAAAGAGAGTTATACTTGAAGCTTGGAAATTTCAATTTACTCAATAATTTTGCAACTTATGGGTGAGATTTGGTGGCTTTGTTGAACCAAAGGGGAGCAAGAATGAAAGAAAAGAGAACGTGAGGGATAAGAGATCTTTGACCTTTTTTTGGAGAAGTTTATGTCTATAAAGAAAAAAATCAACATTTTTCCACTCACCTCCTATTTTGGTTTGTGAGATGGCGCACCACCTTTCAGTTTTCTTATGTTGCAGCTAATTAGCATCTCTGATGGTATCATTTTAGCTTTATATTGTAGTAATTTTGATCCATAATTCCTTACAATTTTTATTTTGACAGAATTGTTTTGTACTTTTAAGGTTTATGTTCTCTTTTGTCTTGTGTTGTTCTATTTTATAGCTTGAGGCATCGATGCACGAGGGATTGGAGCAGCAGATGCCTTCCTTCAATCTGCCTTCTAAAATATTATGTAAAGTGGTCAATGTTCATCTTCGGGTGAGTTCTGATTTTTTCTGAATAATCTTATTGGATACTCTTGTTATGGAAGTTTGTCACGATTTACATTGACAATGATTTAATTATTGATTGATCTTGGTTTTCTAGGCTGAATCCGAAACAGATGAAGTATATGCACAAATAACTTTGCTTCCTGGAGCAGATGTGAGTGTAGTCTTATTCTTTGTTTTGTATGATTTATATATCTGCACTCAATTTGTCTCAAACCCTTTTTCTAGTCACGAGTAATAACTGTTTTTTTCCCATTTGAGTTCTCTTTTCTCTCGTTGTGTATGTCTTATTTTACCATGCCTTGTTGGTTCAGCAAAGTGAGGTGACGAGCCCTGATGATCCTTTGACTGAAACTCCAAGGGCCAAGATCCATTCATTTTGCAAGACACTTACTGCTTCTGACACCAGTACCCATGGGGGTTTCTCTGTTCTTCGAAGACATGCCGATGATTGTCTGCCTCCATTGGTTAGACTCTTTCCTCTTTTCATGATGCCAATGGGTAAACTTTCTCTTTCTTTCTTTCAGCTGTACTTCTCTTGTAATTTTTGTTTCAGGATATGTCACAGCAACCACCATGGCAAGAATTGGTTGCAACTGATTTACACGGGAATGAATGGCATTTTAGACATATTTTTCGAGGTTAGTAGTTAATTTGTTTCTTTTCCCCTTTTCTTTCAACCTGTTTTTTACCATGAACCTATTATAGAGTGTGATAATTTGTCACCAACACTCGAATGACTCGTATTGATGAAGTGTCTAATTTAAAAAACGTTTGTTTGGCTCTTTGACATAGTTCTGAGACGGCTCTGAGACAATGTTAATAAGGGCAGACACAGTGACTTTTTAAACAGAAACTTATTGTGTAAGTTTCCATTATGATTATGGAAATAAGCGGTAGATCCTATATAATCAAGAACATTTAGATTATATGTGTATTATTAGGAATGTTTTTATTTATTCTCCTATCATATCTTCATAATATATGGAATTTTTTGAAGTTAATTTTTCTTTAGATGAATCTCGGTTAAAGTGTCATTTTCAATGATGATGATAAAACAAGGGATGAAATGTCTTAAATGAATTAGATCTTCTTTTTACTTTTTGGATTTAGATAGATGGATTAGATTAAGTTTTGTATTTGGTTTAGATTCTTATAGTGACTAACCTTGTATATAAATGATTTTGAATATATAAATTTTGATTTTCAATTTAAATAACTTATAATAACAGACAACATTTTAACTCATTAAGGAATATTCTGGCAGTATTCCTATTCAGTGAGGGATGGGAATCTTAATACACTCGACCTCATGCCCAAAACCCGTATCGTGAGCATGGCAGTTATAGATGTGGACCACGGTTGAGTGACCCAACATTAAGATTGAACAGGATTTGATATTATATTAGAAATGGATTGGGTGTTAGTCAATGGGAGAGAATTGTCAGTCTTGTGAGGAGTATTGTGACCATATTCCTAGCTAATGTGGGACATTTTAACAAAAATAAATAAGGAGACATAATAAATTTAGGAAATAATTCCTTAGTTTAGATTATTTACTCAATTATTTGACTAATTTATTCCATGATCATTAGTCAGTTACTCCGATTGTTCACATTGTGTAAGGAAAATGTGAGAACTGTTTCAAAAGTGAAAAATATGTTGTCTGTTTTTCTGTAGCTCTTAGGGAATCTCTTACTGGAAAAGTGTTAGGTTCCTTTGTTCAAGGAGCCGAACAACAATTCCAAGCTCACACACACACACACAACAGTAAGCAAGTATAGATGAATATGTATGAATCTGTATTTCTATTTCTGATGTAATGTGTAGAAAAAGGAAATACAAGTATACTATCTCCCCCAAGGAAGCCTCCCTTCCTCCACTGGCCAAGAGGTCCAGTCTCAATACCCAAAATGTTATCCCCCTCCTCTCTCTCAAATCTGTTTGTTATTTATATTCCCTCTCTCTCTTCTAACAAACTAACCATCTCTCCTCTAACAGATTTCCCCCTCTACCTGCCACTAACTTTCTCCCCTTTTATTCATCCTCACATACACTTTTAATTGTCTAACAAAAAGCTTTTCAAGGAATCCATGGTGGTTAACTTGTTAATTTCTCAAAGTTTTCTTCCTCGTACAACAACAATAGTATCCTTGTATTTTAATCTTTAAGGGTAATTTAAGCATCCGTTTTAACTTGTGGTCACGTGGCCTGTTATGTTTTTTCTGTGCCAAGGTGATCGTCCTCATTAATAGCTGAAGGTACAGCTTGCATGTGCAATAATTTTTATTATGATTTTGTTTATTGCTGCAAAGGGTCCTATAAGAATAAATTCGATGTTTATTTATACTGTCAATAAGTTCCTGAATGAACTGAGTAATGTCCAGGGCAACCCAAGCGCCACTTACTTACCACTGGGTGGAGTGTCTTTGTCAGTTCCAAAAAATTAGTGGCTGGTGATGCCTTTATATTCTTAAGGCAAGTGATTAACAGCAGAAGCTACTATGCCTCCATTCAAGTGCGGGCAAGAAATAGCGCTTTCTTTTCCCCTCTTGCTTTTGTTCCTTAATGTTGTTTGTGATTTTGGCTGTGTTTTGTGTTGCATTCTATATTCCAGGGGTGAAAATGGAGAGCTGCGAGTTGGGGTTAGGAGGGTGATGAGACAGCAGAGCAATGCGCCTTCTTCTGTTATATCTAGTCACAGTATGCATCTAGGTGTTCTGGCCACTGCATCTCATGCCATTGCCACTGGAACACTGTTTTCTGTGTTTTACAAGCCCAGGTTTTGTATTTAAAAACATGAAGTTGGTAGTTTTAGTTGCCCTTTTGTTTGTTTGTGGTGTCATTTGGTTATATTTTGGTGTTTTTTAACTTCACATTTTTTATGTGTTTGCTTCTTTTTATGTAACCGATTCTTTTTTTTTTTTATTGAGTTAACACTCTGCTGATTTGTCAATATTTATCTTAGAACAAGCCGGTCAGAGTTTATTGTGAGCGTCAACAAGTATCTGGAAGCTCAGAGCCACAAACTCTCTGTCGGGATGAGATTCAAAATGAGATTTGAGGGTGATGAAATTCCCGAAAGAAGGTGCATCACCTGGCTTGCTGGTATTTGATATTTGGATATTATCACATTATACTATCTGATATTTTGTTCTCCCCTTGAATGCAGGTTCAGTGGCACAATTGTGGGTGTTGGAGATAATAAATCACCGGTATGGCCTGATTCCGTGTGGCGATCCTTAAAGGTAAAATTTACAAGATGTCTTGTGTGATTTTAAACCTGTGCCCAGTATTGTTTATCTTCATCCTTGTTATATGCACCTCTAACTTTGGTGGACCATCCAATGAATGGAAGAAACATTTAGCTCCCACGTTTATTTTTTCACATAACCTTGGCTGATTTTGTTCTATTGTTTATATGGTTGAGTTATATGAATCGGACACACATCGAGTTGAAATGAAGCTCGTTACACTCTCTCTAAAGAGTAGAGTTGCCATAACATTCACTTAGCTGCCAAAGTGTTGCTAAAGGTTTTGTATAAAAGATTGCAATGTGCTGCCTGATGGCTAGAAGTTAAGCATAAAACATCAGCTTTTGGTTCTGTAATTTTATGACCTATAATGATCCTATTTCAGGTACAATGGGACGAGCCATCATCAATTTTGCGCCCTGATAGAGTTTCTTCATGGGAATTGGAGCCACATGTCTCTACCACTCCTGCAAACCCGCAGCCAACACAAAGAAACAAGAGGGCACGACCTCTTATTGTACCTTCTACAGTGCCTGATTCTTCTTTGCAAGGTGAGTTTGCTGGGCTGGTGTTACACAATTTCATTTTGTCAACTATGCTGTTTATTCTGTTTCTCTACATAATACTCTTTCTTTGTATACCAGGCATGTGGAAATCTGCCGCTGAATCTACATCTTTCTCTTATTGTGATCCTCAACATGGACGTGGCCTCCATCAATCACCTAAGTTCAATCCTTCTGCAACTAACTTTATTGGTTTTAGTGGGAATAGCTTTGTGGGACCTCCTTCCAACAAATCAATATATTGGTCTAATAGGATGGAAAATTCCTTGGAATCAATTTCAGCTATAGCCTTTAAAGAAGCTGGAGAGAAGAGACAAGGCACTGGAAATGGCTGCAGACTCTTTGGGATTCAGCTACTTGAGAATTCTAATGCAGAAGGAAGTCTACAAACAGTCTCTTTATCTGGAAGGCTGGGTGATGATAGGTTTATTCCATCATTAGATGTTGAATCTGATCAGCATTCTGAGCCATCAAATGCCAATCGGTCTGATATTCCTTCAGTAAGTTGTGATGCTGAAAAATCATGCCTGTCTCCTCAGGAGTCGCAAAGCAAGCAAATAAGGAGCTGTACGAAGGTAGTATGAATTAGGTGGCTTAGCATTTCTTTTCAACGTGCCAGAAAAGTGTTTTTTAGATTATTTATTTGTAATGTAATTTAATGTTTTTGTAGGTTCACATGCAAGGAATGGCTGTTGGGAGGGCTGTGGATTTAACACGATTTTGTGGGTACGAAGATCTGCTCATGAAATTAGAAGAGATGTTTGACATCAAGGCTGAGCTGTGTGGGTCCATAAAAAAATGGCAGGTTGTCTACACTGATGACGAAGATGATATGATGATGGTTGGAGACGATCCATGGGAGTAAGTTCATTTAACTTGTATATTTTCTTGGCCTGGACATTTTCATGTTTGTAGTTAACAATATTTGTGTGGTTGTGATGAAGCATATGAAAAGAAAGGATAATTTTATTAACAACATACTTTTCTTCTTGCATTGGGAAACAGAGGGTGGGTAGTTTTGTGTGATTGTGGTATATGAAACTAACTTGTCGGCACTTTATTGCAGTGAGTTCTGTAGTGTTGTGAGGAAAATTTTCATCTACACGGCAGAGGAGGTAAAGAAGCTCTCCCCGAAAATAGGACTTCCAGCGAATGAAAAATTGAAAGCAAACAAGCAGGATTGGGAAGAAATATTCAATCCCGAGGAGCAGTCGTCTAATGTGGGGCCCAGTTGCTAGAAGTCATAAAATTTCTAGCATATTCTAGTTGTTGTATATGCAATAAATGTTGGTATGGTATGGGAGTAGAAGATGAAGATGGTGATGATGAACTTGCCAAAAGAAGCATGGCTACATACTGGAATACATGCCACTTTCATTTCCACTTCCAGTTGTGTACTGTGCAGCTAAGGTGGGTGGCTGGCACGACATGATCTTGTTTTGACAGGCATTGTGGATGAATGGAATGCAGAGGGTTTGTTTTTGTTTTGTTTGGAGATTCTGCTCTGTTTGATTTGATCTTGGCGAGCCTTAAATTAAAGATAGTTTTTCTATATCTTCCAGACCTCTCTTCTCATTCAGTTGAGTTCCACGCCACCACCACATTACTCAACTATCATCCACTGGAATTCACTCAATGTGATGCATCTCATTTCTGTGTATAGTATTTATTGTTGTCTTGGAGTACTATTTGTATGTATCTGTCATGACCCTCTCTTCTCTCTCTAACAGCCCCGCTCAATTTTGTTTGGATTGTTTATGATTTCTGTAACTCCACTTCTTGGATGATGGAAAGGAAAATAATTTTTTCCATCTGTTGTATGATTTTATGAAGACACTATCATGTTTGAGTATTCGCATTATGATCATAGTATTGTGTTAAAATCCTGTTGTATGATTTTATGAAGACACTATCATTTTTTCCCCGCTCAATTTCTTATTTTAAATATTGACGGGAAAAAATATATATATAATTAAAAGCTAAAAACAATTAACACTATTTATAACGACTCGTCATGCTTTCAAGCATGACCACGAGTTTTAAATATTTTATGTATTTAGTTATTATTAAAAAATGTTTTATTGAATACTAAGAATATTTTTTTAGTTTTATTTAAATTTTAATTTTGTTGTCATTAAGATGATCTAATTATTGTTCTCATTTTTTATGTTTAGGTAGCTGGTTTATTCGTTTTTCTATTCTTTGGATTTCTCTTAATTTTATTATGACAAACTTAAATAATAAAAATACTTAAATAAAGATAAAAACAAAATTTTAAACACACATCTTTTAGTTAAAATTTACTTAAAAACATCTAAATTTATAAAATAATTAGAAGTTAATAAAAAAAAGAAGATAGAGAGAAAGACAACATAAAAGAGACTATTTTTTTCTACAGAAAAAACAGTAAAAACAAAAAGCCTTTTTAAATATATATTATAATTTATAAAATTTTATAAATTTATATTTAATCCATACCTTTTTCAAATATATATTATAATTTATATTATAAAATGAATTAAATATATATTAATATAAATTTATATTAATGGACTCATCTAAATTTATATAAATTTATAAAATGAATTAAATATATATTATAATTTATATTAATGGATTCATTCATACAAGAGATGAGTTAAATTCAAGAGTACAAGTTTTAATGTTAACATGAAAATTAACTAATTTTTTTCATTGTTAAAGATTATATATTACAATTAATACTTTCTCAGTTATTTCAGCAGTAGAAATTTTGAAAGATTATTGTCTTTTTTTTTTTAATTTAAAACTATATTAATTATTCATTTTTGTTATTTATATTATTATCCTTGATCAGTTTACAAAATAATTTATTATGTCGAAAATATTAAGAAAGGCGAAAAAATAATTTATAAAGATTTTACTAAAATCAAAATGATATATTATTTTTTTTAAAGAAAAACCCTAAACAGCAGATAAAAAAAATCGTAGTAATATATAATTTATCATACAGTTTATAATTGTATAACAAATTATATAATAAGTTTTAAAAGTTAAAAAAAATTGTTTATGAAAAAAGAGTAGAAGAAAAGATTCAAAGCAGAAATGGAGATGGGAAAAGAGAGAAAGATGAAGACAGTGCTGATAACAGGAGTTGGGAAAGGACTTGGGAGAGCCCTCGCTGTTGAACTCGCTACTCGAGGTCACACAATAATCGGCTGCTCCCGTTCACAGCCTAATCTCGATTCTCTCCAAACCCAACTCTCTTCTTCCAATCGCAACCACAACCATTTGTTCTTCAATGCCGACGTCGTCAGTGCTTCCTCAATCACAACCACTCTTTCTGTTTCTCTCTCTGTCTCTTCCGACTGACCAACGCACTTTGATTTATTTCAGAGGTCCGACGAGAGCGTTCAGCAAATGGCCCGACTTGTAATGGACCAAAAGGCCGTTCCTGACATCATAGGTTCGTAAGCCTAACCCTAATTCGTTAATTAATTTATTTAAATTTTAAATAAATTAGAATGAAATGAGGTGTGGATTTGTTGGTCAGTGAATAATGCCGGAACCATCAACAAGAACAACAAGTTATGGGAGGTTCCCGCGGAGGAGTTCGAAGAGGTGATGGATACGAACGTGAAAGGGACTGCGAACGTGTTGCGCCACTTCATCCCTCTCATGATAACCTTGAAGAATGCGGAAGGCATAATAGTGAACATGTCCTCGGGATGGGGAAGGTCTGGTGCGGCGCTGGTGGCTCCTTACTGCGCCTCCAAGTGGGCCATAGAAGGGCTGAGCAAGTCGGTGGCAAAAGAAGTGGGTCAAGGGATGGCTGTGGTGGCCCTGAATCCAGGTGTGATCAACACCGACATGCTCGCCTCTTGCTTTGGCTCTTCTGCCTCTCTCTATCAGTCCCCTCACTCTTGGGCTCTCAAGGCTGCCACCCTCATTCTCAATCTCACCGCTGCCGACAACGGTTCCTCTCTCACTGTCTGATCTCTTCTCTTATTCTTTCAATTTCTTCTTTCATTTCTTCTTTCAAACACATGTCAAACTTTTACATTATATAATTCATGTTCTTATTTACAACACCCTATACCCTCCCTTTTCCTCTCTACACTATTCCTTCCTTGAAAGGTCCTGAATCATGCAAGAGTTTTATGACAAGCTTCACCTGCACACGCAAAAACTCGCCTTTAGGAAATTATTGTCCAGTCTCTAACCTAACTATATTGTTTTTCAAACTCCTTTTTACTCAAGCGTGAAACTAATGCCAGAAGTGTCAGTTCAAAGTATTTTACTATCATTATAATTCATGCGATTTACAAAAATACTAAACAGTGACGAAAATTACCGAAAATTTATGCATCATACCTGAGATGCTTCACGTTCCAGAAAATCTTGGATGGCTTCCCTAAATTCTTCATCAATAAGGTAATGACAGCTGTAAGTTGTGACAGGAAGATATCCCCGCTGAATCTTGTGTTCACCCTGAGCTCCGGCCTCTACTTTTTTAAGATTTAGTTCGATGGCTGCTTCGATTGCCTGTCCCGTCAGTACTGAGTCAGTATATATATTTGTCCAAAGGTGAAAAAGAGAATATATTTTCCCAAATGAAATAAGGAAAACAAGACACTGTGATGCCAATAACAGAATAAAAGTGGAAGGAGGAAGATGAACAAAAAATGGAGAAGGCTGAAAAAGCTTGAACTCAGACAAGTCGAGAGAGGAGGAGAAAAACTCATTTGAACCAAACACTAGGTGGAAGAGAGGCCGAATTAGACTATACATAGAAAAGAAAAACACATTATCTGCCGACACCCAGCAAAAAAGGGAAGTCCATTCCATAAAAAAAGATATAATTTGATAATACTCATTATTTGTTTTCCAACCATAAAACCAAAACCTAATAATCCAATAGTAACTTAGGAGAAAAAATAATGAGAAGCATTACCTGGTAATAGCATGCTTCAAAATGTAAACTTGGGTAGTAACTTCGTGGCAAACACCCCCATAGGCGCCCAAACAAAGTGTCTCCTCCAATAAGATTCAGGGCTCCAGCAACTAACTCATCCCCTTCTTCAGCCACGACAAGTAGCACGTTATCTCCCATTTTCGATCCCAGCTCATGGAAAAATTCCCTTGTCAAGTGAGGAGTCCCCCATCTGTAAATAGACCAACAACAATACTAAATAATGACACTTCAACCATCCCCATGTCATCAAACATTTAAAAAAAAAATCAAAATTATAAGGTCCAATTAGGTTAACATACTTGTTATCAGTTGTGTTCCTGTAAAAAGTGTAGAAGGAATCCCAGTGCCTAGCCTTCCAATACAAAAAAACATAATAAGTGAGATCGCGAGTAGAGGGAATAACTACTAAAAGTTTCCCCCAATGAATTATGCTATTGTAATATCTTAAGGATACACCAACTATACAATCATTACAGGAATATATTAAAATGCGCACTAGAATTGAACTGCTGTCAAATGTGTAGTGATCAGAGAGCATTATGATTTACAGAGAATGCTATGATGAACATATCTTCCAAACCATTTTAAGTGAATTTTGGATATTCCAGATAACATTGGTCTCACTCACTGTTTTGGTGAGGTATGACAACGTCATCAAAATTTAATGGTTTGAGCAACTAAATGTACTGTGAACTTCAGAGGATCAATTGCATCATGTATGCCCTAAGGTCAATTTGCAAATGGGTTAAAATTGGTGCGTATAAGCGTTAAGTTACCCGTAGTTGAGCATTACCTAACTTATAATGATGGCAAATATGCTATATTGTAATATTAGAAAATCCTATACTATGTATAGGAAAAAGTGTAAGATGATTTCAATATTCTTCATAATATAAACTTTTCTTATCTTCGAACAGAACTATGATGTTCTCCATCCTATTGCTAGAAGACATCAGTTGGCCACATTTATATAATTTGCCACAGAACATCCTCTGTAAATGTTATGTACCTGAATCTTCAAAAAGTATATAATGTAAAGTACCTTTATTTCATGACCCCGAAGCCGTTTCATAATCAAGTTCTGGGCTGAGATCTGCAGATAAAGAGATCCTAAGATATATGTGACTAAAAAACTAACAGGTCAATGTGCATTGACGTCATTTAAAATCCAGAATCTTTTGGCTCGTGGTAACCCAAATAAAAGAAGGCCTTTTCGCAATTCATTCTTATTGTGCTATCACAAGCCAATAGAATTCCAAGAAATCTCATCACATATTAATAATTGGACAATGGTATCTTGGCCATCCAAATTTTTTTATTCCCATTGTGACAATTCCCTTTATTACTTTTTATTTCCTCTAAATTTTTTGTACAGATGCAAAAGTTTATGACATTTTATCCTTACATAAGTGTGAAATGGTTGTCAAACAACATTTTTTCTTAATAGTTGTCCTACAGAAATAACAACACAGAGGACAGTGCTATTGAATAGGGTTCTAAAAAGACTAACCACATAAATAAAAAAAAATTATGAATACCAACCTTTTTACGTTCCTGACGTATATTTTTTCTTTTACTTTGCTTCATGTCCATCAAGAAGTCATCAAAACTGCAAACATAACAACAGTATTGGTATAGACTGATGTTTATGATTAACTAGACACGTCTCTTTACAGAACTATTATAGTGGACCAAAATCACACGTGATAACTCAATGGCATCTTGTAAACAGATAAAACAATTGACAAAGGAAGATAAATGATTGGATCCTTGCCACTGTTCAGCATATTTCTGAAACAATATTATTACTTAAAAAAAAAAAGACGCAGGCTCAAAGAACAAGATAGAACAGTGTAGTTAAATGCTAGAGAAATCCAAGATGAGCTAGACTTCCAACTATGAAAAAAAAGAAGATACGCATGGGAGGCAGACACAGTTTCCAGGAATGGCTCACTTTTTGTAGTTACGGTTTTTCCAGTGGTACTGCATTCCAATCCTGGGCAGGAAGCCCTTTTGGGTGAGTTTAAGCCACTCATTCTCAGAGGGAAAAGTAACATGTAACGAGGAAAGCTGTGACTGTAAAGAGACAGAAAGAGGTTAATTAGTAAATGCATGTAGTAAGAAGCAGGTGGAGGAAGTTGGTCATTGAGTACATTGGCAGTGATGTCCTTCATTGCAGAGACAATAATGTCAAAGATTTGATCTTTGAAGGAGGTGTTACGAAGCAAGATCCTTGAACCGGTCACAGGGGTGAAGGGCACACAAGATTGCAACTTGGGGTAATATTTGTATCCGTATGAATGGTAAGCATTGGCCCAAGAGTGATCAAAAACAAATTCACCGTAGGAATGAGTTTTAAGATAGAGAGGGACGACGGCGAGAATGTTGTTGGTCTGATCTTTGGCAACGATGTGGTGTGGCATCCATCCAGTTTCCCTGACGGCGGAGGCAGAGTGTTCCAAGGCGGAGAGAAAGGCGTGGGAGAGGAAAGGATTGAAGCTGTTAGGGCCACTGGCATCGACAGCACATGCATCCCATTCCTTTGCAGAAACGTCAGAGATGGAAGACAACACCGACACTCGAACTGTGTCTGTGTCTGTCAAACTGAAAGTGAATTGGTGTTGATGAGTGGAAGAGAAGGAGAGGGAATTCTTTCTGTTCCCTAATCCCCAATCCCCAAAAAGAGCATTAATTCTAAATCTGAATTTCAATTTGAATCTCACTGGAGAAGGTGCCTTCCTCAGAAAGAAAGAAGAAGAAGGACTGCATGTACAGCTCCTCACACTGCCTCCCATACCTGCCATTCCCACTTTTCCGGAACAACCCTCCGCTACCCCCAATCATCGGATAATGTATATATATGTATTTTTTATGCTCATTAATTCAGTATTTTCTTATTTCAATCTTTTTGTGTTTTTCTATACCTCACAAAACATCAATTTTTAGATTCATCACCACCATTTACAGACAATCCATTAGACTATGACAGAGGGATATTATAAATTATACTTTTTACCCTAATTGTATTGAAAATCATAATTAAGTTATTAAATTTTAATTAGTCTTAATTAAGTTTTTATTAATTTGATCATTTTCATTGTAGTTTGTGGTTTTTATTTTTAATTTTTTAAAACTTTTTTTATAATTTATATATGTATTTTTTATTTTTTTTAAAAATTATTATATATCAAATGATGACAAAAATAGTGTTACTTCATGTTTAGACAAGTATCATATAAAGAATATCAATTTAGTTTATTGTATTTTGTCTCAGTGACAATTTTTTAAAAATATAATAATTTTATTTTTCTCCAAAAAGACCAAATTTAACATTTATATATATATATATATATATATATATATATATATATTATAATAATATTTTTATTAAAATTAAAATTTTTATTAAATATTTTTAACAATATTAAATTTATTTAAATTTATATTTTATTTTGAATTTTTTTAAATTTTGATTAAAATATTTATACATTAATAGTTTTAGGATTAAATTAACTTTTAGTGAAAATTGGAATTAGTCTCTATTCAAAACTTTGGCCTAATTTAGTCCCCAAACTTTAGAAATGTGTGAATTTAGTCCTTTTAACTAAATTTTGTTAGGTTTATTTGATGTTTCAAGTGCATTTCATGATAGTATTTGAGTTGTTTATACCGTTTGACACATTTTTGCTTCAATGTTAACTGATAAATGCGTTCGAAACATCAAATAAAGTTAACAAAATTTGGTTAAAAGGACTAAATTCTCAAGTTTGGGGACTAAATTAGTCCAAAGTTTTGAATAGAGACTAATTCCAATTTTCACTTAAAGTTAAGGGATCAAAAACATATTTAACCCGTAGTTTTATACAAATTAATGTTAAAGTTGTTTAAAAATAATAATATTATAAATTCAAATACAAAATTTAAAATAGTTTTATACAAATTTAAAATAAATATATTTAAAATTTTAAAACAAAATCTGAATAAATTTTATATAAAATATTAATTTAAATAAACTTAATCTTATTAAAAATATTAATAAAAATATCAAGTTTAATAAAAATATTATTATAGGATTTATATAAAAAATTAAATATCAATTTGTGAAGGATTGAAATTACTTTAATAAAAAAAAGTTAAAATTAAATTGATATAAAATACAAATAAAAAAATTAAATTGAGATTTTCTACATATACTAATAACATGTGATATTCCCACTGTCATATTACATCTTCGTGACAAAATTTGCATTTCAAATGTGACAATTTTTTTTCGAAAAAATAATAATATATATTTTTTTAAATTACAAAAATCTATAAAAAATTCAAATAAGTTTTATTTTTTAAAAAAATCATAACATATAAATTAATGTCATTAATATTGTACTAACAAAATTAACCAAATTACATCATATTTTAAAAAATAAAAATTAATTAAGACCAATTAAAATTTGATGATCTAATTAAAATGTTCAAACAAACGCGAATACCAACCCAAAGTTTAAACCTAATATGTATTTTAGTCTTATTTTTTTTAATCTTTCTTCTGTTATACTATTATTTATTACATATACGCTTCACTCAATAAAAGTTGAAATATAATCTGTTATATGCTTTATTATGACAAAGAAAAATTATATTATATTGTTTTAAAAAATTGAGGTTAAAGGGAAAATGTTTAAAATACTTAAAGGAAATTGAAAGCAAATCACTACTACAATAAAATAAAGGGTTAAATATGTTTTTAGTCCCTAAACTATTGACCGTTTTTGGTTTTCGTCCCTCTTCCAAAGTAAGGTACAATTTGGTCCTCAATCTTTAAAAAACGTTCGTTTTAGTCGAAAAAACGAACGAGGACTAAAACGAGGACTAAAAACAAAATTTTGAGGACTAAAACGAACGTTTTTCTAAAGAATGAGGACCAAATTGTACCTTACTTTGGAAGAGGGACGAAAACCAGAAACGGCCAATAGTTTAGGGACTAAAAACATATTTAACCCTAAAATAAAATTATAAAACTAAGAATAATTAAATTTACCTATCTTCGAAAAAATTCGTATGTGGGGTATGCTTTGAGGTTGCGACGAAGGACTATAGGGATTTGGTAGATTTTTTATAAGCAAAGCAAGGGACTCGTTTTTGAGAAAATACTAAATATTTATCTTTTCTAAAATCCGGTTCATAAAAATTATTGTTCTTGTCTCTATATAATAATTAAACCAATTAAATGAATGCCGACCAGATATTTTAGTCTAAATGTTCCAACAAATATTAAAATAATATGGATAAGAAATATTTGAACTTATTATTTTATAACTTTAATCCGAATGAATTAATGGTAATGTAAAAATATAATCGCCTCATTTGAATTTATAAAAGAGTAAAATTTATATGTAACTCAAATAATAAAACCTGAATATATTAATATTAGAATAACTTTTGTACGTAGTATGTATGATTCACGGACATGTGAACTTAATTTTAAATATTTTTTGTAAATTACATTTGTAGTGCTAATGTTCATAGTTATATCTTCATTTAAAAAGATATTTTTCAATTTGGAAGGGTCTAAAAGGTTTTTATCTTGACCTTAATAACCACAAACTTTATTCATCATATACTAATACCAACCAGAAATAATTAGCGTTTAATAAAGTAGACGGAAAAACAAAAAAGCATTTGATATGAATGCTGATGATGACATTGGATACAAAACAATTACATTTGTAAGAGGAAAAGAATGTGGGGAAGACACAAAATTATCTCACCCAACAATGCCCCCACATACCCAGTAGAGACTAAAATTGGACACATACTGCGTATGACCGTAAGATGAGTGAGAAGTGAAAACTTTACTTATCTACAAAACTATAACATTCCGACTAAAGTCTCTAAAAGGAGGTGGGACAGTCTCAAGTAGAAAAAACAGAAAGTGCAAGAATGCATATTTTTTATAAAAACCACATGTTGCTTTATCTAATATCTTGGACCAGATTGCGGAGGAGCAGGAGGCAGCCGAGTTGGTGTCCTGCGACTGTTAGAATTGGAGCCTGAACTCGCATCACCATTTTGGGATGGGTCACTGTAACGTCTACTATGACCACCAGAACCATACCTAGATGATAAGTCGCTTGGACCATTGGCAGCAGCATCAAAGGCCGACCTCCAATCATCACCTGACGAGGGTCCAGAGCTTCTTGGGCTGCTTTCTGCATAATTATTTTTCCAAAAGTATATGAAAAATCAACAAAATAAGTCTATATCTTAACTGATGCATATGCGAAGTCTGCACAAATTATTCGAGGAGAGTTACAATATTCTTTCTTCAACAACAGCTAAAGGTCTTCTGAAATAGCTAGCAAACCAGCTAAACTTTCATGGAAAGTAAGACCTCAGTCAAATGCGAAGACATTACCTGCTGCACCCCCTCTGTCGGACCAATTGGATGCTGCAGCAGCTCTATTGTCATGGACACCAAGCTGCCTAGTGAGCTTTGAAAGAAGGGAAGACTGTTTCTGAATTCGCTCCCTTTTGTTCTTGGCATTGCGGTCTTCCTGGAGCAGCTCCTCAATTTTTGCAGAGCTTTGGGCGCTGCCAACCACAACATTAATAGTAGTACACTTAATTTTCACTGCCAAATGGTTCCATTGCTTAATAGAAAATTGTAATAACTGAATTGTTCAAGATTAAATGAATAGAATCAAATATTCAAATATTACTATTTATCGCAAACAAAAGAATTATTAGACAAAAGAGGGAAAGAACTACTAGGGATAGGTTAAGATCACAATGAAGTCCTACTAAAGAGAAAAGTCAAGAAAAAAGAAGGAACTTACAATGGCAACTTCATAAACTTAATCTACTTGTGTACCCAAACCAAAAGTGTCTGTGTTGATCCCCAAGACATACCCAAGCAAAGCATTGAAAAACAAAATCCATAGGAGCATTCACCTTATGATCAAATTCACACATGTGTGGTTGAATACAACAAGTAGATTAATATAACCGTAGGGTGCATGAACATTAATATTGACCAAAGTGAATATAGGTTGAATGTCACTACATAACATGGTATCCACTAAGATGCAACACACTCGATAGTCATCCAGTAATATGATGAGAAACGACAGCACTTACCTGATGGAACTGTATAACTGGTTGAGCATGTCTTCCTTGGCTTTCTCTACTTGGCAAAGAACAACTGCCTGCTTAGACCGAGTGAAATGATCTTACAAACAGCGTCATATCGAAGAGAAAATTGTGGCAGTTGATAAAATAAACTCACTTTTGGGACATTAGCAGCAAGGCTGTTAAGAACAGCTTCAACATAACCGCGTACTTCTTGAGACATCCATCTGAGCTCCTCTTCAGGATCTGCAGGTTTTCTAGCCATCGTATCCTACAAAAGATTTTGCAACATGAAAATACAACAATGAACTCTATTCTAGATGGACTGTAAGTTGGTTAGTGTTTGTAACTTCTAATAAATAAAGGACTCCATGTTAAGTTCCTAAACGTCATAATTCATTTCTATATAAATATCTTTACCACCAGAAGAATGATGATATTTATTAAATTATATCTATCTTGAGAAAAAAGAAATCAATACAATAAATAAATGAGATTTAATATGTTCTCATAATAAAGATAAGATCCTATAATGATCTTGATGTTTCTGATTATAAACATCTGATCCCAATATCTGTAATCATAAAAGCATGATTCTTATTTATGTAACTATAACACTATTAAAGGATATTTTTTGTATTCAACAAATTTATCCCAAACAAACCAACAAATATCTGAGACCCAATCACGGGAGAAGAAACGAAATTTAAGAGGTTAATTGGTCAATTAAATGAATTTTGGAAAAGTTGGTTGCCAGTGTCTCAGAAAGGGCTACTACCTATGGGTGACTAACCAGAAAAATAATGGTGTGTTTATTTGGAAAGGAGGAAGTGGAAATAGGAAAGATAAATTCAATTGGATTTTTTGGCATGAAAGAAATAAGGAGGAGAAAATTAAAAAGTGAGTGGGTCCCAACAGTACTGTTCACTCTATTTCTATTCATCTTTCTATCCCTGCACTTGTTATCTATTTATCTTCAACCAAACATCTTTAATTTTCACTTTATTTCACACATTAATATCATTCACCTCCTTTTATTTTCATACTCTCCTTTATCAAATGGACCCAAAGTTAAATGTCAAGAGTGTAGTTGTCAATACGTAATCTTTCAAGAGATTCAAATCTCACATTAGCTAGAGAAATGGCCAATGTAGTCCTTAAAAACTTAGGCATTTCTCACCTTAAAAACTAGTTTTGTAAGATTGACATAGATCCTAAACCCAAATTCTAAGAGAATCACATCAAAGAGAATAGATAGAAACTTACAAGAGAACCATCAGAAAGACTTTGCCGCATAGGAAAACCCGGTTCCCCAATGGCTTGACCTCCTTTAGCCTGTGCAACATTTCTTAGCTTGTTAATCCACTCAACCTTATCTGCCATGCTCTCAGCCTTTAACAAAACTGAACTTTGAGCTGCCAAATGTATGTTTTAATATTGTCAGTTGTCACAGTTGAGGTTTAATCAGATCTGGTGGAGAATTCTTAAAGTGGAACACGTGTGGGAGGATGCAAAAATTAGAACAAGAGGGATTACCTTTCATCACAGTCTTATATGGGACCTTGTTTGTTATTTTGAAAACAAGGTTCGATGCTTTTCCAGAATCAGGTCCGTTGGACTTTTTATCCTTCGAACTCTTTGTGGAGACTTCATCATCATCAGAAATGTCGTCAATAATGCATTCCTGATCAGCACAACCAAAAAATAAAAATGGCATTACTATGCTGAAAGGTTCACCAATAGTCATTATTCCGGTCAACTTCAAATTCTGTTTGAGCAAAGCATTATGTTGTGTCTGAACCATTGATTATATGCCTCAGGAAAGAAATGAATCAAAAGAGGGGTGAGGGCAGAGAGTGTTTGGGGATGTTTCTCGGATTAGGGATTTTGAAGGATATTTTGAAAGACTTAATTTTATAAACAAAAAACAAAGGAAATTAACTCAAAAGTGGTATCCAATTAAGGTATGTTACAACTGATAAAAAATTTGTTGATACTAAAAAATATACAAAATTTTAAAATAATAATTTTCAATAGAGATTTTGATTGATTTTATGCGATTTCTTAAAAAGGATGTATAAGTATCACACCCATCAAACAATCCCACTTGAACTCTTGAGACTTCAAGACTCTTTCTTTTTCTTCTTGCTGTTGGACTTTTCTTTCTTCCATCACAATCCATTCGCTCTTGTTAAAGATGGTAGAGACATTCATATGTACTTGGTACTTTTCTTATGACTTCCCCCATTTAACCAACTAAGATTTTGAACCCAGTAGCATGCATCAGAAGATGCTAACACATATCTGACTAGTAAAAGAGAACATAAAATTAAAACCAATTAGCTAGTATAAGATTGAAAAATTTGCATTGGTTTTACTTTTTGAATCCAAATTTTATCAATTAATTTATGACTTTTCATCTACTCTTGTAATTTTGGATGTTTTATAAAAAAATATATGGAGTTCTTTCAAACCTTTGCAAATGTATTAAGCTTTTTCAAATATTGTAAATTCTTACTATATAAATCCATTAAAATCTAAAGTACAAAACCTTAATCATAAAAGTTTTTCAAAAATATCTTATAAGTCAACAATTTTACATGGTCTTTTAAAATCATAATCCAATAAATTCCCTTAAATCATAAATACAGTATGGCACTTCAATTTTATAACTGATTACACAGGTTGTTTTGCCCTTGTTTTTTCTCCAGTATCCCTGAAACAGTTTATTGAAGTTCATAAGCTTTCTAACATAAATTCAAGATACCAACCAAAAAGTTCATACCTCCAATGTAATTACTCCCCGGAAATGTCTCTCTTCTTGTTTTTTGGTGTATCCAAGCTGACAATATAAAGTATAGTTAAATCTCAGCACATGTTCAGAAAGATGTACTTTGTACTCCCATTTCATAGCATAAGCACCAATATCAAAAGGATCCAAATACAATTTACAAAACTTGAGAATGAATACAAATTCTTACAAAGTGGATCTAGGTCTAATTCATTCCTATAAAACTGACCTCTAAGACGAGAATCGCATCCATTTATATACTATATTTTAGCACTACCTCTAGTTGATTTGGTATTTGGATTTTTCCCAATACACCCACTCACATCTAACACTATTGGGCTTGGTACGTATATAACAAGGTGAGTGGTTCTTTCAATGGATTTAGGATAGGCTTTAATACCATTTTTCAAAACAAATCTAGGTCTAATACAATCCTACAAACCTGGCTTATAAGGTAGATATTATTCCCATTTATGTACTGTATATTTTGCATTATCTCTAATTGATGTGAGTTTGAGTTTTTCCCAATACAAAAATATGAGAACTTCAAGCTCATAATAACAGATACAAAGCCTGGTCAGTTTTAATAATTAAAATGAAGGTTTTGCTAATCATAACATAAATGGACTACATTCCATCATATTACAGAAATGCTCAGGAATTTGTAAACTAACTCGATTACTAGAAATGTCAAGAACCAAGAAGTATACTAAGAGTTTTCACTAAATATCATTTTCAATTTCACCATAGAAGTTTTTATCCATATGAAACACTTCTGTGCAGCTACAGCTTAAAAGACTTCTAAGCTCAAATGTTTAAACCAGATGGTCCAGAGAAGTTTTGAACTGTGTAATTCAGCATAAAAAGAGACAATTTACAAACCTTGCCAGTCTTCTCATTTAAAACAAACCATCGTCTGCTCCAACCACCTTTTCCGCTTTTTTTCAACATATATCCTGCATCGAGAGTTGAAATCAATTCAAAGTAAACTAAGAAACGTTCAATTCCTTACTTTGGTGAGAGGAAAAACATGAAAGATAGAATGCTCAAAAAGAAAGGTACAGAAACTGTTGTGGTCCTTGGATAATAATGGATAACTACCATGGAAATTGCATTAAAAGCTTAACATTTGTTGATATCCACAGCAACCACTAGGCGGAGTTAACTATACAGATCAAACAATGTCATTGTAATCTCTAATGACTTAATTGGAAAGCAGAACAAGATAATCATGTTTCTCTGTTCATTATTTATAACGTTGGGGGGAATGGAAAAGAATCCTTAATTTATTTATTTTTTCTCTACAGTGAGGCTGTCTTTTCAAATGATTTTCAAATGATTGTGTAATGTACTATCTGTGCACCATCAATTTAGTGATTAAGCAATCAGCTACAAAGCAAGATGCACCAAGCAATGTCTGTCAATATACAACTGCTGCAAGTCCTATTGGATATGGAGGGTGACTGCTGAGAAAATTGAGGTAACTATTGAGTGAGGCAAATACTGAAGCTCTGGATTTAGAATAGGAAAAAAGGAGGCCACAAAGTCAATACTCCAAGGATTGTCAGGGCATGAGACACAGTAGACAGACTTGTTGATATTAGACCTGGAATACAAATTTTGGGATGAATAATAAAAACCTGCTGTTATCTCCCCTTCGGGCCCAGCAGTCTTCAAGCCAGAAGATGCCTCTTGTGTATCCTTGTCTTGCTGACTAGATTTCTCTTTCAGTGATTTTAAGTTTCCCCCACTTTGTTGATTTGTTTGAGGACTAGTTGCCTTGAAAACAAAAAAGAAACATACATCTAGTATATATAAAGCCAAAATTTAAACACTTGTATAACGTGTAACAAATTCAAGTATGTACATTTTAAACTGTATTATTCCTTACCCTATTTAGAATTGATTGTTCGGCATCAAGTGCCTTCTTGGATGACCGATTCTTTAGCTCCTCTTCTCGGCGCTGCCTTTCCATTCTAGTGAAATTAGTTGAAAGTATTAAATCATATAAAATTAATTCTAAACAGCAGCAGTCAAACAGTTAACAGTTAACAAATTAATGTATTTATGTGTATACAATACAAGGTTGAGAAAGAGGATATTGAATTTGAACAAGATGATAGTCAATTTCTATGTCTTTAGTCGTTTTATGGTACACAGGATTAAAAGTAATATGGAGTGCAAATTGGTTATCACAGTACATCTTCATTTGCTAAATCTTACAAAATTCTAATTCTTGGGAGAATTGTTTTACCCATATAAGCTCACAAGTGAGAGATGCCATTGTCCTATACCCAGCTGCAACAGTTGATTGTGCAACAACATTTTGGTTTTTCCTCTTCCTAGAGATAATATTTTCTCCAAAGAAAACACAATATCATATAGTAGAGTGTTTGACCATAGGAGAAGCAAGCCAACATCACAATATCCAAACACAAGTATTAAAGTAATCCTTGTTTTGGAGCCACTTTGAGATACAGATGACAACATTCTAATAATCAATACAAAGATTCTGCATGAATTGACTCACAACTCCCATTGCAAAAGACAAATCAGGTCTAGTAATGGTAAGATAAATAAGTTTTCCAACCAATCTTCAATATCTTTCTAGATCAAAGAAACCTTCTTCATGTTCTGCAATTAATTTTTGATTTGGATTCATAGGACAATCCACTAGTTTACATTCAATCATGCCCGTCCTTTATGATGTCAAAAACATATTTCTTTGACAAATAACAACTCCTTCCTTTGATTGAGCTATTTCTATGCCCAAGAAATATTTGAGACTTTCAAGATCCTTGGTTTGAAAATGATTATATAAGTGTTTCTTTAACTAAGATTGCTTGAGTACACATAATGACTATATGTACAAGATGCACCATTAAGTACACACATTTTCCAAATGAGGTGTGACAATAGAAACCAAAATGATCTACCTCACTACGTTTGGACAATGTGGCTGAAATTTTCCAAACCAAACGCGTGGAGATTGCTTGAGATCATAGAGAGAGCAATGCAGTTTAAAAACCAGACCAAACTCCCCCTAAGCAATAAACCCAAGAGGTTGCTACATGTAGACATCTTCCTCAAGATCGCCGTGTAGAAAAACATTCTTAATATCTAATTGATGAAGAGGCCAATGATGAAAGGTTTCTATGGCAAGGAAAGTCTGATATTAGTTATTGTGGCCACTAGAGAAAAGATATCACTGTAGTCAAGCCCATTTGGGTATACCCTTTTGTTACCAATTGGGTTTTGAGGTGATCAACTTCACCATTAGGTCTAATTTTTATGGAATACAGATAATAACAACCAACTGTCTTCTTTCAAGATGGATGAGGAACTAACTCTCATGTACCATTTTGTTCAAGGGCCAACATCTCAACAATCACGGCTTGTCATGGCCCAGGATGATTAAGTACCTCTTTCACAATTTTAGAAATGGTAATTCAGCTGTGAGAAGAATCATTATAATTCAGCTGAACTGAAAAGATATAACAGGGGGCTTTTATATAGGAGGGAGAAGATTCATCTAATCTAACTAGCTTACAACTAATTTTCTATTACTTGTAAGTACAGTTGCCAACAATCAGCTACTGGGGTCAAAAAGTTGTTACAACAAAAAAATTACAAGATAAAGCTATATTACCGCTGTACATATTGTAAAAGATAAAAACAATACAGATAGAGAAAAAACTACCCTAATTAAATCAAAGGTGGTGATTCTACTGACTTCCAAATTCATCCTAAGAGTCTCATGAATGAAAAAATAAAAGTGTCAAGTATTGAACATACCGCCTCTGGACTAAACGGATAAAGTGTTGAGGTGGAACAAATGCACGCTCCATATCAACTAGTGCAACAACCATCTTTTTGGATTCATCTTTAAATGTCTCTAGGGCTGATGTTGCAATTACGACAATCTGAAAGTTGTACAAAATGAGCTAGATAATTTCTAAAAATCAAACCGAGTTATGAATGAATTACTGCACAGAATTTTTACCTCTTTCTTGAATGGAGGATATCTTCCAAGACCAGGTGTTGCATTTGCAGAAGCAGAAACAAGATCCACAAGCACACGATGTACCTAACATGAGAAGAGAGAAAGAAAGATTTTATTTTCTGAATTACTATTTTCAAAAGAACAATTAAAATATCACTATTTCCTAAGATACATTGAACTGAAGAGTAATGATCATTAAATGCACCTATGCACCTATTTCCACACCTAATTTGGTTCTGATCATACTTTCTTACAAAGAAGGTCAAGAAAACCACCAAGTACAACATTGCAGTGTTCACGAGATGATATCAATAGCAAAGCAAAAACCTGGTAATAAGTCAATCTCTATAAGAGTAAAGGTTAAAATAAATTAAATGCATGAGGCGATAGTTGGGATCTTCTAATCAGTGGGAAAACAATCAATACATGATGATGATAGGATATAAGGTGATAGGTTATAGTGGGTTTAGGAAATGAGGGCAGTTAGGAGGGAAGAGTTGTTTGACAATTAGTTAGTTAGTGGAAAGGGGAAGGGAGTTTATAAATAGAGTGTGTTCTATACAGGGGTAGTTAGTCATTTTGTACATTTGGTGCAGACTGGATAATTGTTCCAGTGGAGGGAGAGAGACTTCCTTGGGGGTGATTCTTTGTACATTGCTTCACTCATATATCAATAATATACATACTTATTTGTGTCTTTTCGTGTGTGCTTGAGAGTTGAGGAGTGTTGATCGATTTCTTGACAAAAGAAACCTATCAGATGACATGAGATGCTATAAATAGTTTTATTGCCCAAATGTTCCAAAGGTGCATCAGTGGTGCAAAGGAAAAAAAGGATTATTCAAAGGTGTTTGGCAAATTTGAGAATTGTTTTAGAGCTGTGCAGTATAAAACATTAAAACTAGTCATACAAATCTATATGAATTTGCAGTAATTTTACAATATACTTTGTACCCCTTTTGGTTTAGAAGTAGTTTTTCATATGAATTTCTGTCATGAAAGCATTAAGCTTCCATCAGAAAATAGCACTAAGAAAAAAAAACAAAAAAAAAACATGGCGGACCACACCTAACTCATGAAATCAGGCAAACATAAACTCCGGTGACCTACCAAGTTAAGAATAAAAAACTCCCCTAATGCAATGGGAAATAGTTGAAATCAAACAATAAAAACTATACCCATATAAGCATTCCACATAAGCTATTCCGCTAAAAGTCCAACACAGACAGTTTAATATTAACCACTGTTTTAAATCTTTGAGTAACTTTCTAAAATATTTTGCTAAATAAAAGGGAGAAAATGGAAGAGAAACAAGTTAACTAGTGATAAACATATAAATTGATTAGTTTAAAATTAGCATTGCTATGGATTTCTTTTGAGCCAATTATTGCTTAGAATCTAATCAAATAAGAACTTTTTGTTAATTTAAGTGAGACTATGAAGCAAGTGCATCACATTCTAAAAGCAACTGCTTGTAATTAGTTGTTCAGTTTTGAAGGTTGACAACCACCCCCCAAAGGCTCCCCACCAACCTACAGTTCAGACTCCTAATGTAACTTCCCAAGTCGCACCTTACGATATACCACTGTTTTCATTTGAAAGATCCACATATCATCGGGTCTGTAACTGCTACCCAAATTATTTTGGACAATCTTTACACAAATCTGAGACATTAACAGCTGTTGAAACAACATTAACAACACATTAAAAGCATACCTCATCAACACACAATCGTGATGGCTCCTTCGCCAGTTCAAGAACGCCTTTAATTAAGGATCTCAAACCTTTCTCTGGAGAGATAAGATAAGGTTGATATCCATCTGCCTCTAGGACAACCTGATATATGCAAAAATGGGGGAATAAGCAAGCACCTCTAGAGTCAAGAAACTAAGATTAACTAAAATCTAAATAAACAATGACAAATCAACGGATAAGATTTACCCTCTTGACATTGTTTATGTCAAAGTGTCTGTCAATTGGAAGTTGCTTGATTCTGTTAGGAAAATTCCCTTCAAAACTGGCAACAACTTTCCAACCATTACCCTGCAAGGAAATAGAGGAAAGAACTTAGATTCAGAAAAATAGTATGTTTGTCCCCTTATTTGGAATACATAAGAAAAAAATTACCAATCAAAGGACCAATGTAAAGAGTTCAAGCATTTGAATAATTTTGAGAGCCAGATTGACATGGTTCAACAACTTTACATTGTTACACTGCTTACTTGCCTCCCTATTCATCATCTTCACTGAATATTGGGTGCAACCTAGATCCTTGGAATATTTTTTTATGCTGAGCTTTCACGGTTTTGGTGGAAATAAAGATATATTTAAGTAATGTGCAAACAATACTGTAGTTTGGTGTGTTTGGTTGAAATAGAATGCTCAAATTTTTATGTGAATCCCTTTTCATTAATAGACATGTTAAAGGATTAGAAACCTTTGTTCCTTTGATAATTTTTACCACTCTTCACTCAGTGGTTTTCTGTTTTGTTCTTTAGGTTGGGAGGACTCCTCATCCTCGTTAACTTAGAAGTTTTTGGTCTCATGCCAATAAATTCTCTTAAACACACGCGTGCACAAAGTTGCAGCACAAAATCAGTTATTATTTGCCCAATCTCCTCAAAGGGCTGACTTTTGGATATTTTTTCTTGAATTAGTATTTTAGCTCGGGTGGTCCAACAAGATCTTTATCTTTGAACCCCTCCATTATAGCATTTTTTAAATAACTCAATTGTTGGAGATCTCATAAAGAATATGACCAAATTATAATATACAAGTGAGTGTGAACCTCATGTTAGAAACTGATTTTGTGAGGTTAAGTTAGATTTAAAGTTCATTTTCTACAATTGTATTTGAGCTTATATTAGCAAGGATTGTTAGGCCTATCACGTCACTCATATTGAGCCACCCATAAATATTTACCACACGCTTGAGACATCCAATACTCAATGCGAGGACTGTTTTGGAGATCTCACATCGACTAAAGAAATAATCAAATTATAGTATATAAGTGGGTATAAATTTCACTTACAAGTCGGTTTTGTAAAGTTGACTTAGATTTAAAATCCGTTTTCTAAGAATATCATTATGACATCTTCAACTACCTTCAAGTATATTGGATCTTTTTGGAGCAGTTTTGCTTTTAATTGTGTTTCTCTTGGAATTTTTTCTTTAATTAGCATTTGAGCAATCTCTTGCTCCAACAGAATCTTCCTTGTTGAAGATCTCCATCAGAATATTTATTAAAAACCTTATAATATCATTATTATATCTTAGAATACCAGAAAGTATCTTTGTAAAATATCAAGTGGCCTTTTGTCTTTAATTGTATGTGTTTATTTGTTTCCTTGTTTAATTAAGATCTTCTATTAGTAAAAACAAAGCTCGGGTTTTCTTGGGATCACATCCATAACATCATTAAGCCCAATAACAAAATCCATATTCTATAATGTCTCTTCCTACTTCCCTGCCTAAACCCTATAATTTCAACATGGTGTTACAGCCATGACATCTACCTTGGGAATAACTTTTTTCACAGAACTTGATTACCACCAAGCCAACAATTTGTTTGGGTTTTTCCATCTTTGTTTACTCCGTATCTTTCTTTCTTTGAATTATGTTGTATTAAGCTTTTTGACCTGAGATCTTGTTCTGCTGCACATTGTTACTATCATTACAATAACTTAGTGCTGCAGCAGAATGATCATTTCCACCTAACCTGATTAAGGAACACACAGAAAAAGGTAAAAAGAAATCTACCAAAGCAGTGATTTTTCAGCCCTGTGGCATCAGCTGCACCTAAACTACTTAAGATGATGATACACCCTCTCCATTGAGCTCCATTCCCCTCATTCAAGCCCCCCTTTGTGATTGCTGCATTATTTTATCCTGTTGTCAAGCATCACTTCTGCAGTTCTGCTGAGGTACGCATAACAGATTCCACAACTAACTTTCCCAAAGGGTTATTACTCTCCCCCTTCATGTTTTGGTCCAGGGGAGGGGTTGGGGTGGTATTTTCAAAGATACCAGGGATCAAACTTACCCCTTTAGCAATCTAAAAATATCTATGATCTTGTACAAGGGCAGAGTGTAGTATTTTTATTTCATTATATTTAACAACTTGTTTCCTTAATCAATCAAGAATAGTATTCTCCAATCACTTTGAAATTAGTGTTTTCACTTTGAAACACAGTCACATTATATACAAGAGAATACCTAAATCCCCATAATTTTATCACTTTTTCAACGATTTTTTTATAAGAAAATAAATTGGTTAAGAGAGGGTATAGAAGCAATGCAAATCAATTGAACAAATCACACTAGTTTAATATCCAATAAAACTATGAGTACACAGAAATTGATCGGATCAAACTAAACTAAAGGTAACAGTAAGCAATTGTCCTCGGAACTTCTAGCACTTATCCATATTTAAATGCACCAACTAAATGCATAAACTGTACAACACCAAAAGGACCTTGCCATATTTTGTCCTCCTTTATCCAGATTTCAAACCTGGGCGCTTGTGGCAGAAAGGAGTACTTCAGTGACCAGAAGACCTAGCCATCTTTACTTTTCCCAAAATCTCTAACATGGCACATGAGAAAAGCTCCAATCTCTTTTTGACACAAATTTCCCCAGATAATATGTAACCTATAAAATGTAAAAGTAAATAACAAAAACTACCAACCTCGCCTCCAGTGAGATGTTGAAGAAATTTGTCCTCAAATTCACGGCATAACTGCAAGGCCAGAGCTCTTGTACCTTCAGAGCTACTAACCATTTGTTCACCAAGTTTCATTAATTCTTCCTGAACAATTTGAGACTTTCCCTGAAGACTGCAGCATTTATAATAAAGGACTAGATTTCAGGCCATTCAAAACCAAAACTAACTTTAAAAATAAAGAAAGAAAAGGAAATTACCAACCCCAAACTGAGGCTGTTGGAATTGCTTTGATTTCTTATTGGGGAATAAACATATTACACAAAAAGTAAGAAATATAAATAGAAATGGAATCACACAATCTCTCATCACTTATCATACTGTGGAAATTTAAGTAATCACTCCAATTTCTCTTATTATTTAATGTTTGCACGCCATTCTCCAGTCTACTTGTGAAAATCACAGTGATCAATCCCATATACTGCCACAAAGCAGCTGACCCCAAAAATCAGACAGCAGATATCGCACAACCTCTCTCCTAATATACTAAAGCAAAAAATAAAAGAAAATTCATAGTCTTAGAGAAAGTGAATGGAGAAAAGAGAGAAAATAATGATGAACAAATCTGTGTATTATATTATTCACATTACATTCACAATCACAAGTAGACTGACTTATTTATGAGGCATTTTACTGACAGCTGTCTAATGTTGACAGTTGTACAATTACAGAGAAAACACTTGTACAAATACAAAGAAAGCTCCATAGTATACTAACTATCAGCTATTTAACTATAATATACTTTACACTAACAGATAGTGAAGAAAGGAAAAAGACATCGGATGGTGGGTGAAAGAAAAAGAGGAAAACAGACAAAAAGGGAAATACAAGGGTTGGATGTGGAAGAGAAAGAAAAAATGAAGAAAACAGAACACAAACAAACGAACAAAGAAAAAGACCTGCAGGAATGGAAGAGAAGGGGGTTGCCCAAAAACAAAGTGGATCACCAGATATGGAGTGTGCCATCAGGTAAAAAAGAGAGTTTGAACAGGCTCAAGAGGGAGAAGAATGACAGACTGAAGGGCTTTTTTCTTTCTTTAAAGTTAATATAGTACAAAAATTCCAAAGAAAACCCCACTAATTATCACTTTGTAGTGGTGGTATTTTGGAACCTCAAAACGATCTGCACAGATCTCAAAACAAATTTCCAGATCTGAAATTATTTTTCTGGGTCTAAAAAATATTTCAGCCACACCACTAAACTAATACACCATAGTCTCCTTCAAGCAGTGTACCCACTCTGTGCCACAATTGAGGACTATGCCTTGGCATTTCATTCAAGGTTAGAAATATTCTGACATTTTCTTTTGAATGTGCATTAATTTATTGCAATATATAAGAGGAATCTAACAACAGAAAACTATATAAGTAACTGAACTTTGTCATAAAATATCCATGTCTCTATTCAAAGGTAATTTTAGGAATCAATAGATAGCCTTATTATTCAGTCCACTACAGCATTCCCTGTAGCGGGTAAGGGCCACTCCACACAGCTAAAACACTATTTAGAGGTACTATAGCACGCTATTTAAAACCTTGGTTGTATCTCCTTTCATTCATTCAAATGTTGATAAGCCTATTTAAAAACATCAAAAGGCTAGACAAAAAGAGAATTTTGAAGCACCAGTCGAAAGAAAGTGGATGATAACAATTTTCGCTAAATACTATGATATTTACAATGTACAACACATAACAAACCATAAGCTAGTAAAAATAAATACCCAGTGAGGAGAGTTGGAAGTCTGAGCTTCATACGACTGCGAATCTGTCCAGCAAGAGACTCAACCAAAGCAATTCTACCAAGCTTGCTTTGAGGGGCTCCAGTCAATATTGATTTCAAACTTTCAGTCTCAGCACGCCAAGCAGTCTCCAATGAATTCTCGGATGAGCCATTCCCAGACTGTGTAGAAGCTATAGAAACAGATTGCCCTATCAAAGCAACCCATGGTATATCAGAGGTTTTAGGGGGTCCCTGGTTCGATAGGAGAGCCTGCACCGCTGCAAGAGCTTTTGGTTCGGATGAAGCTTGATCAATTTTACTTATAACACCAACAGTTCTGGTGGCTACAATTAAAACCAACAAAAAGGTTAGATGAACTAGTACTATGAAGATGATTAGGTACAACAGAAGAAAGGAATTTGTAAACATGAGAGGTTTGATTGGGTCTAAGACCAATTTCCAAAAAGCTTTGGTGGAGGTTCACGAATGACATTATTTCAGTAATATACACCCTCATACAAATTCACTTTGAGATTAAAGAATAGTGCACAGGCTCACTTTACCTCACATGGAATTCAACTTTATTTAAAAAAATGAGGCCACCAAAAGTAAAAACCCCTAAGAGTCCTAACCACTCAAATTTAAAGAATTGTCTGAGGCTCGTGATTGGTTTTATACAGGTAATCAAACACTCTGGAGTTAATTTTTCGGAGAGGGGGTGATAGGGGGGTGGCGCGGGAGACAAAAAGATAATCTGAAAACTTACATTCCGAGTCATACTCCTTAGCTACTCTAAGGGCTCGTGATGATGAAATTTCTGGCACCTGAGCAGCAGGAACTACTACCAGCAAAATAGCATCGTTGTGCTCGACATATTCACTGATCTAGAAATGATGAAAGAGAAGACATCAAACTTCTCTACAAGGAGAATGCCTCAAAAACAACCATAGACCTAAGAAATAATTAAAAGTAAACATACCCACCACCATCAAATGAGAGTGAAGGATCTGAGGCCACAAAGAAACATACTCGAATTTGAAATTTAAACTTAGGACAAGATAACATATACCTACTCACCATTTTGTCATCCACTATCCGCTGGTCCAATCCAGGCAAGTCAATCAATTTCAACGGAGGTGCTGTAGAATTTAAGAACAAAACAAACGGATTAAGCCCCATGATGCCAGCATAAAAGGAGGCAGAAACATACAATTTGATGATGGGCTTACCAGTACTGGTACGAAGTTTGAGATATATTTCATCACGGCTCCTACCAGATGAGCCTTTGCTTAGTCTATCCTGTAGAGAATGTCGAAGGGCGCCTATGAGAAAAAAATGGAAAAAGTGTAAGACGAAACGAAACATTGAATGATATCATTTAAACAATTGTGGAATGATGGTGATTCTTACTTGCCGAAACCTGTTGAGTTTTGTTTTCAATTTGAAGGATGATTGACTTGCTGCTTATTGAGGTATCTCTATTCAATTCAATGCTAATGGGAGCCCGGGTGGCACCATTTTCACCAGTTGGCTGCAGTTTCCAACGGGGAAGTGGGCAAATAAATAGAGATTAAAGAGGAAATGAAAGAAAAGGAGAGCAAGGCTAATAGGCAATACCAAAACAGGATGTCCGATGAGGCTATTCAAGGAAGCAGATTTTCCAGCCCCCTGATCCACCACCGCGGCAAATGTATTGCATTAGCAACGGATCCAACGAATTATACATACAATACAGATATATGAATAGCAAATGTGAGTATTTGTGTGTGTTTGCACGTGAAATTTGCACTTACCTCATCACATCATACCACATGTTTTATCTACCCTTATACATTGAATGTTGATCGAAACTATGTGAGAAATGTGAGTGGAAGAAAAAACTCACGACATTGCCGAGTGCGACGACATTGAGGAAAGTGGTAGGGCGTTTGTAGCTGTCGATATCTTCATCGGCGAGGACGGCAGCGGCTTGGCGCATAGAATCGGAGAGCTGAACCAATTCTTCGATTGCCTCCATTGGATCTGAATTAACTTAGGTTTCCGGCGAGCGATTGAATTGGATTGTTGGGTGTAAATGCAAAGGCAAAGGCAAAGGCAAAAGACAAACGGAATGAGGGTGATGAGAGAACTACACTAGGAGGAGGAGACTCTTAACCAAACTCCAATTAAATCACCGTACCAAACCAACTGCACCCTCTCCTCTTCTTCCTCTCTCTGATTCTGATTGCGATGATAGCGATTGCTGTTGCAACTTTCTTCTTCCTTTTTCCTTCATTATTGCATGACATAACATAACATTACTCTATTCTCAGCGCTCCCATAATCTTTACCAAAAATCACTTTAGTTTCGTTTAGTAAAATAACATACCAATATCAACAACATCGCTTGCCCCATCGCACTTCCCAAACTATTAACACTTTTTTTACTATAGGACACGCCCAAAAATAACCTCAGTAACTAACATAGTAATGCCCCGTGCTTTTTTTAAAAATATATTGAAATGCAAAACCATCCATTGTTATGTTTACTCCTTTTTACTTCTTTTTTCTTTATTTCTTCCTGTCAGAAAACAATTTGTGAAATATATATTCTTTACATTGATACTAGTTAAAAATAATACATCAGAGAAATTAAAATTTCACGAAAAATAAGAATTTTTAAAGATACAATTTTTTATTACAAAGAAAACAGTCAAAAACTGTATAAAGCTTGAAAGAAGCGCAAGATTTTACATTGTTCAAATCATATTATTCCCCTTCTTCACTTTAATTTGTTTGATAAGCATGCATTTCTCACATTGTCTCTTCTTTTGATTATTCTTTTATCTACACAAAACTCGAATTCAGTATCAGTATTATGCTGAATGATACTCATTCCAAATATGAATATTTAAATTCAAAAATGAACTTTTATTTATTATTTGTGAATATAATAATTAATCTAGTTTGTAAAATAAATTTATTAAGAAATGTTATAATTATAAAATTTAATGAATATACTAATACTTTATTGTTAGATTTGACTATTGAGTATATTGACAAACTCATTTAATGTGTTCTAAGACTAATCTAATTAGTATATAGATAGATTCATCCAGTGTGTATGGTTAGACTCATCTAATTGGTATATTAACAAACATATATATTGTATATAGTAAAGTCAGTCTAATTAAATAATGGATAAAACCATCTAATGTTTATTAATAGACTTAATTAATGTGAATAGACTCATGTATATTATTAGACTCGTTTAATTAATATATAAACAAACTCGTATATTGTGTGTTGCAAGACTCTTTTGATTAGTCTAGCAACAACTCATCCAATGTGTATTCTTATACTCATATTCAATGAATATACTCACTTATGTATTCAATGTATGGAATGACTCATATAATGTCTTTTACTATATTCGTCTAATTGATGTATGGAAAGACTCCTCTAATGTGCATGGAAAGACTCCTCTAATGTGTATTGCTAGACTTACTAATATTTTTCGTTATACTTGTATAACTCCTGTATAAACAAACTCGTTTAATGTGCATTGCAATATTCATTTAATAAATGCATTAAGAAACGTGTCTAATGTGTATTAATAGACTTGTGTAATGTATATTATCAGAATCATGTAATCAATATATAAATGTTTTGTTTAATATGTATTGTTAGACTGCCCTATAATCAATACATTAATAGACTTGTCATATGTTTTTTGCCTTACTAATCCAATCAATGTATTCATAGACTTGTCTGATATATTTTTATTATACATTTATCATCAATGTATGAAATAACTTTATTAATATTTTTTGTTATACTAATCTAATTAGTGTATAAACGTCTCATATGATGTATACTATCCAAACAAAGTTCAATGTAAAATATAAATATAAATATAAATAAATTTAATCTTGTTAAAAATATTTAATAAAAGTATCAATTTTAATAAAATTATTTATATAACATTTATATAAAAAATAAATTTCATAACAAGGATGAATAACTTCTTTTAAAAAAAATTAAAATTAAATTAAGACAAAATAAAAATAAAAGAACTAAAATAAAAAATTATTATTATCATTTTTCAATTTAAGAAATAAAAAATAATTAAAACAATTAAAAAAATATGAATTGACATGTGACTCATCTTTAACTATGTTGGTGTAGTAATAACAAAAAGATCTGATCATCAAATAATTTAAAATAAAAATCAAATTAAGACACATAAAATAAAAGATATTAATTTGAGATTTTCAATTAAAATGAATGTAAAACAATAACACTTACCATTTGACATGTAACATCATCACTGTGATATCATACTAATAGTGCCACGAGCTTATCTCACACATGAAAAAAAAAACTTAAGAAAAAGATTGACTTAGTTGAGAGAAAAAAGAAGAGAATTTTTACTTAAATTATTTCTACCAAAATTAGAACAAAATACTAATTTAACCATAAATATAAAACACATGGCATACTTTCGATATTTTCAAAACATTAAATACATTTTAACTTTTCGTTCCATATAATAATAGTGTTGGGAGGATATTGGGCGCGCATTTATTTGTGTATATATATATATATATATATATATATATAATGCATGTCTATGCCCACATCCTCTTGCAAGTACAATCATATATAAGCTGAAACAGACTTCTAGAATCTGTCTCCTCCTTCACCTTTAGAAGGTGAGCAACTTTCGAGTATCCATCATGATATTTCGACATAATATCTTCTTCTTTCATATCCGATATACACTCATGTTGAGAGTGCTTTGTTCTTGATAATTCCCATTGCATTGCCCATATGGCTAAGGGGCGCATGTAACATAAAGATCTATATTCATCTTTATAGGTCCACGCTTCAGGAGTTTGGAATGAATAACTGTTGATCAAGTAGAAGACATTAATTAGCTACTATTAGGGATACAAATACATGAAAAAAGATGCATATCTATAATCTTAAAGATCCATACGAACAAGCCAGCGAATATTATATATTGGCATGAGTTAGTCAGTAATTCAAAACGGCAACGCAAAGGATACCATTGTGCTTATTGACTTGTTGCATAAGAGATCTATCTTCAAGGTTGAGTTTGGTGGTATGATATTCCATCTTATGTTAGGCAAGACAAATTTAGACAACATTTTGGCCTATCAAACTATATTTTCTTAAGTTTTATCTTGTTTGGTTTGGTCCCCCGCTCTCCTTGTTTGCTTTATTTCTTTGATACTTTGGTGTGTTGCAAATACAGGTTGAGGAGCAACCTGGTTGGGGTTGCAGTCTTGCATAGGGATTGCACACCTACTTTTATTCAAATAGAAGTGTGAAAATTAATGTGGAAACTTTGACTGACTAACAAGGCCAGTTCACAGGATTCCACCTTGGTGACAAGGTGTTTCTTGATGGAAAAGGAAATGATACGGCCAGAACAAGAGGCCCACAATTAAGCATGTGTATAAGGAGGAGATAAATGTGCAATACACCCAATCAAGACACTGAAGGAAGAAATAAGAAGACTATTCTGATAGCAGTGTTGGGAATGCATCCCACGAAGTCAGTTAGGAAGGGAAGTGCTAAAATGGGGAAATAAAGAGCGAGGAAGAAGAGGTTTGAACTGGAATCTGGATCCTTGTGACAGACTAGGTTCTAGAATAACTATAGTTGTACTTTTCTATCTTTTCCACGTTCTATTGGGTGTACCCGTCATACTTAGTTCTGAATCACCTTCATCAGGCCTTATTCTATGGCCTTATTCTATAATACAGTCAATTACTTCTCCTTATTTTTCTGCTGGTACTATCAAGATGCAACTTGATATAAACTTCAGTCTGTAACTTTTCACAAGTACCACTAAAAGAACAGTATATAATATCTTTACCCGAGTCCATTGTCAGACCATGCAGTTTCGTACACTCCACCAGCAGTTTGAAATGCCATGTCAATCATATTTTGTTGGATCATTGTTGCAGCTAAGGCATATGTGACCCCTGACCATATTTCTCGAGATTGCATTGTAGACATGTCAATTTTTCCATCAGGTAACATCCCATTTACAGCACCGCGCCTTCCATCCTGTACTTTCATAACATTGTAATCGTAAATCATTTGAAGTGCGCTTCTACTTTTCTTTTCGTCAACAATAGGCGAAAGACCGCATGCTCTAGCATACCTGCAAAACAAAGAAATAAACTGTTTGAATTGCATTTTAATATTAGCAAGATGAATCTGCATGTCCGTTATAATTGAGGAAAACTGCAAAATTTAAATTGTTTAGAGAACTATGGCATTGTTCAGATGCTTGCATTTTCTTCTTATAAAGTTTAGTTTCAGATGCTTTGCCTGTATGTGACAATTGACAACAGCCAAAGTCTTTTCCTACCAAGTGGGGTTGGCAAGATGGACCAAATCATGTCATTGTACTCTTTCAAAATTCAAAATTTTAGGGAGACCAATTAGACATGAATCCTTTTTATTGATTTCACTCTAAATTTTTCTTGCTCTTCCTTTATCTATAAATCAACTCTTCTTATAGGCTAGTTGACTTTATTTAAGTCAACACAGCAAGGATTTATAATGGGCAAGGATTTATAATGGGCTTAATATGTAAGTTTGTGTGATATATAGTGGATGCAAAGCTCTTTAAATTTTAAATTAGATGAAATTCAATGAATTCTTAAAGAAATAAGTTGGTTTACCCTCTCTATATGACACAAATTACATGATGATTATAGTGTACCACAAAGCTAAATGTCACAATGAAAACCCATGCAAAAATTTAGTAAGGTACTTGGTTTCTAGTTAAAGTTTTAATGGATCACTGCAACATAGAGCTACTCGGAAGTACTAATGTAAATAAGGCTACCAAATAGTTTCCAAAAGACAAAATACTGACCATTGACCAGCTAATTGATCAGCTTGAATGGATGAACTCGTAATCCCATCACTGCTATCATAATTGAAGTAAGAACCATTCCATAACTTTTCATATACAGCCTTTGCCTTCTGAAACTTCAGCCAAAAGTAATCTTCAGAACCCTTGTCACCAACTTCAAGTGCCAGTGCTGATGCTGCCTGCAGTGCTGCTACCCACAGTCCGCCACTATAAGCACTCACACCAGACACAGACCATGTGTCATAAGTTTGGTCAGGGAAGCCTTCATTCTCAATCATTCCATCACCATCCTTGTCAAATTGTTCCATATAAGCAATTGCAATATAAACAGCAGGCCACACAGCTTGTGCAAACTTCTTGTCACCAGTGACAACTACATCCCTATAAATCTGAAGAACAAATTTTGAATTCAAGTCTTTCCACCTATCTGTGTTATAAAGATTATAGCTATTTACTTCAAACCATGGATCATTGAGTCCAATATCATGAGGAACAGCACCGAGAACTTTTCTAGGTACCCATTGGCCATCAACTAGAAGTTTCATCTTACTAGGGTCATGCATCAGTACTGCTGCAGCAAAGTCTCTTTGGATGCTGAGTTCAAGTTTTGGGAATAGCATGACTAGTGAAAAAGAAGCATAAAAGTGGACATCGTAGGTATTCCACATTTTATACTCAATGCCTTCAAGATAAAGAAACTGACCAATGTTTTCTTCCCCTTCTTGGAGCAGATTTACTCCATACGCAGACTTTGATGCAGGTGGAGAGTGGGTTTGCTCAACTACTGAGCCAAACATTTCAAGAATGTTGATAGCGGTATCATTTTGATTTGATAAATTATTGGTATTCTTTAAACGAGATATGTGTCCATCCAAGGAAAATTTTCTTTCTCCTGTGTTGTTAACTGAGCTATTTACAGGAAGTGAACCATCTGCTAAAGAGAAAGGGAAAAAACAATGACAAATTGACAGTGGCAACACACTATCATGCACGCAGGGATTGCAGGACTTCCAAAGGAAAATATACCAGACTTATTAGCCGAAATAAAAAAGAGAGTTTAGCAAGCCAAAGATACCTGTCCAAATTGTCCCCCCAGAATTCAAATAGTAAAGTTCATTTAAAAGGGTAGTTGGGTACCTGCACAGAACTCTGAAAACGTCAGATTTTGATTGTAGAAGCGGGTTAAAGAATAAAGAATTGAAGATTACCATTCAGGTAGTCTCTTGTCCTCTAGTATTGGTCTTTGCCAATCATCAATCTGGGTCTCCCATTGGCAATGTTCTATGGAACAAATTTATAGAAGTTTCAATTAGTAATTTATGGTATTAACAATCACGGATGAGACATGCCTCTGCATGGGGTTTTGCAAACAAAGTAATGCCCGCATCAAAATTAAGAAAAACAATATCCACAATCTAGCTTGCCAGAAATCTAACTATAGCTATAATTATTAAGGACATCAAATTTAGATACAATCCCCACCTTCAACCACAATATTTAATGGAGTTGGGCAAAGAATATTACCAATAATAGCATCATGTGCAATATCTGCAGCAGCATCTCCATGAGTACCATAGAATTTAGTGTAACGCCTGCAAACCAAGGTTTTTAGTTATGTTATGTAGCCTGAGAACTAGGGATGACAACAGGAAGGTCAAGTGTGGGTTTGACTATCTCACCCCATCCACCAAGTAACAATTCATTCTTATCTAGTATGAAGTTTTTCTTCCATCCTCGTCTCCATCAATATACCCATATATGCTCCCATACCCACCCATTTATTGTTTCAAATATTAATTGAATACTTTTTACAAGAAAAAAACAACAAAGAAAACATGATATTATCAAATATTCAATGTTAAAAGGGTACACATTTTTTTTCAACGTCAAATATAAAAAACATATTATAATTATATAAATATCAAATAAGAGTATCAAATAACAATTGGATAAAGGTCAAATAATTACAGAAAAAAAAATGATTAAATGTGTGCTCATAAGTTATGAAATTAATGACCAAAGAAAAGTTAATATGATATTTTTAGATTACCTAAAAAATTAAAGGTGTTTTAGAAATTTAAAATGGAGATGGTTATGAGGAAGAGATCGGGGCATATGTGTACATACCTATCCTCTGCCCATCCTTAATTTAAAAAATTGGTTATTACCTAGTATATGAAGATCCCCATCAAAATTGGAATGGATTTGGAAAATGCCCATGGGAACAAATTTATTTGCCATCCCTCCTTAAACCAAAGATATCATCACACAAGTTTTCTACCATAGTACCACCCACCTGTAATATGTCTTTCCTTCAGGAAACTTGACTTCAGGGCAGTCCCATGCCAATGAAAATGTCACAATTCGCTGAGCATTAGATGGAACAGTCACAGTGGCTGCGATGGCTGCTCCAATAGATGATCCTGGTTCTGAAGGCGTAGCAGTTTCAGAAAAATTCAGATGGTCAAACGACCCATGCTGAAAAGAACAATGGTACCATAATTCAATTTAGTGAAATGTTATGTAGTGTGCATACGGATGAAAGCAAGTTTAATATCATCTAAGTTGTACCATTTTGAATGAGCATCGTTAATCAACAACTAGAGAAAAAGTCCTCAAAATTTCATCATTAATGTTTCTTGAGGGAACAAAGCACACATAAATTCCATTATCACTCAGAATACAGTAAAGGATCAAGCTAAGCAGAAAGGAGAGATACTATCTGCATCATATTATATTCATTTAATCAGTTCAACCATGACTAAGCGGTAATATACTTTAAAGGATCAATCATTTAATTAGTTTCTTGACAGTCTTTAAACTTTATACAGGTTTGCATCAAGTACATCCTTTTGCTGAGCTAATACATACTTCAATTGTAAATCCATAGTTACAATAGCCAATCCTATGAATGAATAGGAGGCATGGGAAATTAACAAATAAGGCCCAAGAAGTGATTATTTAAGCTTGAAATATCCTTACAGAATTATGTTCAAAGAGATTCAAGTATTGATAACTGTCAGAATAGAGAACAATAGATTCAGACATCCAAAAGCAAAGGAAACACCAAATAATTGCTTTAAGAAATTCTTACAGCACAAGGATTAGCTTTATCTGTTACAGAACAGCATGAAGGAAAATAAAACATTGAACAAAATTATTTCAAAAAAATACTTATGAAATTCGAAAGTAGATCTCTGACCTGTTTAACTTCATGCCACATGTCCTTAGCCGATATACCATTATAAGAACCAGATACAACAAAGACAGGGCACTCTGAGATATGAACAAATTCAGTCTCTTCTGCTGCAATTGCAAATGTGACTGGAGATCTATCATTTGCCGTCCTGCATGTTAAACATACCACAATAACATTTATTTGACAAAAACTAATTGTTTTCCTTTTCATTTTTTTCTCAAAAAGAGAATAGCAAGCTATACTTACTTATGATGTAGAAGCACGGCATGAACCCCATCATTCAACCTATATCAGAAGATAATATGTATTGTGAATATTAGAATAAACTATTGACGAGCTTTGAGAGGTTGAATCAAATTGGATCATCTGCGTAAAAAAAACAAACCAACTGACTATTTTCTTACATTTTCTTGGAATTAAAGTGGTCACCAGTAAATTCAGAAATTCCTCCAACAGAATTCTGAAGCACACAGCAATTTGTTTGCACTCAGTGCCCCCAACAAAAGAATAGAGTTCTACAAACCAACAGAAGGTAACAGTAATGACCAACATAAAAGTATCACTTACTGTCCATGTGAAAAGCAAGGTAACATCTGCTGACATGTTCCCTAAATTTTTCAGCTGCAAAAAATAAAATTGTCTGCTTATTACTAACTTTAGAAGCATCAAAGTCCAACCAAAAGTTATATGGAAGTCATCCTTGCCTACCGTGAAAGTGAAAACTGTTACAGGAAAGCTACTCTCCTTGTAATTATGAGGTATAACAGGTGAAATCTGATGACAAATTATTCTCAAAGCTGGATCAGGTTCTGCATTTGAACAAAAGAGTTGATAGACGAGAGAGATAGTGAGTACTATAATGGAATTGAACTATGCCAACTAGCCCAGTTTACCCTCATAAATCGTCCAAGCCCTTGGGTACAATGCATGATATGTGGAACTGTTTCCATTTATATTCCAATCCCATGATTCAATCCCTGACACTGGATTTTGTCTGAATGAAGTTCATGCATAATTTTTTAAATTATATTCAAAGAATTTAAATCTGCCATTCAAAATAATAAATTAGAGACAGATAAGTTACAAGCAATCTACAAAGACTTACTTTATTATCTCTTGCTTCCCAGGGCAAAGTACACTAGAATATTTTTCACCACTTGGACGTGAAACAAAAACCTGAGACAACAATCTTTCTTATGTCTGAAAAGATAATACTATTTGGATGAAGTAAAGAAAATATACGACATAAAATAATTTGTAAGAGATACTTGAACTTCAAGAAATACTGATCCAAAAATTTGAGTTTAACTTGTTAATAACCACATTCCACGCTAGAAATGTATATATACAGATAGATGCTAAGAGAAATTCTAGGATTTAAGGGTAACCAGTGAATTGACATGATATAAACAACCAGGTAACCAAAATGGTATAGCACCTAATCCTTAATTACAACCCCAAGTTTTGTCGTTATGTTCAGTGCAGATTGGAGACAACTGTTTAGTGTCGGCATCAGGTAGTTATGCACATGTTCTTTTTGTCCACATTTCAAGCATTAAGGCCTTTTATGTGAGGAGACCTATCATATAGAAACAGTGATCAAACTTTCCTTTATAGTTTATCCTTTAAGGCAGTGGTATTTATGTAAGTATTATGCTCAAATGGGAACAGAACCACCTCCTAAGACAAAATAATGCTTATTTCTTCCATTACGAAGAAAAATCTACTTAAAAAGATTTAGGAAAAAAAAAAGTAGTGTGAAAGATAAATAAGAAACGGGAGAGATACACATAGATGTTACTCACAAAACATTAAGATATCACAGCCTGCATTATAACTATAATGTGCATTGTTGATAAACAATTCAATTTACTGAACTAGTAAAAAAGATTGGACACTGTTTTGCTTATCACAGTGTGAATAAACAACACACTGTTACATTGACATGCAAATTCTGGTATCATTGTATCTAAGGTCTGGATATAGAATATCAAATTTCATATTTGAAGGGAACACAGACAGTATCAGACCGCTCGGATTGCCAGAAATGTTTAAAAGAAAGTAGAAAGGTATCTTCCTGATCAAGGAGAATGAGTAAAACTTACAGAAAACTGATTTGCTAAAACTGGTTTCTCTTCACATACTACAGGGAATAGTTGCCAACGCTGAAATTCACCTCTGAAACTTCTTCCAATACTTCCAGCTCTGGACATCAGTTTGTCAAAAGAAAATAAAAAATTGTATATTATTTACCCAAATTATCCAAAACGTTCTCAAGCTAATATAAATTGGATAATAATGATGATGTTAACATCGTAATATTCAGGTTGTCACATATCATTAAATGATTTTTACCATTTTATCACTGTATTATTTTAGTAGCCTTAGTTATTTCCCCATAAATATGCTGTACATTTCATTAATGTGGCCTTATAATTTCTCCCTTGTACAGTTACTGAATTACTATTTAATGAGCAATGCCTAAATAGGTAGAATAGTTTTTTCCCCAAAACCACACTCTTGATATCATCAAGATGACTCGTGTGTGAGTGTGTGTTTGGACAAATGTAATGTGATTATAACTTATTATATAATTGGTATAACTAGAAATAAAAATATACCTATCGACATTTTAAACATAAATCCAATTGGCACCTGTGGTAATATCAAGCCAATAAACGATATCACATTTTCCACGCACAATATGTACATGTTTTATACTACAACTGCAATATTTCAAATCAAAAACCCATAACCTAATTAGTTGAAGGTAACATTAAAAGGATCATATCACAAGGATGGTTAATTTAATCTTGTGATTATCTTTTAGCTTGAGCACATGGAAGAGAAATGTTACTTAATTCGAGATTGAAGACTTACCCAATAGCTTATATTCATAGAGAAATAAATAAATATGAATATTTGCTTGCATCACGTGGTATTAGAAACTTGGGTAGTTTTTGGAAGGGTTGGGATTCCTTCAATGGTTTCTCGTGATTTCTTCAGAGACCGATTTGGTCTTCCTAGTTTTAGGTTTTTTCAGGGGTTTTGGCGTGGCCCCCCACTTTTGTATGTATTGTTTCTTTGTTTATTTAAAATATTTAGGTAGAGATACTGCATATGATTGTTACTGGCTAGAATGTGCGGTTACTTGGGATTGTAGCCAGCATAGCGATGTTTTTGCATACTTGCTTTATAAAAAAAAAAAAAAAGACTTACCCTATACCTCCCAAAGGAACACCATGACAAAATGTCGTGCTACGCTTGGCAAAAGGATCAATCATTCCAATCTGTGCAAGAAAGATAGAAACAACAAATAAACGCAGAAAACAGCCAGAGAAAAATAATCAGATGGATTCTTCATCGCACTAATCGATATATGATAGAAATTCATAGACAAAATAAGATTACCCTTCCTTTGGCAGCTTCTTCCCGACAATAATGCCATAAGCGATAGCCAATCGGAGCCTACCAAATCAAAAAATAGCCTCGTCAAATTCCCGATGCTCCTAATTTTTAAATATAATAGGTGGGGAAAAAAACGATAGAGTTGATATATGATATACCCAATAGGGATAATATTGCAGAGCATCAAAGTATATGAAAGGGGAGGTGACACTGAACTGTCTTGTCCTAAAACAGAAATCAAGAACAGAGTCCCTGAGATTTAAATTGTCTTATAGGGTAGGATTGCATGAGATGTCAACATTTCATAAATATTTGAAAGAACTTGAGTATGATTAACAGTAAATTGAAGTCGAAAAAAAAAGGTGTTGGGAGTGAGATAAGCAATAAGGAGGAGTTAATGGGATGCAGAATGAAGGTTTATGGTGCGATCTCTTTCAAACATTGTTACATGAATAGCCTTACCAGATGAACAATATCTTTGAAACATAAGGAGATTTCGGATGAGTAATTTCCATGGGAGTTCAATTTTCGGTGCCATGTAAGTGAAGGAGGATTGGGTGGGTGAGCCTTTAGCGGACATGAAACAAAAAGAGATGTTAGTAGAATGAATGTGGCATGATGAGACGGGTAGTATAAAATTAACCTTTCTGGTAGAACACTTGTTGTCTCCCATCTTCCCTTGTCTTGCGTTTTCTTTACTTAACCAGTACGTTGAATTAGACATGGGATCTGCTAATCGTCCCTCTCTACTTATACTTTTTTTTTTCATAAAGGCGCGCCTAAGTAAACTTAACAGATGTAATAATTACATTAAAAATACAGTTGTATGTTTTAAATATTAAATGGTGAGATGAAATTTTTAGTAATTTAACTAAGCTTATTATCAATCTTCATTCAATAGTCATTATTAGATATTTTAATGCAATTTATTATTATTATTACTTTTCATTTATTATTGTTTCTTTTATTTTTATAAAAATATTTAATTATTACACTGTTTTTAATATTTCTTGAAATGTTCTTTTTTATATAGTTTAAAATTTTAAAAATAACATTACAAAATTAAAATAATTAATTTATGAGAAAATTATATATAATAAAAATTAAAAGAATTAACTTAAATTTAGAAATAAAAAATTTGAATTTCTGAAAATAAATAAAAGTCAAATTTGATTACTAATATTTTTATCATAATTATTATATTTATATGTATCTTATGTTTTCAATACGTGGTTTTGGTCTTCCATCGTTTTGTCCACGACTTGTTTTAGAAAATTCATAACTTTGACTTGGTCGACAAATTTTTATTATTTATTTAAGTTACCTTGAAAACTGTGCTAAGTATTAAATGTATTCATATCAACTTCGTGATAAATCATCACTGTCTTAAAAAATTATTAATAATATGACCATCTAGAAGAAGTATTTCCAAAAATAAATTGCCCTTTTAATTCTGCAATACCCAACCTCTCTTACAAATAGATCATCACCTAATTGTGAGAAACCTTCCCTTTCAAAGGGATCAATCATTGATTATGTTAGCCGTCTCACACGTGTGGTCCTCAAATGATCGCCTACTTCTGGGATAACAAATTTCCTTATTATTGCATCTGACATTCCCACTAGTGAATGAAATTACTAGATAATTAAAATTAATAAGAAACCAAAACTTATAAATGAAGATAATGAAGAAACCAAATTCAAGAAATAACCATGATAAAAAAAAAAACTAAATGTAAAATTAAGCCAAATGTATTCAATTCTTTCAGATAGAATAGAAACTTAGAAAATTGTGGAGATGGAGGGTACAGGAAAGAAATAAAATATTACTCACTACAAATTCTAAAGCAAATAAGCTACAGTTGGAATTAGGAGACAAAACAAGAATTAGAGAGTTGTTCATTTGGTTTCCTTTGGCACGAATAATGATAATTCAGGCAAAGAAATCCGTTTGGGTGGGAGAGAATAGGCTTAGTTCAACAAACTTGCTGTCCCTATCCCTATCCCTTTCCAATGTCCGAAATGAAATTGAACCACCTTTAGTTGATGCATCAGAATACCTGCATTGAGTGGAACGGGGAGTTGGATTGTTCCCTTCAATATCATTATCTTCTTGGTGACCATGATTAGCAATAAGAGACATGGTATCATTACAATCAACATTCAGTCTCCAAGCATCTAAATCTAGCAAGTTCCCCAGCGCCAAACTATCTGCAACTGGACGATACACAAGCATGCACATGCACACCCCAGCACAACACACAAGGGCAAGAAAAGCCAAGAAAGCAAAGGCTTCAAACATAAAATGCTCAGGTCCAGATAAAACAGATAAACCAAGGAAAAGAACCCTTAATGGAAGTAAACCTGAAACTGAGAGTATCAGTGTGTAAATCCTCTTCTGCAATCCCTTATTAATAACTAACTTCAAAATCCTACTTCCAAGCCAAAAAAGGTAGGAGGTGAGGATAATGGCGAAAAGGCCAAGGAAAAGAGTACTGAGTAAAGGGTAAGTACAGAGGGCGATGTCATGTTCCTCAGTAATTGAAGAGGCAGTAGCTGTACTTGTAAAATAATGAGGCAACTTTTCTCCAGAACCATTGTTATTCTTGTTTAGGTGAGGTCCAACCAAAATGACGAAAAGTTGAAGAACAAAGATTGGGAAGCAGTATAGCAGAATATAGCCGGCTGTCTTCCCATTCCATTTTCTGTTCATAATTCCAGTATCCAACGTCTGTAAGGGTGCACGGAGGAGAAACACTAGTGTGAGGAAGAGACAGGGTTCTGCAAACCCCAGATTTGATACAATGTAGCATTTGCAGATCGTTTCCTGCCATTTTAAGTGAAGGGCACGTCTTAACAAACTTAACCGAATAATCTCACCAAGACCCCACCAGATTGCAAACAAGATAAATGCTATTCTGATGATCCAAGGACCACTAAAATAACTCAGCTGAACAAAACCCCGATTATTAATACGAGACCTAAAGTAAAATGAGTATGCAATGCACATCAAGCCCAGAATAAGCAATATGGCTACCAAACAAATTGTGACCACACTGAATGCATCGGCAGCAAATCTCGTCAGGGGCATTACCCGAATTACAGATTCCAAGCATGCTCTCTGATAGCATGGATAAAAAAAATTCTTTTCAGAATTCCACTTTAACTCGCTCGGAGTCTCGGTATTAGAGATAGAAGGCAATGACGGAACACAGACCAGACATTCATTATGACTCCAACTGAACAACTAGCTCCCTTTCACGTGGCCGAATGGCAACGAGACCCATCTACCTCAGAACATGTGTGCTGCCAAGTACCTAAGAAAATAAAAGCAAATACGTAAAATTGGAACAAAATTACTTGATACTTTAACAACAGAACATGGAATTTCACTTGGTGTATAACTTGTATTTCAGAAGAAAAAAATTGTTTGATTAAGCCGGCAACATATTTGCATGAATGATTGATTGGGGTGAAGTTGAATAAAAGAAAGAGTAAAGGGTGAGCAGTAACTGGGTTTGAACATAAACTTGATTCTGACTCTGACAGAGGAATACAAAACAATAACTTAAGTAAGTAACAAACTAAGCTAGCGAATCTGAAACTTGGTTGGTTGAATCAAAATTGAAATGGGTTTATATTAGAGGACTGGAAAATGAAAGAAAAAAAGGGTGAGGAAGCAAGAAATGATAGAAAGAAGGAATGGAGAACTTAGGGTGAGAGTGTTGGATTTGATGGATCTAGAAGATGAGAAAGGATGAAGGAGAAGTGAGAAATGAGAATCCAATGACTCTCCCTGTGTTGTGTGTGTTGTGTTGTGCTGTGTTGTTCCAAATTCCAAATCATACACACATGTTGTCTCCAGCCTGTCTCCAGCTGTCTCAGCACAACTCTCCTTTTTTTTTCTTAAATAAATATTATTTCCAATAATATGTCACGCCACGCTCTAACCACTTCCTACTGTATACTTTATTTTAGTTTCAGCATTTGTATTTTGCATTATATATTATTAATGTAAAATTTCTGAATATTTTTCCTTTTAACTAAACCTACCATTACTCAATTGGTGTTGTAAAGTAAATATAATTCAATTTTCCTTCATGCATGTGTAGTGTTAATATTACCATATTATGCAAACAAGTTATCTTGAGTTTTAATTAGGTCCCAGTCAAATTCACCCATGTGGCTAATTTAATTTTTGAATTGGACTAGGACATGAATAAATATGTTCCAATTCCTCATGTAAAAGTCCTCTAGTAAAACGGCAAAATTTCCTTTTTACACATGCAAAATTATTAGAGATAACATAAATTTTTTAATTTTTTTGAATTATATAATCTAAAATATATCATAAATAATTTTAAAGTATATAATTTGAAAAATGTTATAAATTATATATTTTAGAATATAGTTTTCTAATAATGAGGCACTATGAAGAAAAAAAAGTAGAAGAAAAATGTATTAAGGTTCATAATTAGACAAAAATAAAAAATAAAAAACTCGAAATTTATTTGAGAACTCACTCACTTGTGTGAAGCATAAGATTTTAAAAAAAGTATAATAAATATAAAAGTAAAATAAATGAGATTAAAAAGAAATTTTAAATAGAAGATAAATGGATTTAGTAATTATCTAAATAAAAAATATATTCGTGATTAAATTTTCTTAATTTATTTCATGTTTCTTAATTAAGAAAAAAATACGAAAATTCCCTAAAATTGAAGATAAACAAATTAAAGTATAAAATAAATTTAATAAATAAAAGATTAAACAACTATTACTTTTTGTTGCATAAAAACTATTTTCTTGTTTTCTGCTCATCAAAAGGAAAAACCTCGAAAAAATTAAAAGATAAAACAAATTTAATAAACAAAAAAAATGCTATTTTTGTTTAATCGATAACCATTTTATTGTTCTATGCTTATCAAATGAAAATAACCCTTAAAAAATGAATAAAATCATATTATAAATCCAATGAACTAAAGATTAAACAAAAACATTCTGCTATGTGCTCGTTAAATATCAACATTGACTACATCTAAAGAATAACAAAAATGAATGACAAAAGTGAATAAAAAAGATAAGAAACATGTAATACTACAATATCTACAACACACACAAAAGTGGAAAAAGACAATAAAACCATAAAAACCACAATTGAAACAACACTAAGATGGGCAATAGAGTCATTTCAATTCTTGTCCTCAAAACAAAGCAACCTATAAGTTCTTTGAAAATGACACACAAACCATTAAAATGTATAGGAGTCGAAAGCAAATTAAAAGGTAAAAAGGTATTTTAATGTTGCCATAGGATTCAAGAGAGAGGAGCTCCAGAAATAATCAATAAACCAAAAACAGGAACATATTGTTTGGATTAAAAAAATAATTATTAAAAGGATAAAATGGTAAAATAATTATTTTAATTTATAAATAAATTAAATTTAGATTAATCATAGTTTAAAGAGTAAAAATATAAATATAATTATTTTAATTTAAAATAAAGGATACTTAAATAATTAAATTGGAAAAAATGTATATACAAAAAATTTGAGTCCATACATATATACATATAAATACGTACACACAGACACACACATATATATATATATATATATATATATATATATATATATATATAATTTTATTGTAAATATATTTATTTTAGAAGTAATTTTACAATTAAAAAGAAAGCGGAGTAGAATTCAGAAATGGGCCGACCCGGTGAGAGGCAATGACACAAAACCCTAATAAGTAAGTAGAAAGACATGAAAGCAGTTACATTGGATTGAATCTCACACTCTCCACAGCACCAGCCGTGCTTCGGACTTCCATCCCACTGTAAGATTTCATCTGCCTCTCCCTTCCCTTTTTTTCCATTTCAGTGAGATTTCCTTTTCATATCCGCTTTTCTTCTCGATTAGCAGCTCCAGATCGCAACTCTGCACCAGAAGGGGGACCGCCTTTTTCTTCAATTTCCTTTAACTATGGCTCCGCTGGTGAGTCCTAGTCTTCCTATGCAATAATTTCACTCTTTCTTTTAGATTTTCACTTACTTACACTCAATCACTCACTCACTAATCCACTCCTTCTCTATCAATTGGACTGTTTTCTAGATCCTGCATGGTGGCAAAACAAACAAAAATTCCTACAAGACACTTATTGCAGCGGAGTACGTAGGCGTTCAAGTTGAGCTTGCTCCAAATTTTGAGATGGGTGTATCCAATAAAACTCCTGAATTTCTCCAGATGAATCCTATTGGCAAGGTCTCGTCTTTATCCGCGCCTCTAGACCTAAATCTAATTTAAACCCTACTTTCATTTCATCTCATCTCTGCTTCATCATTCTTGCAGGTTCCTGTCTTGGAAACACCCGATGGTCCAGTGTTTGAGAGCAATTCCATTGCTCGCTATGGTAAGCAATGTCATGTATAACTAGCCTGTCTTGTTCTGCTTTTCGAAACCCCTACACCATCATCTAAGGGTTTACATGAGCTAATTTAATGATGTTCACCTTGCATTGTATGCATCTGAGTATGAGGATTGTTGCTATTTATCTTTTCTGATGTTGAGGTTGTTTTGCTGTAGTTACCCGGCTCAAAGGTGACAACACTTTGTACGGTTCATCTTTGATTCAATACGTAAGTATATTTTCCTCCCAAAATTATCTCAAATGTTTATTGTTGCTGAGTATTCGTACTGTACATATGCCCTCTACAAATGGCTGCTTTGTTGCTGTTAGTTTATGTGCTCATATTTTTTATATTTTATTTTAACGTTTCAGGCCCAGATTGAACAGTGGATTGATTTTGCATCACTTGAGATTGATGCCAATATTATTAAGTGGTATGCCCCAAGAGTTGGACGAGGACCATACCTTCCTCCGGTCAGTTCTTTACAAAGAATTTTTAATACTAAAGAAGTTTGTAATTTAGAAAATTTATTTGACAATTCCATGTTGATCTATGATGCAAGATGTCAGTTGGGTTCATTTATCATGTTGGTAAAAATATAATAATAAATATATGTTAGTTCAATAAAGATATATATGTTAGTTGAATCGATAACCCATGTGTGGGAAAATATATAGTTATGGAAATTAAACGGTGGATGAAAATGGGGAAGTGTTCAATTCTTCTGCCCACAGTTTGTGTTTGTTGTTCTTCAATATTTTTTGGTCCTTGTTAAACATCATATTACCCTGATATTTTGGCCTGATCTTAATTATACGTCTGAATGAAGGCTGAGGAGGCTGCAATTTCTGCACTAAAGAGAGCTTTGGGTGCTTTGAACACTCACCTCGCCTCCAATACTTACCTGGTTGGGCATTCTGTGACCCTGGCTGACATCATATTGACATGCAATTTGTATTTGGGTTTTGCAAACATCCTTGTTAAGAGCTTCACCTCTGAGTTTCCTCATGTTGAAAGATATTTTTGGACCTTGGTCAATCAACCAAACTTCCGAAAGATATTTGGACAGGTCAAGCAGACTGACTCTGTTCCACCTCTTCAATCTGCAAAGAAGCCTTCCCAGCCAAAGGAAACTAAGCCCAAGGCCAAAGAGGAGCCAAAGAAAGAGGCCAAAAAAGAGCCAGAAAAGCCCAAAGAAGCAGCAGAGGAAGAGGCACCTAAGCCTAAACCCAAGAATCCCCTTGATCTTCTCCCTCCAAGTCCAATGATACTGGATGAGTGGAAAAGACTGTACTCCAACACTAAAACAAACTTCAGGGAGGTTGCTATCAAAGGTAATGTTTCTGTAACCCCTCCGGAGTCATTGTTTTGAATTTTTCCCAAGGATAACGATTATAGTTTATGATCATTACAGAGTGGTTATGAATAGAATTTAATTTGTTTTATGACATGCAGAGGCAGGTTCATTTTAAAACCTTTTTATCTTGCAGGATTTTGGGACATGTATGATGCTGAGGGATACTCTCTCTGGTTTTGTGATTACAAATACAATGATGAGAATACTGTTTCTTTCGTGACATTGAACAAGGTTGGTGGATTTCTTCAGCGGATGGATTTGGCTCGCAAGTATGCATTTGGAAAGATGCTAGTGATTGGATCAAATCCACCGTTTAAGGTGAAGGGGCTGTGGCTTTTCCGTGGGCAAGAAATCCCACAGTTTGTGATTGATGAATGCTATGACATGGAACTTTACGAGTGGACGAAGGTTGACATATCTGATGAAGTTCAAAAGGAGCGTGTCAATCAGATGATAGAAGATTTCGAACCTTTTGAGGGCGAGGCTCTTCTGGATGCCAAGTGCTTTAAGTGAAATTTATTCCTTGTAAGAGGCTGCTGCTTTTGTCATGTGTCTTCGTTTTTGGTAGGTTTCGGTTTCTTTCATATGTCTTTAACAGTGAAGAAGTGTTAGCCGTACGCACTTTATTTGAGCCGCATCGAAACTTCATAATATTTAGTTTTTTACCTTAATTTTAATGATAGCAAGACAAATACGAGTGCCATATTTTTTTATGCCGGGTCTAAGCATGTATGGAAATAGACGGGTTCGTGTTTTTCTCCTTCCTACTCAATAAAAGAGGTAACACTTAAGGATCGAGGCTAACACTCAAATAATTTGATATTTGATTTAGCTTCAATGTCAATGCTATTTTCTCCTACCAACCGGTATTGACACCCGGTGTCCGTGTAACAATGTAGTTCAAGGAGGAAAGACAAGGAGGGATTTTGTGATTAATATTTAGAAATGCGTTGGTCACCAGTGATATTTTGGGATTGTATAAGAAAAAATTCATCTTGTATGTCACATTTTGGTTATGTTGGTCACCACGTATTAATTATTTATTTTTAAGCTAAACTATATTAAATTTTAACGATAACTAAGACATCTCCCGCCTTTTCTCGATAAAGGGAAATGTCGCCCAATCTTTTTCATTATTATAAAACAATTATTTTATCGACACCTCTTCTCAAACTAATTATAGATTTATAAAATTATAATTTTAGTTATAAAAGAATAGAAAGCAAACTCTCACTTGTCGCATGGAAATGGCTTCCATGCAGGATGTAAGACCAAAATATAGAAGATGAGAATCTCGCCTATTATTTGTTGTCTTCGAAAACATTTGAGGATGATTTTTATAACTTTAATAACGTTGGTTATGCAGTTTTCTTGTGATCTATTAAACAATCACTGATGTCGAATTTTGTGTGGCTCAACCCCAAGTTTGTTTTATTTTGTAATGTTTACTTCATTATAACTTTTCGATATATTTTAAGGTAGATGGAGACGAAATTAATGTGTGAAGTTTAATCTTGAGTCAATTAAGGTCTGTTTGTGTAAGTCAAAGCAATGCAGCTCATAGAATATGTTCAAATTGATCATTTTTAAATCTCACTATTTCTGCTATATTTTGATGTACCCGTTAAAACGCCTATTTTCAATTTATGCCTATTAATTTCATTGACAATTCAATTAAGATTTAAGTTTGTTTTTTTGTCTTTATAGTTTAAAAAATGTGTATAACATGTTGAATTTTAATTATAGATTGCATTCACAATTTTTTAAGATTAAATAATTTAAGTTTATTAATAACATATTATTTGATTATTAACAAAAAAATCTTAATTTATCATCATAGAAATGTTTATTAAAGTTAATTGTTAAACTCGTCACAGTAAGATGACTTGTATTAAAGAATTTTATGATGTTCCAGTCAGTTAAAAAAAATTTGACCACTTAATACTTAAATATGCATACAAAACACATATAACACTTTCATATATTCACATTTGATGAAAAAAAATGAAAACAAACCATCACAAACGATATTAGATTTGCGAAGAATAATCTTCCCTCAATCCCTCAAACCATTATAGATTGCGCAGACTAAAATATATTTTAGGATTAAAGAATTGCATTTCAGATTACAAAATAGTTATATAGATTATATAACCTCAAGTATATTATAAGTTGTATAATTTCAAAATATATTTCGATTAGCTTACTTATAAATTTAAAATACACTTTGGAAAATATAAACCATAGATCACGTATGAAAATGCATTAGGAAGTGATGAGATGAGAGGAGTAGGAAATGAAGGGAGAGGAAGTTGGGGGTGACGTGGCTAATTTAAGAACAAGAAAGCAAAAAGAGGTGAGTTAAGATGAGAAAGGAGAATTTGAAGCGAGCGTGTCCACGATGATGGCTGCACCTAATCTGGTGAGATGTTACAGTTCATATAGAAATGATGTGATGAAGTCTAAGTGGAAGTGCAAGGCGGAAGGTGAAGCTGATGTGGTTGTGATTGGGAGTGGGGTCGGTGGACTGTGTTGTGGAGCACTGTTGGCAAGATACGGGGAAGATGTGTTGGTGGTGGAAAGCCATGACCAACCGGGTGGTGCTGCCCATTCTTTTGATATCAAAGGGTACAAGTTTGATTCTGGGCCATCTCTGTTCTCTGGCTTGCAATCAAGGGGTCCTCAGGCTAATCCTCTTGCACAGGTTTTGGATGCCTTGGGCGAGACTCTTCCATGTGCCACTTATGATTCATGGATGGTTCACATACCTGAAGGTCAATTCTTGTCACGCATTGGCCCTACGGAATTTTTCAAGGACCTTCAACAGTACGCAGGTCCAAATGCTGTACAGGAGTGGCGCAAACTTTTAGTGAGTTAGTTCTCTTCCCTTCCCCCTCCTAATCCCAATATTCTTCACTTCAAACATATCGTAATTTGTTTCACATCACAGGATGCCGTACTTCCATTGTCTGCAGCTGCAATGGCTCTTCCCCCTCTCTCTATTCGTGGAGACTGGGGTGTGCTTTCCACTGCTGCAGCTAGATATGCTCCCTCTCTTTTCAAATCCTTTCTTCAAATGGGACCTCGGACTGCTCTTGGGGCCACTAAACTTCTCAGACCTTTCTCCGAAATACTTGATGATTTGCAACTCCAAGACCCTTTCGTACGGAATTGGATTGACCTCCTCTCATTCTTGCTTGCTGGAGTCAAAGCTAATTCTGTACTTTCAGCTGAGATGGTTGCTAACTACTCTTCTTTCACCTATTTTATGCCTTACTTACAGTTACAAATGACAATTTTAATTTGGATTGTTTTTTTGGCAACTGTGTCCCCATAGCATTTTCAAATAGGTGCTTCTTTCTTTTTTTTTCTACAACAGATATCAATTTTAATTTGATGATATAAATTTACATCCCTCTTAGTAGCACATCAAGTTCTGATTCTCACCAAACATTCCCTCTTCCCAATTTTTATACATTCACACAAAGTTACTTGCAAACTAATACATACACAGAATTCCTTGTTAAATGGTACTTACTATTCGTGAAATAAGACTGTCTTTACATTATTGGCTTTCTTATTCACCTTTATAGAACAGATATTTGCAGTTATGACGAAGGGATTTGGTGGTGCTCAACATGTGATCTCTATAGGGCTTGTTGTTAAATTGATTCCGTTTACCGAAGAACATTGTCTCTTTTCATTTCTTAACATCTTCTAAAGCAATGGCATAGAAAGTTTATGATTCACTGCTGGTTGAAGCCTTAGTGTTCTAATTAGCGAAACCTTTGTAAATTGTTACTAATGTTCAATTTATGAATGCCCAAACAAATTTACCCCCAAATTTTCAGGTTTACATGTTTGCAGAATGGTACAAACCAGGATGCTGTCTTGAGTACCCCCTTCATGGAAGTGCAGCTATTGTGGATGCTCTTGTGCGAGGACTAGAGAAATTTGGGGGAAGAATTTCTCTCCAAAGTCACGTGGAAAATATTGTTGTTGAAAATGATAGAGCCATTGGAGTCAAGCTGAGGAGTGGTCAAGTGAGTATATTTTGATTGATAAGAAAAGGCTCAAAGATGAAATTTTGTTGGCTAGCATCTGCGTTTTAATTTTTAATTCAATATTTATGTATTCTGCAGTTCCTACGTGCTAAAAAGGCTGTTGTCAGCAATGCATCGATGTGGGACACTTTAAAATTGCTACCTAAAGAAGCTGTTGCAAAGTCTTTTTCAGATAGGATTAACACGACTCCTCAATGTGATTCATTCATGCATCTCCATTTGGGATTTGATGCAGAGGTTTGCCATTTTGGTGACTGGTTTTATTTGTTTGTAATGTCTTTCTCTTGAAGCAATTTGATAAATAACACTGTTTCATCTTTGATTTATTCACTGAGAATTGTTATATTTCCCCCCCTTTTATACGACAAGCTTTTTTATGTCCTCAAAGTTGTAGCAGCACAAAACAAGTAATGTCACTCATGCTGGTTGCATCTTCAAGTTTCAAGTAGCTGTCTGTCATCATCCGCCGTTTGAAGTTGATAACATTTTCTAATATCTGATTGACCAGGATATACCCAATGATCTGGGGATTCATCATATAGTTGTAAATGACTGGAAAAGAGGAGTTGATGCAGACCAGAATGTTGTACTGATATCAATACCTAGTGTACTTAGTCCTAATCTGGCCCCGCATGGGAAACATGTGCTACATGCTTATATGCCGGGAACTGAACCATTTGACTTGTGGGAAGGACTTGATCGTAGGAGTGCTGAATACAGAAATCTGAAAGCTGAAAGATCAGAGGTATTCATATCATATGTGGATAATGATATCATGTATGCTTAGTAGTTAACATAGCATATATGTGTGTTTGTTGAATCAGGTAATGTGGAAAGCTGTGGAGAGAGCAGTGGGGGGAGGTTTCAGCAGGGAGAAATGTGAAGTGAAGTTGGTTGGAAGCCCACTAACACATCAAAGGTTTCTTCGGAGGAACAGAGGAACATACGGGCCAGCTGTGCAAGCTGGCAAAGATACCTTTCCTGGACATTCAACTCCCATCCCACAACTTTATTGTTGTGGAGACTCCACCTTTCCTGGCATTGGAATACCGGCAGTTGCTGCCAGTGGTGCAATTGTAGCTAATTCTTTAGTCTCAGTATCTCAGCATTCCAACCTGCTTGATGCAATTGGCATATGAACCCAAGAAACAAAATCTTTTATATGGCTTTCCAACCTACATCTATCTTCTCACTCTTCTCTTGTAACTGGAGTTATTGACTAAATCTCAATTTTTAAGGCTTCACAGAAATTGCATCTGTTGGAAAAAATATATGCAACTTTTCTTTTAATCACAATTTTGAAATCAAAATAAATGTGGAATTATAAGACAATTGATAATGGATTCAGGAACTTATGCTCACATCAGGTCTGCTGATGATCTTTTACTCAAGAAAAATATGTTGAAGTCAAACCCATCACGAAATGACCGTATCATTTCGTAATTTAGTAACATGTGTTTGTGCATTTCAAATTCTAACTTTTTAAGCATATGCACTTTCGGGAGGAAAACTATAATGGCATATGTCAGATAAAAATTAAATAAATAGCATCATCATCACTCACCTTCCAACCAATCTTTTATACTTTTTAAGATTTGAAATGAAATTCTTTTAATTTGGTAAGAATTTGGTATTAGTAGGATTTGAAATGAGATTCTTTTAATTTGGTAAGAATTTGGTTATTAGTATTAATGGATGTGTCAACAAGTTTTGAATTCATCAATCCAGTTTTCATCAAAATATTCAAGGCAAACTTTCTTTGAAATATTAAAATACTATCACTGGATTGTTTTTCCTCAATACCCAACAAGTATTTGAGTTTGTCAATATCTTTGGTCTAAAAATGATGATAAAGGTGTTTCATAAGAGATGTCATGGTGATCATTGTGAAAACAAACTCATCAAAATATACTATTAAATAGACACATCCAACAACATCCAACATTTGAGTGACGATAAAAGACTAAATGATCTTTCTTATTTCGAATCATACCAAATTGTTGAGCCACACGACTAAATTTGCTAAACTAGACTTTATGAGACTTTTAAGATACATAAAGATTTGTAAAGACGACATATCAATTTGAATAACAAATCTAGAAAGTTTCTCTATATAAATTTCTTTTTACAAATCTCCATTAAGAAAATTATTTTTGACATCTAGTTAATAAAGAGATCATTGTTGAAGAGAAACCATAACCAGAAATAAACAAACAAAAGTCATCTTTTCCATTAAATAAAATATATCTCCCCATAATTTAATCCAAAATTTTATATGTAACCTTTGCTATGAATCGAATTTTGAAATGATCAGTACTATCATTAAAATAAACTTTGACAGCAAAAACTCACCTTCTTGAATAAAGTACAGGCTCTCAAGTTCAACTTTTGCATTGAGCAATCCAATATACATTCTTGAATCTGGTAATGCATACCATAAGTAGATATTTATTTATATTATGTTTTTGAATTTTAGTTTTTAGGTTATTAAATAAAAGATCTGACTTAATATTTAAGGAAATGAGCTATTTTTTTAGTTCATGATTTTTGCAGTTATTTAAATTATTGGATGAGTTATTTTTCAGACTATAAATTTGTAGTTGGTTCCATAATAATATATAGAGAGTGCAATATTCAACAAGTTTTTATAAGGGCAATTGCGGGATTTCAAAGCTTAGGGGGTGCATGAAGAAAAAGGGTGCCCACACTCTCTCAGGACAGCGGCCCGTGCTTAGGGCTTTACTCCCACAGTAAGATTCCCTCTTCGTCTTCTTTTCCCTTCGTTCATTTCACTGAGATTTCCTTTTCATTTTCGCTTTTCTCTCGATTAGCAGCTCCAGATCACAACTCTCCACCAGAAATCAATTTCTTTTAAGCCATGGCGCCACGGTGAGTCTAAGTCTTCCTAATCAACAATATTAACCGATAAATTTCATATATTTATAAATTGGGGTACCCGAACATCAATATAAAACTTTCTTAACCACCAAAGTGACAATCTTTTTTTAAAAACAAAAGAATAGTAATGTTAATTCTGCAGTGTAAATCAAACCCTTCCTGGAGTTAGACCAAATGCCCAACACTCGTACCCTTTTTCTGTTAGGATTGATTTTGGCACCTAACAACCAGAGGAGAAGACAATCACGAGGCACGCACGAGCTTAACCACGGTCTGCTGCGATCGCAGCCCTTGCTGTCGCCGGCGCTCTCTGTCCTCGCCGCCGATGCACGCCGTCTTGCTGCCCTCACAGCTGCTCTTTTTTTTTCTCCCCGCCTCTGTATTGTCTTCGTGGATGTAATCTTTTTGACTTTCTCCTCGCAATCGCCTCTGTTTATTTAGCATTTGAACCTATTTAATGACTATTGTTATGAACCCATGAATTTCGTATGCATTTTTTTTTATCACTTATATGATACACCTATTTATGAATATAATTTTCCATCTACTCTTACGAGTCGAGGTACTATCCTCAAGTTATCAGCATGATTGTATAACAAAGATCCCTCTCCAGTCGCATACTCATTTTCCAAATGTCTAGCATGAGTGCCTTAACATACTGATTTACTTCATATTTTGTTCAACTTTCAGACGTCGATTGTAGATAGTACTTATACATGTGTTCAGTGTCTAGCAGGTTGTTGGAAACATGGCCAAGCATCATCCTGATTTAATTATGTGTCGAAAGCAGCCAGGGATTGCCATTGGACGACTGTGTGAGAAGTGTGATGGCAAGTGTGTGATCTGTGACTCTTACGTGCGTCCTTGTACACTTGTCCGCGTCTGTGACGAATGCAACTATGGGTCGTTTCAGGGTCGATGTGTCATATGCGGAGGAGTAGGAATATCTGATGCCTACTACTGCAAGGAATGCACGCAACAGGAGAAAGATAGAGATGGTTGCCCCAAAATTGTTAATTTAGGGAGTGCCAAAACTGATTTATTTTATGAACGCAAAAAGTATGGTTTTAAGAAAAGATGATAAGGGTAGCTTACTGAGATGCTTGTATCTCTTAAAGCTTTTTGTACGTGTCTTGTTCGGATATAAAAACCATAGGAAGATCTTGAGTATGTAAACTTTTATATGTTGAAATGCTTGTTTAGATTGCTGCTGATAAAAGAATTATGGAGTTATAGAAAGATCTTAGAGTATGTAAATTTTTATATGTTGAAATGCTTGTTTAGATTGCTGATGATGATAAACTACCGTAAGATTATTGTTTGTTAAATATAATAAAAAATTATACGTGAGATTAATCTCTTTGTCTTGAATATAAAAAAAATGAGTTAAGTTTAAAATATAAATAAGAAATAATAACAAATTAACTAAAGATAAAAGATAAATATAAAACTTTCAAACGGATGCATATAAATTGTATACATCAAGTTTGTTATTAATATAATCAATAAAGACTAGTGAAAAATATATCTGATCTACACTCAAATTATACAAAATTGTCAATAAAAACACATGCACAGGTGAGGTAAGAAGATATAGCACGAGAAAGAGATATTGATAAACAAGACAAAGAAACATTAAAAATTCAAAATTCTATTCTTAAATCAAGTAGGAAAAAGAGTAACATCAATGTTCTAAATAGCTACCTGAAAAGAGATAGAAGGTGCGATCACAAACGACAAACTTGAAAGAGAAAAAAGAACCTCAACACTTTAAATCGTTAATTGAATAGAGACGAGACGTGCTACCATAAATGACGAAAAATGATGCAAATTCACAACTTCAAAAGATGATGATAGTGCATAAGAACTCCTATGAAAGCGTAATTAACGATATGATGGTCGTCTGGCCGAGATAATCAGATCACAACTTCAAAAGGTGTAATACAATAAAACTCCTATGAAAGCGTAGTTAATGGTATGATGGTCATCTAGCCGAAATGATAAAAATTATGTGATCATATATAGTGGCAAAGATAACGAAATTTTTTTTCTCAAAAGAATCTTAGATTCTAGATACTATGTTGAATATAATAAAAAATTATGTGAAATTAACCTCCTTTGTGTTGAATATACACATAAAGTCCTTTATTTATAATAGAAAAATATAGACTAAACACAAATACAAATAAACAATAATAACAAACTAACTAAAGATAAAAGATAAATATAAAATAAAGATAATATATCTAATCATATTCATTGGTAATTTAAACAAATGACAATATGGAGTGTTTAAGTTGATATCATGCTAAAATTTGTGCCTGTTGAGGGACAATTGCCATTGTGGCTGGTGTAGTTCATCAATCCTCATACTTCTTTGGAGTTTCTTTTCATTGCAGGCTATTGTGTTTTTCTTTAGGTTGGCACGTGGTTTGGGAAATGGGGTTAATTAAACGGTGTTTTTAAGTTTGTTTTAAAAATATTGTTTGGGAATTGAAAAAGAAATTACGTAACAATAGTTATTAACATAAAACACTTGCTGGTGTCCTTGTAATGTTTTGCGGGTGTGATATTTTCCTAAGCAATTTGTAGATTATAAATGTAGCCTCCTCAATTCAGCTACTGATTTAGCATTTCATTAAGTATTGTAATATGATTGCAACCACAATAGTCCCGACAATAGCAGTTATCGACACCTCCTAAACAAATATTAGTGGTAGCATCTAGGTCAACACAATTTTTCCTAACTAGAAATACAACTTGCTATTTCTTTACACAGGACATAAAACTAAGAGCATGTCTGATCAACCCTATGGTTGAACTCGTCCAAAGACAGTAAAGAAATAAGAAGGTTCAAAGCAGATGACAAGCCTTCTATGCTTGATAACCAGAGCAGCTTTAATTTAATGAAGTGAGTGAGCTCAAATGAGTTGACAGTTGATAGTAAATCATTGATGCGTGCTTCCTTCTTCCAAAAGCAGAGTGATGATTGATTTAATGATCTCATTATTCAGACCAGTTGCATTCTGAAAGCAAACACAAACCCGAGTATTATTCTCATATTGAAAGCAGTCACAGGTAGCTATGATATTACTAAAACATATAGCATAAGGCGTCAAACAATGCATTTACAGATTGATAGAATACTTCAAATGCGGCTAATAATTAAGTGCTAAAATTAGCTCAATATTCAGCCAATTAGGGGAAACAGTAGACACTGATAAAATTAGCTCAATATTCTAGAAATAGGTTATAGCCAGACCGATGAGACGTGTGATATTTGTTTTCCTATTTTCAGTTATTTTCTTTTTTAATCTCTATCCTTTAAAAGGGAGATTACTGATTGTTGATCACAACTAACATACAAATTCTTTTTCTTTCAAGTCAGACCATCCAGTTTGGTCAAGCTATGAGAAAGTGTTTTGCAAATGGAGTTATGACAGTTTGGTCTAACTTTATTTGGACTATCCAGATGGCAAAACTAATTTGCTTTACTAGCAGAAAATGCCAGTATGAATTTTTCTTATGGCTTTCTATTTTTGTTTGTTTTGGTGTTTAGCCCCTTATTGCACAAAAATTGTTTCTTATTTCATTCCGGAGAGTTGTGAGAGATAACTTAATTTTTTCTCTTCATCCTCATTATTGTTAAAGGATTTTCCACACACTCTATTTCACAGTTAAATTACATAGATTTGATTTTGTGGAAAAGTGGCTATATTTCAGTGATACAATGAGGAATAAATAGGACAGAAGAATAATTCTGTACATTAATCTAGCCAATAAATCTGGAAAATAGTTATTCATATAACTGCTGTAGTTAAAAAGAAGGAAAACCGATTCTAATTAAATCGATATTAACAGCATAAATGAGACAATTTTTCTGATTGATTTCCGCATATCAAATCTTGACTCTTATTTCTTTCCTTAATTTTCAACAATCATATCAATATTAATTCCAAATCAAAATTTAACACATTTTATTTTGAACACAAAAATTTAACACATTGTATTTACCTATTTTCTTTTTAAACACAAATTGACTGTTATTTTATTTGGGAAAAATTGGTTGTCAAAAGAAATTTGTATTGAATTTGTTGGATCAAATAATCCACTTGTAGATGTGTTAACCAAGTCGTTAAGGAAACCTCAGAATGAGTTTATCTGTTCCAAACTTGGAACATCCAACTTGTGGGGAGTGTTGGAATTAGTATTAATTCTAGGTAGAAAGTAGTTGTTTTGGGAACTACTACCTACTGTACGCATGTAATGTACCTAGTTTTGTACCTAGGCTTCTAGTGCAGTCTTTTGATATTTCATTTTTGCATTATATCAAATTTGTATCATTATAAATAGAAGATAAGAAGGGTCTTTTAAGCCGTCCAAAATATATTTTCTCTCTTATTAATCTCAAGTATAGCCATGTCTTTAATCCCAAGTATATTTTCTCTTTATCAACTAGATGTCAAAAATGCTTATTAATGGTAATTTGCAAGAAGAAATTTATATGGAGTAACATCTAGGTTTTGTTGCTTAGTGGGAGTCTTTTGGATTGGTATGTCATTTCCAAAAATCTTTATATGGTGTGAAGCAGTCTCCTACAATTGGGTTTGGCAAATTTAGCATTGTTGTTAAACAATTTGATATGACTTAGAGTGAGGCAAATTATTTAGTATTTTACTGTCATTCTGGTGGTGGGTGTATTTATTTAATAGTACATGTTGATGATATTGTACTTACAAGCAATGATCACCATGACATCTTATAGGTAAAATAACACCTTTGTCACCACTTTTAGACTAAAGACCTTGGCAAACCTAAATATTTCTTAAAAATTGAGATAACACAATTGAACAAGAGAATTTTTATTTCACAAAGAAAGTATAAATTGAATATTTTGGAGGAAATTGGGAAAAATGAATTCAAAACTAAAGACCTTGGCAAACCTAAATATTTCTTAAAAATTGAGATAACACAATTGAACAAGAGAATTTTTATTTCTCAAAGAAAGTATAAATTGAATATTTTGGAGGAAATTGGGAAAAATGAATTCAAAGTCTATTGACCTACGATGAATCTCAATGCCAAACTCCTGCCTAATTAGGGGGAGTCACTCTGAAATCCTAAGTATAGATTAGTTGCATTCAATATGTTTGATGTTTTCAAAATCAAACTTGAACTCCTTTATAGGTGGGAGATTTTGACCATTAAACTTCAGTGGTAAAAAATGCTTAATAATTTTAGCCACCCACTACAGAATATCATTAACTATGGAAATAAAGCTTAAAATGGCACCTCTGGCTTTCTGATAAGCTCTTTCATAATGGAGTGGAGAGCTAACCGCAGCTCCTTGAACAAGACAGCTACTTGGGCAGGTGCTGTCAATTTCAACCATCCATCAATGATGACCTGACCAGTCTATCACAAAAAGCAAAGAAAATTAAAAATAAGAAACAGCTATTACACTTCGGAGAGTGCATATTTAAACAATCTAACCAAAATACATGTTCCCATTAAGAAAATACTTATTGTTTTAAGCAAAGTCCCCTAACTAACCAACTACAAAAATTCCAATAGATTGACTCTTTTTCAATTATAATGGAGGAGAAATTTCAATACTGTTTCTGATATTATTCTTGGAGGAGCAATTGTTCTTAAATAGAATGCACAGACATAACAACTGAAAAATGTAATCTACGATGGATATAATATATTCCTACAATCCAGGATCAATGATCTTGTACAATAAATATAAAATATACTGTCAGCCTATTAATCCTCCTAACTATGAAATGTAATCAAGTCTCCTAATTATGTAATTAAAACTAGACAAGGTAATATTAACAGCAGCATAAATCAAGGAATTCTGACATCAGCTAATCTAGAATTTCTTATAAAATTGTCCTTTACTCCATGTTAATTACATAAATTAAAAGTTACAACAGATCCTTAAGTTCATGGGTGTGTTTAATGCACATCAGCAAGAAACTCAAGTAAAACATACACGCAATCAAGTCACAGAAAATATGATAACGTCTTCCATGTTATTTGATATGAACAAATGTTGAACATAAAAGATGCAAAATTTATTTTAAGTTTATTTTACAGGAACAAAAGACAAATAAGATTTTCATATTTCTTTAATTATTTCAATATTTATCATTCAATTATTTTCACCCATTGTTTACAATTTATTAATAATGTTACCATAATTGTATATGATTATAAATAAAAATAAATTTTAAATTAGATAGAATGTAATTCTAAAGAATTGTTTCATGATGTCAATTTGGTTTCATTCTTAAGAATATTCAGATAAATTAAAATTGTTAGAAAATAAAATTCATAAATTTTAAAGAACTACCAAATGTCCCTGTCAATTCATTTTTTTATACAAATATTGAAGACATCTTATTTTTGCTATTTTACTATTGACTTCATCGTCCATCGTGCAAGGGATTAGAAAGTTGTGCCACACTTCATTTCCAGCAACCATGAACACCAGCCAAGATAATGCAAATTATTTTTATAATGCATATTATCTCATTTTTCTTGCGGCGTAGTTCAAGTTTCACATTGGGAACTGCTAATTTAAATTATCTTTCTTTGTTCAACATTTAACACATTCAAATTTCATATTCTCTTCCTCTGAAAATTTCCATCTTGATTCTAGTAAAACCTCGAACATTTTTTTCCCACAATATCTTCATTGTCACAGTGTAATTTAATCACAAAATGATAACCAAATTCGTAATTCCCAGGGGGGGGCACAGAAGCCAAAAGAAAAATGGGTGGTGTTGTAGGTGTTCTCATTCCAATCACATACAGTTTGGCCACATGGATTGAGCTGATCTTGATGGATATTTTGGACTTTTAGGCATTGTGTATCAGACAAAAAAGTTGTCCTATGATTTATCAAGTAACATAAATTCAAACTTTATATTGTTCTTGACCTTTTGTTTGTTGTGTATCATAACTGTTTTAAAATTAAACACAGTGCAAGTATGTTTGTGCTGTCCAGTCATTTATTCTTGGCCAAATCAAATGCATCAAATATGATATTTGCAAGTTATGAGGATATTTCCCCTAAATTTAAGTTTTACAAATAATAAATCTTAGAAAGTGGACTTTAAACCTAACATAACATTACAAGATTGGTATGCAAAATGAGGTTTCCATCTAATTACATATTATAATTTGACTATATTTCTAAGCAATGTGGAGTCTCCAAAAAAAGAATTAAAAGGAAATCTATTTATTGAAGATCTGAATGTCAACTTTGTTCCCCTATTATTGGAGCTAAGCAGTGTACCAACTATGTATTTACCATAGACCTACCATATATTAGACATTGTGTTCTGGGTAATTGATAACTTAATTTTCATGTTCTCATCTTATTGCTTATGGCATTCCCTTAGGATTTTTATTTCTTTATTCTTTCATTTTTAGCTTGGTTTTTCAATTTTCAGAAAATTTAGGAGTTGTTGTGACTATAGTTTAAGATACATGTTTTTCAGCTAAAACTCAGATTTTTCATGCTTTGACCTTTGCTGACTGTGTGACTTAACTTCTTCTACATATGTCTAATATAGCTGAAATTTGAGTGTTGAATTCTAGATTCAAAAAGCTTTAGTTTTAGTACAAGAGCATTATTTTTGGAGCTTTGAATGGGATGTACTTCAAGTTGGAAGATTATGGCAGTTTGCAAGGGCCGAGAAAAAATAGTTTAGCTTAAGTGTTTCTTTTGTATTTTGGTGTATCTAATAATTCCTAGACTAGGCCTGATTTTGTTTTGGCTTGTAAAATTGGGCTCAGCATGGAGTGGTCCATGAGGATTGAGCTAGGGCAGGAGATCCCAAATTGCCATGTCAGAAAATCACTGTTCCATTGCATTAAGTAATTTTTATATTGTAGCTTGTCTAGGTAGTTTAGATTATTCCTACTTAATTCAGCTCATCTTCATTCAGTTGTGCTGCTTAATTACAAGTCATATAAGTTTCCAGCTAATGCAATGTCCTTAGTTTATCTGTTCAACTCATTTTCTCATTTTAGTTAATTTAAAATCTGTCTGTACTTACTCTTGAATCCACTTTGCTGCTAAGGTCATTTTAGTCTTGTTTCTTTTACTTAATTCCATTTAGCTTCTGTTTACCATTCCTCAAGCTTATTTTGTGGGTCACTGCTTTACTCATGTTTTGAAGCAATTGGTTTCACTTTATTCTACATGTTTTGATTTCTTTAGTCTCGGGATTTTACATTCTGATTTAGCATTATGTTGTGTTTGGAGTCCCTGTGAACTCTGCTTGTTAAGGTCTTTGGTTTATTTAGTTCAAAGACGCCTGTTCATTTTGCTATGTTATTTTAGCATCTAATGTGTTTCGGGTCTTGTTTAATAAGAGCTCTAAAGTTGTTCTAATCTTTAAATCAAGCATTCAAGTTTGGCTATGCACTGCTTTATCACCACAAGTACTATTTGTTTGTTTTTCCAAGCACCGGTTAGATGCAAGTAATGTTTATCTGTTTTCTACATTTTGATATTTGCTTTTGCTTTTAGTTAAATGTGCATTTTACTTGTTCAACATTTTTACATTTTTAGTCTTTTATTATATTTGTTAAAATGTGGACTTTAAGTCTAACTCAACTTTATAAAACCAACTTGTAATTGAGGTTTGCATCCACTTATCTACTGAAAATTGGTCTTGACTCTAATCAATGTGAGACTTTCAAAACACCCTTCACACGCCTTGACACATACATCTCAAATGTGGAACTAGAGATCAATGGATGGTCCAATAGTACCTGCCAAATGTGACACATACATCCCAAGAGTGGGTGGAACAATAAACCTAACAAATCATAAACTTTACTAGGATAGACTTAACTCATGACTCTGATACCATGTTAAGAAGTAGACAAAACAGATAAATGTGCTAAAATAGTAGAGTATGGCTAATATAGTTGGGTTCTAATAATCCCGAGTACATGAGACACCTAACAAAAATCATTCCTATTTCCTCTCAATTTAGTCCTTTTTCAATTAAATAAACATCATTTGTTGAGAAAAGAGTAGCATGTACCTGATGCTGGACATTGATTGACCCTCCAAACAGCAAAATGGAGTATGGAGATATGACCGTAGAATCTCGAAGAAATACTTTGTTTGTTTCAACCTGACCATTTCACCAATAAACAATATGTCTAAAATCTTAACAATCGAATTGCAAGTAATTCTGCACAGATATACATAATTCACGCAGAATCATACGAATGATAACAAGTACATTAGAAAATTTTAGAACACTTAAAAGATTATATAATAATTGTACGAAACATTAGTGGCTAATACATCAAGTAATACTAGCAAAGGACCCAATGGGACATGATCAAACTTTTGCAATGTTAAATTTTACATGCATCAATTTCTCAAGGTCCATAAAGCTAGCCACAATTTACTCAGTAATTTTAGATTTGTAAATATGTAAATGCCATGAATTTGATGCTAAAAGGAATTAATAAACTTCTGCAGAGAAAAGTAGCAGCAAACCTTTTCAAGGAAGACAAGAAAGGGGTACTGGAATACTTTTGAGTTACTGTTGATAGATGAAGGGTGAATATGAACCTCTCTTCTTCCATCAAACCAGACTGTATGACGAGAATTTGCAGAGCTAGAAGACTGCTTAATGCTGCTGAGAGCTGCTGCAACAATGCCTTGTTCACCAGCAGCTACATTGGGGTATAAACCTGCACATAGTATAGCCTACAGGAGTGCACTTAGAGCTTTTCTATGACAAAAGAATGGAGGTGATCAAAGGAATCAAACGTGACAACTAAATGAAAATGGTAAAAGTTTTGTAAACTCAAAAAAGTCTAATATAAATAACATTTAGAAACATAAATAGCATTGTGCATGAAACACAATAACAACTTCACATTTCAATTCCATAATAAAGAAAAGACTCATCTGCTTTTGGTTCCTCATATAGTTAATTGCAGATAGCTATCACAACCCAAAACCGCTGTAGAGGGATAGCAGTAGCAAGACTGTTAAGATTTGGCGGTCTAATACATAAATAGTCTATCAGTGCTAGAGAACCCCTTACACTCCTTTTCAACAACTACAAACCTGTGGGATTACTTGAAGCAAATTTACCGCAAGAACAACACAACCAAACACTTTCAAGGTCAGGTTGACATTGCCAATTATTAGCAAGGATCTATGTCTGTTTAGCATAATTATTCTGTGTTAAGAAGTGAATTTTAACCCTAATTCAATCCTAAAAAACTGGCTTGTAAGGTGAGGTTTGTATCCATTTATATATTGTGAATTTGCTTTATCTCTAGTCGATGTGAGATTTCCAACACATCTCCTTCATGCATAGGTATACACATATTGTGTGTGGAACTTGACATTAATGGGTGGTCCGATAGTGGATGAAACAATATGTCCAACAAATAACAAATCTCATTAAGATAGACTCTAATAATGATTGTGATACCATGTTAAGTAGTGGATTTTTAGTCTAATTCAACTCTACAAACTGGCTTGTAAGGTGAGATTTTCACCCATATATATATATAATAAATTGATTTTATCTTTAGTAGATGTGGTAGAACATTATGCCATTTTACACCTCGGTGTCCTTAAGGATTCATTATGTGCTATTCAACACATTTATGAAGTCAACAAATGCTATCAATTTCTTAAGAAGCTTCACCCATATTAGATTATGATTTTTAGATATGTCGTATTATGTATTTATTGTCATTAGCTATATAAGATGAACTTTGCTGTGTGCAGTCCATACAAACAGTTTTCAGCATCTTTCCATCTACCTTTCTCTATTTCAACATGAATTACATAAAGTCAAAATGATTGTAAAATATATCAATTTAAAGCTTAAGAAAACAAAGAAGCAAGCATTACCTAAAAGTTGTAATCAAGTTAATATGAAAACTTTACCTTAAGAACTGACAAATGATGCGCATGTATATTAAATGGTTGCGATGCATCAGAAAGCCAATTGTCAAGACTCCCTATTTTTTTTCCATGTTTCTGAAGTGATCCAAATAATGTATAAGAGTTTTTTCCATACAAACAAGGTAATCTCGCATATAATCTTAAACAAAATGTTTACAACACTTATCTAGCATGGATAACATGGACAAACAAATAGCATATAATAAATATAGTTTACCTGTTTACCTACTTATCTAGCATGGATAACATAGACAGACAAGTAGCATATAATAAATATAGTTGACCTACTTATCTCCTTATTACAATCTTCTATGCATGAGTACCATAAAATAATTAAATGAAGCTGAAATGTTTGAAATTTCACTGCGAAAAATGCAAATATGTTGCTCAAATTAGGTTTTAATTTCATAATGGAAGTTTTGAAATATAATAATTTTAATTTTGTTTTCATTAAGTAAACATAGATATACTCATAATTAATCAATGAAAGTAACAAAGCATTTATATCCTAAGAAATGTGACACAACTAGTACCCAAAACATCTGAATTAACAATATCAAAAGGTGACTTTGCCTCATCACAAACAGTGCCCAGCAAAGAACCCTGAACATGTTTTCTAAGGCATATAATATGAGGGATCATTTCTTTGGTGTGCTAAGACTCAAACAATTGACCATTAATAATTATTTGTCCTACAACACAACATCCTTTAAACTTAAAAATAAGAAAAGAAGCATACCTGATAATCTTTCGGAAGAGTGATGAGACCAATATCTGCCAGCAAAGTTCCAAACTGCATCCTCATCTCCCTAACATCAAATACACTAGCTACTAAAAGGAGTTGATAAAGAATATAATTTACAAAGAAGAGATTGAACTAACAAGTCATCAGATGTTTGCTTAATGTAAATTAGTACTAAGGGTTGGAAGATAAAAATAAACTAAACATCAAAATATCATAAATAAGCTATGCATATCCTTAATGTATCCACATCTATATTGAGTTGGCAGTTCCATTTTATCAGGTTCCTATTGATCACTCTTTTCTCAAATCTATTTGCTCTGTTATAAATAGGAGATGAAATGATCAGGTCAGGACCATTATCCAAGATGCTGTGATTGGTATTATTAACAAAATATAGTTCAGCAGAAACAAACTGAGATTTTGTGAGATAGATTATCATTACATGAAGCATAAAACTTTGGTAAACCTAATCTCGTAGGTAGCATTGAGCTGGTAGCATAAATAACATTAAGGAATTTGCTATAATCAAAGTCATTGTTGTATCCGAACATCCTAGGAAATTTGTCAAGATTATTCAAGTTAGCCGGAGACCTCCAATTAATATTTGGGTTAAATGCATAACCGATGGAGCAATTAGAGGATTCACTAAAATGCTTGCAATAGATTTTGAAAATTAATTTGGCTACTACTTTGACCTGTTCTGAAGTTATTTTGGTTCATTCCCTTATCCATGAGCTAAAGGTTTCAGTTTGAGCTCCTATTATCTACATTGACTATTTTAGTATTGTTGCTGACTCAAAATCTCGTGCTACAATCAGCCAAATATTCTTTTTCTGGAGCGTTCTCAAGAAGTCTCTCATTGTTGATCTTGTTACAAAAGAGCAAGTTGCTGACATTCCCACCTAGCCTCTTTCAAAGGCCCAGTTCTGCAATCTAAGCGACAAACTTAGTTCTCAGCTGGTCACAGCTCTCACCCCAAGTTTGATGGGGGTTGAAATAGAGAATATGTGATTGCATATTAACTACAGTGTTTTAACTTCAGTTTTATCACTAGATTACTCTTTGCTAGCTGTAGTTAGTAGTCCAAGATGTCCATTCTGTTACAGGAAGTTACATAAACTTCTTCTAATCTCTACCATGGTTACCTGAATTTTCTGTTGAGAGGTTCAGAAAAAATCTGTAAAATAACTTTTTTCTTTTTCAATTCTCAGTTTCTATGATTCCACGGCAATCAATATCGAGATAAAACACAGATGAAACAATATGAATTGGTAGCTCAACTGCACTCCTAAAGGAGAAAATGGGAGAAGTTATGAATACAGGAGAAGAAAATGTAAACTAATCTCTTTAGTGACTTGAATGAGATGTAGAAAAAAAAGAAAAAATACCTTATCATAAACATCACGGAGCTGTTCAAAAAAACTGAACTGCAGAATTTCTGTGCAGCTTTAGCTCCTTTCTGCAGGTTTGAAATTATGAAGCAATTAAACCTGTGTTCTGAAAAAACAACGTACTCAAAATAATATGCACATATGTGACAGTTTCTATGGATAAATATACAGTGTATATTCTTATATCTTACAGTTGAAGTATATCCACCACTAGATTGGTACATCCTTTTCATAATCACGATAATTGATTGTATTTGATCCAAACATGTTCTCTACCCTCCCTCCCTAACCCCACGAATAAATATCATTTATTGGCAACACAAACTGTAGTCATTTCTGGGTATGGCTGCTTGTACTGGTATTTTCAAGGGTAATAGAGGAGAATATATTAGTAGTTTCTCATCTTTTTAAGGAGTTCACGAATGCTATTTATGCAGAAATTATGAGACTCACAGTGGAATATGCTTGGAATGCAAAATTTAGAAAGCTTTGGGTTGAATGTGATTCTACTTTGATCTGTTTAGTTTTTGCATCCCTTTCTAATGTTCCTTTGAGACTTAGAGGAACATACAGTTGTGTAAATCCGTGGATTTTAAAGTTTCTAATATTTTTCATGATGTTAATCACTGAATAGACAAGTTGACAGCTTTAAGGTGACAGGTTTGATACAGCTTACAAAAGAAGGAAAAAAAGAAGGTAGTTAGTACAGTTGTAATTACATAACAGTAACAAACTATTATAAATAGTCTTACTAGGAGGTGAGCAGGCCGTTTTGGAGTACTTTGTAAAGTGGAAAGTTAGGAGAGACAGGTCCTCTCAAAAGACCTTGAAAATTGTTCATTGTTGGTTCCTGTTGTTACCACATTGGTAGAACAAAGCTGTTTGGTTCTTTAGGTGAACATCCAAGAACCTGTCTTGGAGTTCTTTACGTGTATAATAAAGTCTGGGTACCTATCAATTGGTATTCAAAGCCTCTTTCCTGGTCCTGTGGTAGCTGTTGGGGCATGGTGAATACAGTAATGGAATTAAGATTAGATGGGCTTGAAAAGATAGTTCAAGAACAGGATAATGAGTATCTGTCTGGAAGATATGATTAGGGACTTATGGGGGTTGTGGAGAAACTGTCTTCCACCATGAAACAATCCGAGGATAATGCTTCTGTTGCAAATGGAGGCAATGAGGGCAGTAGAGAGAATGAGGAGCCAGGGTCTATCGTATCCTCATCAAAATGGAGGACGTTGGACATACCTGTCTTTGTAGGCTGCCTATGGCTGGACTAACAGATTGGACAGGTATTTTCATTTGAAAGAAGCCAGTGAGGAGGAAAGAATGCAGGCTGGCATGGCTGCTTTGGAAGGGAAAGCCTTGAATTGGTTTCAGTGGTGGAAAATTTGCAATCCAAATCCTACGTGGGAGGCACTCGAGGTGGTGGTTGTCTGCAGGTTTCAACCAACAATGCTTCAAAACCCCTCTGAAATTCTGATTGGCTTGCAACAAACAGGTTTAGTGGAAGATTATATTAAGCAGTTTGAACAATATAGTGGGTTCTTGAAGAGGATTCAACAAAATTATTTGGTAGGCATTTTCTTGAATGGGTTGAAGGAGGATATCAAGGCTGAGGTTAAGTTGTATGAACCCATAAATCTTCCTGAGTTGATGATGAAGGCTCAGATGGTTGAGGAAAAAAATCATAGTTACAACAAAAGGGGAGACCCAAGACATAACAAGTAGCATCACTAGGCAGCCAGCCACATCTACCCAGCCCATGCCTCCTCCACTTACTGAAGACTATATTCTAGAAGTATATCCAGAACAACTGCTAGATACTAGGAAGACCCCTCAAGGTGACTTAGAAGTTCTTATCAAATGGAAAAATCTTTCAGATATTGATAATAGTTGGGAATCTGCTGCTTGCATTCATAAATAATTTCCAAAATTTCACTTTGAGGACAAAGTGAATCTTCATGGAGGGGGTATTGATAAGTTTGATACAATTTACAAAAGAAGGAAAAAAAAAGATAGTTAGTACAGTTGTAATTACATAACTGTAACAGACTATTATAAATAGTCTTATTAGGAGGTGAGCAGGCAGTTTTAGAGTATTTTGTAAAGGGAAAAGTTAGGAGAGACAGGTCCTCTCGAAAGACCTTGAAAATTGTTCATTGTTGGTTCATGTTCTTACCGCATTGGTAGAACAAAGCTGTTTGGTTCTTTAGGTGAACATCCAAGAACTTGTCTTGGAGTTCTTTACGTGTATGATAAAGTCCGGGTACCTATCATAGGGCTGGAAAATAGAAAAGGTTTTAATGGTTCTCGGTTTTTCCTGCTAAGATAAGCTTAGATTTTTTTCATAATAGGATTCTTCTTCCTATATTCAGATTTGTATAGGTTTATTTGGCAGTTTTTTTTGGGAAGTTGTTTCATCTATTCTACATGGGTTTGGTTTGGTCCCCCACACTTTCTGTTTCTTCGTTTTTCTTTTTGTCTAATAAATTTCATGTGATGACAAATGATAAATGTTCTTTTGGATGTTAGCATAGCTGAGATATCAAAGTTCATAGTGATACCTAACATAGTTTTATATACCAAAAACAAATAGTCATTTCTTCTTATAGGGTTGCTAAATGTGTGTTCTTAGTTTGTGCACTAAAAAAGTAACACATAACTTAAAAGTAATATTGTATGTGCCTCAACCAAGCTATGAAGGTAAAATGATATGAAAGTTATTGACAGGATGGATAAAAATAAAATTGCAAATACATACTGACCTCAGTCAAAATTCTCTGCCACCTTTTATAAGCTGTCATCATCAATAAGTGATCAGATTGTCGATCAATATCATTTGTGTTGCCTGGCCCGTCTATCTTATCATTCAACAGTGTCAATTTTGCTCTTTCAACATTTTGCCTCTGACGATAGGCATCGCAGTTTATTCAGAATCTAATATGAAGTAAAGCTTGGGAAAATTTTAGGAAAGAACAGATGGAATACCTCATCCTTAGGATATACAAATGGAGACTTGTAACTCAGAAATGCAGCTATAGAGAGAATAGGAGACAAACAACCAAATATCGCACCATACAGAAGCATCTGCAATTACACAAACAGTTCCTTAGGTGGATGGTTCAAAATGCCTTATATAAGATTTCTCTCAACATCATTGAAGAGAAGAGCAACAAAGAAATGGACATAGCGAGCACCACATCTTTAGTAAATTTGATATATGATATTATTATTTACCAGAAATAATGTGAGTTAAGGAGAAGAGTCTTATTTTAGCAGAAACAACAAACATCTTACAAACAAGAAATGAAAATTTCAAGTGACTCCTGTATTTTAATTTAATGTGTTAGTTTTTCTATATTATATTTAATGTGTTTCTGTTTATATTATTATATATATGATGCTTTATTTTGTTTATTACATATTATGCCATAGATAATCTTTATATCTTTTAATGCTATATATTCATTATTATTACCATTCCTAAGTTATTTATATTACATGTTTTGACCGTGATATATGTTTACTAATAAAACATTATGATTTAGATGTATTAGTGTTATCTGCTTGTCTATAAAGTTATATGTTTCTGTAGTTTGTTTTAATTATTTTACAGGTGTATTTGTATATTTTATTTTCTAGACTAATTGTAGTTATAGGGCTACACTAGTCTGTAACTGTCTGTAACCTCTCAATTTATATGTAACCTCTCCTGATCTTTTATATGCTCTGCAACAGAACAAAACTGTAATTTTTATCTTTTCAAACTGATAGTACAGCCTACATCTTTTCCAGTCACACGACTGTATTTTACTATCTTGTATAATTATTCTTTCCATCATCCTCACCAAACTCTATTATGGTATCAAGAGCTAGTTCATGATCCACAATGGCCACTCCCAAATCCAATTCCCTCCTCTCTCCCAGAATTTTCCGCCCCTGTAGTTGAAATGCTTGATGATTCTAACTATCTTCATTGGAAGCAACAAGTTGAACCTGTTATGAATTCTTGTAAACTTCATTGCTTTGTTATTAATCCTATCATCCCTCCTCGCCATCTTATTGATATTGATAAGGAGTCTAATACAGTCTGGTGCCTCCTTCCATGTCACTAATGACTCTCAAAATATGTAACAGTTTAAACATTTGATGGTCCTGACAACATATATGTTGGCAATGGTGAAAGGTTTGAATGTTCTTGCCTCTGGTTCAACTAATCTTAGTCATTCCACAAAGTCATCCTTGGTTTTTCATCTTTGACATTTACTTGTCAGTTCTATCACCAAGAAGCTTCTTAGTGTACGTCAATTTGCTCTTGATAATGGTGTTTATTTTGAGTTTTATCCTCACTATTGTACTGTCAAATTTCAGGCCACTCATGAAACTCTCCTCCAAGGTGTTGTTGGTGCTGATGGTATATATTCCTTCCCCAACCTCAAGGTTTACCATCGCTTTCCTCCTGTTGCTGCTGCCTCTTCCTCCATTGCTCCACTGTCCGCTAAGTCTCTCCATTTATGGAACTCTTGATTAGGCCATCCTAATGTTAATGTATTCAAACTTGTAATCACTCAATGTAATGTTTCTTTCAATAGTGTAATGAATTAGCAGAGTGGAGAAATACTCTCAAGCGTATTCAAAAAAATTCTTCTCTTGTTTCATACACACCCATTTCTCTCATTTTCTTGGAATCTTTGTCATCTTAAAATGACGAAAACAAAGAAAAGCAAAATATAACAATTGACAAATTCTTAAGATATAACTACGTTGTGAAACAAATTTGAATTTAAACATTGGAAGAAAAGAGGGAAGATAAATTTGGTGAACACCTTCCCAATTAATACATCCACAGGTAGTTTTGCCAAATGATGACCAAGAGGTGTCAGCTCTTCATCCCCTTCAAGAGCACCAACCTAAAAAAAGTGTGGTTTCAATGAAAGCAAGCATAAACAAAGATAATAAAACATTTTGATCTATCATATTATCTACCCCTAGAAAAAGTATATGATTACACAAGTATTTCCAAACACATGATTGTAGGACTGAGCACATACGCTTCTAGGGAAAAGAAATATGAATCACTATACAAAAAGGCAATATGGATGGCTATACAACAAAATTCTTAAATTTATATAATAAACAAAAATAAACAGAAACTAGGTATGCAAAACCTTCGCTATATAGAATGTATTGTAAGTAGGATATTAAATGCATTATTAAAAGTTGGTTGAATATTAAATGTATTACTAGAAGCTAAGAAGTTTTTAGAAGATTCTAGAAATCTCTTTATAATTATTACTTTAGGGTTAGAGTTCTTTATAATAGAAACTGATGTACTGTTTCAAATGAATTGATTTGAATAAAAATCTTCTTTCTTTCATATTAATTATTTCAAGTGAATGAAAACCCAACTAGGTTGGGACTCCAAACTAAATCAATCATTTGCAGCATACATAAAATGTATAAGGCATCTTGAAAATCTGCCACTTCTTAATGGATAAGAACAGTATTGGCACATGCTGAATGCTGAACAAATAAATATGATATTCTGCCATTAATGAGACTGCAACCTTGCAGCCAGTTTGGCTTTAAAATAAACTGTGGATAATTTATCAAATTGGGTTATCAAAATCAAATTTATTTTGTACATATAATGAAATCTGTGACACAGTAAGAAAAGACCATAAATTACCTCATACAACAAAGATATTGCTGAATCCATTGCTTCAACCTTGGGAGGTTCCAATGCCTGTAATGGAAATGTATTGAAGAAAATTGTCCAAATAATCTGATCAGGTTTGTCTTTGAATAAAACAGTTTACCTCCAACAAAAATGGTTTGATATATCCAAAAGACAGTAACTTAATCTGCAAGCACAATTCCACTAATGGCATCCGAAGCATCTCTGGAACCTTCACAAGCAGAATATAATAAAAACATAGGACAATAATATACATATACATACACATACATACACACACACACACACATATATATATGTTTGTGTATATATATATATATATATATATATATAGGTATATATAGGTATATATATTGCAAATAACAAATAATTAGGAAAATATTCTTAATATCTCCATGGTATTTAGTAAAATACTATCCTTAGTATCTTCCCATTCATTTCAGCATATTTCTATTTTTTTTCTTCAAAGGCTTTGATTATTACAGTTAGATATATTATCTTTATCTTATATTTATTTTTTATCTTTAGTTAGTTTATTGTTATTCTTTATTTGTATTTTGGGCTTAGCCCATATTTCTTCTATTATAAATAGAGTACTTTATGTGTATATTCAACACAACGGAGATTAATCTCATACATAGTTTTCACTATATTTAACATGGTATCAAAACTTAAGGTTGTTATGAGAAAAAAAAATTTGCCACCTCTGCCCCTACACTCACCACTACTGGCAACGGCGTCGTCTACTGCCTCTGCCGATGGCCCAACCATCTATTGTCGTTGCCGTCTACCACCATTGCCGATGATGTCGTCGTCTATCACCACTTTCGGCGGCACTGCCGTCTGCCACCGTAAGAATTTTGTCTTCCAACACCTGTATCAGAGTACCTCAGTCCTGCTCTCCTAATTTCAGTTCTCTACCAGTGTCTTTTTCACAGTTGTCCCTTGTTTGCTGCCTCTACCCACCGACATTCCCTATGAGGGGAGTCTACTTCTAGGTGCTTTGATGAATAAAGGAGACCATTCTTTTGAAGAGCCAAATCTTGCACCTTTATTGTCTATCATCTGCACGTTGTCATTTTCGCCGTTCGCCGTGAAGAGGAGTATGTTTCCATGTGGTCCAATCTAGCCCATGTAGTCTACTATTGTTCGCCACTGTAGGCCACCACTGATGGCAATCAAGTCCCTACAGTTTGTCGCTGCTCGCCACTGCCAACCGTCATCCACTATTGATTGTAATCTTCTTTGTCAAAGTCATCTTAGTTGAAGTTTCGCGATTGTCCACCACTGTCCAATATTATTCTCCATAGTTTTTAGGATTTCTCTCTCCTATTCGTCCATGACTTCTTCTGTTGCTGTCTCTTTTGACCTCTCTTCTGTCAACAGTGCATTTGACCCATCCATAAATGCTTTTTCTCTAGTGACAAAGATGACTTTTATTAGTTTATTTATAACCATGGTGGCTCTTCAACAATGGTCTCTTTATCCACTAGATGTCAACAATGCATTCCTCAACAGCAATTTGCAAGAAGAGATCTATATGGAGCAACCTCCCATATTTGTTGCTCACGAGGAGTCTTTTGGATTGATATTTCGTCTTCTATGTCGTCTTCACACATCATTAACAATTTGGGGTCACTCATGTGCAAAAACAGATATTTTCACTAAATCTTTATTGATTATATTAGTAACGAGCATGGTACATACGATTTGTATGCATCAGCTTGAGGAGGAGTGTTAGATATATTATCTTTATCTTTTATATTTAGTTCGTTTGTTATCATTCCTTATTTGTATTTTGGGCTTAGACCATATTTCTTCTATTATAAATAGGGTACCTTATGTGTATATTCAAAACAATGGAGATTAATCTCAACATAGTTTTCACTATATTCAACAATTACAAATAGAGATGATGATAATGTAATTAGTGTGATTGTTATCAATAAAATAATACTTCATTTTCTTACACAGAAGATGAGAAAAAGTCATTAGTGAGAAGAAACTTAATCTGCTGAGAGTTTTATGAGGTGTTGAGCATTTTATGAGGTGTTGAGTGGATGCACTTAAATGACAACTACTTTTCTCATATTACAAATAGAAGATAGACCCAAACTAAAAGTGGGGAGAATGCGAGAGAAGATATTAGGGACCACAAAGTTGAGAGCTCTATAAACGTCATTTGAGCTAATTTCTCTTCTCTTCTCTTCTTGCATGTAAGAATTGTCTTGCTCATCATGAGAAGCTCATCCTCCTTGGATGTATCTTGTAACTTTTTTGTGAAGTCCTTGATATATATATATATATATATATATATATATATATATATATATATATATATATATATATATATATGTATATATATTTTGCTTTCCAATCTTTGGTTTAATTTTATACTTAATGCTTGAAAGTAGAAGAATCTATATTCATGATTCTGGAAATGGATTGTTATTGGAAAATATTATCTTTATTAGCGTTATACATTAGTCAAATTTTGTTTTTAATAATCCTTGTCCTGGCAGTATCACTCTATTACTGTTCTGTACCCTTTATTTTCAGTTAATTGGTTTTGCTGGTTTGTATCCGTAACTGTTCTTGACAGTCTTTTCATTTGATATCTATTTGTTCTGATATGGAAAGAACATACATATGCAATTTTTTCAAGTGCAAATATATTGCAATGATTTTTCAATGCATTACAATTGTCAAAAGATTAAACATTCGTGTATTCCAAATTCATGTCTTTCTTCAATTCTAACATGGTATCAAGAGCCAATTGCAGATCCACATTGGTTAATCCAAATTCCCTCCCATGCCCCTCCTAGTTTTTCCCAAATTCCACAGCCAAAAAACTGGATGACTCCAATAACGTAAGTTCGAAGTAGCAGTTTGACCCTGTGACTAAGGATCATAGACTCTATTGTTTTGTTGTCAAATTGGTTATCCACCCACGGTTTCATATAGAAGACTGGGAATCTAGGACTATTAACCCTGTGTATGAAGAAAGGGAGATCCCAGACCAAGTTTTACTTGCTTGGTTGCAATCCACACTATCCAAGAACATTCTATCTCTAGTTCTTGGCGTGGTTCACTCTTCTCAGGTATGGGAGCATACCTATGATCCCTTTCTTACCCAAAATCCCCTACATGCCAACTTTGCACAGATCTTTAGGCCTACTTGCTTGAGAACAAGTCTGTGCCGGAGTTCATGGGCCACATTAAGTCAATTGTTGATGAACATTGCTAGCATTAACATATTTCTTGTCCCCTCCATTGCCAAAAATCTTCTTACTGTCAATAAATTTGCCGTTGATAATGGTGTTTACTTTGAATTTTATCCTCACAACTATATTGTTAAATCTAAGGCCACCAATGAAATCCTTCTTAGGCCACCAAACACAGAGATTGATTTTCACTTTGTTAAAGAAAAGGAGCTCTCTAGAGAAATAACAACTAATTTTGTCAATTCTAGTGACCAGTTGGCTGACTTGTTCACCAAGACCATTAGAGGTTCTCAGATTGACTATATTTGTAATAAACTTGTTCATATGACATATAGGCTTCAACTTGAGCAAGAGTGTTAGAATGTAATTAGTCATTAACTATTACAGATTCAGTAATCATTAGCTGTTACACATTCTAGGAAATTACGATTATCGATTCCTGATTATTAGACAAGAATTTAATGTATTTGATTCTGGAAATTAGTATAAATAGATACATTTGTATTTAATGCTTTCAAGGTTTACAAAGGAAAATAAGAAAACAAATATATATATATATATATATATATATATATATATATTTTGAGAAAGGTATATTTTCATGACAAAGGATAGACTAAATGCACCTTTGGGTATCCTTTGAAATTTTAAGCATTTCATATGAAGTTAAATACCTGATATGGACGCATGAGCTTTTCAAATCTATGACGAGTGTACAAGCAAAAGCAAATTCCAGGTTTTACACGCCCTGCTCTACCACGTCGTTGCATTGCATTTGCTTGCGAAATCCAATCTTCTACCATGCTAGACAATTTCTATTATCAACCATAAAGACAATCAATTGTGTAAACAAATTTATTTTACACAATTGCCTCATTGAATAGAAGAAAGAAACCATACCTTTTGAGGATTGTAGCGATTCTCTTTATGCTTTCCACAATCAATTACATATATAACATCATCTATGGTTATGCTTGTCTCTGCTATATTTGTTGCTATAACAACCTAGGAAAAGAACAAAATGCTAACAAATGTGTATGCAGTAAGCAATAACTAAGGAATTACTTTTCTTGATTTCAGAAAGTAGTCGAGAGAAACAGAGAGATATCTAGTTTATTGAAAAAAAAAACTAACTGAACAGTTATAGAATGCTGACTCAGCAGTCATTTACAAACTAACTGAACAGTTACACGTTTTCAGAAATTTGATATGAAGAAAAGGCAGAGAAAAACTTAACAAAGGCAGAGCTAAATATTATTTCACTTAATCAGAAATAGTACACAAGATGAGCATATATAAGCTCAAAAGAGATTACACAAACATAACAGAAAAACTAACATCCAGTTGAATAACTAAATGTTTTACATGAACATCTCTAATGCACTCTAAATGAAATATAACTAACACATCTAACAAAACAAATATAGGATGATAAACATATTACTGATAAAACTTACCTTACGTATATTTCCTGGAGGGCGTAAAAACACCCTTTTCTGTTCACTTGATGCAACCGTTGAATGCAAAGGGATAATCCATTCAGAAGATGGCCCACCAAATTGACTAGATGCAACCAAGTTATCATGTAAATAGTTTATTTCAGACATTCCCTGTCAAGACAAGTTATAAGAAAAAATATAACTATTTGCACTAAAAATTACCGGTAAACATATAAACTCAATGCATAACCAAGTAGTCTTACCGGTAGGAATACAAGGATGGCACCCTCACTACAGGTTTCATCAATGAAACATATCAGATCTTCAAGGAGTTCATAATCAATAACATCTTCATTCAATCTTTTCTGAGTGAAAAAATATTGAACGGTCAAATCAGGGTGCCAATTTAAAATACTATACAGATTCACAGCTCAAAAGTGATTTACCATATTTTGTTGAGTTTGTTCACTGTATAATTCATAACAACTTGGAACAAAGTATGGATTAACTTGTACTTCAGAAAGCAGAGACTCATCACCCCAAGCAGATAAGACTACATTCTTCCTACCCCTGCTATTTTTCACAATATCTCTCTGCAAAATCTAGATTAAATGCTTCATGAATAAGAGCAAGGAAAATTCGTAATAAAATATAATTCAGACAGCATATGCCGCAAATAGTAAAAATTATAAAGAGTATATAATAAAGGGATTAAATCACAGTCATAGACATCCAACAGTAACTCAAGCTGATCACAGATTACCTGTCGTCTGGGAAATGTCCCATGTGTTAAAGAAGCTGCAGAATCTGAAGTAAGTCGATACTCAATCTTGTCATATATATCCTCAAGAAAGTATGTTGTCACTGGATGAGTCCTGCCTTCAGCGGTAACTACAGGGCAATTGCTGAAGTATCTTGAGAATAAACTTGAATCAACAGTTGCAGACCTGATCATTATAGTTGCATATATGACAGAAAACTTTAAGCTCAAAGCAAATTAATATAAGATAGTTTAGGCCATTAATTCCTGTAACAGTATAAAACACAAATTTGCATACATCAGAATGATCTTCAGTTTTCTAAAGCCTTTGCTTGACTGCTTCTCAATTAGATTCTTTAGGACAATTAGAAGAAAATCACCCTGTAAAACATGAAAACGCAAAATACATGACATTTATATATTTAAAAATATGATTAGAAACATAGACTATTGCAGAAACAGAGGAGGAATAATACTTCAAACACCACAAAGAGTTGAAACTTCCAACATCTACTTTATTTGTTTCTTCAATATCTTTTCACTACAGATAGGTTTCTTGGAGAGATCATGACTAGTATTCTCCATGGTTAGGAGGATCACAATAAGGAGAGGGCAATGGATGAAGGATGACAACGGTAAAATTTGTTGGATTGAAATGAATAATGTGGTGCATCAAGTGTGGACTAATTTGTCGAAGTATTGTTTCACTGAGCAGTTAAAGGATAATATATAATATTTGAAATACTCATATTTGAACACTAAAACAGGCACACCAAATGGAGATTCCCCATTATACATTAACAATATCTAACAAAAGCAATTTTCTTTTCAACATTATTTTATATAATTTTCATAAAAGAATTGAAATGGGTGTATTGTTTTATGTCCCCTTTTATTCTAATTAAAATTGAATGAGAATACAAAATATTGTTCTGTTCAAGATTATTAGTTTTTTCATTGTGTTGTATAAATTCATGTTAAGTTTTCAATTAACTGTATACAAAATCATATAATGAACACAAGATTATAATTTAATGTGTTCACTTTTTTACCAAAGTAAAAATATAAGCCATAACTTATTATAAAGGAATTAAAATTTAGTATATTAGACAATAACAAACATATTTGTAAGCTTTGATTTGAAATGGTAATATATTTGTCAACTATAGCCAGAGCTAGATCAATTTATTTACAGAAAATATAAAGTTAAATTATAATTTACGATTCATATATTTAATTAAACAAATTATACATACATGGTAGATAAAGCCATTATTAAAAATTTATATACACAATTCCTATAATACCACTTTACAACCTTGGACCCATAAAATGTCATGATTGGCCTAGATAATAACCTAAATATTTTTGCATAGTTAGGAAAACATGTCCCTATGCTAATTATGTTACTTTTACTTATTCATTTTTATTTGGGCTTAGCCCACGTTTTCTTTATTATAAATACAATATCATATATATATATATATATATATATATATATATATATATATATATATATATATATATATATTTTCTACACAAGGGAGATTAATTCTATAACTAGTTTTAACTATACTCAATATGGTATCTCCTGTTTCTCATATTTATAGAGAAGGGAATCATTATGTTGATAAGTTTGTATGCTTTGGTGTAAAAGAAATTTATTGTCTTTCTTATCTCTATTTTTATACTTTTAGAGTAAGCTGCAAATGATTGATATAACAGAGTGTCAACCTAGTTGGGATCATATCATATAGTGATGTTTTTCCATATTCTATTTTGATAAAAATAAAAAATAAAAAAAAAAACAAAAACAAAGGGTAGGTGGGTCTGTGCATTATCTACATTTCAAGCTAAAGGGATCTAACATAAGAAACCATGATGTGTCTTTACCTAATTACTCTTTTGAAATAGTTTATTCACGACAAATGGTGATCAAAGACATCTTAGAGGGAACTTCACACATCCAATAAGCCAAGGTATGAATAATGTGAGTTATATTCAATGTAAACTTTACAAAAGCTTCTCTATAGCAAATTAATTGATTTAACTCACCAACAAAGACCTCTCATGAACCTCATCAACTATGATATGAGTAATGCCTGACAAGCTTTGATCCCCCTGGAATATCAACAAGGTAAACAATAACTTGAAATTTAATAAAATAACACTTAAGAATGATTTAAATACAGTATAATTACATTTATGGGAAAATTCCTCTGATCCTTAATGTAAGACCCTTTAGCAGAATCACATAACCATTAAAAGTAATTAATTCAACTGATTTTGTTCATTTTCTTAAGAAAGGTGTACCAATATATCAAATTTACTCTCATTATTGATGGCTGCCTTCGCGTTACTCTTTAATGACAAACACACATTCATAATATTTAAAAGAGGCAAGAAAAAGAAATATAATGTTTTATTGAAATAACTAATAAAAATGACCAACAATTTGTTATAAAATGTGTTACCCAAAGAGAGAGTAATAACTAAATTGTCTCGTATAATATGTCCTATAATGAAGTGTTAGAATCTGTTTTATTTGTCAGAATCATTGTCTTTTATTAGTTATATTTTTTCCTTGTTTAACAGATTATAATTATTGTGAATAATGGGAATATCCCTGAATCATAGTGATATGGCTGTCTAGGAGTTATTATTATGCTTCCTAAAATAGCTCCATAGCCTTGTATATATGGATTGTATTCTCAGCATAATAATAATATAACATTTTAACGTAAATTCTGAGATGGCATCAGAGCTCTCAAATTCTGGGAGCTGCCTCTAACTGCGCACACCAAAACCCTAGACGGCAGCTTCATTGTTGTCGCACACAAAGCCCTAGACGGCAGCCTTCATTGCTGCTTCCACTTAACAAGGATGAGGTAGAGTAGATGAGATCACTCCTCACCAAGTTGGATAAGTCACTAGGTAGTTGTTCTCTGGCACATTCCCGTACGTTTGGCGAGTTCCTTTCTTTTGGACTTAATGCCTCAGATAAAAACCATAACCCATATTGGATACTAGATTTTGGGGCTACTGACCACATGACACCCCTACCTAAAAATTTCTTGTCTTACATCCCTTGCCCTAGAACCAAAGAAAATATTCACAGTCAATGGCTCTCTAATGACTGCAGCAAGTCAAGGAGCAGTTCAAATAAGCCCATCTATAACCCTTAAAAATGTCCTTCATATTCCTAAATTGTCTGTCAGTTTAGTTTCCATAAAAAAACTCATACAAATATCATGTAATGCTATTTTTTATGACAATGTTTGTATTTTATAGAACAAGTACTCGGGGAGGACGATTGGACATGCTAGAGAATGGAATGACTTGTATTACTTGGACCATCCAAATTTGCCACCAGACCTGGAAAATAACACCTCTTTTTTCTCTGATTCAATAAAGACCAGCAGGGAAAAGGTCTTCCTACATCACTGTCGCCTTGGACATCCTTCCTTTAGGGTCATAAAATTGTTATTCCCTTCCCTTTTTAGCAAATAAGATATGGCAAGTCTCAATTGTGATCTGTGTGAACTTGCTAAGCACAAATGTGCTCCTTTTTTAGGTAGTAATAATAAGAGCATTTTCTCCTTTTTTTTAATTCATACAGATGTGTGGGGTCCCTCAATTGTCCCAAATCTTTCTGGTGCCTGTTGGTTTCTTACCTTTATAGATGATTGTACTAGTGTCACATGGGTTTTCTTTCTAAAACAAAAATCTGAAGTCAGCTATGTGGTTCAACATTTTTTCTCCATGGTAAAAAATCAATTTGGTGTTAGCATTAAGAGGATCAGATAAGGCCAAAGATTACTTTAATCATGGGCTTATTTCCTTTTGTCAAAAGGAAGGCATCATTCATGAGTCATCTTGTGTCAAAATACCTCAACAAAATGGGATTGTTGAGAGAAAAAATGGACACCTTCTAGACCAAACGTGAGCCCATCTTTTTCAACATAAGGTTCCTAAAATGTTTTTGGGGGAGGCTATTCTCACTACTTTTTATCTAATTAATAGACTACCTTCTAGTATTCTAGCTTCCAAAAGCCCTATGGAGGTTTTGTCCTCTTTTTATCCTAATGTGTCCACATCCAACCACCTTATTCCAAGAATATTTGGGTGTGTTTCTTTTGTCCATGTGCACAGTAGTGATAGAGAGAAACTTGATCCTAGAGCCTTAAAATGTGTTTTCATAGGATACTCATCAACCCAAAAGGGGTATAAATGCTATCACCCACCTTCCAAAAAATTCTGTGTCCAGAGATGTCACCTTTTTTGAACACCAAAGTTATTTCCATGTTGTTCATCATGTTTGTATGCATCATTAGTGAAAGGCATGAGTGAATCAAAATCAACAATTAAATGATTGAGTTGACCAAGATATGTTTGTATATCATGATTTTCCAGAGGTGTGTTGGAAGTCTCACATCGACTAGAGATAAGACCAATTTATAATATATAAGTAGGGTGCAAACTTCACCTTACAAGCCGGTTTTGTGAGGTTGAGTTAGACTTAAAATCTCCTTAAAATGGTATTCAAACCAAGTTAGAGTCTATCCTAGCGATATTTGTTGTTTGTTGGGCATATTGTACCACCCGCTATCGGGCCGTTATCGGACCACCCATAAATGTCCAGTCTCACATTCGAGATGTATATACATCAGCGTGAGGGGGGGTGTTGGAAGTCTCACATCGACTAGATATAAGACCAATTTATAATATATATATATATATATATATATATATATATATATATATATAAGTGGGGTGCAAACCTCACCTTACAAGCCGGTTTTGTGGAGTTGAGTTAGACTTAAAATCCACTTTTTAACAACAATGATAACGTTGGAGACAACATTATAAAGGTGATGAACATCATTAGAGTATATTTTCTTGGCTTTGTTCCACACATTCTAACACCAATAAATGATTTTTACCTACGTTTCCACAAAATTGTACTCATGGGAGATGTGTGAATCTAACATTCCCAATTAAAAAAAAGTTTTATTCTCTTAAAAATATTATGTTAACCTTATTATATTAATGTGATAATAATTTTCAACCAAATGATGCATGTATCAAGTTGAAGACAACAAGAGGTATAGAACTGTTATACTATTAAACAAAAATAACCTACCATCAATTTTCTTAGAACAATGCCTGTCGTACAAAACAGAAGCCTTGTTTTCTCATTCCTAACAGGAAAAAAAACAGTCAAGGACTTAGAACATCCAATTAAGAAACAAAACAGAGAAAAACATTATTTTGGTCCCATGGGTCATGGGACATGTGAAAGGTGAAAAAAAAGAAGCATCAGCATTCAATTTCATAACACTTTCTTTCCATCTTAGTAACAATTTTCCACACAAAAGTCCAAGGTACTGGATAGTGGATACTGGTTTGTATTTTTATACTGGATAGTATAAAAATATTTAATAATTCAAGGTCCAAATTCAAAATGAATGAAGAAAATAAAGCAAGCCATATGAGTATAAGGCCACTTGCTTATGATAACAACTCATGGTCCTATTCGATGAGCCTCTCCAAGTTACTGTCCATTCCACTTGTGCAAGAAACAACATCCGAAGCATCAGTGCAGAAAAAAAAAACGACCTAGTCCAATCACCTGAACTACATCCAAGTAGTCGTACTAAAAAAATCCTTAAATATTCTTGATTTACCCATTCCCTTGAGAAAAAGAGAAAAGATCCTAATGTCAAGTATCCTAAATCCCAATGTGTTACCGAGCAACATTCTATGCAGCAATAAATTTTCATTACATCTATTTACGTGACTAAAATAAGCCTTAAAGGATAAGAACTGGATTGAAGACAAGATTGAAGGGATGAATGAAAAAGAATGAGACTTGGAAGATCATAGAAATATCTGAAGCAAAAAGGAAACAGATTGCAAACAGATATACAGAGCGAAATATCAATCAATGGTACATTTGACCTATATAAGCAAAGATTGTTAGCAAAAGGATACACCTCAACAAATGAGGTTGATTATCACGAGCCATTTGCACTGACAAAAAAATTAATACAGTAATCATCCTCTCGGATGTACATTTTGGTTGACAAATGCATCAATTTTATGCTAAAAATGCCTTTTTGCATGGAAAATTAGAGGAGGAAGTGTTAGGAACCAAGAACTTAAAAAAGAGTAAATACTCGATTTGGTCCCTTAGGTGTTGGTTGATAGGTCCCTCAATAATATTTTTATGCATATGGGTCCTTAAATCTTTTTCCACAGTGCATCTAAGTCTTTCCGCTAGTGGGACATTTAACAGAAGTCCACATAGCAGTGGAATATTTTTCACTCCTATGTGGCTCTTGCATGGCTGCTATGTGTAAGACACATTGGAATGAGACTTAAATACATGCAAATGGGTTCTTGAATATTTCATCACTTTGCCTCTTAGTCTTTCTGACAAATTTTAAAATATTTTCAAAGAATCATTCACGTACACCGAAATTCCTCATCACTTTGTACACCGAAAGTCCTCATCACATTTTATCTCTTTCGCTCCTTTGGGGTTGTTCAATTTTGGAACATAGCACACAAAAGATATACTAAAGGAAAAAAAAGGTTTTTTTTACATGATGTGAAGAGATAAAAAAGCAAATGTGGGGAAAACGTTTTGATTCTTTTTGGCTTTTGCCAGTAGTTTGTTTTGACTTGTTGGGTTGTCGAAAAGTGTTTATTTTGGAGAGATCGGGTTGTGGGTGTGTGGTTGGTGGCCATTGTAGAGATTTGGAAGCTAGGATTGGGGGTCATTTGAGTTTGTGTTGGTAGTGGTGGAATAGGTTATGTTGTGATGATGTACCAGGTTGTTAGGTTTTGTTTGGATTTGAAATTATTGGCTGCATAGGTTGATGGGGAGAAACTTTATGGATTTAGGTTTCTTTTTATGGGTATTGTTGGTTCATCCCCAATGCCTATTTCTGCTAAAATGCAAGGTCTGTATGGTATGAAATTATTCTGTGTTGATATAGGTTTTTTGGGTTTTTACTCATTGCTTCCTTTATTTTTGCTAACAAGGAAGAGTTGTATAGAATGAAATTATGAATTGTATTTCTTGTGTGCTAGAAGAATTTAGATGCAAACTAGTACATATTCAATGACCCATTTGCGAGCATCTAACTTTCATCTCACCGTGTCTCACACCTATGAGCCATATCTAAGTCATATAGAAGTGAAAAATGACAATGGCATTCAATGGCTGATGAAGACTATAAGAGTCTCACTAACAAGGACCCAAATAGATGAAAGGAAAAATTAGAAGGACTGATTTACATAAAAAAATAATACCGGATCTTACATCCAGCGCCTTAATCTCCAAGGAACCAAAGATTTTTGTTCAATAGGGTTAAAGAGGAGAAATGGTAAATACCTAAATTGGTCCTTCAAAGATGAGTGTTTTGGTGGATAGGTAGATCACTGATTAAAGTTTTCATGTAAATGGGTCCTTGAAAATTCATTTGCCTACATTTAAGACTTTTCATACCAAAGAAACAGAAAAGATTTGTTCATGTATCAAATATAAAGAAAAGATTGTGTTTGTGTATCAAATACCCCTAAAAGACATATTTGTAAGCAAAATGACAGCCTATGGACTCGCCAACTCAGTAGCTAGATCGCAAGTTTAGTCGAGTTCACCGTGAGTCTACCAAACCTACTGCAAAAGCAAGTTTACTTCTAAGTCAACTCAGGAGCTAGGTGTGGGAATGCAAACTCTAACGATTCTACGAGTTGAATTGCAAGTTTGATAACCATGTATGTACCTAATGAATGTGTCACTACCAATTCCCTAGTCAATGTAAATTGTATATATTCATAAGAATATATATATATCTGTAGAGAGAGAGAAAGAAAGAGAAGATTGGTAAAGCAATTTGCACTCAAGCATGTTCCATCAAAATTGAAGTCTTTAAATGACAAATGAGTACCTGGCACTGTCAAGACGAACTTGATAACCAATCAAAGAACCATGTGAACCTGGTGAAGGTTCACATCGCTCATCAGCAACCCTTTCAGCCACAGAAATAGCCTAAACACAAGGCATTAAACAAAAACCAAATGAAATAGAATGCAGAAAATAATACATTAAATTCATGAGTATTCACTAAGTTTCTAGAGTATGCAACCAATCCAAGATTTTTTTTTAGTTTCAATTTGGCAGCTTCATCCAGTACAAGTGTACAGTCATTAAGAAAATAAAAAATGCAGTATTCTTCGTCAAACCTTGATGACTAGGAAAAACTTGCCCTCACATGCACGTAAGGAAGGAACCAAAGTAATGAGTAAAACTAACTAGTCCATCAAAAGTATGGGACAGACGACTGTACCAATTACAGCTGCAAACTATTGTAGATGTTGTATATATTGACAAATATGCAAGCATAACATCTTGTACCTACCGCTATTCTCCGTGGTTGTGTGCAAATTATATTACAGTATCCACCATGTCCTGACTCAATCATGTCATCCAATATAAATTGTGGAACCTACATTAAATGGCAGTCAGAAAGGAAACTGTGGATGCACAAATGACAGAAAACAAGACGTTCAGGAAATACAGGAGGAAAAATATCACAAATTATAGTCGAAATCTGTCACCTGAGTTGTTTTTCCTGAGCCTGTTTCCCCACAAACAACAAGAACATCATGTTCCTTCATCAATTGCAATATATCACCCTTCAGACCAGCAATAGGAAGTGTAGCTCTAAGATTCAGCATTTCCTGAAGCAGATAAAATATCCAGTTCAGAATTGATGAATTTTCTTTTTTCCTATAGAATAAGTCAATTGTTCTGACAATCTTACCAAATATTTTGGCTATCATTTACTACAGATATATTACACAAGATATTATACACTAATACATGTAGAACCTTTTATAAGATTCCACCTCATAGCCTGAGCTTCAAGTATTTGATTCTTGAAACTGCCTCAGTCCTTGTGGTCCAAATTCCCCATATCATAATGGATTTTTGCGGAAGGGAAATTTGATATATGCATTGTATAGTAGACATTATTGCATAACAAGTTGGGAAAACAAAGAACCAATCTTGTACCGGTAGCTAAGAGCTTAAATTTTTCAGATTTTATTCTTGCTAAAGCATAGCCTTAGCCTATATGAATATGCAATCAAGACTTCAATTCTTGCCACACTAACCAAAGGATGATTAACCAGCGAGAGAGAGAAATGGAGAGAATGAGTTTGGGTTTCGTGAGATGAATGAACAACTTAAAGACTGTTGAGACTTAAACACAATAAACAAAGAACATAGCCCAATGAAGCAAAGCGAAAAAGAGAAAACAATGATGGGGAAACTGATCAAAGAAACAAAAAAACACATAACACAGATTGATGAGAAAAAGAAAACCTTGTGTTTGGGTGAGAAGTGGTGCAGAAAGTGTAAACCACAACAATGAAAGAACAGGTTTCTTGTTGCTCCGAAGCAAAATATGTAGGAATTTTCATTTGGCATAACAATCAAACTGTCAAGCCTCACAGAAATAGATGCATACCACAAACCAATGCATGTGATGGCCCTCCAACAACTATTCAACTTGTTGGTTCTAAAAAAGGGAGTTTAGATTTATTTTTTTTAATTTCTCTATCACAATGTAGACAAATGTGACTGTAGCAGAACATTAACCACAAACCAATGCATGTGATCGCCCTCCAACAACGATTCAACTTGTTGCTTCTGAAAAAGGAAGTTTAGATTTATTTTTTTTTTAATTTCTCTATCACAATGTAGACAAGTGTGATGACTGTAGCAGAAGAATATGAACCTGGTTTGTTTTCAAAGGAGAAGAGGATTTCTCTGTCAAATCTGAGGATTCGCTAGTGTAGATTGAGTAGACTAGAATCGCATCACTAGGAAGTGGAAGAGAAGAATTAGGAAAAAACATCATTGTTATGGCTGTGATTAGCTCTAAGAGGCAACGTAGGATTTCAAAGTATTTATAAGCAAAATGAATTGAATGATTGTTGGAAGTCCCACATCAACTAGAGATAATATAAGTGGGTGCAAACCTCACCTTACAAGCCGGTTATGTAGGGTTGAGTTAAGACTTAAAATCCACTTCTTAACATCGTATCAAAGTTATGGTTAGAGTTTATCATAGCGATATTTGTTGTTTGTTGGGCATAGTGTTCCACCCGCTATAGGGCCGCTATTGAACCATCCATTAATGTCTTGCTTCACGCTCCAAATGTATATATACCTCGACGTGAGGAGGGGTGTTGGAAGTCCCACATCGACTAGAGATAATATAAGTAGGTGTAAACCTCACCTTACAAGCCGGCTTTGTAGGGTTAAGTTAGGCTTAAAGTCCACTTCTTAACAATGATTTTATTACTTAACTTGTGATTACAAAAGAAGAATTTACAGTCATTCTTTTAGAGCACTAGATCTAGCAAACTAAAGGTCGTTGCAACAAACTACATAGCTGTCATAACTAAGGAGTAGCTCTAAGGTAATTGTAAGTCTATTTTACTTACAATAGAACTTTAGAGATATGTTTTTCTCTGTTTTAAATGTTTATTCTGCTTATAATTTCAAAACAATTTTACGTTGTCTTCATTGATTGACAGTTGAAAACTTTTACAAACCAATCGTCTTTCTTCATGCAGTGCTCCTCAGTCCATATATACATGGGTTCTGTAAGAGGTTCACTAACTCTTGTATATTCTTTAATAATGAATAACATCTTTTTGTCAATTCAATATGGAATACATGCCTATTTTCTTCACCAGACTATCAGAAAGGCTAGATAGTAGCAATTTGAGTTACATCATTCTTCTTTCAATAATACCATGGTTACTAAGCTTCTTTCTCATGTTATGTCTCTGACTGACTCTCATTGTTCGGTTGGAAATCCAGTTTCTTTAAAAGAACATTTGACTTGAAAGAATTAATATGAAAGAAAGAAGATTTTTATTCAAATTGATTCATATGAAACAGGACACCAGCATTCTATCTAATCTAATAGAGACCTCCAACCCTAAAGTAAATATTAGAAAAAGAGCTCTAGAACCTTCTACTAGTTTCTAACAACTTCTAACAAGCTCTAGTAGAGTATTTAATATCTTCCTTCTTTCCATTTGTTCCTTTTTTCTCTAATCTTTATAGTCAAGTGTCTGGATGTGTTTTATTTGTCCATATTCATAGTCAATTCATGGAAAGTTAGAACTTAGCAAGGTTGTCAATCGAGAATTTACGTAAATTCGTGGGAGTTTTGTAAATTTCTCATGAAAAAAAAATTGTAAAATTCCTAGACATACTAAAAATTGATCCCTAATTTCAGTTTTCAACTACAAAATTAAAAAAAAAAACCATATTATATAATTATTAAATGATTAAAATTAATTCCTAATTAAAATATGAAATTAAAACCCTAAATACCTAACTTCAGAATTCAATTAAAACAATCATTTATAAATAATATATATTATATTACTTCCTTCCTTAAAAGTTGCAACATAGTAGCACAATAAAATTATCTTCCAGTGCAACATGACACTTTCCTTCCTCTCCTAAGCACTGCAGCACAACAATGGAGATGCAATTGAGTGACATGCGAATGATGACGCAACAACCAAACTGTGGCATGTCGAGCGACAAGTGAACAAGAATGCAACAATGGAGATGCACATTGATTAAGCCAAGAACGAACACAAAAGTGGATGCAGAAGTGAAACCCTAAATTATGTGAGTTTTCTTCAGTTTCTCACTACAAACGACTATGGTGGCTTCCATTTTGCGGTTCAAAAAGCTTCTTCAAATTTGCCGCCTATTTAGGGTTTAAAATACTTCTCCTTCAAACTCCCCAACTCGGTACCAAACTGGCATATCTTGAATGGATATTTTCGAAGATGCTCTTAGCAAGAACAACTTTATTCCCTAGTCAGGGACAACTCTAGAAATTAGTCATCCATAGAATTTCTTCCATATACAATATCAGAGGAGACAAAGTAATCTAACCTAATTTAAGAACAGCACCAATGATCTGACTTGGGGGTAAGTGCTCCTTCTGACACCCTTGAACCATTGGAAAATTCCTTTAATATTAATTGTGAACCTAACCTTGATGACTTGCCCATTGTTTTGAGAAAAGGAACTGAGTCTTGAACCAAGTATCCTATTTCTCATTTTGTCACTACAAAAAACCTATCTATGCAACACCAGAGTTTACTTTTTGCCATTGATGCAATTAGAGTCATTACTTCAGTTCAAGAAGCGTTGAAGGATGAAAATTGGGTTCAAGCCATGAATGAAGGGATGAGTGCCTTAGAAAAGAATCAAATATTGGAAATTGTTAACAGGCCACGGGATAAAAAGGCAGTAGAATGCATATGGTTTTATAGTGTAAAGTATAAATCTGATGGCTCATTAGAACTTTACAAAACAAGGTTAGTAGCTAAAGGATTTACTCAGACTTATGGTGTGGATTTGTTAGGTTTCTTGGAGACAAGAAACCAGATTTATAATTCAGTTTAAGAAATTAACACACAAATCTTACTGCACAATGTGAATAACACTCTAATTCTGAAAAACATAATACAAGAAAACATTCAACAGCTTCCAAGGGAAGAAATTCCCTTCTACACAGGACAAACCCTGTTCAAAAACAAAATACACTCCATAACCAGAACTAGAACATCCCCCCACCTTAAAAGACAAAACCTGCCTTACTACTAATTAAAACTTCCCCTAACTGTTGTTTAAACTCCTCCTAACTACCCCTAACCACTTCATACTAACTTCTATAATTTATTTTTGCCAAACTATCTAAAAATGGTCTACAAACTGTCTAATACATTACATATCCTATCAGGATTATTAGGAGATATTTGTTCCAGCAGCAAAGATAAAGAATTGTTTTATTAATAACTATCACACCAATTATATTTTCCTCATCTCTATTTGTAATCAACTTTTCCAAAATAAGGAAACATAAATATGTTAAAATGAATAGGATAATTGAAAAAATATTCTCTTCTAATTATTCATGACATATATTAAGAATATGTTTATCCTAATAATACACTATTTACAACAATGCTATACTACTTCCAAAAAGGGACAGACAAAAGTCAAAAATCCAAAATATGTGCAAACCTGGTATCTTGGTGTTCTCATCTTAATATGTTGCATCTGTCTCAAATCAGCACTCTCCATTTCCTTGATATTTGTTTCTCCTATGCAATGGAACAGAAATTTCATCAAGGGGAAACTAATAAAGACACAATTACATCTATGAGGAAAAAATAAGCATTATCCAATTGGACTTTATCAACCGACCAATTTTTAATAAAAGGTGTACAAAACCATCATTATACAAGAATAGGATTTTAAATAGGTTAGTATCTCAACATGTATCAATTATTTGCAGCACATCAAAAACTCTGAAAAGAAATAACAAAGCAAAATACAAGACAGTGGGGGGACCAAACCAAAACCACTATGAAAATCAAAAGTTAGATAGACCAAGTCTATCTCTAACAAACTTATGACTCACAATAGTAGGCATTTGATCCCACCAAGTAAAAAATCTAGAGAAATACCAAAAGAAGTTAAATTATCAGCACACATCTATACCTTCTCTAAAGATATGCTATTTCTAATACTAAACACTAATTATTACTATACAAAATCAGATGACATTATTGAGTATAGCGTTTGTAATGATCTTTCAAATAAAACCAATGTGTTTAGCCAAAACATAGAATTTACCAACCGAAGTAAAGCACTTTGCCAAAAGTCAATAAGTAGTTTTTACATGTAGTTACTATGATAGCATTTAGGATTTCGTTGATAAAAGAACACCAATCAATCCGAACTTGCCTATAAGATCTTGGAATCCGTCCCAAGGAAGCCCTTTAGTGAAAATGTCTAGAATCTAAAATCTTGTAGGAACATGAGTTGTAACCATTAGGCTTTTGTCAAATATTATCTTTGATGAAGTGCATGTCGATTTCAATATGTTTGGTCCTATAACGTTAGACTGAACTATGAGCAATGTTCATTGTTGACTTGTTATCATGGTACAATTGCATAGGGATGTCAACCTTAATTTCAAGGTCATCAAGTATGATCTTCATCCAAAGTCCTTCAAACACTATAAACAAGGGTTGAAAATACAGCTTTTGCACTATAACTAAGAAACTCTATCCTATTTTTTGCTTCTAAAGGTCACCAGACTTCTCCTAACACATATAGTACCCAAATGTAGATTTTTTGTCAACAACAAAACCTACATAGTTTGCATCAATATATATCTTTAGGGTAGCATTGTCTCCTTTCCTAAAGAAGAAAGCATTTAAGGAATGTCTAGTCCCATTTGTGAAAAATAAATAAATGGAAAAAAAAAACAAATAGAAAATCTACCTGAAAAAAATGGAAATAAAATTCAAAATTATATTAAATAAGACATGGATGAACCTACTTTGAGTAAATTGTTGATGATGGGCAATTGTTGAACATTTATCTTCATAGACTCCATCAAAGTATTCAGGACACTTATAATCTGTAACATCAACAAATGCAGTTGCACTAGAACTATTATCATTTAATAATGAATCCACAAATCCAGATCTATGATCTTTCTCACTGTCTTCTAGATTGCTTGATGATTCCCCTGCAAGTTATGAAATGTCATATCTTCTGTACAAAAGTTCACATATATACATGGTTAAATATCTACAGCAATAGCTTTATGATACCTAAATTAAATAATGATAAAAATTAAATGTTTCAAATAATAAAATTTATACAATTAAATCTTTTCTCACAACGTAAGCGGGCATTGTGAACCAAACAATGAGATAACGGTCTTCAAGCAAAAAATTGATTAGATAAGAAAAGAAAAACCAACCTTCCATCCACTTCAGAATAAAATATGCATAAGGTTCTGTAACTGGGAGATGAACTGGGATCTCAGGAAATAGTTTGTACAATGCATAGGCTGCTACTTTATTCTGTGCATCCTGAAATCAAGTAAAATTTTTGCAAACAACGTAAGGAAAGATAGCAAGTATTCGTTAATATAATTTTGTCATAAATATGTTTTTAGTCTTCCAAATTGGGGCACTTTCTTTTGGTCCTCTATTTAAAAATTTCTATTCCTAATTCTTCAATTTTGTGAAATGCAATTTTTAGTCCTGAGATTACACAACATTTGCGAGCTTGATGATGTGGCAAGCAGTGGTTTACTTAGCATTTGTCACATGGATTTAATTGAGTTAAATGGTTTTTTGAAAATTTATTAAATGCTCAAATATGTTTAGTCCTCCAAAGGGGGCAATGTTTCTAGAGCAACATGAACAGGGGTCAAGATATTAGGTGAAATGTCCAGAGGTCAATCATGGCCAACGGTGGGAGGGAAGAATAGTGTAGACACAAAGAAAGTAACATCATCAATGACAACTAGGGTGAGGGCTTAAACAATGATAGAGGAGAGTAACACTTAAGATTAAAAGAGAGAACATGGAAAATTAAAAGACTACACTAGATACCTAGGTGCAAAATTAGGTATGACTATAGGTACAGCCGATAGATGTTTCCAACACACTACCCCCCATACTTAGACTTAATGATAATACAAACTTGAGCGACTCCCTTTCAAGAAGTTTTACAGCCATTTGCCAAGGTTATAAAACGATGGTTGTTTTGAAAGGAAAGGGATGAGAACAAAGAAGCATTACCAGAGATGTGATCAAAAACACTTAAGTCAATTACCTACGATGGTTGTTTTGAAAGGAAATTTTGACCTTCCATAGATTCAAAAATACAAGTTGTTGATGTACTTGGAGTTTAAGATGTTTGTGCCAAGTTGTTAGACTTTAACCTTAGATACTTTTGATATTCTTCCCAGTGAATTTTGGGCGGCAGTTTTAGCCTTAAAGACATTGGTTGTCTTGGTAGGAAAACCATGTAAGGAGTAGCAGTTTTCTTAGGTCTGACCCATCCTTTTGCAGTATGTACAATGAGACACCCTCGACCTTCATGTCCTCCTCCAGTGCCACGACCTACTCTTCCTCATGTGGCAATCACAACGGATGGTTCCACTAGTTCATGAACTTCCTTAATTTGAGGTGTTGGGACTTGAAGGAGGCGTGCGGTCAAGCTATTCATGGAAGGGACCTCAGGACTGGTCAGAAGTTGATCTTTGAGATGATCAAAGTATGGATGTAAAGCACATCACCAAAGATTCTTCTTGATTTCATCCAAAGGTTCTACTTCCAAAAACATCTTTAGTTCTTCCACTGCAGGATGCGACAATAAATGCTTTCTCACCGAAAAAGACAAGCAAAGCCAATATCAACTCGCATTGATACAAACTTAAAGAAAATACATAGGAAAAAATGTTTAAGAGATCTCAATTTGGATCTTAGTTTATTTAGATTCATATATTTAAAAGGAATTGTTACTTACTACAAAAGCTTAAGGAAAAAGAAAAATGAAACCCCTAAGATACTAGTAACATGTACATACAACACAAAACAGATTTTTGAACAGGAAATGATATAAAAGATTCTAACATTACGAAAAAACTTATCAACTCTATATTTGTTGTCTTAGTATTTGTATAGGTGGAGGGAGAGACTTTGTTATGTCCTTCATTTTGTGAAATTACACCCCTGTAAGGAAGCCTTTATAGTACATCCTCTCACAAGTGGCTCAGTAAATTCAATTTTAAAAGGAGTGGTGTTATATACTCAATTGTTCACATTTGATTATTGTGAATCCCTTTAAGAGTTTTGTTGTTAGTAGGATATTAAATGCATTACTAGAAGTTGGTAGAATATTAAATGTATTACTAGAAGCTAATAGAAGTTGTTAGAAGATTCTAGAGATCTCTTTGTAATTATTACTTTAGGGCTAAAGTTCTCTATATATAGAGACTAACATACTGTTTCAAATGAAACAATTTGAATAAAAATCTTTTTTCTTTCATATTAATTCTTTCAAGTAGTTCTTTAAAGGAGAACTAGACATAGCCCAAGAATTAGGGTTAAGCAATGTAAAACATAGTGTCCTTGATGTATAAACTGTCTAGTGTCCTATTGAAAAACTCACATGCTCTATTCAACCTTCTTTCTAAACTATGTTGCTTCAGAGTCTAATGTATCTTAGGAAGCTATGGTACTTTAATTGTTCTCTTGTAAATAATAATAGTTATTTATGATCTTTGTAATCATTCTTTTCTTATTATAAATCAATCAATCACCCAGTAGAGAAAACACCCAAGCACATTAGGAAACTCTTTTTATTTTAACAAAATATGTTATATACATAGTGTGATGTAAGTATCAAAATAGATCTCCCAACCCCCTCCCATCTTAACTTTTTTGTGGGCCCACGTGATGTTTAAATTGACTATTATGCTTATATCAAGCAAAACATCATGATTTTCCCCCATCCTCCCCTTTCCACACACACACACACACATATATATATATATATATGATTGGCACAATTTGCATGTCTATAAAAGGTAACAAAAAGAGGAAAAGATGAAGGAAATAAATGGGCTTCAGGAACTTTTTGGATCTTTGGTGATGATAAATTAGAGGGAAGGAACAACAGAAAGAAAAACATAACAGAATGAAAATGTGATGTAGGAGAATTGCAGGAACGATTCCGGAATCAAGCATTATTATGGTGTGAAGGTGATCAAAATGGGGGAATGGGCAACTGGTGGGTGGTTTTAACTGATTAGGGAAGGGGTCTCTCAGACTCGGGAAATTTCTTCTTCTGTTTCATCATTTTGTGAAAAGCATTGCTCTATTACATTGTCATTTAAATTCCTTGATAGGTCCAGAATTTACATTGCAAAAAAACCTCCTTCTTGGTCCACAGAAGTTATCAACACAATTTTCTCTTTATTCTATTTTTTTATACTATTTTCTACTAATATATATATATATATATATATATATATATAGAGAGAGAGAGAGAGAGAGAGAGAGATTAAAAGTATAGAATGCAATATACTTAGCCCTCTAAAATTTGACCTACACACAGCCTATACTTCATACCAGAAAATAGCAAAAAAGAAAAAGTTTCCCAACAAAATAAGTTCTGATGCCACTTAAGTATCCCAAAAAATCTTCTATAACAACAGAAGGATGGAGTTGACAAGCTTAAGGATGACTCACCTCAGCAGATTCAACAGTTTCATTCTGATCCGGCAACTGAAGTGTGACCAAGCCCCCAGCTTTTCGATTTTTGCCCCTCCCACTGGCTTTGCGCAATATACTTACAGTATAGGAGAAACTCTTTCCTCTACTAACAATTTTATCGAACTTTGGAGCATCCCATCCTGATTTCTGGCACAGTTGATGAAGAACAGCCTTTGGAATCTTTTGGGGGTCCCCCTATAAATTAGGAAATAACTATTGTTAGACCATAGCAAGAAACAATACATACAATGTTTTCAGCCTAATTCTCTGAAACACACAACAGACAATTATTTCAAAACCACTATTTTATGAAAGAAAATTCATTAAGATGAAGAGAAAAAACATTACAAAGAAAGGAAGAGAAAGGATTAAGGAACCTTCCTAAGCATAAGAGAAAATTCATGGAGCAAAGCTGTAGAGTTCCTAATCATAAATGTCAGTGAAACCACACTTTTATTTTCACCAAAAGCCAAATACCTAATCATATACAAAATCAAGAATTCTAAATTTAAATGGTTCTGGTGGCATTGTACTGGTTTGAAAAATAAAAAAATATAAAAAAGTAATATATATATATATATATATATATATATATATATATATATGCATAAAGGTAAATAACATGGAATCCATGAAAATATCCTATCCACCTTGATTAATATATTTACTTTATTTGAAACAATTATCCATCCGTGAATTCTTCCCCTCCCTCTCTCAACAAATACAATCATTGCGTTTCCTAAGACTTTGGAGAAGCATAAAGTTATTTAGAGCAACAGGAAGACATGAACAGCATTAAACTCCACTTATCAAGAAACCTCAAATGCAGAACAAAAATTACCTTCTTCCAAATGCCTTCTAGTTTATCCAATTTTTTCTCGGATAGTCTTCTAATTTTTTCTTGTTTATGTACTTTCAAAATATCAAGAGGTAATATTTCACTAGATGAATCATCTTCCAAGAAGAAACCACCAAGCTCCACGTCGCCAAACTCCCCTTGAGCTGAATTTTTTTCAGCAAGTACAACTGGTGAACCAGACTTAACAAGATGCTCCACCATGCTATGGCTCTCCAGATCACTTCCGTCAACTGCTGTTTTGTCAGAAGCCAGTCCTTCAGTGTCACATGGAGTTTTTTCTCTAAAGCAACCAACAGGCTCATGACCTGTGGATGCTCTCTCAGATTTGAGGTTAGAACTGATTTCATGACCATGTTCTAAGGACAAATTGTCATCTGATAATCCTGATAAATGTATTACACAATCAAATGAGACAATTATAGTTCAAAAAATAATATTGAAAACAGAAAATGAAATTCAAACTAACCTATAGCAGCCAACTCTTGTTTCAGTTTACGGATAATATGGCCTGCCTGCTCCTGGCGTTTTTTTTCCCCTTCTTCCTTTGCTTTTGTAGCCTCCAATCTTGCAGCAAGATACTCCTTCGCAATAACATCATAAGGCCTAGGTTCATAAATCTATCAAGACAAAAAAAAAAGACATAGGTTAAGCTTGTAACTCAGCAGAATTAAATAAACAATGTTACATGATCATTCCACAGTTAATAGGAAGCAAACAATATGAAGATATCGAACTTTTCATCCACTTATGTATTATAATTTATCCTTATTTGAAGTCAATATAGGATCTCCAACACACTCCTTCACGCCAAGGAATGAACATCTTGATCATGGAATTAGATCTTTGTTGGTGGCCTAACAGGAGCTAAATAATGAGAGGCACAATAGCCCCAATGAACATGACTATGATAGGCTCCAAATGGCTATGATAGTATCATAGTAAGTAAATTTATGCCTAACTCAATTTCACAAAACCAGCTTTTAAGGTAAGGATTGCACTCTACTTATATCCTAAATTTTAGTCTTATTCATAGTCAATGTGGGATCTCTAACAAAAACTCATAGAATTAAACTACTTAAATGATGGCTTATATAGATATATGACGCTAAGGGTATGTTTGGACAAACTTCACAAGGACTTCTAGGAGAGAAAGAAAATGAAAAAAATAATTAATTTCTCCATAAGTTAAAATTAGTTTATGCACAAGCTAATTTGTAAAAGTTCTCATGTATAAACTTTCCCAATTTTTTCTTTTTTTTAACTTGTGCATAAATTAATTTCAATGTTATGGAGAAGTTTATCAAAATGTGTTTTGGGTTAATCATACTCAATTCCAAGTCTCATTTTTTCCCATCAATGATTGCGGCTTATATTGTTAAGGCAACATGACCAAGTATCCTTTTGTTGTCCCTCATGCAAAAAGCCACCCCAACAATTGTCATTTAAGGATGAATAAATCAACTTGCAGAGAGAATGAGTGCCTGTCTTGCTAAGATAGACTTCACAATAAAATAAGAGTATAAAAGGAATTTACCAATTAAAACATCAGAAAAATGGATATACTAATTAGGACCAAAATAATACACTCAACATTTCTATTATAAAAAATACCAGAGGGGATACTGAGCAATGGAAATGGGGTTGAGCTAGAAATGAACATCTAAAATGTTTAGGCATTGTTAATCTTTAAGAAAGAAAGAAATACCTTTTTTGGGGCACAATTTCCCATAAATATGTCATCTTCCCAAGTCTCAGATTCATCCTGCAAATACCACATTATATAAGCTCTCCCTTTGCACCAAAAGACAAACACCTAATAGAACCAAACACTTGACATGAAAAAATAGAGGGCACAAATAAATAATTAAAGACTAAATGGTAAATGATTAAAGCGGACCAGTTTCTGAAACTAAGCTACCATTTCAAGGGAATAGCAGTTTTTCAGGGGCTTTATCCAGTAACGTGAGACAGGGCCCCTCATTCTTACATATATGTCTTCTCTCAAATTTTATCCATTAAGATAGAGATAGGGTAGAAGAAAGAAGAGTCGAGGCAATCAAATCTTGTTTTCTTTCTCTCTCAAGGAAATTAAGTAGCACTTAAGAGAAGTCTCACTATAAGATGTGTATTGATAAGGAGACATGCTTATTTTGAAAATAATAGGAAATGATATGTGACAAATACATATTTTAAAATCCATAAAAATTCCTAAAATATAATAAACATATATAATTGCAATTGTGCCCATCCAAATTAAAATCACATTTCTAAGATATTGTGAAAATAAAAAATTATAAATTATTATTATCATAAAAATATTAATGCTTCATAGATTAGATTATGTAAATCATCCATGAGTATCGACAAAGTGTCCTATATACAAAATGGTTAATTCGATTATTGTTGGAATACTCTCTTGCAGCTTCTAGCTGTATAAATGGCCTCTTATGTTGATTCATGAAATTGAGAAATGGATTAGGAATTCCATTTGGACTACGGACATTCAAAGGCAAGGGCAGGTGACTGTGAATTGGTCTAGGGTTTGTGCACAAAAAACATAAGGTGGTCTGCAAGTGACAAATATTTTGGTGGAGAATAATGCCTTCTTGATCAAATTAGCTTGGGACTTTGCTTATAGTGATTTTGCTGGGTTTGAGTTGATGAGAAAGAGGTTTCTTAAGTTGAAATTTAAAAAGTGTGTGGTTTATCATTTTTCTTTGATATGACCTAAGATATAAGAGATTTAGAAGACTCTGGTTGGGAAGTGTTTCAACTTTGGTTTCTCAAGCTTTCTCTCATCAAGAGGTTGTGACATAGTCTCTTAGAGGTCGTTGGAGGAAATGCATAAAGTTTTGTAGTGGTATTGATTTTAAGGTGTCATATTTTTCAAGAAGAAAAACATTTTGTAGATGAGTTGGCAAGTTTAGGCTTGTCCTGAAGAGTTTGAATGGTATACAGTTATGCCATTATAAGTTTAGACTTTTATTATAATAGGTTTCTTTTTCCTAAGTATAGAGCTAGTTAGATTGTATATAGTTCTATAGTTGGCTTGTTTTTTGTTCATGCGTTTTAGTTTGGTCCTCCCACGAGTTCTTTGTATCTTTTTTATTTTTAATAATATTTTCATGTGATAACAAATGATAAATGTACACTGGGTGTCACAATAGCTTACATGCCAAGCATCATAGTGATGTCTAGCATGAGTTTTATAAAAGAAATTGAATTACCATGAATCACAGGTGAAAATCGTTAATTTCAAATTCCTATTTTAGGTTTTGCTTGGAAAACCATTATCAGTTACATGAAAAACCTATTAAATTCATATGCAATGATGTACGCACTCAAGTTACCTCTTCCTGTAGCTCCACATATTGTCTGATCCAATCTGCCTGAGATGGTAGACAAGAATCTAAAGTATCATCATTCCATTGTCTCTTGATTAAAACTGGTGATTCTGGAGCATCTTCCTTAGTTGTAATAGATGGATCCACGGCCGGAGTAGAATTGTTCGGTTGATTTGATATAACACCAACAGAACCCCCTAACAAGGCATAACAATTATATGATCACTGTCCAAAAAAGTCCAAAAAATGGATGAAATCAACAATATTATATAATAAAAGGAATTACTAATATACCTTCGCTGTAATTGTATGTTCCAGTAGAAAACTTTAGCGGAAGTTCATTCCCCGGCAAATTAAAGCATAACCAATCAAGAGCTGATTCAAACGTAGCAGCTTCCTACAAATTATAATGAAACGAGAATGAATAAATTGTTGACGAAAATTTGAAATTCCATAGTTCTATGCTCAAGATAGGTGGAATGGATTGCGAGCAGTGTACCCTGAGAGCAGAGAGAGCGAGCTCGATTTGACGATTGGTGAAACCTTCGCAAGAGAGCTTATCGTAAACGGCTTTGAGCTTCTTTGCCTTCTGGGCCTTGGTTAGAGTATCCTCCGTCGCGGTCGTTGCGGTAGCAGTGGCAGTGGCAGTGACAGCCGCAGGGTTGGACCGGGCCGAGTTAAGCAAGAGGCGGCGGAGGCGGTTCTCATTTTCGGCCGAAATTTGAAGCTTCGGACCGGATTGTGCCTTTGCCTTCAGCTTGTTCTTTTTCGGCGCCATATTTCTTTGTGAAATGTGTTTCGGAACGATCAAAAATTTGAGCTTTGCTTTGCTTTACAATGCGTCATTCGCCGTGGGCTAAATTATTTTATTTTTCTTTTATCTAGTTAAATTTATCCATTTTTATTATATTGTAGATGATGACAAAGAAAAAAATGTTTTAAGAAAAAAAAATTCAATGATTTATCTATTCAGTACAAAAGCAGTCTTTAATATCGAATTTTATCAGAGAAAACGTTAAATTGATGTCGAATTTTAAAAATTCGACTTTTCCAGGAAAGTAAACTAACGTCAACTTTTGTCAAAAGTTAATCAATTTTTTTATGCGCCTATAAAAGAAAACATAATGAAAATAATTGGTCAAAACAAATGAAAATCATATTTAAAGTAATTAATAAAATAAATATTACATGGTCGTGAAACTTCGTTCCATAAAAGTTTGAGCAAAATAAGAGGATCTCGGGAAGTTAATGAATTTTCAATCTCACGCTCAAAAATTTATTAATTCACTAGCCTTTTTATATCATTTTGACGTCTAATTCTAGAGTATTGGACGTCATATGTTAAATACATTTTCACCTTCACGTCAACCATTTTCACAAAATTTATCCAATAGCATGTCAGACTTCTCAATATTCGACGTCTCGAATTACAATTTAAACGACATCTAATAATTGCATTTATTTACAAAAATGACATCGGTCATTTTTAGGATTTGTTCACTTGAATGCATTTGGGGGAGAGTGATTGAGAGGATCTGAAGATAAATTTTTTTGTTGTTTATTTGAGTGAATTTGGAGATAAGTGAGAGTGGATTTTGGAGTAAACTTTTTTAATTTGTCTCATCAAACAAATCTTACACTAATTCTCACAAATTTTACTTCCAAATTTAAGTGAACAAAATCTTAATGTTGGTTATTTAGTGGTTGGAAGTTAAACATGTTTTTGCACTAATGATTCAAGACTCTAATATTATAAATTGACAAGTGATACAACAATTATTAATATTAAAAACTTATTTACCTTCTGTACATGCTTTTGGATTATGCTTGGATTGTATAATATTTTTTTCTTATTTTGAATTATCTTTGGAGTTTAACATCATTTTAGAGTGATGATTATTTAGATTTGAATTAAAATGTATAATTTTTTTATTTTAAAAAAACTTATAATTATAGGAGTGAGTGAGTCAACCTGTCCAACTCACCAACTTGTGATGGATCACGTAGGATTCAGATTTTTTCAATTCGGTAATAAGTGAGACGGATTTGATTAATTCACTAGGTGAATAATCTGTGGTGGGTTGGGCCGGGTCGAGCCAAATTACTAGTTTTGGCAGCTCTACTTGGAGTGTTTCCAACATCTCATTTTGCACCTCCAAAAATTCCATTTTTAACCTTCTAACATCTCAACTTCCACCTCCAACTTTTTCAAAAGATTTATTTTTTAACTTTAATAAAAATATTTTTATTTTATTTTCTTTCTTATTAAAGAGACTTTAATAAATATCTTTCTATTTTCTCAATATTTTACTAAAGTCACTTTGCACCACTTTAATAACAATTTAATTTAATTTAAAATTGAAATATTATTTAATATAATTTTATATTTTAATAGTTATTTATATGATAATAATAGTTATATTAAAAATTAAAAATAAAATAATTAAAATAAAATAAAAATAAATAATAAATAATAAATAATGAAATAATAATAACAATATAAAATTTGATTTGATATGTTAAAATATATTAAAATAAATTAAACAATTATTAAATTTTAAATAGATTTTTTTAAATAAGCTAAGTTTTGTTTTTTATTTAAAATTTAAGAAATATTTCATTTAAATGAAAATTATAATATCATTTATTATAATTTTATATTTTAATAATTATTACAATATAATTTATATTTTTATAAGTTTTATTAAAAAAATAAAAAATAAAATAACTAAAATAATAATAATGAAAATAAAAATAATATTTAAAATCATATTTAATATATTTGAATATATTAAATTATATTAAAATATTAAATTAAATTAAATAATTATTAAAATTAAATAAAAAACAAAATTTTAAGAAGATTTTTAATCGATATCCATATCGTAAAATATATTATCGGATTTCCGATTGACAAATTTTTTTTTTTTTATATTTAAATTTTAATAATTATTTAATTTAATTTAATATTTTAATATAATATAATATAATTAAATATTTTTAATGTGATTTTAAACACTATTTTCATTTTCATTTTTATTACTTTTATTTTAGTTATTTTTATTTTTACTTTTTTAATATAATTATTATAAGAATATAAATTATATTTTAATAATTATTAAATTATAAAAATAGGATAAATAATAATATTATTTTTAATTAAGTTAAATATTTATTAAATTTTAAATAAAAAATAAAACCGTTAGCATATTTAAAATTTTTGTTTTTATTTACAATTTAAGAATTGTTTAATTTATTTTAATATTTTAATATATTTGAACGTATGAAATCAAATTTTATATTATTATTATTATTTCATTTTTTTATTTTTTATTTTTATTATTACTTTTATTTAATTATTTTATTTTTATTTTTTAATATAACTATTATTATAATATAAATCATATTTTGATAATTATTAAAATATAAAATTATATTAAATAATATTTAAATTTTAAATTAAATTAAATTATTATTAAAGTGGTGTAGAATGATTTTAGTAAAAAGGAGAAGAAAATAAAAATATATTTATTAAAGTCTCTTTAAAAAGAAAGAAAATAAAATAAAAATATTTTTTATTAAAGTTATAAATTAAATCTTTTCAAAAAAATTGGAGGTACAAGATTTTAAAAATGTAATTTTTGCAAATGAAACACTCCTCTACTTTTAAGATCAATGGAATATTATCCTTTGAATTCCTATTTACTGCATCCCAGGTTCTTACTTCTGCACCTCCCTAACTTTTTAAAATGTCCATTCCACCTTTTACTGAATAGTAAAATAAAATCTCTCACTCTTCACCTTGTGTCCAGCTCCTTCGTCTTTACTTCCTCTGCACCTCCCTCCCACGGCTGTTGCAAATCTGTGCACCTCCATTGGGGTTTTGAATCAAAGGTTTGCGTCTTCCACTCATAAGCATCGAGTGAACCTATATCTCCTCTCTTGCGTGGAGGGGAGCTGAAGGAAATATTTTGGTTTATTTATAGGTTTTCAGATTGAGTAATCCGAATGTAGTTCTGAATTCGGGATTAAATTTCGGATTGCTTAACCGGGAAGCTACTAAATAAATCAACTTCGGATTACTCCTTCAGTAAGGTCATATTGATTCGGAAAAAGGATTTGGATTGTTCTATTTGGAATGTACCAATAAAATGTTGTGTATATTTTATCTTATTTGTTAGTTGTGGTTATTTTTGCAGGATTATGGCAAGGACAAGAGGTGCCGATACCGTAGGTGAAGGCAGTAGTGGCGTTGAAAGACAAAGACCCGTGGCATCAATTCGAAGAAGGAATCATTGTGAAGCTCTTGATATAGACCTCGTTAGCTGATCCTGCTGTAGTGGATTCTGTAGGTGTAGGTGGAGGTGAGGCTGTAGTTGTAGAACAACCGGCATTAAGGGTGAAGAGGTTGAAGAAGGATTTGTTGGGGTCCATTGGATACTTCTCTACTAGTGGACTATGTTGATCATGTGGCATTGAATCTCGTGGAAGAAAGTTGAGTAAACTAGATGTTCTTGATGGGCATGTTGAGGAGTTTGTTCTAAATTCTAGGTTGCTGCCTTTATGTAACATCAGGTATGAGACAATGGACAAAGGCTTGTTATCATCATTTGTGGAGAGGTGACATAGAGATACACACATTTCATATCTCCATTGGTGAAATGACGATAACACCGGATGATGTTGATGCATTACTTCATCTTCTGATTAAGGGACAGTTTTGTCCATTTGTCACTTTGGAGTTTGTTGTCGTTGTACCGGTCTTGGTGGACTTGTTAGGTGCGAAGAGGTCAAATGTCACCTTAGAAATGACAATGAGGCATTGTCGGGGGCCACTTGTTAGATTGAGCTGGTTGAGAGAGATTTATCAGGAGTTGTGTGCTTTGGAACGTTGGGACTTAGCCCCCCGAGCCTTCTTGTTGCATTTGTTGGGTGCACGATCTTTGCTGACAAAAGTGTCACTTCAGTCAGTATCTCATACTTACCTCTATTCAGGGATTTAACATTGTGTGGTGGGTACTCTGTGAAGTTATTGCATTGACGTATATGTATGAGCAGTTTAGTGATGCTTGCTTTGCCCATACAAAACAATTAGGAGGTTATGAAACACTTACAAGTATTTTGTATAGAGATTGCATTTATATTTAATATCTAAGTTGTTCGAATGATGTGATGTTCATTTTCATTTATTATAGGGTTGAATTATGAGTACTTCAAGAAATACGTACTTATAGCTTTTAACAAAGAGAGGTCTCAATCCCTGACAATGACATTAGGAAATGCATCTCTCAAAAATAATCATGTTAGTCTTTTGAATGTTCAGATGAAGTTATTCTCTTGTTTGCTTTGATAACAACACAAAAGTTACTGAGAAACTCAACCACGTTGAAGTGACACCTATTATCTCTAGCAACCACAATCTATATTAGTTGATCTTGTATGTGTTATCTATCAATAAAACGATATTAAATGTATTCAACAACTTAACTATATCAGGATATGTCTAAAAAAAAAGTCAATAATCACATCCGAATACTGAATGCATCTACTCTAGTGCAAATAGTTATCACGTTCTAATGATACCATTAGCTAGTGCATTTCAATTGTACACTCCCTAAGTGATCTTTTGTAAACATCTTGCATTGTAGCTCTGCTTGATTATTGTTGTGTTATCTTTATTGTTTTTCTTTAATATAAATATGTTTGTTGACTTCACTCATCTTTTAGTCATGTCAATGACCATAGATTGCTAATGTGTCTTTAATCTACCAACATAAAGATGACTAATTAAAAATTTTGACAAATAATAGTTGAGTGCCACATATTACCAACTACAACCATTCTCCATTATCAATTGGTTTTCCTTGCAATTTAAAAGTACAAACATATTTCTTTGTTTTAATTATGTTAGACTACAAATCAGTCTTGTACTTTCTATAATTTCAACTCGTCCACTCTTAGCAACACAAATGTCTTTTGTCCAAAATACCTTTTAATAGTGTGAGATCTTATAATTACAATAACAAAACCAAGACTAAAAGTTATATCTCAAACCCATTTAAGTAGGTTATCCTACATACCAAAAATCTCATTAGTAGTAAACATTACTGAATAATTTCCTTCAATCATTTCATATTCACTCAAACAATTCACAGTCTTCCATATACAAAATTTGGTGAATTTCACGTGATACATTATTCCAATAATATGTAACATCAAATACATAACACAAAAAACATTTAAAAATTATTGGATCCAAAAATTTAATTTTGCAGAATATGCACACTTCTATCTACATAATTATGCAGAGAATATACAATTTTTATTTTTAACGGTTAACTTTAAGTTGATTTTTGTATCTAAGTATCTTTTGCAAATACCTTTTGAAATGTTTAGACAATCTATTTGACCTAGTACTTGAACTTCAATATAACTTTTAGATTTTGCACGACTCACCACAACATAGACTATTGACTTCAACCCCTAACACATTATATAATTGTGTATATGGTGTTAATGTTTATATTTATGCCTTGTTTTTCTTCATTATATTTTATTTACCTTTTCTACATTTATAATATCTATTATTTGGTGGCCTGTTGCAATTGGAAACAGAGACTATGGTAGTGATACTATTTTAACAACAATCATTGTTCATTGTTTTTATATACACCTATTTTATTCAAATTGATTATATAAAAAAAATTATCTCCAATAAGATTTTCTTAAAAGGTTTTAGAATCAGACTAATAAGATTAATCACACAATCACAATGACATTGAACTTTTTGGAGAACATGTCAAAAACTCTTCTTTTAGTTCATGTGTGTTAATAATGAAGAAGGTCAATAAAAAACAATAATTTAACAAATTTATATTATATTTCTTTTTGAAGGAGATACGTTCTTCTTGCATATTTTTCCAGAAGAACGTAAGAGAACCGACCAATTATTACCAAATGAAATATATTATCCCATATTTAAAAAAACAAATGAAAATGAGGAGTTTTAGAAAGTGACAATAATATTTATAATTCAACATTTCATTATGTAAATATTTTCTCACTTCATAGTGACATGACTAATATTATAATAAATATATGACTATAATATCTACTATAATTTGGTAGTATGTATAAAGAAAACTTGTTCACTCGTAGAAAAAAAAAATGAAATCGATTTTCTTACAAATTAAAACAAACTTATAAATAAGTTTAAAACCAAATTATGTATAAATGAATAAGAAATGACTTCTACGAATTATTATTATTATTATACATACACACTAATTTTAACTGATAGAGAAATTAATTTCACTTTCTTATTTTTCTTTTTAATAAATGCAAATTAAAAAGTTTCTTAAATAATAAAAAAGGATTATTTGCATCGTGCTAAAGGGAACAGAGTCCATTTGGATATTAAATTGTTATACAACTTGTTGAAAAAAAATATAAAACAGTGGTACCACAAATAATTAGTTTTTACTCTTATTGCTGATTACTGCTTAATGTGAAATATAAATCTAAAATCTACACATAGCAAGAAGATAACAGTAAGCGAGGTACATCGATGAGTAGCCCTTCATTTTTGTTTCTTAATTTATATTTCTTCTTTCACTCATCTCAACCACTCTTCAATTAATGGATTGAGTAGCGTTATCTATGCAGTTGCAACTTGGTCATTAAATAAACTTATCCCTTAGGCTTTTGCTTCAAAAGTCCGGAGAGGGAAGCACAGTGAGTTGAATTATAATTGCATTTGGCACAGCAGGAATCCAGCAGCTCAATGACTTTAAGGCACCTGCCAAAATGAAATGCCTTTTAGAGAGACATCTGCCAACTACTCCATGTTTATGAAATTAGATGCAACGAAAACACAATGATCTTCCCAACTACGTATGCTAAGGTTTTAAGAAGTTACATGTAATAATAAACTGCTGTACATGCGTCCGAAATTATGTAAGCGTATATTTTTTTAACAGACCAAGATCCTATGAAATACCAAGATTTTCTTAGAAAAAAAAAAGAGAATAAGAAAATGAGAGGATGAGAGAAAATAATTTTTGGTGTGTCTTTGAAGTGAAACAAGTGCTCTATCTATAAATGCTGAAAATGAATGATCCAACCCAAAAAAAATACTTGCGGAAGAAGCTGCCCGAAACTGACTCCATGGCTTGCGGGAGAAGATATCACAGAAGATAATGTCCGAACCAATTCCCGAACCTCGCGGGAGGATATTTGACGAAGGAGAGGGAGAAACTCAACCTTTTCGTAAGACTTTTTGCAATACAAATATAACAAACCTCCGGCAGAGTAGCCCTGCTTGGTTTATTGGCAGCGTAAGACGTTAGCTTATATGGCTTTCGTTAATTTTATCAGAAGTTTAGTTAGAAACGCAAGTCCCTTATGATACTAATAGGCGGTGTTTTTTTTTCATACTGGAAACTCTAAATCGATGTTCCCTCAAAAGTTAAAAACCGTTGCTTCTCACATTAAGATGCTTTGATCTGAGTAAAACATCAATTTGAATAAGTTGTCAATCGGGTGCAAAAATGGCACTGTTTAGGGATTATTCATGCGAGGGAGGTAAACCAGTGATGTTGCCTCCTTTATAATCTGACCTCTAATTATGTTTGTTTCACACATATTTATATGAAAAAAAAATCTTACCTCCACTTAGAACACATTTAACAGTGAATCTTAATCATAACATCTATTACTTACAAGGACTTTAACAATAAAGGAAGAAATAAGATCTTCATCCCGAACAACAAATTTTTCTGCAAGATTTCTTAAGATCTCAATAATAATAATAATAATAATAATAATAATAATAATAATAATAATAATAATAATAATAAAATCATATTTTATATTCTCTCTTAAAACAAAATTAATTTATTGTGGAACCTACATAAAGTTACTTAAGATTTCAAAGTGAGATCTATCATTCAAATAAAAATTGAATGAGATTTTAAGACCTTACATCCTACATGACATGACTTACCAAAAAATAATGTAAGATCTCAAGATAACATGTTAGCTAGATGCTCGTAGAGTTTAATTCTCACGTATTTTTCATCTCAGATTTGTCTCTCTTCAACCATTGTTTGGTGCCACTGGATGAAATAGGAAAAGCAAAGTAAACAAGGCAAAGCTAAAGGTACAATAGGAAGGGACAAACAATAAAAGGAGAGTAAATTATAATACGGTAAGGAATGTAAGAGCACGAGAAGAAACTTGAGGCGCGTCTAAATGTCTAAATCACTTGGGTCAATAGCAAGATCATGGGGTGATCGTTACTCACACTTTAAGCATAAATCATCATTCACCAAGGGGCGGGTATAAACGAATCTTGTCTCTTTGGGGCAAAAAGAGTAGAGACAACAAAGTCAAGAAGAGGAGAAGGGAACACCTAAGAGAAAGATTTTGGATCAATTAAAGGAACAAGAGGTCATAAAAAAAATTTGTATCTTCAAATAAGGTAACATTTATGGAGACGAAAATTCCCTAGTAGTGAGTGATTAATAGTGATAACCATTTTCTACATGAGTGTCCTATGTTGATGTGATCTTCCAATGTTCTCATCACCTATGACTCATGAAGAAACACTTGGCATGAATAATATAACCAAAGTCAGGAGGACTAATAGAGGAACGTTGCAAAAAGGGATCCTCAGGATATAATATGGAATGAAGAATCTAGTTATTGAGAACAAAGAATGACATCCAATTTATCAAATATCCAATGGTAAGTACAACATTGCCCCAAAATTTTGAAGGTTCATTAGCAATCAACAACGTAGTATGTGACTGTTGTCCACAATATGTCAATGTTTTCTTTTGTTTAAACTATTCTGTTGAGTTGCAAAAGCAACCAGATTGATGTATGAATCCAAGTAAGGTCATAAAAACAGGAAAAAAAAAATTCTTTGGCATTGTCACTTTGCAAATTACAAATAACCTTACTGATTTTGATTTTGATTACTGAACACCTGTTTGGAAATTACGAACAACTCAATGAGAAAAATCGCTAAGGTAACATAATCCTTAATTCCTGAGAGAGAAGGAATATAACTGAGAACCCAAACATCAAAAGGATGTGAGGCTTGACTGAGAACACGAGTAAAGGAAGCTCCAGCATGACTTTCCATGCCATCATGTTTCACACTCTAACTGGAGATAAGATGCCACTGAACTATTTCAAATTTAGATATCCAAACGAGGATTAAACAAATGAGGAGACTCATCGACTTACATATAGTGGATTCAAATACTTACTCAACATAGTACTTAGTATAGACCATGCTATTCAAACCCAACTCCAATAACCCATCCCACAATCCAATTTTGTATCAAGAAGAAACACTTGAGATTGAAAACAGAAAAATATAATTTGAGAGGGCTTATAGGACCCTTCTCATGTTCTACTATTTATATTGATAAAAAGTTGACAGAGTAGGGAGATGGAAGGTCAACAGACTGACCTAGACAGCTAGGTACAATAAATAGAGATAATCCACATACTACTTCCTACTTTAGTCCTTCCGACTTCACTAATCATAAATAGACTTAATAATTATTCCACCACTCCTCTCAAGCTAGAGGATACAAAATGAATGTACTAAGCTTGGAACAAATAAACTCCATTAGAGGTCCCCTTAACTGAAACATAACTGAAGGTTATGGCATAATTTAATGATCAGCTCAACTTGCTTATAGAGATTAAATTGATTAGGAAACAATAAAACATAATTTAATAATAGTGTTGAATGCACACTTTTGGGTGATGACAAGTGAAAAAACAAAGAGAGATTAATGCACACTTTTGGGTGATGACAAGTTAAAAAACAAAGAGACATTACTATTTAAGTTATGTGACGCACCAAAACTCAATACCCAATAATGTCGACCCAGAGGGACCAAGAGAGACATAAAGCATTGTGGGAATAAGAAATAATAGAAAATTAAGAGGCTTGCAAGTTTTCCATGAGGAGAGGAATGAAGACAACACTAGTTCAGTGCATAGACCCCACATGCCAACTAGATTATTAAAAAATCACAAATCTAAAAAGAATGACCTAAATACCCACAAAATCATATGAGACCAAACATCTGGTACAATGTGTAACCCACAACCTAAATTTGTCAAATCCAAACAAGGAATGAACTTGGTGAGCCAAAGAACGATGCAAACAAAGACTTGAATGGCAATGCTTAGACCCCACACGCCAACTAGCACATGAAAAAGATGCCAGACATAAAAGTCAAGATATGCTCCTCCAGTAGCAGCATTTAGGGAAGGGTTGTCCAATTGGCTTCTAAACCTCCATGTTATGTTGCCTTGGACAACTATTGAAAAATACTCAATGGATTTAATGGTCACAACAAAAAACCTATGGACAACTTTTTAAAATCTCAAATGAACTAGAGATAATGTCAATTTACATTATATAAGAGGGATCAAAACTTATCTTATAAATTGGTTTTGTGATGATGGACAAGGCTACAAGATTGACAGGTGTTATGCATTTCACGGTCTTCCTCCTAGATTTGTTGTTGTTGTTCAGACTACTCCACCCTTAGAATACCTAATGGGGATCCTCTTTCATCCGATATTATTGACGACTCTATTATTTTCAGCAACTTGACTCATGAGTCACATATCACATTACTGGTAACAAATCTTTGTTTTACTCTTTATCCTCTTTTAGGATTCGTGCTTGGAGAATCTTGGATTTTTATGATTTTTCTCTCTTATTCGTCCATGACTTCTTCTGCTGTCTCTTTTGACATTTCTTCTATCACTGGTGCATCTGACCCGTCAATATATTCTTTTTCTCCAATGACAAAGATTACTTCTACTAGTTTATTTATAGTCATGGTGTTCAACAATGGCCTCTTTATCAACTACATGTCAACAATGTGTTCCTTAACGATGATTCGCAAGAAAAGATTTATATGGAGCAACCTCCCGAGTTTGTTGGTCAGGAGGAGTATTCTGGGTTGGTATGTCGTCTTCGCAAATCATTAACAATTTGATATCACTCGAGTGCAAAAGCAAATATTTTCACTAAGTCTTTACAGGGATTGAGAATTGATTATATTTTTAACAAGCTTGGTCCATACAATATTTATGCACCAACTTGAGGGAAAGTGTTAAATATATTAGATTATTAGATATCTTAGACACATATCTTATCTTTCTTTATCTTTTATCTGTAGTTAGTTTGTTATTATTCCTTATTTGTATTTTGGACTTAACTCATATTTCTTTTATTATAAATATAGTACCCTACATGCATATTCAATACAATAGAGATTAGTCTCATACATAGTTTTTAATATATTGAACATATCCCAAAATGTCTCAACACTTTTTTGATGTACATCCTTTGGAATAGAAAGAACTACATCTAAACTCAATCTTTCTTGATCAACATCTCCAAAATCACCTCTTCTACACTCATATCCTTCATTTCAAATCAGCACCAAGGAGTGACTTCAATATTTTGATATCAATCCTATCTCGAGATGTAATCAACATGTCACCTACATACAACAATAGGTAAACAAAACTCATTCACCATTCTCCACCTTCTTATGATAGATGCAAATATTGTTTTAGTCTATACAATGATCTCTCCAATTTACACACATAAACTTTACCCTCAGCTCTAAAACCTTTCAACTGACGCATCAGAGTCTCTCCATCTAAATGGCCACATAGAAAGGTCAACTTAATGTCCAACTGTTCAAGCTCTGTGTCTTAAATTGCCATAAGAGAAAACAAAACTCTAATGGACATGTGTTTGATTACTGAATAGAAGCTGAGACAAAGCTATATACAAAGGAGCTTTATCTATCTAAATTTGTTATATCCCCAAAGAGAATGGATGCACATCAATTGAAGAAACCCATTGTTGCCCTTATGTTACTCGATCTCTTTTAATGTGAATTTGCCATTATGTTTGTGTGAGTATCTCATCTCAGGTGAGATCATCGTATACACCACTTCAGATTCAATACTTCCGCACTTGTTTGAATGTGTTCATTGATGGAAATTTTGACAAATACACAACTTCTTCCATGTCAACTTTTGAATACAGTGAAAAACTATATTTGGATTAATCTCCCTTATGTTAAATACACACATAGGGTTCTCTATTTATAATAGAAGAAATATGGGCTAAGCCCAAAATACAAATGAGAAATAATAACAAACTAACTAAAAGATAAAAGATATAATATATCTAACACTCCCCCTCAAGCTGGAGCATACAAATTGTATGAACTAAGCTTGGAATAGATGAACTCAGTGTTGAACTAGATGATTTGTCTTCAAGAGTGTGAGGCAAACATAGATGGACTAACAGCAGCTTGTGAAACTTCAACTTCAAAAGTGGATGAAGGAGAGCAGTGGACAATGACAAACTGCAAGGACTGATTCCAATCAATGATGGATGAGTGACGGGATCAACAGTCGTAGCTGAAAGCTAAGAGCTACAAAATTGCAGGGACTATACTAAATCCTCATCAATGATGGATAGGTGACGGGATCAACAGTAGTAGCTGAAATCTACAAAATTGCACGGACTACACCCATATTTATGTGACTTGAAGTGTCTTGGAAACGTACTCCCCCTTAGTGTGAAGGGCGGAAATGTGAAATATCACAGTTGCTGGACCACTAAAACAAAACAAAATATTAAGCTACAATGCTGAAACAAAATATTAAGTTGACGGCTATAAAACTGCAGGGACTAAATTGCCATCACTGACTGATGGGGCCTGTAGTGGCTGGAAGCGACAAAACTACAGGGACTGCCATCACTAACTGACGAGGTGATGAGGGCCTACAGTGGTTGGAAGCATACGACGCTTGGACAACGGCAAACGGCGCCAAGACAGCGGCAAACGGCGCCTGAACAGCGGCAAACGGCGCCGGACAGCGGCAAACGGCGCCGGACAGCGGTAAACGGCACGAACAACGGCAAACGACACCAGACAATTGTGGACAGCAACTAGGGTTTAGAGACTAGATAGAAACCAGCTCATTGAGGTATTTAAGAAAAGATGAAATTTTTAAGGCCGCCGGTGGCCTGCGCCGCCACCGCGGCAACAAAGACATAGATGGAAGAGACTCAAACAACCTGCTCTGATACCATGTTGAATATAGTGAAAAACTATATTTGGATTAATCTCCCTTGTGTTAAATACACACATAGGGTTCTCTATTTATAATAGAAGAAATATGGGCTAAGCCCGAAATACAAATGAGAAATAATAGCAAACTAACTAAAAGATAAAAGATATAATATATCTTACATCAACTTGAGCAAAATTGTGTCAACTTTAATTTTGCAAAAAGGAAATGCGGGCCATGTCTAAGTATTTTAACAATGTAAAGCTATTATTAATTAGTTGATGTCTGCCAAAGATCTTTTTCTCTCTTTTCCTAATATACTATAGTTGACTTGTTATCTTTGTATTGTGTAAATGTGTGTTTGTTATTGTTGAATACAGTGAAAACTATGTATGAAATTAATCTCCTTTGTGTTGAATATATACATAGAATACTCTATTTATAATAGAAAAAATATGGACTAAACCCAAAATACAAAAGAAGAATAATAACAAACTAACTAAAGATAAAATATAAAGATAAGGTATCTATCTAAAATATCTAATAATATAATATATCTAACAGTTATTATTGTAAAACACCTTTTTCTTTCTATTATGTACAACTATCAGTTTCTGTTGGCATTTAACTGAAGACTGCATCTATAAATACATATTGTACATATGATTCAAAGTGAGTGAATAGAAATAAAAATCGTTTAGTTCATCGTTCACTCTTTCTCTCTCTCCTCTATTCAAATTATTTAAGATGGTATCCAGAGCATTTTTTCACTGATCCACATTCTTAAAAGCTCTCATTGATTTAGTTCTTGTTCCACCATGCAATTGCTTCCGCTTCAGTTTTTGGTGGTTTGAATCGGTGCATTATTCCAATTCATCACTATTCTCAGTTCATGAAGTTTCTTTGTACTACATTCTCCGTTCAGCTTCATTCCAGTTTACTCTCAGTCAATCAATTAACATGATCTATAATCAATCATTCCAGAAAGACGTTGTAACTATTTTCCAAAGTTCAGTTAAGATAATCGATTAACAACTTGATTTAATCAATTAAATGCGATAGCACCAGTTTTTAATCAGTGTTTTTAAAGCTTCATAACTTTTGCAATCATATAGAGCGGAATACATTGAGATTAGCAAAGTTGTTTTACACAATTTTTTTAAGTGCTTTCAAGATTCAAAGGTTGTGTTGAATTCTTAATTCCTTGTGTGCTTTTCTTGTGATTTGGTAAATTATTTTCAATCCTACGGTTGTTGATTTGTATCAATATTGTTTTGTGGTATTTGTAACAAGAGTTGATAAAGCATATATCCTCCTGGATGATCAAGAGTAGATAGAAACTGAAAATCCTTTTTAAGTGAGATTTGTGGTATTGTTGTCTTGTGTTTGTAATTGTTGTTTTGTTTCGAACCAACATTTATTTAATAGTGGAACCAGTTTTTGAAGGGAGAAAAAGTTGAGAACTGAATGTAGAATTGGTTGGGTCTGAACTAGTATAAATTTGTTGAGTGATCTTTCCCTTGCTTTATCTCTTCCTTGGTATTGTTTTTCAATTCTTCTATCAAATGAATTATCAAACTTTGTCTTTTGGAAAGAACTTAAAGAAATATATTCTTTTAAAAAAAGTTTCAAAATCAATTCAACCCCCTCAACAAAAATCGTATAAACTTTTTTACACACTAGGTGCACAAGAGAATGGTGTTAGAGCCGGTTTTTGATCTCATTTTGCATTTGTGACAAGTTCTTGCAAGAAGATGGGTATCACATCCAAGATTAAGAAGTTTAATGAGAAAAACAGTTTAAACTTATGGAGAATCAAGATGAGAGTCTTGCTCAAGGAGCAAGGGATGTGGACACTGCTTTTCAGAGGCATGTCGCACATAAAGAGACAAACTCCAAAGCAGATGGAGAAGAATATTCATTCAAAGATCTTTCTACTAGTATTAGACGAGGTATTTTATGAGGTTGCAGGGGGATGCCCAACTAACTACTAATTGAAAGGTGACAATCTCTGATAGGTTTCTGATAAAGAAACCTTATCTCTCACCCAACTAACACACGCAACAGATCACAAGTTCTGTATAACCTCTGACTTTATTGATCTCCAAGAAAGAATACAAGAATCAAGTAATCTGAGAGCCTAATCTCCCCCAACAAGACTAACAGTCTGTTTATACACTCAATTGCCCAAAAGTCCCTCTCCTCTCCCCATCTCAACGATTTATACAAAAGTATATTCCCGCTCTTCCTAACTGTTAACACAGTTAGGCAACTAACTCCCTCTAACTGTTAACTAACAGTTAACTAACCTCTCCTCCTCCTTACATACACTCTCAACTTCCTATCATTACCCTCCCCTCCATTTTCAACCTTGTCCTCAAGGTTGAACTCTGGAAATTGGTCCTTTATTGTTGCTAAATCTTCCCATGTCGCCCCTTCTACACCCCCGGTCTGCCACTCTACCAGCACCTGTTGACACACCTCATCTCCCTGCTGTATTTGTCTGCGCTCCAGGACCTTTGTTGGCCAAAAAGCAGGTCCTGCTGCCTGCAACTCCTCGGGTAAACCTTTTTCCACTATTTGATCTCCCACCGCTTTTTTTAATTGAGAAGCATGGAACACCGAGTGAATTCGCGCTGCCTCGGGAAGCTCCAGCCTGAAAGCCACATTGCCAACCTGTTGTAATACTTTGAATGGCCCAAAATATCTAGCTGACAACTTTGGATGTAGTCGCACCGGCATGGAAGACTGTCTATGGGGCCTTATTTTCAGATATACCCAATTCCCCACCTTTATATCCACTTCTCTTCTCTTTTTATTAGCTTGGTGTGTCATCAAATCCTGGGCACGGCTTAAATGATATTTCAACTGCTTCAGGGCCTCATCTCGCGTCATGAGATCTTGTGCTACAGCTTCAACCTGTGTTTCTCCTGGGATAAACCGACTGAAAGAGGGAGGGGGTCTTCCATATACGGTCTCAAATGGCGTGCATCTTGCTGCCCCTTGGTAGCTTGTGTTGTACCAAAATTCTGCCCAGGGTAACATTGGATACCAACTCTTGGGCTGTTCAGAACAAAAACACCGCAGGTACCCTTCCACTATGCGGTTCACAACCTCCGTTTGCCCATCCGTTTCCGGATGGTAAGATGTGCTCATTTTGAGCTTAGTCCCTTGCATTTTAAACAGCTCCCTCCAAAAAATGCTCAAGAATAAAGGATCTCTGTCACTCACCACCGACACTGGGATCCCATGCAACCTTATTACCTCCTTAGAAAATACATCAGCTACTGTCTTTGCAGAATACGGATGCTTTAATGCCAAAAAATGAGCATATTTACTCAGCCGGTCAACCACCACAATAATAGCATCATATCCTTGTGACTTAGGTAGTCTCACGATGAAGTCTAAGCTAATTTCCTCCCACACTGCCTGAGGAATTGGTAAAGGCTGTAACAAGCCTTGGGGTGATGCTGTTACGTATTTGTGCTGCTGGCACACTGCACAACTCGCCACAAATTCTGTAATCTCCTTCTTCATACCCACCCAATACAAGGATTGGGCTATCCTTCTATAAGTTCTGTAGACTCCCGAATGCCCCCCAGTCTTTGTCACATGAAATTCCTCAAGTAACTTAGGGATCCAAGTTGAGTTTGCAGATATTACCAGTCGGCCTTTATAATGCAATCTTCCGTTCTCTAAAGTGTACGCCCCATGCGAGTTGGGATCACGTGTCAGACCAACAATCACCTTCTGTAGCTCAGAATCCTCCTCTACCTCCTTCAAGATCTCTTGGAAGTCTGGCCAAAATGGCTTAGAGATAGCTTGCAATTCCCTTTCTTCCCGTTCTCCTTCATACTTCCTCGAAAGAGCGTTGGCAGCCTGGTTCATACTACCCTTCTTATACAGAATCTCAAATTCATAACCCATCAACTTCGCTAACCAGTTTTGTTGATTCTGGGTAGTTATTCTCTGCTCCAACAAATATTTCAAGCTACGCTGGTCTGTGTGCACCGTGAATTTTCTTCCCACCAAGTACGGTCTCCAGTGTTGGATGGCTAACACCAAAGCCATTAACTCCTTCTCGTAGATCGATTTACTTAAGGTGTTCTCCGACAAGGCCTTACTGTAGAAGGCGATGGGCCTCTGGTTTTGGGTCAGCACTGCTCCTATTCCTCCTCCTGAGGCATCACATTCAATATGGAACTCCTGGTTGAAATCAGGTAACCCCAAAACGGGCCCCGACGTGATAGCTGCCTTTAAAGCATCCATAGCTTGCTTCGCCTGCTCATTCCACGTGAATCTTCCTTTTTTGAGTAACTCTGTCAATGGTTTTGCTATTTTACCATAGCCCTATACGAACCTCCGATAGTAATCGGTGAGCCCCAAGAACCCTCTCAACGCTTTTAAGTTTCTGGGTTCTTCCCATTCAACCACCGCTCTAATTTTATCACCGTCCATTTCCACCCCTTGTTCGGAAATTTGATGGCCCAAGTAACATATCTTCCTTCTTCCAAAATCACACTTTTTCCGGTTGGCCACCCACCCATTTCGTTCCAGCAGCTGCATCACCATACCCAGCTGCTTTAAATGATCCATCCAGTTTGGACTATAGACGAGAATATCGTCGAAAAACACCAGCACCCATTTCCTAAGATACGGTTGTAACAGCTGGTTCATTGTACTCTGAAAAGTGGCCGGCGCATTCGTAAGTCCGAACGGCATCACGAGAAACTCGAAATGTCCCAGGTGGGTGCGGAAAGCGGTCTTGGCTACATCCTCTTCCTCCATCCTGATCTGGTGGTACCCAGATTTCAAATCGATCTTTGAGAAGTACTTGGCCCCTCTTAATTCGTCCAGCAGTTCCTCTATCACCGGAATAGGAAATCTGTCCGATACAGTGGCCTTGTTCAGAGCTCTGTAATCCACACAAAAGCGCCAACTCCCATCCTTCTTCTTCACGAGGATGACCGGGCTGGAAAACGGACTCGTACTGTGGCGTATGATCCCGGCCTTCAACATATCATCCACCTGTTTTTCGATCTCCCCTTTCAGAATGTGAGGATAGCGGTATGGCCTCACATTTATAGGGTCTACACCCATTTTCAATTTGATTCGGTGCTGTATGTGACGTGTTGGAGGCAGCCCATGCACATCTTGGAATAAGCGATAGTGGGTTTGCAGCAGCTTTTCCAGTTCAGCCTGCTGCTGGCCTGTCACATCTGTTCCCCACTCATAGCTTTCAGCTGTCTCTATTGCACTTAGACCCCACACCAATGCTCCTGACTCAGCGTTATCTCCCATCTTCCACAAAGATCTGGCTTTCACCAGCTGGCGCGATAGGGCTGGATCACCCTTGATCGTGATCGGTTTATTCCCCACCATATATTCCATTGTCATGCTACCCCAATTCGTCCGAACTTCTCCCAATTTAGCCAACCATGCAACCCCCAGAATAACGTCAACACCCCCCAACTCAAAAACATGGAACTCTTCCTCCACATCCACCCCCTCTAGTCGGATAATCACCCCTTCACATCGTCCTTGGGTGATCCGTCGACATCCGTCACCCAAACTCACTGGATATGGTACCGTATCAATCACCGGCAAGCCCAGATCCTCCGTGGTTCTCTTACTGATATAATTGTGGCTCGCTCCGCTGTCTATGAGCACAACCACCCTCCGTTCACCAATTTTCCCCGTCAACTTCAAGGTTCCCGGGTTGGTCCACCCCTCTGCCGAGCACGCAGACAGCTCCATCACTTTTTCCTCCTGGTCGCCGTTTACCTCTTCCTCTTCCCCTTCGTCTTCGTCCTCTGCCAGCAATAACACCCGTAGGCTCCTCTCGGCGCATCGATGGCCTGGTGCAAACGGCCCGCCACATCGGAAGCAACGCCCCTCCTCCTTTCTCTTAAGAAACTCGGGGTAGGGTAAGTTTCGAACCATTCGGCCTCGACCTTCGCCCCCAATCGTCGAGCTTCCCCTCGCTGCGATGTTAACTGCCGCTCCCTCTCTCCTTGTCGGTCCTCCACCCTCGGTTCTTCCAAACGGGTTCGTCGCTGTTTTCGCCGATTCCGATCGCGTCACTATACCCATTGATCGCGCACCTAATGGGTTCATCTTGGATCCACTAGCTTGGCTTCCCTGCGCTTTCATCATCGCATCCTCTACGTCGCGCGCAATCCTCATCGCCTCCATCAACGCCGATGGGTTCTGGATCCGCACCTGACCCTTCACGTCCTCCCGTAACCCGGCTAAGAAGTAACCCATCACCTGTTCCTCTGGAATCCCCGTTGTCTGCCCTATCAAGACTTCAAACTGACGCACGAATTCCTCGACTGTTCCTTCCTGACGCAGAGTAGCCAGTCGCTCGAATACGGTCCCCCTGAATCCACCACCGAAACGATTAATCATGGCTTCTTTCAACCCATTCCACGTTCGGTTACTCGCCTTCGCTTTCCAGAAAGTGAACCAGTACGCCGCGCTGCCCTCCATGCTTACGTAGGCGACCTCCACCTTTTCTTCATCGTCCGTCACTCTTTGTATATCGAAAAACCTTTCTGCCCGATTGAGCCAACTGAGTGGCTCGTCCCCGTCAAAGGTAGGTAACTCCACCCTTTTCCTCCAAGGCTTTTGCGTTCCACTTCTTTCGCCGCTTCCACCGCCTCGGGCCTCCTCATTCCCTCTGTGTCGGTTATCATTCACGGAGCTATCCTCCGAATTACTCTCCGCGTGATTTCCCTGTCTTTCCAGCATTTTCATAATTTGTTGTAAATCGCGACGTGCCGCCGTCGACTCCGCCTTCATTCCCTCCACCGTTATCTCAATCGCTTCTAATCTTGCCCCCGTCGTCGTCTCCATCACTTCACCTCAGCGTCCACAAAATTTGTATCCGGCAGGTCGGACCAAATTGATAGGTTTCTGATAAAGAAACCTTATCTCTCACCCAACTAACACACGCAACAGATCACAAGTTCTGTATAACCTCTGACTTTATTGATCTCCAAGAAAGAATACAAGAATCAAGTAATCTGAGAGCCTAATCTCCCCCAACAAGACTAACAGTCTGTTTATACACTCAATTGCCCAAAAGTCCCTCTCCTCTCCCCATCTCAACAATTTATACAAAAGTATATTCCCGCTCTTCCTAACTGTTAACACAGTTAGGCAACTAACTCCCTCTAACTGTTAACTAACAGTTAACTAACCTCTCCTCCTCCTTACATACATTCTCAACTTCCTATCAATCTCTAATAAAACACCATTAGAATGCTAGCACTGCAAGCTTCCAGCTACAAACTCTAGCGTAAATTCTCCTAAATGACTGAACCTAGTCTTTTAATCTAGATAGAAATCTGGTATTTCTCTTTGGTGTAAGTGCTCAGGTCAACAATTTAGAGCTCAGGTCAACTCTAGCATACATTTTCCTAAGGCCTTGTTCACTTGAGTGGATTTGAGGGAGAGTAATTGAGGGGATTTGAGAGGATTTGAAAATAATTTTTTTTGTTGTTTATTCGAGTCAATTTGGAGGTAAGTGAGAATGAATTTGAAAGTAAAGTTTGTGAGAATTAGTGTAGGATTTGATTGACATGACAAATTAAAAAAATTTACTTCCAAATCCAATCTCATTTACCTCTAAATTCACTCAAATAATCAACAAAAAAATTTATTTTCAAATCTTCTCAAATCCCCTCAATTACTCTCCCTCAAATCCACTCAAGTGAACAAGGCCTAAATGACTGAACCTAGTCTTCCAAAATCTGGTATTTCTCCTTGGTGCAAGTGCTCAGGTCAACCATTTAGAGCTCATTAATGAAGGATATTATATGTAGCAAGTTAATATTGTTACTTGTTACTGCAGCGAGCACAGTCCATACAACTCCATAAATAAAATTGGACTGCCATTGATACTGGTTACATGTATTAAGCACAAAAAATTGACATGCAAGACCTAAGCAGTTTGTCTTACTTGAGACAAATAGGGAAAACCACCCTCAGCAACTGAAACGATTAGCCGAATACATAAAAAATTATAATCAAGAAACATAAGGAAATCATTTCAAAGTTGGCATCTATTGTTGAAACTTCCCTCTCGTCTACTAACTAAGATATAACCTCAAATCTTAAATTAGTAATCCAATGTATTAGATCCTATTGTTGGAACAACCTAAATATAGACACATAATGTTTCATTTGTAAGGGGTCTAAACAATACTTCGCACAGCTAACCAATTGGTAGTTTTAGCAGCAATCATTTACTACACCAGACTAGTAAACGAGAGAGAAAACTTGCAATCACAATACTAGCAAAATGAAACAAAGAAATAATGTCATTTTATCTTTAATTCGTTTTTCTTCTTCAACAAGCTTTGGTACAAAACAATCAGTATTAACTGAGGATGCTGATTGCAACTTGTGGTTATTGCGAGACCATGATTCAAATGTTTTCCTAGTTTACATCTACGCTTCAATCGACGCTTTGTTTGGAAAACTGTAAGAAAAATTTATGAAACCATCACAGCAAAAAGGGATAGACAGATTGCATTTTTGTTACACTGTTCCGCATCGGTAAAAATAAGAAACCTAATGGTTTCGACCTTTGAGAATCAAACAAAAAGAGAAAAGTGAGACATGCAGAGAGATAATTGGATAAAAGAGCATACTTTTGTGGAAGAAAGTTGTTCTTGGAGAGGCAAGCTTGAATGTCACAGGCCTCTTTCTTGCAAGGTTCCTTGGTTGCCTGCGCCATTGCACCTCTCACGAATGTTTTATGTATTTATATTATAAATAAAAATTGTATTTTATAACTCTCTGTAGGCAAATTCTTCTGTATATCTGAATATTGAAATTCTCACTTCTACTTTTTTTTAAAATTATATATCCTCAAATTTAAAATACTTTTTGATTGTAAAATCTAAAAGAATTTCTAAATTATAAAATATGAAATCATTTTTTATTTTTAAATTATATAAAATTATACAATTCGGAAATTATTTAAAAAAAATTAATTAATCAGTTCAGAGTTTAAAAAAATAATCTGAAAATTAAAGAAAAATTATATAAAATAAAAAATAAATTTCAAATTATATAATTAAAAAATAAAAAAGACCTTCAAATTGTAAAATCAAAAAGCCATGTTATTTTCTCGCTTTCCACCTCCTCATCCGCACTCGGAAAGTTATTCCAATCTATCTTTCAGTCAAACATTTCCTCTTTACTTTATAATTGTTATTTGTATATTTATGACTCTTACATGAGCCCACGCTTGTCAGAAAAACTTCGTAAGTATGATCAGGCTAAATGAGAAACTTCTGAATTAAGCTTCGAGTTAAATTAAGTTTCACATCTTATAAATTCAAGAATTTTTAATTGAATTTTTTTAAATTATTATTATCTATTAAGTAATAAAATAATTACATTTTCTAGCATGTCAAGATATGTCTTTCTCCAGTTGTGTCATGGTCATCTAAAAGATAGCTCAACGATTTCCACATCTCATTCATCTCCTACAAAATGAGAGTGTCTCCTATTAGCAACTGACAGTCCTGGGAAACCGGAGACCGAGAGCAACAATGAAGATAATTTACTCACCGACTTGACTTTTCGACCAAGAGCTAACTTCACGAAAACGAGAAACAACTCTCAAGTGTTCCTATCAAACTTGGTAACAAAACATGCTTGTAGATTCCGAGGAAGACTCCGGCTTTGGTCAATTCACTGCAATTCATTCTAACAGAAAATCCGTAACCAGTCAAATCAGAAAGTCATTTCTGACAACGAAATCCCAAACAGATACTAGCGGTTCCATTTGCCTAGAGTAGCCATCTATGATTGGTTCTACTCCAACATCTACTTTGTAGGTCATCAAAGCAAGGTTGAAGATAATTTCTTAAGCTATCCGCCGGAAGAGACAGAAATAGAATCTCAACTCACGAGGGATGACAATGGTTTTCAGATTGCTTACTCGTCATCGAGAAGGTTCACCACAATGCACATACAAGAGCTGTTTTGTCAGAAAGAATATTAAAATATATTTTTTAAAGTATAGAAAAGAAACCTCGTATCAACATCATATTTATTATTAGAAGCCCATGTTCTAAATTTTCAGATTTGATCCTCTCGTTTCGGAAAAAACGGGAGAGGATCCATTCCCAATTAAAACACCTTTAAAGGTGAATATAAAGAAGCAATTTAAGGCAATATCATTGGTTGTTATGACAATAATTACAAACCAAAAATAAGCACTACTCTCTCCCAGCCCACTCCTGTGCGGAGAATAATGTATAGACATGGATAAAAATGTCAATCGAGGTAGAAAAGCGTCACAATCTTCCGCAAATTTTTTGCTTCTTGACAAGTTTCCATGAGCAACCTACTATCATGGAAAGCAAAACAAATCACTTGCTGCACGTGTGAAATGATATCCATATTGCATAACCTGCGTGTGAAAAAATGAAAGGTAGAATAATGCACCAATTTTACTGCAATAATAAAGATCTTTCTGAGAAAAAAAAAATTAAAACAACAATTATTGTTGGCCATATTGGCAATCAATACTAAACAGCTTATTCATCGAATTCACATTAGCCTTAAAAAAACTGTACTTGCACTACGGCTTGACCAAGGCCTAATTTGGATTAGCTACCTACGGAGAACCTTGAAATTGATATATGTACTAATTTTTAACATACAAAAAATGTACCTAAAAAATAACAGGTGTTACGAGAAAATTAGACGATACACTCAAAAGTTCAAGTGCATAAATTAGTTTACCTCTGTTTTATTTTATTTTATTTCTCTAGTGGTTGTTGATAAACTTGCTTAAATTCGCTCCAAAAGCGACAAATTCTACATTCTGATAAAAAAGAAAAGGTTTTGAAATAACATTGCTATGGATTGTTTCTAAATAGATTCGACTGTTCTGAAGTTAAGATTTGTATTAAACAAAAAGGAAATCTTGTTTTCACCGTGGATCTGTTAAGAATTGAGAATTTGAGTTTCATTCCTTGCTTCAAATCAACAACATAAACTTCTACTTTCTCACATTACATATTTGGTTACTTTACAAGGGTTAAATTCTTTGTAAACAGGGAATTGTTACATTAGAAATTCCAAAATCAGCACTAAAACCAATTTACAATGTAGAGCCCATTTCAACATGCAATTTCCAAATTAGATGATTTATTCTTTAGGTTTTTTTCCAGTAAAATAAATATTAAAGATGTTTGCACAAACTTTAAACTCAAACCCATAAAAAAAAACTACCAAGGTGTCATCGTTAGGCTTGTATGTTAGTCTATGAGAGGTTTGTGAGTACAAAGTCTTCGCACCTATCACCCAAAAACGTAAGACAGAATAAAGCTAATACAAACCTGCTGGCTTCTATTAGAGGTAGATGATCATTGTGGGGCTTTTCTATGACATTTTTCACCTTGCATATTCAACAAAATCATTGCAATAATTAGTAATCAAAAAACTGGACCAATCCGCTCAGTCACAACAGAAAACCTGAGAATATTCTAATAGACACAAAAGTGGCATTTTCTATTTTGGATACTTAAAAAACAAAATTTGAAAATGATGTTTGATCCCAAAAATCCAACTGCACAAGACATATCCCACAAATAAGCCTTTTTCTTCAAACAAATCTCCTATAACAAAAGTAAAGAGTCTGTCACTTGACATGTTCCATAATCCATCTTGATTTAAAATATTGAACACCACCACCAGCAAAAAAATATATTTATTTCAATACATGAGTTTTGCTTTGAAAATGGACAAGTATTTTGCAATATTAGAAAAAATACCAAAATTGATATCAGCAGGCATGGTAAAATAATTGAAGCTAAGTTAGTCAGGAATGCTTTTCAGGGAATATGCATATATAAATATTTATAAAACAAACACGAGGACATAAGGAAACAATATTAGTTATAACACATCTGATGATACACAATTTGTCAGCACAAAAACAAATGACAATATCGGTTTGAACCTGCAGTATAGAAGGTCGCCAAGAGGTTCTGTACTTTCTGAAAGAACATGGCCTTAGGTATAACAGGAGGAAAAGGAGAAAACAGAGACTAACTATCGTGGAAAAGATAATGACTTCACATGATGTCATGTATTAAAATGCGGTGGTATGATTGTAAAACCCAAAGCACAAACTCTTATTTGTACTAAGTATATCATTGGTCCCTCAGTGGAGAGGGTATACCTTGGCACAACCAAAAGGATGCCACTTGCTATAAGTAGCAGAAAATAGCTAGCTCTCAGACGGAAAATTAATTCTGAGTATGGCATGAAAGAAAAACAGATATGCATAAAGAATCCCTTTTACAACAAGGTAAATAGACATCAGATAGACAGAGCGGACAAATGTTCAGCGAAAAATCTATCACAATTAAAAATATGCAAAGCAAAAAAAGTAGCTTGTTTCTTTGAAAGGTGTATAACACTTATATTCTAACCTTTGAAAGGTGTATAAAAACTTCAAACTAAATCTTACTTTGGACAATAGCTCCTGACTCTCGGGAGGCTGTTTGCTTAAACTTTGTGGTAATATAACTGTAAGCAACTCTGGTTTCTCTGCCCTTAAAGCACCTCGGATAACAGCAGCATTAGTCCCAGATGCTCCAGATGTATATATATGATTTTTCTAGAAACAGAGGGATATGAAATTGAGACACGAGCATTTTTTAACAAAAAATCATAACTAGTATTGAATAAAATTGTGTCCTAAACATAAGATATTCTCGAATAAAATAAAAGCATCTTACAGTTATAACCATAGCATAGCTAAGAATCTCAATTAGTTCCTGGTGCATGAATCCCATGTTCCGTGTTCCAAAAAAGCCAATAGCTCTAGGTCCTTGTTGTTGAATGGCCAATAACTCCTGTTCCAAAACAAATCTCAGTTCAAAATAATGTACAACTTAATGTCAGGCAGACAACTGAGGTTGCCATAATTTAAGATTACGAACATTTGTCAGCTGCGTTAAAATGAAATGTCAACAGTAAAGACAGAGCCAATAATATTCAAGTAGTAAGTGGCGTTACGTAAATAAACCTCGTTAAGACATTTAGATATTCTTGAGGAAAAAAATCCACTTTGTAAAAGCATCTTTATACTATCATCGAATAATGTATTACAAAATTATTAAAGCAGCTTTACAATTGCAACCATTACCGATAAGCTCTAGCTTTTCAATGATGTATCGACAAAAAATAAGATAATTAGGTTAAAGTCCTTGCACAAACAGGTGATCAAATTGACACTGACCTTTTACAATTATTAATTCAGAGTCCGTATAAGCTCTGCATAAAAATGGTTACAAACCTGCAGATAATCAACATCAGGAACAGGTTTGAACTCTGATACACGAATTGACCCAGATCCTTCAACAACTGATTGGACCTGAGTTGGAATTTGTGTTGCTAGATCTTCATCGGAACCAAATAAGGCCAACCCCTTCTCCAATTCATAACTTGGGCTGTTTGTATCTGGATCTCTATTCATATGTCCATAAAGCCACTATACGAGTACATAAAAACAGAGTCCCTGGTAGTAAAAATTAGTGAACAACAACTGCCCACAAGCCACAAGGAATGGCAACGATACAAGATGAAGATGACATGAGCAGAACAAAGGAGGAAATAACAGTAATACTAACCTAATCACCACAAACTATTCCGGTACATGAAAATAAAACTAGACTACACTTCACAAGTGTGTGTATTTTACAAGGCGGGCACTCGATGATACAATGAATTATCAATCAATCGAACTAATGCGTGATATAATATTAGCTTTGTGTTATGGATTTCCAATAAAATGCAAAAGCAACAAGTTTTGAAGAGATAAGATAGCGAGGTTGCATAGATAAAATTGTGAAAGATGGGGCGAGAGAGAGATACCGTCCGCCTTGAGGGAGATGGTTTGGGTACGAGCTTCTTGCAGGTACCGACGCGTCCGTGATGAAACAGAGAGAGAGAGAGGGAGAAGCTGAAGAAGGCATTGATATTAGGGTTTGGTATGCTCTTGAAGGAATAGCAATGCGGAGAGAGATGAGAGGCGGTGACGATGGAGGAACTAGGGCATAGGTTCAGAGTTAGAGTCACTGTTGCACTCATTCCTTCTTCCTAATCCTCCTAAACTACTATCTTCCCTTTTCGTCTTCCTTTTCCTTTTTCCTTTTCCTCGATTTCTTCCTCACCTTTTTCTATTCTTTTGTTTCTTTTTTTCCACCTCCCCAACCTCTGCCTCTGCTTTCCTTCCCAATCCAATCCTAAACTAATGCTACCCTTTTCCTTCTCAAAACTGCAAAGGCTGAGAACCTCCCAACTGAGCACCAGGGGCCCACTTTCTTTTGGACTTTCTATTAAACGAACCCAAAGACAAACCATACTTTTCGTTTTTAACTCTACTTTATCGTACGGTTTTATTGCAGTAAACAAAAATGACAGTATTTGGTCTTTTTTATTCTTCTTAAATCAATCATTTTTCTCTTCTTCTATCTACACCATTCGTATCCTTTCCCGTTTTCATTTTTTTATACAATATACATTTATTGAAAAATATATTTTAAATTATATAATACAAAATATTTTTTTTTATTTTGTGTTTTGAAATGTATATTTCAAAATATAAATGAATTTTAAATTTGTTAGTAGTGGTAGAATAGAGAAGTGAGAAAATATATCATTTAAAAATATATTATGTTAACACGTATACAAATATATTTCTAAATTCACAAATTTTATTTTATTTTCTTTTATAATAATGAATTCATTTATAGCAAAAAAATGTTTTATTTTGAGTAACATTTATTCATTTTCTTAAGGTCACGTTTTCAATTATAATCTTCATTTATTATAAATTTTATTGTTTTACCAAAATACTAAATTCTTTTTTATATTTTATTATTCTACTAAAATATTTTTTTTCATTCCATTCCATTGCTCATCTCGTATACATATAACCAAAATTTATTATGAAAACATAATGACTTGTTTATTTATTTGTATAACCACAAACTTTTTTATCTTATTTTTTATAATATTTATCACTTTTACCTCAAAATAAACTCTATCTTAAAATGGTTTAATAATATCTTAGAACATTTAATTCATGTTCAACTAGCAACTAATTAAAATATTAGACAATAAACCAAATAAAGACATACAGTCAAACTCATCAAATCAAACTGTATATAGGAATATCATATATCATATAATGACACACAATTCACTAGTCTTAAGTTGTTTGTATTTAGTTTCAAGAAGATCGCTCATTGTATAATGACATACAACCTTCAAACCTTTGATCATCTATATTCGACTTTAAGTGTAAGACCCATGAAAAATATTTAAATTTAATAAATAGTTTTTTTTAAAGTTAATAAAAGTATGGTAAAAAAAAAAAAATAAATTAAAATTTATGATAGGTAACAATAATAATAATTTCAAAGGAAGGAGTTTAAAAATTTGAGAATTTATTTTAAAAGTTAAAAAAAAAAATGAATGAATAGTAAATAGTAAATAGTAAATAGTGAATAGTGAATAGTGAATAGTTAAAAAAAAATATATTAAAATAAATTGTGGAAGAGGACACTCCACGTAGAATCAATTAATTAGAGATAAGAATGGTGAATAAAAAATAATTTTTGAATAGTAAAAATGAATAGTAAAAGTGAATAGTAAAAATGAATAGTAAAAATGAATAGTAAAAATTTTTGGCTATAAATAGCCAAGAGGGGGAGGATGAAGATTTGCACCAAAATTCTAGGGAAATTGTGAGAGGAGAGAGTTGGAGGAAATTCTAGTTGAAGAGGGGAAATTCTGGAAGTTTCTGGAGAACGGTTTGAGAAGAGGAACCTAAGTCTGGAATAGAGGTAAGGGGAGTTACATTTTGTTTGGTATTATTTTGAGTCTTGTATATGTTGCTTTTGGTTGATCTTAAATCTTGAGTGTGAAGTATTTTGTTTCTGTATGATTTTGAATTTTTGATGAGAACTTGCTTTTGTGCTTAGATCCAAGTGTGATAGTTGTAAAATGTGATGTTGATTATGTTATGCATATGTATGCTATTAATTGCCTATGGATGGATTAGAAGTTGTCTAACCGGCTCTGCCAGATTCAACTTCTTGTTTCCCCATACTTTATATTGTTTTCCTTTTTCGTTTTTATTTTTGGAAGGATTAGAAGTTGTCTAACCGGCTCTGCCAGATTCAACTTCTTATTTCCCCAAATCTGTTATTATTCTTATTATTTAATTACGTTGTATTCTTGGAAGGATGAGAAGTTGTCTAACCGGCTCTGCCAGATTCAACTTCTTGTTTCCCCATACTTTATATTGTTTTCCTTATTCGTTTTTATTTTTGGAAGGATTAGAAGTTGTCTAACCGGCTCTGCCAGATTCAACTTCTTATTTCCCCAAACCTGTCATTATTCTTATTATTTAATTACGTTGTATTCTTGGAAGGATGAGAAGTTGTCTAACCGGCTCTGCCAGATTCAACTTCTTGTTTCCCCAAGAGTTTTTATTAAGTTTATTTTAATGATTGTCAAACATTTGATTCTTCTCCGTTGACTATTTATAGTAAGATTTTATTATTGTTAATTTGTTTGTAATATATTTATCTTGTATGATTTCTGTGTTGAATGTATTTTATGATGTTGATATGAAATTATGAATCTGAACATGATATGAGTTTTATGAGGAGATTTGGTAATAGTATGACATGAGTTGAGGAAAATGAGCATGATATGAGTCTCATGGAGAGATTCTATATTGGTATGGTATTAGTGTATATGTTGATGTTGAGGGTCCTGTTGTTGGTGGTTATCCTAAAACTCTAATAATCTTCCAGTATCAATTAGAGAAGGATGTGTTATGTGGTGAGAGTAGTAGGAGGTCCTAGTCTATGTTTATAGACATTAATGGATTAACCTTGTGGGTGATATGATATATTATATTTGGCCAAAATTTTTGTTGTTGAAATCACCACAAGTGCATGACCACCCGAGACTTCCATCAACATTATATCCGGATAATAGAGTCTAGAATGATAATTGCATTTTACATGAATTTATGGTGAATGTATTACGTATAGCAATAGTGTAATGTTTTTCTTTGAATGTTGCATGGTAGCTCACCCTTACTTGTTTGTTTGTGCCGGAAAAATCTTATTTTTGCGATGATCGTATAATGTTTTTGTTATACGGGAGCAGATGAGGGAACGACGTCTGAACCAATTCAAGTGAAGGAGGAAGCAGCAGAAAAATGAAGAATATTTTAAGAAAAAAAAAATAATAAAACATAAATAAAATTAAGAGTGTTTTATTTATGTGTGAAATTATAATGTATTTCTAGTGTGAAATATGTTACTCCTAAATGGAGGATTGTAATATTGTACGATGTTTTCTTTATTAATGAAATAAATTTGGGTGTGAGATGTTTTATATTTTGGGGTGTTACATTTAGTGGTATCAGAGCGGTTCGTCCTAAAGACGACCTAAGAGTTGTGGATTAATCCTACAAACTCATATTATAACTCATAATAACAATAATTCTCTGTGTGAACAGAGAGAAATGGCTCGTAGACAACCCAACCGTGAAACCCCTGAGGTACCCAGCCTTGCAAGGGCTTTAGAATCTATCGCATCCGCTCTTCAACAACAAGGAGCTGCTTTAATGCAACAGCACACAACGGCCCTACAACAGTTAGAAACGGCCAGACTAAATTCTGAAGCAAGCCAAAGACAACATGTGGAAACCTTAAGACAACTAGCCGAGAATGGCACCCATGTGGAAACTCAACCTCAAAGAGTTCAGGAATGGACCTTAGAAAATTTTCTGCAACATCGTCCAGCTATTTTTAATGGGAAAACAAGTCCGGATGAGGCTGATCTCTGGATAAGGAACATGGAAAAGATTTTTGAAGCGAAAAGGTGTCCACCCGAAACTAGGTTGGCATACTCTGAGTATCAGCTATCTGGGGAAGCAGTACACTGGTGGAACAACACGAAGCTAGTATTAGAGGAAAGCGGTGAGATTATCACTTGGGAAATTTTTAAGAGTAAATTTTATGCTGAGTACTTTCCGGACAGTGTGAGACATTTGAAAGAGGTGGAGTTCTTGCAGCTGGTGCAAGGCAACAAATCTGTAGCTGAATATGCCGACAGGTTCAAACACTTGGTTCGTTTCTACACCCAACCGTCAAATGAAGAATGGAGGTGCAGGAAATTCAAAAATGGATTAAGAGCAAACATTCAACTAGCTGTGAATCCTTTAGCTATTAAGGAGTTTGCTGCTTTAGTGGAACATGCCAAAGCTGTGGAAAGGTTAATAAGTGAGGTTGAAGCTCAGAAGTTACCAAGGGTAGGAGGACCATCTGGGTCACGAGTTGGACAGAACATAAGGATCCGTCCTTATGAAAGACCGCAACCTCAAAGGAATCCTCATCAAATGCAATCCCAACATAAAACAATCCAATGTTACGTTTGCGGAGGACCTCATCTGAAGAACGTTTGTCCACAAGTTAATTCACACATCAAATGTTTCCTTTGCGGAGCAGAAGGACATTTTGCTAGAAATTGTCCCTCTAAAAGAGAAGCAACTCAACCTCAACAACCGATTCAACAGAGAAGGACTGATAATAGGCCCCAAGCAACTGGAAGGGTCTATGCTTTGACTGGAGCAGAAGCTGCAAAATCAGGTAATCTCATCATTGGATGTTGTATGATAGCCGGTAGAGAGTTAAATGTGCTATTTGATTCTGGAGCGACACACTCCTTTTTGTCTGAAACTCTTATTCAAGAGTTGAACCTACCCGTGAGAGAGTTACAATATGATCTCATGGTATCTGCACCAGCCTCTAAACTGATAAAAACATCGAGGATGTGTCCTCAATGTCCGATAGTTATAGAAGGACGTAGGTTCAAAGTACATCTTATATCTTTACCCTTACAAGGTTTAGATGTAATCTTAGGAATGGATTGGTTATCTGCCAATCGTATCCTTATTGATTGTAGCAAAAAGGAGTTGATTTTCCCTAATCCTGAAGAAGCGGAGTTGTTGTCAGTGCAACAAGTGTTAAAGGAAGTCAAGGAAGGATCTTCGTGTTTCGTTATCTTGACTCATGTGGAAGTCGAGAAAAATGAACAAAATCTCGATGTTCCTATAGTTAATGAGTTTAGTGATGTGTTCCCAGAAGAAGTACCAGGACTGCCTCCTCAACGAGAAATAGAATTCTCCATTGATTTAATACCCGGAGCTGGACCAGTATCAGTAGCCCCATATCGAATGGCTCCGGCGGAGTTAATTGAATTGAAGAAGCAAATTGAAGAACTAATGGAGAAGCAATTTATTCGACCAAGTGTGTCACCTTGGGGAGCACCTGTACTCTTGGTAAAGAAGAAGGATGGAAGCTCTAGATTGTGTATCGACTACAGACAGTTGAACAAGCTAACCATCAAGAACAAATATCCTCTACCTAGGATTGATGATCTGCTGGACCAGTTGCATGGAGCTCAGGTGTTTTCAAAGATAGATCTCAGGTCTGGATATCATCAAATTTTGGTGAAGCCAGAAGATGTACAGAAGACCGCTTTTAGATCCAGATACGGACACTACGAGTATGTAGTTATGCCGTTTGGTGTAACTAATGCTCCAGCTCTATTCATGGATTTCATGAACAGAATCTTTCAACCATTCCTTGATAAGTTTGTCGTAGTCTTTATAGATGACATACTTATCTATTCTAAAGACTCAAGAAGAACATGTTGAACACTTAAGGACCGTCCTTGGGATCTTGAGGGAGAAGAAATTGTATGCAAAGATGTCAAAATGCGAGTTTTGGATGCAAGAAGTGAAATTCTTAGGACATGTTATATCATCTCAAGGCATAGCGGTGGATCCAACAAAAGTTGAAGCAGCGTTGCAATGGGAAAGACCGAAGACTATAACAGAAATAAGGAGTTTTGTGGGATTAGCTGGCTACTATAGAAGGTTTATAGAGAATTTCTCTAGAATAGTAGCGCCTTTAACACAACTAACTCGTAAAGATCAACCTTTTGTCTGGACGGATAAGTGTGAGAAGAGTTTTTTGGAGCTGAAGCAGAAGCTGACTAGTGCACCGGTTTTGGTAATCCCTGAACCAAGTAAAAAGTTTGAAGTTTATTGTGATGCTTCTCATCAGGGATTAGGTTGTGTGCTCATGCAAGAAAGAAAAGTGGTGGCATACGCTTCAAGACAATTAAAAACTCATGAGAAGAACTACCCTACTCATGATTTGGAATTGGCAGCAGTGGTATTTTCCTTGAAGATTTGGCGGCACTATCTCTATGGAGCTCAATTTCAAGTATTCAGCGATCACAAAAGCTTGAAGTACTTATTCGACCAAAAGGAGCTGAATATGAGGCAAAGACGGTGGATGGAATTCTTGAAGGATTATGATTTCGAACTCCTATATCATCCAGGAAAAGCAAACGTGGTAGCCGATGCTTTGAGTAGAAAGACAATTCATGTTTCTCATTTGATGATCAAAGAACAAGAGTTGGTGGAGAAGTTCAGAGATCTGAAGTTACAGATGGAGTTTGGAGAAGATTTCATTAGATGTAGTAGTCTGACTATATCTAGTGATTTTCTTATTTTAATTAAGGAGAAGCAATTGTCGGATCCTGGCTTGAAAAGGATAACAAAAATGATCGGTACAGAAAAGGCTAAAGAATTTAGGCTGGGATCTGATGATGTATTAAGATTCAGAAGTAGAATATGTGTACCAGACAATGCAGATATAAAAAGACTAATCTTTGAAGAAGGGCACAAAAGTCGTTTTAGCATACATCCCGGTATGACTAAAATGTATCAAGATCTCAAGGAGTCCTTTTGGTGGCCAGGAATGAAGAAGGAAGTAGCACAATTTGTAGCGACTTGTTTAATTTGTCAGAAGGCAAAAGTGGAACATCAGAGACCTGGAGGATTGCTACAACAATTAGACATACCAGAATGGAAATGGGATAGCATTGCTATGGATTTCGTCACCCATTTACCACGGACAATAAGAGGTAATGATTCTATCTGGGTTATCATTGACCGATTGACAAAAACTGCTCACTTTTTAGCAATAAATCTGAGAATGTCGATGGCTAAGTTGGCACAACTGTACATAAAAGAGATAGTAAGATTGCACGGCGTCCCTTCAAGCATTGTGTCAGATCGAGACCCAAGATTCACTTCTAGATTCTGGCAAACTCTACAGGAAGCTATGGGCAGCAAGTTACGAATGAGTTCTGCGTATCATCCCCAAACCGATGGACAATCTGAAAGAACCATCCAATCGTTAGAAGACCTACTCAGAACGTGTGTATTGGATCATCTGGGTAGCTGGGATGAAGTACTTCCTCTAGTGGAATTCACCTACAACAATAGCTTTCATGCTAGTATTGGAATGGCACCTTACGAGGCTTTGTATGGAAGACGATGTCGAACTCCTTTATGCTGGTACCAGGACGGTGAAAAGGCTCTGATAGGACCTGAATTACTACAACAGACCACAGACAAAGTAAAGTTGATACGAGAAAGAATGAAGGCTTCGCAGAGCAGACAAAAGTCCTATGCTGATCAAAGAAGGAGACCATTGGAGTTTGCAGTCGGAGATCATGTCTTTTTGCGGGTGACTTCAACTACAGGAGTAGGAAGGGCTCTTCGTTCGAAGAAACTTTCTCCTAAGTTCATTGGTCCATATCAAATTTTGAGAAGAATTGGGCCAGTCGCTTACGAGATGGCGTTACCTCCTCAGTTAGCCAAACTCCATCCAGTTTTTCACGTTTCTCAACTAAGAAAATATGTTCATGATCCTTCTCACATTTTAGAAGTAGAAGATATTGAAATCAGAGAGGATCTATCTGTAGAAGTGCAACCTGTTTGTATAGAAGACACTAAAACCAAAGAGCTTAGAGGGAAAACTATCAACTTAGTGAGAGTAGTTTGGGATAGAAAAACAGGTGACTCTACCTGGGAATTAGAAGATGATGTAAAACATTCTTATCCCCATCTTTTTTTGTGAAGTGTCGAATTTTCGAGGTCGAAAATTTTTGTTGTTGGGGAGAATGTAAGACCCATGAAAAATATTTAAATTTAATAAATAGTTTTTTTTAAAGTTAATAAAAGTATGGTAAAAAAAAAAATAAATAAATTAAAATTTATGATAGGTAACAATAATAATAATTTCAAAGGAAGGAGTTTAAAAATTTGAGAATTTATTTTAAAAGTTAAAAAAAAAAATGAATGAATAGTAAATAGTAAATAGTGAATAGTGAATAGTGAATAGTGAATAGTTAAAAAAAAATATATTAAAATAAATTGTGGAAGAGGACACTCCACGTAGAATCAATTAATTAGAGATAAGAATGGTGAATAAAAAATAATTTTTGAATAGTAAAAATGAATAGTAAAAGTGAATAGTAAAAATGAATAGTAAAAATGAATAGTAAAAATTTTTGGCTATAAATAGCCAAGAGGGGGAGGATGAAGATTTGCACCAAAATTCTAGGGAAATTGTGAGAGGAGAGAGTTGGAGGAAATTCTAGTTGAAGAGGGGAAATTCTGGAAGTTTCTGGAGAACGGTTTGAGAAGAGGAACCTAAGTCTGGAATAGAGGTAAGGGGAGTTACATTTTGTTTGGTATTATTTTGAGTCTTGTATATGTTGCTTTTGGTTGATCTTAAATCTTGAGTGTGAAGTATTTTGTTTCTGTATGATTTTGAATTTTTGATGAGAACTTGCTTTTGTGCTTAGATCCAAGTGTGATAGTTGTAAAATGTGATGTTGATTATGTTATGCATATGTATGCTATTAATTGCCTATGGATGGATTAGAAGTTGTCTAACCGGCTCTGCCAGATTCAACTTCTTGTTTCCCCATACTTTATATTGTTTTCCTTTTTCGTTTTTATTTTTGGAAGGATTAGAAGTTGTCTAACCGGCTCTGCCAGATTCAACTTCTTATTTCCCCAAATCTGTTATTATTCTTATTATTTAATTACGTTGTATTCTTGGAAGGATGAGAAGTTGTCTAACCGGCTCTGCCAGATTCAACTTCTTGTTTCCCCATACTTTATATTGTTTTCCTTATTCGTTTTTATTTTTGGAAGGATTAGAAGTTGTCTAACCGGCTCTGCCAGATTCAACTTCTTATTTCCCCAAACCTGTCATTATTCTTATTATTTAATTACGTTGTATTCTTGGAAGGATGAGAAGTTGTCTAACCGGCTCTGCCAGATTCAACTTCTTGTTTCCCCAAGAGTTTTTATTAAGTTTATTTTAATGATTGTCAAACATTTGATTCTTCTCCGTTGACTATTTATAGTAAGATTTTATTATTGTTAATTTGTTTGTAATATATTTATCTTGTATGATTTCTGTGTTGAATGTATTTTATGATGTTGATATGAAATTATGAATCTGAACATGATATGAGTTTTATGAGGAGATTTGGTAATAGTATGACATGAGTTGAGGAAAATGAGCATGATATGAGTCTCATGGAGAGATTCTATATTGGTATGGTATTAGTGTATATGTTGATGTTGAGGGTCCTGTTGTTGGTGGTTATCCTAAAACTCTAATAATCTTCCAGTATCAATTAGAGAAGGATGTGTTATGTGGTGAGAGTAGTAGGAGGTCCTAGTCTATGTTTATAGACATTAATGGATTAACCTTGTGGGTGATATGATATATTATATTTGGCCAAAATTTTTGTTGTTGAAATCACCACAAGTGCATGACCACCCGAGACTTCCATCAACATTATATCCGGATAATAGAGTCTAGAATGATAATTGCATTTTACATGAATTTATGGTGAATGTATTACGTATAGCAATAGTGTAATGTTTTTCTTTGAATGTTGCATGGTAGCTCACCCTTACTTGTTTGTTTGTGCCGGAAAAATCTTATTTTTGCGATGATCGTATAATGTTTTTGTTATACGGGAGCAGATGAGGGAACGACGTCTGAACCAATTCAAGTGAAGGAGGAAGCAGCAGAAAAATGAAGAATATTTTAAGAAAAAAAAATAATAAAACATAAATAAAATTAAGAGTGTTTTATTTATGTGTGAAATTATAATGTATTTCTAGTGTGAAATATGTTACTCCTAAATGGAGGATTGTAATATTGTACGATGTTTTCTTTATTAATGAAATAAATTTGGGTGTGAGATGTTTTATATTTTGGGGTGTTACATTAAGTATTATCAATAGGAACAATATTATATTTTTATTAATTTGTATTATATTATTTTAAGAAAATAACAAAATTTTTATATAATTCACAATTAATATCCAAAAACTATGCTACACTTACAAATTTTGATTAATCTCAATGACATAAGATCTCAAAAGTTAATTTGACCAATAAATGGATTTTAATTGTAAACATTTTTCAAACCAAAACAAATTTTAAGGTAGTTTAAATATATGTAACAAATGTCAAAATAATTTATAACTTAGTTAAATCCCAACTCTTTTTTTCATTCTATGGTAGCTAAATTCCCATGTTTTTTTTTCTACCACGTGATTGGAAATTTTCTAGAAATATTTGATTTGTATTGTACAACCATTATTTATTTGTTAACCTTTTTGCAAATTTGTTAGTTGTGTTACATGATAGTGTAATAAATAATTTCTCTATTCTAATTCAACTTCTACAACATTGACATATTGGAATATTGAGATTTGTATATTATTTTCAAGTGTCCTGATTGATCACATTTTTGGCATTTTGCATATGATTTCCATCAACAGTTATTGCAGTGATTAATTTTCTTGTAATAGAAATAAGATAGAAAAATGATTAATTTTCTTGTAATAGAAATAAGATAGAAAAATTTATGTTGCTGGTTTGGTTTTATATATTGCTTAAATAATTCTTAAGTTGAAAACATTTTTGTCATAACGAAGGAAAGTATCTTCAACCACATCATCTTCTCTCATTAATCTTGGATTCTTCTTGTGATTACAAGACATGTATCACTTATGTCAATCTAAGTATAGAAAAATATTTTGTTTTCCAACAAAGTAATAAATGTTTTGTTTCTTTCTAAGTAATTTGCTTTTAGTGTTCTTTAATTATCTCAAACTCTTTCATCTTTTATAACTCAAACTCTCTTATCAAATTTGACACTTTCTAATTGACTTTTTTTTGTTTCTTTTATATTCTCCTTTTGGTTCCAAATTTCTTTCAGAGTGACTTTGTAAAGAGAATTATTTGTGAAACCTCAATAAATAAACACAATTTTGCCTTTTTATGTTTTTTTCCTTTTGCATTTTGATTTGAACTATAGTGGAATTTTTAAACAATCTATTGTTATGTTTTTATTTCTTTACATTAATTTATATATTTAATATAATGATTGAAGGTTTAAAAAATAATTAACATTATGATTAAATTGTTGGTATTAAATATATAATGTTTAGTTTTTAGTTGTAAATAATATTTGTAAATTTATGAAGTAAACTATAAACAAACTAGAAATATGAGGGTAAAACTTAAAAATTATCGATTATACATTAATTGAATTTACCTATAAAATTTGTTTTTACATTGGATGTAAAGATGACAAATAAACTCATTTTTTTTAATATTTGTTTGAATTCATCTAATGAGAAATCATTGTTATGACGTGATACATATATGAATATATATTGATAATATTTAATTTTTTAAATTAGATGGGCGGATGATCATGTACATATTTGATTATCTTCCTTTTTGACCTCTTATCTATCTCTATTTTAAATTATAATATATTATAAAATACATAATATAAAAGTTTTCAGATTGAGTGTTCTGATATTATCGGAATGGATTGAGTAACTTTTTTTTTAAGTTACCTAACTTTAATTGACTGTTTAATTTTTAGTCCATTCAACATAAAAAGGAAAATTAACCAAAGTTATAATATCAAGGACAAAATTTCACCGCTTTTATGACCTCTCACTATATACATGTGTACAAAGGCGCACACAACACAGTTTGCTAAAATCTAAACACCCATCACATTTTCCAACATTTGTCCTTGCACACATCCTTATTATTTTTCTATACTTATACCCAATTAGTCTTACATTACACCCACTTCATTATCTAATTATCTAAATTATGGAGATGCAGAGTGTCGCCGATAAATATGGAGAAGGCCAAGGACAAAAAATCTGGAAAGAGGTGCATTCGGTGTTGAGGGAGGAAGAGGTGAAAAATGTGTCCACCTCTCAAATTAGGGTTTTTAATATATTTTTAATGAAAAATAAAAATAAAATTTCAGAATTTAGGAGTTGTAAGGGTCCAGGTAGCATTGGGCTCTGTAATTTTCTTCACTCATGGACAATTTGAACTTTTTCCGTAGGCACGGAAAAGGAACAGTTCGGGGTCCTAAAAGAAATGCCCCTAATTTGATCCCGGAAAAAAGAGGAAAGAAATTTGTTTAGACCAAAAAGAATTTACGAAGTAGTATGTGCTTTAAAAGTCTGATAATTTCAGGATTGCCAGCATCCGATAACAATAATCTGCCAACTTATAAATAGGAAAATTATCTTTACAATTTTTTTTTTGTACGATGAAAATTGTTACAAGAAGCTAATTACAGCCTGCTACACAGCTAAGAAATTAGCTCCCTTGGAGAAGTATCAAACTGTTAAATGGTCAATACCTTTTGCAAAAGTATGTGGAATATGGAGGGATGAAACTACGACGCCATGGAACTGCACAAAGCCGAGATACCCAATTTTTTATACATAGAAAACAGGTAAAGTCCCCCACCACTCGAGCCTTAAAAGTCCCATCTCTTCTTAATCCGAAACATCAAAATAGAAGATTTGATGTCGTCTTGCGGCACCTGAAGCATGAATTGAACTTTCATCTGCATCGGGGCTGTTTTAGCTTTTCCACCTTCATCTCCAACCTGAATGAAGCTAATGTGGTCACTCCGAGTAACAGGTAACAAAATACTTTAGGTGGAATCCACAACCATCCACAATTTCTCTGCATATACACTTGACAGACTATTTTCTCACTACTGAAAAGCAGATTATAATCTAACAGTTTAGAGATAAATTGAAGCAATCAAGAATTCGAATTCCAACAGAAGTCTTGACACAAAGAAGTTAATAGCAAAGTTTTAAAAGGAATTTAGTTAAACATTCAAGAAAAGAAAAAAAGGAAACCAATAAACCATTTTCCTATATTGATATACTATCTTCCATGGTTCAATATGCATGCATCCCTTGTGCAGGAGATGGTATTCAGCGGGGCCTAAATGTAAAACAACAATGCAGGTGCAATGTATTTCGAAAGCATCAACAATTATAGTCTGAAATGTAAGTGCTTGTTGCAGTAACCCATCCAAGCAATACTATTAGCAGTGAGAGATCCAAACCCGTCTGAGTCACAAGGATGATTTTATTCATTAGTAGTTAATGAGTGAACAAAGTTCTAAAACCTTTTGCATTGTGCAGTGCAAGTTTGTTACCCATTAGGAAATATTGTTAGAAAGATTGGTTATATATATGATTGTAAGTTTTGTTATGGAAAATCAATTAAAAAGTATTTTCTCTTCCTCTCTCTGTAGGAGGTTTCTCTGTCCTCGAATACAGAGAGTAAACGTTTATCTCAACATTTTGGTGCTCTCGTTGATTTCCACCATGATAGAATCTGTTCACAAGACTCAGTCGAAAAAAATGGATGAGATGCTCCATAACATGTCCCTTGTCATTTCCAAAATGGATGACATGAATCTCCACCTCTCAGCCCTTGAAAACCGCCGCCTACTCTACCTCCTTCTCCTTCCCCATTTTCCTCACCTGATAATCATTCCTCTCATCGCCATTTTCTCAAGCTAGATGTTCCCCACTTTGATGGTTCTAACCCCATGGCTGGATCTTCAAGATCTCTCAATTCTTTGATTATCATTCCATATCGGCCGAAGAATGGATCACCGTCGCGTCTTTCTACCTTGAAGGTCATGCTCTTGCGTGGTTTCAGTGGATGTACCGCAATAGGCAAATTCACTCCTAGCCTCAATTACTACAATCTTTAGAGACCCGTTTCGCGCCCACTGCCTTCGATGATCCTCGAGATAAGCTTTTCAAGCTAACTCAAACCTCCTCTATTGCGGTTTATCTAAGTGAGTTTGAGGCTCTTGCTAACCGAATTGTTGACTTGCAACCCCAATTTATTGAGTTGCTTCATTTCTGGGTTAAAACCGGAAATCCGTCGTGAGGTGCTTTCTCAACAGCCTCAAACCTCTCTCAAGCTTCTGGGTTAGCTCGTCTTCATGAGGAAAAGTTCCATGATCTGACTCGTTTAGTTCAACCATGTAGTGATCTTCCAGGATCGTTGTCGCCGGTGACCCGTCCGTTCACTCCACCTCTGGTTCCTTTAGTTCTTCTGCAATAGTTGCCACCTCTTCTACCTGCTCCTCCTCCGCGCACACGCTTTAAACAATTAACCGAGACAAAAATGGCTTATCGACGTAAGCGTGGCTTGTGTTTCAATTGTGACCAAAAATTCTCACGCAACCATCACTGCCCAACATGTTACATGTTGTTGGTTGCTGAAGGGGATGATAACTCAGTCGATTCTTCTTTGCATACTTCAATTATGGAACCCAACCCGCCAGCTCTTGCAGTACCCGTTACCATTGATGACCCGAATCCGGCCCAGCTTCGCTTGAATGCCTTGTCGGGCATTGGTGCTCCTGTCTGAAGCCACATGTCGGTCCTTCCCCAGCTGCGGATGATCACCTTCAACTTAATTTCATTGGTAGTCACCCCCTCATCAATCCACTAGCTATTCTCGACTTTAAAACTGGGGACATCAATAACACGCCAACCACCTTTGTTTTGGTTCAGTGGCTGGGTCTGCCCACTGATGACACCTCTTGGGAAATTTGCGGATGAGCTGAAATCCTTGTACAACCTTGAGGACAAGGTTGAATCTCATGGGTAGGGTATTGTTGCAGTAACCCATCCAAGCAATACTATTAGCAGTGAGAGATCCAAACCCATGTGAGTCACAAGGATGATTTTATTCCTTAGTAGTTAATGAGTCAACAAAGTTCTAGAACCTTTTGCATTGTGCAATGCAAGTTTGTTACCCATTAGGAAATATTGTTAGAAGGGTTGGTTATATATATGATTGTAAGTTCTGTTTGGAAAATCAAGTAAAAGGTATTTTCTCTTCCTCTCTCTTTAGGAGGTTTCTCTGTCCTCGAATACAGAGAGTAATCGTTTATCTCAACATGAAAAGTCAGCTAATAATGTTAGAGGTCAGAGTAAGAATTGTTTTATAGGCAACATGAGTTGTCTCTCTAATTAGCTCAGTCCAAAGCTTACTAAATCTCAAATTATTATACTAATTAACCCTGGGGTCACTTAACGATTTGCTCATTCAAGGGGGGGATCTGGGACAGTGTAAGGAATTACCACTAGAAGTATGCAACTCCACTGATATTTTACTTACTTTATTTGACAGATTCATGTCTTGTATCAAATAAATATTGAAGACAAGAGTATTGGTGCGAGTATGTATGTTATTGCCAAATTAAGCATTAATATTTGAGAAATAAAAAGACTGTTACTAAAAACTAGGAATTATAATCATAACAAAGGGTATCAATGATATTGAATATGAATTACATAATTGAAAAATGAAGCACTTACCCAAAGAGATGCCCAACCAAGGCGAACCTCTGAATCATAACCAGCTTTAAATTTGAAATCTTTACCATAGGTGCGCTTGTACACAGCACTCCAATAGTTGGAATCACAATTATACCAGTAGCTATACATTAAGCATTTAGAAGAAACACACATCAATAAATAGGCAAACTGATTCTTTTAATTAAAATGTGTCACTGAAATACTATAATGCATAAAATGTATAGCAGGTATGACGAAACTGTTAAAACACTAAGACATTTTATTCATAGATGAAAAAAGAGAGTTACAAGGTTATGGTATTCTATATATATATATAGAATACCATGACAGAACACAATGACACAATACCACCCACTTCTCAAGTTGGGTACACACTCACAAAACAACATCAAACAACAACATAAACTTAATACATTTTAACACTCCCCCTCAAGCCGGAGCATATAAATCATATGCACCAAGCTTGGAACATATAAACTGAATCCTAGGCCCTCTTAAAGACTTAGTAAAAATATCTGCAAATTGTTCATTAGAATTGACAAATTCTGTAATGAGATCCTTGGACAATAACTTCTCTCTGATGAAATGACAATCAATTTCTATATGTTTTGTTCTCTCATGAAACACTGGATTGGAGGCAATGTGAAGAGCTGCTTGGTTATCACAATACAACTTCATAGGCTTGTTTTCACAGAATTTTAATTCTTGAAGGAGTTGTTTGATCCATATAAGTTCACATGTAGCTATGGCCATAGATCGGTATTCAGCTTCTGCACTAGATCGAGCAACAACACTTTGTTTCTTGCTTTTCCATGATACAAGGTTCCCTCCAAGGAGTACACAATATCCTGTGGTAGATCTTCGATCATTCGGACAACCAGCCCAATCTGCATCACAATATCCTTCTAACTCAATACTTCCCTTGTTCTCATACAACAGTCCATGACCTGGATTCCCTTTTACATATCTAAGGATGCGTACCACGGCATTCCAATGATCAATATGAGGATTTTGAATAAATTGGCTCACAACTCCCACTGGATAAGACAGATCAGGTCTTGTTATGGTGAGATATATTAGTTTTCCAACCAACCTTCTGTATCTTTCTGGATCTGAGAAAGGTTCACCATGGTCTTTCATTAACTTTTTGAGTCCATAGGACTATCAATGGGCTTGCAATCTGTCAGACCTGTTTCCTCCAAAATATCCAGGGCATATTTTCTTTGTGAAATGATGACTCCTTCTTTTGATTGTGCCACTTCAATACCAAGGAAGTATTTCAAATGACCTAAGTCTTTGGTTTGAAAGTGTTTGAACAAATGATCCTTTAATTGAGCAATTCTCGCAACATCATTTCCTGTAATTACAATATCATCAACATAAACCATAAGATAAACACATTTATCAGGAGTAGAATGCCCATAAAACACTGAATGATCTGTTTCACATCGTTTTAATCCGAATTGTTGCACAACATGGCTAAATTTACCAAACCAAGCTCGAGGTGATTGTTTCAAACTGTAGAGTGAACGACGTAATTTACAAACTAACTTAGACTCCCCCTGAGCAACACAACTAAATCCAGGAGGTTGCTCCATGTATATCTCCTCTTCCAGATCACCATGAAGAAAGGCATTTTTAATATCCAATTGGTGAAGTGGCCATTGTCTAATGGCAGCCATGGCAAGAAATAGACGAACACTACTGATTTTGGCCACCGGAGAAAAAGTATCACAATAGTCGAGACCATAAACCTGAGTATATCCCTTTGCGACTAGACGAGCTTTAAGACGATCAATGGCACCAGTAGGACCAACTTTAATAGCATATACCCATCTGCATCCCACGGGTTTCTTATCAGGAGGAAGAGGTACAAGTTCCCAAGTGCCACTTTTGTCAAGTGCCTGCATTTCATCAATCATGGCTTGTCGCCATCCAGGGTGATCAAGTGCCTCACGAACATTATTAGGAACTTTGATGTTAGAAAGGGAGGAAACAAAGGAGAAATATGTAGGAGACAGACGATGGTAACTTGAAAAATTATAAACAGGATAAGGATTTCGAGTAGATCGAATACCTTTTCGAAGAGCAATAGGCCAAGCCTGATTTGAGTCAAGAGAGGACGAGGAGGATGAAGGATCCATGGTCTGGGAATCTGATGGAGAAGGAGCTGAGTCTCGAGGATCTTCAGGCAAGGAGGAAGGTGGTTCAACAATATCTTGTGCATTCTGAGTTTGAGCTGAAGATGGAGAAGCGGGAATGACCAAGGGATCACATAATGGTATAGGAAGCATCTCTTCAACAGATGAAGGATACTCCTTGGAAGACAAGAAGAAGGGTGTATCCTCAAAAAAGGTGACATCAGAAGACATATAATACCTTCTTGTGGAGGGAGAATAACATCTATATCCTTTCTGAATGCGAGAATATCCCAAAAAGACACATTTAATAGACTTGGGAGAAAGTTTATCAAGACCAGGAGAAACATTATGGACAAAACATGTACACCCAAATACACGTGGGGGAATATGATATAGGGCGTCATTTGGAAAAATAACATAATAAGGAACTTTATTCTCAAGAGAGAAAGACGGCATCCTATTGATTTGAAAACAGGCAGTGAGGATTGCATCCCCCAATGATGAACAGGAACATTAGTATTTAACATCAGGGAACGTGCTGTTTCAATGAGATGTCTATTCTTTCTCTCAGCTAGGCCATTTTGTTGTGGAGTGTGTGGACATGTTGACTGATGTAAAATTCCTTTGGAAGATAAAAATGAAGAAAATGCAGCAGAAAAATATTCCTTAGCATTATCACTTCTGAGAATTTTAATTGTCTTTCCAAATTGATTCTGAATTTCATTAACAAAGGACATAAAAATGGCTAAAAGTTCAGATCTCTCTTTCATAAGATAAACCCACGTACATCGAGAAAATTCATCAATGAAGGTTACAAAATAGTTAAAACCAAAGGAAGTAACTCGACTCGGTCCCCAAATATCAGAGTGAATGATAGAAAAAATAGACTTACATCGTGTCTCAGATTTCTTTGGATAAGAAGATCTAACATGTTTTCCTAACTGACAAGACTCACAATCTAAGACAGGAATGTGTTTAAGACTTGGAACCATCAACTTCAGCTTAGACAAATTTGGGTGACCCAAACGATCATGTAAAATTTTAGGATATGAAGTTGAAATGCAAGAAACAAAAGAGGTAGGTTTTAGGAAGTACAATCCTCCTGACTCATATCCTTCTCCAATTTGACGACCCGTACCATGTTCCTGTATGACAAAGGAAGTAGCAGTAAAGGTTATAGAGCAATTTAATGAACGTGTCAATTGACTCACGGACATTAAGTTATAAGGACAATGAGGAATATACAAAACAGAATTTAAGTTCAGTGAGGGAGATAAAGACACTTTGCCAATTCCTTGAGATGTCAATTTGGATCCATTGGCAATAGTAACTAACTGAGGAACTTTTTGAGAGGTAATGGAGGAAAATAAACGAGTGTTACCAGATAAATGATTTGAGGCACCTGAATCAAGAATCCATGAACCTTGACATTCCGCAGATTGTGAGATACGTGCACTTGACACACTTGGCACTGAAGGAAACTGACAATGGCCAGTGGATTTGTCAGACTTGTATCTCAAAAATTCTTGATACTCTTCATTTAAACATTGCACATACCCACTTCGACTACCATGGCATCCTCCATTAGCTTCGTTCCTTGAAGTGGCAGATAAGGAGAAATTAGTTTTAGTAGATGATGTCATTCTAGATTTGTGAGTAGGATCCAAAACAGAAACAAGGTCTTATGACTATGGGAAATCAGAATCCCTCTTCAACCATACTAAAAAAATGAAGCTCATCAGCAGTAAACTGTGAAATTTAAGAGAGAAAACCCTAGGTGCAAACAACAACTATCAAACCAGCGAAGCAAGAGCCAAAACACGCTCAGGAAGCTACGACGAAACTGTCTGCAACGGCGCAGTGTCAACCCAACACAGAGAAGGCACGCGTGAGGAACACGCGCCGGATGTTCGCTGGAAACAGGCGGCGCGTGAGGAACACGCGCCGGGAACTTGCTGGATATAGGTGGCGCGTGAAGAGGAGTCTGCTCTTGACTCCGACGAGGTTGGCCGTCGCTCGAGAAGACGGTCCAGATCCGCTGGTCGCCGGTTGAAATCGTGACGGTGGCCGGACGGTGGCCGGCGTAGATCGGAGAGAAGCTGCGCTTGGAGGAGCGTGTGGAGGTTTCTGAGGAAGCAGCCACCAGGGTTGGGTCGCGCTTCTCTAGGCGAACCGAACCCTCAACTTTGCCTGACAAACGGCGGCGGACGGCGGCGGGCGGCGGCGGCGCGCGACGGTGATAGCATCGACGGCGGCAGAATCTGGCGGCGACAACAATGGCACACTGGGTCTGGCTCTGATACCAAGTTAAAACACTAAGACATTTTATTCATAGATGAAAGAAGAGAGTTACAAGGTTATGGTATTCTATATATATATATATAGAATACCATGACAGAACACAATGACACAATACCACCCACTTCTCAAGTTGGGTACACACTCACAAAACAACATCAAACAACAACATAAACTTAATACATTTTAACAGAAACAAACTGGGATTCTAGCTTAACTTACAAGATTAAAATTATAAATACGAAAATTGAGAAAGGTAAATAATAACTAAACATGAATGTTCAACCACATCACGTAGGAAGAACATAGAATAGGCTTTTTTCCAACTGTACTACCATTTTACCAGTAAACTCTGGTTAAATGCATAGACAAGCATACACAAACTCAGGTTAAAACGTTTTTTGTTTTTCTTTTCTTTATAAAATACTCTTAACATTATTTAAATTAGTATATATTTATTCTTATATTTTTTACTTTTTTTTATTTAAAATTAATTATTATTTAAGGATTATATTTTCTATATTTATTCTTATTTTCTTTGGATCAAACATTTATCAGCCCAATTTTTTTTTCCATTTAACAAAGGAGTTGGATTATACAACTTAACTTAGCCCAATCCAACCAGTATAACATTAAGCTAATTTGCCAATTATACAACCACTCTTTTTGAATTGTGGTTGTTATTGTTGATTGCATTACATCTAGACATGTTTCTATGTCTCATATGTTACATTTTTTAAATGTTTATGAATCTTACAATATGAAAAATAAGCTCTTTGAGTACAATGCCACGCATTATAAACACATACCCTGCTGTACAATTCTGTCACTTTTATCAGCACACTAATCAAAGTCACAGTAGCCAAATACTTTATTAAAAGTATTTATGCCATGTTTCGAAAACAACAACTCAGTCCAAAGTGTCCTTCACATGTGTCAATATCCTCTAAGTTGCAAAAACTAAATTGGAATACAATTCTTAAAGCTTACAAAGATACTAACTATGCAGGGTAAATAGTTGATTGGAGATCCTCTACTTGATGTTGTACCTTTCTTGGAGGAAACTCGTAACTTGTAAAGTAAAAAGGCTTAATATTGTGGCTCAATGTAGTGCTGAAGCCGAGTTCCAATCCATGGGACAAGGAATTTGTGAAATGCTTTGATTGGAAATTAAATTATCTTAGAAAGCTTAAACATTAAATGGGATGCACCGACCTATAAAGCTCTATTGTGATAATAAGTGATCAATATAGCTTAGAATCCTTTTCAGTATGATAAAAAAAAAACACAACGAAGTGGATAGGCATTTTAATAAGGAAAAGCTTAATTGCAATTTAATTTGTACTCCATATGTACCTTCACAAGGCAATTTGCAGATATTCCAAAAGTATTTTAAAAGGATTTTTAGATGGATCTTATGTTATTGTGAAGATGAAGCCAGGTATCGTAGCAAGTTTCAAAGATTTTATTTCATGTTAAGTGTAGATAGGATAAACGTAACCCGATATTCAAGAATCTACAATATGACAACAATTATAGCCCAATAATTAAGGCGTACATTATGTAGTTACAATTAACATGCATAGTTTTTCAAACTCAGTTAAAAGCAACTTATCTATCATCTACCGAGAAATTGGAGTGCAACAAAAACAGTGAATGCACAAATGAAAGGTTCTTAAGAAAGTGTTATAACCTTAATTTGTCAGAAGGACCAAACCGACGCTTAAAGGCAAAAGATGGGGCATTTGAAGGAAGAGAAAGTATTGGAAGAAATGACATTTCATCGTCCTGCATTTATTTAAACATTCAACAGTAGGCACAAGGTAGTATCTGACAACCAAATACAAATGATGGGCAAATAATTGATTCCCTAGGCGATAAACTTATGATATATACGAAGAACAACACTGTATTATAATTTACACAACTGAAAATACAAAATTTTGTAGGTCTCACTCAAGATTTCATAGTTCCAAAAAAATTTAACCACTAATTAAGTCTTAGAAGAAGCATGGAGAGTGTGTTGTCAGCACTTCCCTTTTGTCAGGATAACAATGATTGGGAAGTAAGTTGTAATGCTCCACAAACAATAATCCTAAAACCAGGAAAGTACCTTATAGCAGTATCTTAATTTCACTTCTTCATCTTTGTACTGGGCAGAGCAGACTCCACTCAAAAATTGTCCTTTAAGAATCCCACTGACTGACAACAAAGACTTGACCTCCTCCTCTTCTTTCTCTTGCAGAGAAACTTCACCAAGCGGAAATCTTAAGGTTGCTTTCGGCTGCGGTAGAATTCAAACAAGAAAAGGATGATATATAATAGTAGTATTGTGTTTTTGCGTTTTGTGTTCCAAGATAAGATGATTGGTAATACATACCAATCCAACGGATGGAACTGGAGTTGATAGTTGAAGTGAATAGCCAGGATGGGCGAAGTTTGCAAGCATGGTAACCTCTCCTTGTTGAGCCTTAGGAGAAGAAAGAAGAGAGACATGAGAATGTAAAGAATTAAAAGAATGGGAGATGCAGAGGCAGAAATAAGACCTTGACATCGTGAGCAGCAGTGAGTTGCAATCTGGGACCAACATCGAGAGAAGTCTTAACGAGAGCATTATGGTCTTCAAGGTCGTAGTGGAGGCTAAGGTGTTTGGATACAAAGCCGATTTGGGGTTCGGAGATGTCGCCTTTGCCACTGTGGTTGAATGAAAACTTGAACTTGGCAAGGCTGTCCAACAACTTGCAAGAAATTTTATGGAAGAAGATTGCGCTTTCACTGTCGAACTCGGATGTAACTCTGAGGGTTGGTCTCCTCGGAAATGAGAAGAGATTTCGCTTACAGTTGTGAGTTGATGTCACTGCCAGAGGCAACTGTGACTGTGGCTCAACCGCCGCGGGTGCTCCTGCGGATGGGACCATGATATAATTAGGGTTTCCAGCTGCCGATTCCATCTCCAACCTCCTATTCTCTGTAGTTACCGTGAGAGCCACTACCTTCTACACCTCTATTTCTAGGGTCACCTGCCACTGCTAAGTGCTAAGGTTTTTGTATCGAACCAATATTCTATCCCCATCAGATTGTTCCCATGCCCGGTTCATAAAAAATAAAATATAATCTGATAGTCTTCATACCTTTTTCTGTCATGAATTATTTTATTTTGGACTTGCATTGGCTAAAAGAACTTAAATTAAGCTTTAATAAGAATTTCATAATTTCCTTTTTTTTTCTCTCTTATTCAAGTACTATTTTCTTAAATAACGGATCATGGTACCGTAATTAATAAAAAATAATTAAAGAATATAAATTTCAAATTTTTAATACAACACCTTTTAATAAAATTTAAGTAAAAATATTAAAAATATGATACAGACTTAAAATTTAATTAAGTTATTTTTTATTTTCTAAAAATAAACATGTAAAACAATATCTATATCACTTTTAAATTAACTGCAAAGTGACAATTACTCGTATCTAAATTTTGAATACGTTAATAAAATATTTTTAATAGAAATTTAATTAAAAGTAATTAAGTTTATTATTAAATTAAATCTTAATTAAGCTATTTCAATATTTTTCTATTTTAGGTCTTTGCTTCTTGAAAAGTGAAAAAAATGAATACAAATTTTAAAAGGCGCCAAACTGATTATATTTTCAAACCATGAGATATGTGAATTGAAATTATAATAACAGATTATTTTATCATATTAACATTTGTTTTATTTTAATTTATTTTAGTTTTATCATAGTAAAAAATTTAAATTGTGCTTTTATCATGGAAACCCAACTATATTATTTGTTGCCATTATAGGGAGATATTTAGGTATTAAATAAAAGATAAAATTTTCTTTTTTATTTTTTTTATTTTTATTCACATGTTTCTGTAATTTGATTTTATTACTTACAAGCATCGTATTATTTTTAGATTGTTCCTTGTTTTATTTTTATAGACATCTTTCTATATTTGATTCCATTACTTATAAGCATCATATGAACATTTAGGTAATAATTTTTGTACTGACATAATTTTATAATTTTAGATGTTTCAATTCAAAGATAAAAAAGAAAGTAACATAATTTGAACATATTTTTTATTTTTTTTTATTTTCATATTTTCATCACTTTATTTTATTAAATTTTTATTATATACTTATTTGATGTTTATGTAGTAATTACAATCAATTAATTTGTTATTTGGGTTGTTTTGAATTGAGAAGATGAAGTTTAGAAAATAAAGGAGGAAATGGAGATGTTGGGTGCTTTTGGAGATGAGCACATAGAGATGGAGGGAGAAATGGAATGGGGTGTTGTGTTAATGATGAATATAATGGAGGTGTTGAAGAATCTGATCCATGTGAAGTGTAAAGAATGGAGGAAAAATAAAAGTTAGAGAGGGTGATGTTTGAGTGTAGATGGATATCGAGGATACGACGAAGATAAAGGTAGATGGTGATATTTGAATAGGATGATGGTGGGAGATGGATTTGAGAGAAAAAAAGTGGAGAAAAAGAAAAATGGAAGAAAAAATGTTATTTGTGAATTTGAGCCATATGATTAACACAAGTGTTAGAACTTCCTTCTAATCCAACATTAATATGTGTATTATTGACTTTACTTATCAATCTTATTTGTTTAGTAATTATACGATAGATTTTTTTTATATTAGCTTGTCTTTTCTTTTGTTTGTGTCTTCTCATATTATTATTTTTTTTTTTTGCAATCACTTTTATAGTGTAAGTAAGTGAGGAAGCAAAAATTGAGCTACTTCTAGAAAGAGGTGATGATGTAACTATGTAGTTTAGGATTTCAATTTTTTGTTTAAAACTCTTTTAAAATACTTATTTTATATTTGATTCATACTTTCCTTACCTTTGTAAATAAATTCTAGATTTATTTTAAACGTTTAATAATATTCTTGAGTTTCTGAATTATCTATCTTTGTTTTATTAATTATGTTTTGTTTGACTTAATTGTTAATTGTTTATACTATTATTTGAGATGTTATATTGTGATTAATATATCAATTTTTATAAGAAACCAATAGACACTTAAATCAAGTGCACATTATAATGTTATGGTTTTCTTAAATTTTAAGTCAGTAACAACTGAAAATTAAGTGATTAATCCATAAATTCCTACATGATACAAACTCACTCTGTGTAACAAACAAACTAATGATTAAAATAATGAAGGTAATAACAATCATAAAAAAATAATCTTTCAAAGTTTGATGTTAGCATACTTACTAATTTGAGAGAACCAATCTCAGTTGTTTATGCATGTTCAGATATATTCTTTCTATTTAGGTATTTTAAAATAAAATATGGAATAACACCAATTTATGTTATTATAGCTTCTTTATCAAAATCAACTAAATAAGAATTGCAAATTTCAATATTTTTATATTAATAAAAGTTTACATAAAAGATTTTGTACAACCATTTAAAATTGACATATCAAACTACCCATAGAAAACATATCAGTTATTAATTGGAGTGACCTTTTTTCATCTTTACGTCGACGTCCTCCTACCAATACTTCAAACTTGGTTTTGTTTTTCTTCCCATTCTTCAAGAAACAATGGTTTATCCTTTAGACAAAAAAATATGCACATTTAAGATACTGAGCTATAAAGAGGGATGATACTACATTTAAAGCTATTTCCCAGATAAAAATTATCAATGGTGCCATTCATTACGTAATAAAGATGGGTGTCAAAAGGAAATAAAAAATTCAGAGTATTGACAACCGAATATAGCTAAGCAATGCTGGTGGGATGGAGCAAAAAGTGAGGAAGATGCTGTTCCAAAACGACCACTAGCTCTCTACCATGGGTCACTTCATCCAAAACTCTATTCCCCAGCCTTCTAGCGGCTTCAACCAGTTGTCCCCTAAGCCGTTGTGAATACAAACAGCCACCTGCCTTGACACACTCTCTATAAAGTGGGAGGTAAGCAATTGCCACCGTCAAGGGGGCAGGAAGATCTCTCAAGCAAATAGGAGACTCGCCCCATTTAATGATTCTCGCAAGGTTCATGTGATGTTCTTGCCCTAACCTTAATCCCTCCTTATAAGCTCCTTCTGACCAATGCTCCTTAAGAAAAGTCTTCAGCTCAGGTGCAACAGCCTCATCCTCTGATTTAGCAATAATATCTGCAACGGCATAAGTAGCTGCAGGATCACCTAAGAAGTCAGATTGAAGGAGAAATGCTACACCATCGAGAGATCCACCACTCCGCTCACCAGCAGCCTTTAGAATTTCAACACTAAGTGCTGCAAGGACCTGCTGAGGTACGTGCGGCAGAAGATAAGCTGCAATGTGAACTTGGCAGCTAGAAGTGGCTGCTGTAAGGGCAAGACAGAGCTCCATGTCTCGGCAACCCCTCTGCACAAACCACTCAACAACTTGCATGCAACCCCTCTCAGCAGCTCTCATCAAAGGGCCTAAAAAGGCTATAGCATTTCCCTCTTCCACCAAGCACTCCATAGTTCCTATCTTGCCATAATGGGAGGCAAAACCCAGTGCCAAGTCAACATCAACATCCAAGCTGTTTCTTTGTGCAATCTTCATAGATTGATTTCCAGCATGGCATACAAACATGAACCAACAAATTTCAGCAGACTATAATATAAAAACAGCAGTTCACTACTACACACACACACACAAGAGGAAATGGTAATGAATAAACCTCTTGCCCCCATATTCTTCCAAAATATGCTATAAAGATGCTACCAAGTTATAAAATAACACCAATGTTAAAACCAACATCTTATCTACATGATCCTTTGATATAACACCAATGTTAAAACCAACATCTTATCTACATGATCCTTTGATATGACACTAAATGCATCATAACGATAAGTATGCCTTCAGCCACCATGGAAAAAGTTCTTCTTCTAACTATCATAACAAAAGTTGGCCAACACCCACTAAACATGCTGGAGAAGCATTAATTCATAGATTGAGAAAGAAAAAGATCGTAGACACATCACCTGCAATAGTATGCGCACAAGTTCTGTACTACCAAAACGTGAAGCCTCCAGGAAACACTGATTGACATTGTCTGCACCACCCTCCACTAGCATGCCCAGCAGCCCTTGGATCACTGTAGCTGACAAGCCAAATGCCCAGCCTGGATCAAATGAGCTTGAGAAAAGAGTAAGAGGAAAACAAGCCGCATCAAAGGCCTCACTGAAGTCCTTCCCTGTAAGGCGGTTGCCAGCAAGATCAAGGAATGTCTTAAAGGCAGATAACCGAAGCTGGATTTCAACAGCTGAACTGTGTATCACATTTTCCCTATCATCCTGCAGTCGTGAATGGATGCCTATACACTTCAAAGCCCATTCAGTAAACTTTTGAACCTTAGCGCCAGCTTCTGCCTTCAATACTTCATCTCCATTACATTCCTGGAGACGCTCATGCAACCTAGCAAAAAGCAGAGTTCATGCACGAATTTCAAATACCATTAATTTAAAACCAATATTTAGGATTTTACGTTTTGCTCTAAAAAGACACATTCTCTCAACATCACCACCCTTTTCCAAACAAAAATAACACTCTTCCGAATCTAATACTTCATTGATGACTGAATTTTATCCCCTTACACAAAAAATAAAAAAAAAGTAAAACAGATGTGGGCAAGTCATACCTTTGGGCCATTACAGCAACTGTATCAGCCAGACTCATTGTTCTACTCTGGCAAGCAGAGACACATGAAGCAAGGAATGAAGTCCTTAGAGCAGCTCTTGTGAAGTCATAAGCACCATTAGCAATGATCTTCTTGATAAATCCCATTATCCCATTAAGCTCTAGCTCTGAGCTCAAGAACCAGATGGAATCCAGCGTGATACACAAGGCATCATTGAGCGTCTGGGGATCAGCAACCAAAATCAAACTTTCTGCAAGCTCCCAATCATGGGAACTCACTGCACCCTGAAACAACCGACCCAACTCAATCCTGTCTTGTCTACATAGTTTCTTCTCCAACCCAATTTTCTCATTACTTCCCAGCTCACAGTCTATTGAAACAGCCCTGGATTTGAGCTTCTTGGCATTGCAACAATAAGAAGTGGACATTCTTGATTCTTTCCTCATAAGTGGCGCTTCTCTTGAGAAAACTACGCTGCTACCTTCTCCTTTATCAGATGCAAAACCTTGATTTTCATTTCTATGGAATTCAATTTTGTTATCCTCAGATTTAATTTCCATGAATACAGGATTCTCCACTTCAGTCTCATCCATCACAAATAAAGTATTAAAACACTAGATAGACGTCATGTTCTCATCTGTCTGATCTCTGTCTTCTTCATCAACCCCGATAAGTCTAACAGGCATTCTTCAAAGCACATGAGATACTGAATAGGAGAACTCTAGCTTCTGGTTTTCAAATTCATGAAAAACAAGTACTAAATAGAAAAACAAAATTAATAATCCACAGTTTTCCAGTATAATATAACTTTTTGTCAGAAAAATTACAAGAAAAAAGTAGTTCAGTCTCGAAGTAAATCTAAATGCTATCCTTCTATGAATTTAAAAACCCTAAACACAGGCGTAAATGTTGAATACTGAAAATAAATTGTTAGTTTGCCTCCATTTCGTTTTAATGAAAACATATTATAAAGCATAACATGAGATTAGAGGAATCCAAATCTTCCGATCTTGGGCATGGACAAACGAGGGCAAACAATAGCTTCAAATGAAAATAATAGTGTCAAACCCACGGGTGTGGAACAAATAAACCCTAAACAGAATCGAAATGGTGCAAAGATATATGATGAGAGCAATAGCCAATCTTAGAGATGATTAATCAGAATTGCACATACTAGCATAAAACAATTCAAGAAAAATAGCTGTTACTGTTTTACAAGCAGTTGATTGGTATCTGTTGGTAGAAGGGACAACAAAAGAGGCAGAACAGAAAAAATTTATATGATAAACAGCAGTAGGGAGGAAAGGGATGAATTGATAGAAAACCTGACAGCTTGAGGAGAGAAATTAAAAGGGTGGAAGAAGAAAACCCGCTCCCTGACCTCACCTCATGTTATGGTTCCTGAAATGATACTTTCATTTCCAACTCCAAATATAGGTGTGCCAGTAATAATATCCTATTTTAAACTTCTCTTTTATTGTTCTCGTGATTTGTGTTCAAGATTGATACAAACAAAATCAACTATATTCTTTCTAGACAAAATAAACAGAATCCATTTTAAATTCTTAAAAAACTCAAATAATTTTAGACTTGAATACTGTCATCACAACCTCGGCCTCTCATTCATTCTCTCTAAAGCATTTTATTTACTAGATAAAATTTTTAAAAAATAGTTAAAATTCTCTTTAAAAAAATAGTTATAATCACGATGTTTAGGAATGTTAAAAAAGATGTAGTAGTTTGGGGAATTATATGTGATACAAGTATAATTTTTTAGTTTTAGGATTTTATAAGTTGGAATCATACAATTTTAAAAGGATGAAATTAAAAAATTATAATAATATAAAATTATAAAATTATATCATCTACTTACTATACAACCATAAAATCCATATAATAAAAAGTAGGTAGAGTGACCGAAACCAAACAGCCAAATCATTTAATTAATAAAAAGTGTTAAATTTTTAAAAACTCAATCCACTACAAAAATCAATAAAGGTTCAGTTTAAAATATTTAAATTTACTAGAGTCTTAAAACCTAATAAAGTCTTATTTTAATTATCAAAGAGATTTCACATTCCAATTTAAACAGGTAAAACTTGATTTAAAACAGATTGTTTAATATTACATGTGTAATAACAATATATTTATGCACACAAGTTTGGAAATGATTATATATGCAATACATTGTACTAGTATATTATTAGTTATTAATTATTAATAATTAATAAAGCCTATTGGATTATATAAGTTTTTTTTTAGTTTTGTTTAGAATTGTCAAAATGGATCACAGTCTGCAGGTTAACTTGGTTCACCAGGAGTTTGAGTCGGATTGAATTTGAAAAAATTATATTTTTTTTTATGTACGTCAGATTTCAACCCGACTCATTTAAACCCAACTCATGCGGATTGAATCCGTGGTGGGCCGAGTTGACCCACCAACCCACCTACCTAATTTTATTTTATTAAAATTTAATTTTAATTTTATAAAAAAAAATTATTATTTTGCTTTTGCTTGAAAAAATTATTTAAATTCTTTATTTTCAAAATTAATTAAATACCCAAGTGAAATTTGGAAGTGAAATTTGTGTCGATTTAAATTATAGAAAGTTTGTAACTCTTTTTTATTTTAAAAAAATTGTAATAAAGTGAACCAGTGAGCCAACCCGTTTACCTACCAACCTGTGATGGGTCGGACTAGTTCAAATTTTTCTGACTCGCTGATAAATTAACCGGATTGAGTTGACTCACGTGACCAACCCGTGGTGAGCCGGACCGGATGACCTATTTTGATAGCTCTAATTTACTCCTTGAGTAATTATTTTCTCAAATTTAAATAACTATCCATAAAATAAAATTATTTATATTATAAATAAATCACCTATATCATCTGTAAAGATTCTTTTTTAGTATATGCCAAATTTATTTTACCTTTTTATTAATTAGTTTTTGAATTAAAATGATAAATTATAATAAAAAATGTATTTATATAATATAAAAAAGTCCTTGTAATAAAATGATCTATTAAAAAAATTCTCTACATTTTTTTTCTAATTTTACCCTGTTAGTAGTTTTTTAAAATTCAAATAATTATTCACAATAAAAAATTATTTACACAATGAAAAAATAACTATAATAAAATAATAAATACATTATTTACGCAACAATAAATTTATCTATAATAAAATTATAGAAAATATTTATTTTTATAATTAGCTTTCCGTTAAAATTATTTCATAGTTTAATTATATATTTAATTTCACTGATAAAAAAATATTTTAATTTAATAAAAAATTTACAATGATGAAAAAAGAGAGTAAAATATGTAATATCTCATTTAATAATATATTGCTCGCTTATTTAATATTTAAGAACATATCATTTAAAAATATCTAATGTTATTATAACTATTAAAGTATAACTACAATATATATATATATATATATATATATATATATATATATATATATATATATATATATATATATATATATAACCTTTCTATATAACTAAGAGACACTACATGGAATAAAACAAAAAGAATAATAAAGGTCTTAAAAAAAACTAAATATGTACTTAGAACTAAATCGTTGCATCACCTTCATCTTGCACCATATTATCTGCTACCTCATGATATGTTCACACTGTTTATGGTGTTTATTGCAAAGAAAAAAACACACATAAACAAAATAATACAAAGGAAAGGGTAAACTAACATTAATAGTATTGATATTAGACTTTACTGTTTTATAAAGACATTGCTAATGAGTTTTACCTAACCACATACAAGATTAGTCTCTTAACATCTTTAACAAAGATAAAACCCCTTAAGTAGAATTGTCACCACAAAATCTCCTCATGTAGTCTTTGAAATTACGCCAAACACATCATTTGTCATCATCATCGTCGTTTCATACATCATTATTCACATACATATTTATCCACAAATCTATGAACCATTCTCACATAAACATCATAAACATCATACAAACGACTAGATAGCTCATCCAGCAAGATCATCACTAGAACTTACAAATTTAAATTTTATCAAAAGTCACCCAGTGAAACTTGTCTCACTCAACCACTGTCAAGTCAATGAGCTCTCAGACCTTAGGGATGAATATATTCTCGTCCAGCAACCACCGTGTCAGTAACTCTCTGACTTTGACTTCACTTAACGAGTATGCTCTTGCTTGGAGACAACCAAGTCAACAATTCTCTGACTTTGCGTTCACCAACAAGCATATCCTTGTCCAACGAGTTTGCATAATTTTGTAGAACATGATTATGCAAATTTATGTCATTCTAGCCATGCCAAACAGTTCAACAACTATTAAAGGTGCACAAACATACCAAAATTCAAATTACAATGCCTTCATTAATTCAAACAACATCATCTACAATACCAATCAAGCAAAATTTTCAATTTCATCAAGTAAGCCAATTTAAAAACTTATTTTCAATTCAACACCTCATACTCGATCACATAACTCAATCATAAGCATACAATTAACAATTACAAGATATCAATCACATAAAAATTATACAATTAACTTCTCTTACCTGAAAGACATATGCAAATGCTTTAAGAAATCTTAAATTCCTTCAAATTCACATAATATCCTATTTATACCTAGGAACAATACAAAAAAGATTTGGACACATTATTAAAATCACTTATCAGTAGAGACTCGTATATAAGACTCAAACACTACATATGAACTAATATGATTCACACGCACAAGAAGAACATACATACCAAGAAAAGGAACATAAAATCATCTTACCTTATTGGAGAAATTGATCACACATAAATGGAGATCTCAATGCAAATATCACTTGAGAGATTTCTAATATTCAATCAGATGAACGGAATGTGAAAAAATCTAAAAAGAAAGAAGAGAGCTCCAGAAAAAGATTTTTAAACAATAAAACTTGTTTATAAAAACTTTACTTATATTTTAAATTTTTAATATTAAAATAATTAAAGCTCTTTTTTAAATACATTATCAATTGTAAAATACAATATTCATATAAAATAAATACCATATTTATTACTTATTTATTTCAAACAAATTGTGCATATTTGCACGGTTAAAAAAAAATTAAAAGAGACATTTATGTCAGAAAAAATTAGCTGTAAAGGATGTCATGCCTAATAGATAAAATGAAGTCATTAAATTCTAAACATGTTAAATTCTTTAATTTTTATTTCAAGAAATAATATAAAAGCATGTTAAAGGTATCTTTATGAAACCATGATATGGGATCGAACTTGCCTCTAAGATGGCATAACACAACTAAATTACTACTGATAAATATTTCTCAATATACGAAATATAAGGTGTTTTTGAATTTGTGTTGAACTTTGAGTTGAAGGAAAAAGTTTAGTTGACATCACTTAATTATCATTTGACAATTTTCACAGGATAAAATGATTTCAATAAAAAATAATTTTTGTATTTTATAAAAAAATAAATAGAGAGTAAAAAATATTAAATCATAGTTCAAAGTACTAGAGTTTGAGCGGAACATGTGAAAATATCAAACAATGAGAAAATATCAAACATGTGAAAATATCAAACAGGGTGAAAATTAATAAATGGATATAAAAAAAACTATGGTGCCAAAGTACTAGAGTTTGAGCGGAACATGTGAAAATATCAAACAATGTTATCACCTATATTCATATCATATATGATTCTTCCACATATTATTCACAGCAATTTATCTTGGGAATTCTTTTTCTCAAAATTTACATTAAAAGTAACACATAATAAAATGGACGAATGAATTTAACTTTTAAATTAAATATAAAGTATGTTTGGATGACAGCTATATTTAGAGTTTTCAAAATGTTTCAAATTTCTTTAATTTTGTATTAAAAAATTATGAATTAGAAACTAGAAGTAAACCAATTAAGTCACCACTTGTAAATCAATTTTGTAGAATTAAATTAAGTTTAAAGTTTATTTCTCAACAGGTATTAAAGTCTTAAGTTAAAATTTATCTTAATTAAATTTGATATTTGTGGATCCATTCTTCCACTTACCATCAAACTCTTATCTTAATATTTAATATCTTAAATGAAAAATCTACTCTTAAAGACCATTAAAGATTTATTAATTAATTATTTACTAAATACGATAAATGTAATTTTTTTAAAATAGGAAGTGTTGTTAATAAAAGATAATATTTCATTGAATATATATGATAAAAAAGATTATTTTCTTTGAGTTAGTTAATTTTAAAGATCAGGTATGATTATTTAACACTCACATTAATATCAACTTTAGAATAATGACAATAAATGAATGAAGAAAATTTGAGGACATTCCTTTTTAAAGATGTATATGTATATTTTTTTTTACCTCTATCAATGAAACTCAAGAATGTGACACTTTGTCCCCACTCTTTAGCTTAATCTACGCTTCATGCACAACCACCGATTCACCTTTTTGAATCATGGAACATCTCTTCTCATAATCCACAAGAATGAGATTGAAAAACAACTAAGCCACCCTTGAGATTATGTCCCAATTTTGTAAAGAAAACATTTCATATAGACTTTGAATTTGAATCCTTTGAACACCACGAGGCATGCCACACACATGAAATATCTTTACTTGACCGCAAATGTATAAAAACCACCAACTCAACTTTAAAACCCTCTTGTAGGTAACCATGACTCATTTATCATACTAGTTATATTAAGGAATACTCAACCCCAAGCAAAACCAAAAACCCTTAGTCCAAACACAACCTTCGTAACCTGTATCTTTGAATTAGATCATTCATGGTAACCGTTTCAACACCAGTTATCATAGACATCCTTTAAACTACTCAAGATTTTTCTTCTCTTTCCTTCATTCACCATGCTCCAAACTCACCAACATTGCCCTTTCTTACAAAACAAACTTTCTGATGTACTTCTTCTTTTGGTGCTTGAAATCTTCCATCTCAACCCCAGGTCAATCACTTTTCTTAAAACATCTCTTCTATTCTAAATTTTGATGTTGTCACTTGGTGATAAGATCCAACAATCTCCTTCTGCTAGTTAAACTTAGAATACAATACTTTTATGATACTTCATTCTTATCACATATTTGTGTTTCCTTAACTTAGAAAATATCATGTCTGACTCCTCCTGAAGCTCTGCTTCAACTTAGTTTCATTTTCCAAGAATGATTCATTTTTGTTCATTTCAAGATTTCTATACCCTTCTTAACTCTAACCTCAAGCCTGGACTCGACTCCTCTTGCAAAAACTTGTGATATCGAGAAAAGAAAAAAAATTGAAAAGTACAAAATACTATTTGATCCTGTACACACAAATCAAATAACATCTTAATTTTTTATCTTAATAAATTAAAAACTGATTGGATAGATAGGTGGTAGCGAGTCAGGCTGAACATGTATAACCAATTATTTTTGTGCATCCTATCATTTTCTTTTTACGTTTTGTCACTTCTCTATCACTTCTTCTGTAATTTATTTTCCGGAACATAATAAATAATTTTAGAATTGTTTTTGAAAATCAATTACCCTTCTTTTTACGTCGGAAGGTTTTATGATGAAATGTGGAGTGCGGAAGCTTTAGCCTAACCATTATGTATTACTAGGAAAGTTGGTTTCCATTGTCCCATAATTTTGAATGTATTTTTGAGAGATGGTTTGTCAAAGAAATAATCTTAAGAATCAAGATAAATTTAAAAAAAAATGATTTCTTAAAAATTAGACTAATACAGAAAATCAATAGAAAGGGATTATGACAACCTAATCTGTTCTAAAAGCAAAGAGCTTTCGTATGTTCAGCAATAAAAGAAAATGTCCGAAATTGTGGATGTGTCCGAAAAAGAGTAGGTGTGGAACTACAAAACTTCTGAAACTAATCTGTGTAGTTAGCTTATTTGATTTCTTCTAGCACTGTTGGATTTTGAGTCAATTCGAGCTGTCTTTGCAGACATGCAGTGCCGCACATGAATATGCCGACAAGAAGTTTGGACGGAAGAACTGCCTTGTACATGAACAATCAAAATGACTTCCTTATCTCGGGTGTCCTCATTCCACCAGGTCTGTGGCACGCCATTTGCAGATTCTTCTGGGTTATGAAGATCTTCATGACGGACTGAAATCTCTACATTTTGCTCTGGTTTAATCATGCCGGCAGCTGGAGTAACCTAATTAAAATACATTTTTAAGTAGCATCATTACATTGGGTAAACTCCTGGCAGTTCATATAAGCCATTGAGTCCCTTCCCTCAGTAACAAAACTCTCTTTATCTGTGCTTACACATCATATTAAGATTACTTACAAATTCATGATATATCTCCACGGAAAAAAGAGAGTAGTAGTAAACTTTATTTAAACAGTCACAAACAAGGTTCAGTAACAACATATCCTTATTTTATTTCATTTTGTGTGCTAACTAAGAGTTAGATAGTAAATTAATTCAATCAGCTGCTAACTTTTATTTTCCCCCTAGCAACTATTTTTAAAAACAGAGAAGAAAGAGAATTATTATTTAGCATATTAATGAATCATTTAGTCCATTTACAAATTATAAAGCAATATTAAAGACCAGTAAATAATATTCATTTGTAAAAGTTTATAATAACCAAATGGAGTAAAACTTCTTGTATTTTTAAGTAATATGAATCAAACTGAATATCCAAGGTGTTTTGTGAGTTGTGGGTGGACAAGTACTGAAAACTATAGCACTGTTTAAGAAAAGAGTATTTTTTTTTTCATTTACAGAAAATGCACAATGTATGTTACAGTCATGTTCCTAAGTTTGTTTAAACGTAAATATGTTTTTAATTTTGTAGAGTAAGTTATGCTTTTAGTTTTTGTTCAAAAAACGTTTTTATTCTTTCAAAATAAAAATTACTATTTTGTATCCTAACATTATATGACACTAACTAAGTATTTTAATATAATGTAGTCCTGTATCACTTAAAAAATATTCTTAAAATCCATAAAACAAATATTATTTATCTATCTGAAGATTAAAGTAAAAAACATTTTAAAGAACTAAAACTAAAACTCATGCATTTAAAAAAATAATAAGAGTTTGTTCACTTGAATGGATTTGGGGAGAGTAATTGAAAGGATTTGAAGATAAATTTTTTTGTTGTTTATATGAGTGAATTTGGAAGTAAATGAAAGTGGATTTGAAAGTAAATTTTTTTAATTTGTCTCGTCAATCAAATCCTACACTAATTCTTACAAACTTTACTTCCAAATTCATTCTCACTTACCTCCAAATTCACTCAAATAAACAACAAAAAAATCTTCAAATCTACTCAATCACTTTATATTTTAGAAAGATAAAAATCATTTTTTCAAAACTCAGCCCTCTTGATGGATTGCCCACTTGGAGTGGAGCAAGTTATGCTCAACCTAAAATCGAACTCCAAACTTTGGTTAAGGAATCCATTCTCTTAACATTGAAAACTTGATGTGTTTGAAAATTGTTTTACTGTTTTATTTTGTTCAGGAAGAGGAAAAGACGAAAAAGGACACAAGAATCTGAAAGAGATGAAGTGGATTATAGAGAATCCAACCCACAAACTCACAATTCATGTCCTGCAAGTTAAGTAACAATGCCGACTCAAACAGACTGTAAACTGTTTAATTTTAGATAGTCACCCAAACTTTATACATTTGGTAGGATTTGCATCTAAGTTCCTTGCCAACTGTGAACAAAAAAGGAAACGATGATTTAAGTAAAAAATATAATACCTCAAGCCATCTAGGAAAGCCAAAGCCACCTCTTGGGCTATAATCAGGTGCCTGTCCATCATTCTTGACTATAGACTGGCCTTGACAAGTAATTTTATATATAGCTTTATCCTTTGTACTTCTGTTAGTAATAAGTAAGAATGAAGTGTCCAGGTTCTGGAGGACTAAACTGTTTGGGCTAACCGTGGCTTCTGGAACATAACATAAATCTTCAAGAATAGATCTTATTTTCTCATTTGATTTCATAATTATCCCAAACTCCTTTCTCCTTATTGATCTATCAACATGGGAAATTTTTACATTGAATTTACACCGGACAGGTTTGTGATCACTATCAGTCACATCCATGCAAGCATCGTACCTGTCAAACGGTTTCAGTGATGACAAACCGTATCCAACAGGAAAAACAGAAAACAGAAAAGCAATGGTGACCAAGTAACATACTGTAAAATTGATGCCACAACAGGACAGTCTAAATTGCACTCAGAAACTGGAGCTGCCCGAGTATCGCGGTATATTATTCTGTCACACCAGGCCGGAATTCGCTTTTTCTCTCCAGAATCATACCCTGAAAAATGAGTTATTGCATTATCGAAACTGTCACCTTCATTGAGTTAATAATTGGAATCAGTTTGAGAAACCAAATTGAAATCATCATTTAACAAACAAGCACCAAAAGCAGTACTTGACATGTCATCTATTTACCTCCCAAACCTGGTTGATGTCTCTCAAATTTATATGTAGGAGGAAATTTGATAAGTGCCTCCCGCATTCCCTGGAAAACTTTTCCAGCTTTCATCTCTGCCCTCAGCTGATCCTTTTCTCTAAGCCAATCAAAGCATCTTTGAGAAACAAAGTCCCTGGCTTCATCATAAGATATACCAAAAAGGCGATAGTTGAAATCACCAAAAAATACCACCATATCAGCTTCAGATAAGTCAGGTTTTGGTTCCTCAGAGCTTCCACCAGTAGTCTAGGACACAAACAATGGACCATGAACTGCTATGAATTTATGATGAAGATATTGATGGAAAGGCGTGAAGATGGACATAATCAAGATCTAAAGTGTAAGCATGAGACTCACATTGGTACCACGAAGCACATGAACAGCAGTAGAGACGCCAGCTGTAACAGAGAGGACCAATGGCAAGCCAGAAGAGTAAAGTAGCCAAAATAAATATGTGGAGAAGGCAAGAGAGCAAAGCAAGAACAGGTATGGTACCATACCAGCTGCAGTATTAAGTAGGTTGGACGATCGGGTGAACACCATATTTCGATAAATGTGATCAAAATCAGCATTCCGCCGATTAACTGCTTCCAAATGTGCAGCCAAGTGACAATTCACAAAGCACATTATCCTGTCATACACTCTGATTCTCAAACCCACTCCTCCCTGATGGATCAATAATTACCATGTAATAAGTGTTCATTTCAATGACAAGAAAAAAAAACCAACGTTCATAAGTGAAAATAGTTCAATGGAAGAAATTTTTTTTATTTCGTCCCTATCCAGTTTTTGTACAAGCAACATCAATATGACTTCCAGGCAAAAAAATGAATTTGAACGCACTATAAAATTGTAACTCATTGTTGCAAAATCAAATACTTAACCAGAATAGTGAGAAGCATTCCACCTGGCATGGTGCAATAAACAGAGAAGGCAATCTATGTTCCCTGGTTGTTTCTTCTATGATCATTTATTCAATCTGTATTTTCTCCTCTCACCGTTCTTTCTCCCAATTAACATTGTAACTAGAGCATATCTAGTTTCCTTTTTTTTTTTCTATGCTAATAAATAGTATGATTTAGTAAGTATACATCACTCAAAATAACACCCAATTACAGCGGTCTAAAATTTGAAATAATATGCCCAATTCCCTAACCAAGATCAGATATAGGGAAACCAAATTTTGCTTAATTGGATGAAATTTCGCAGCTGACCTTCAAAGTTAACCAGAAGAACTACAGAATATACACCACAGGAAATCAAGAAATAAATTAACTAAAGAGAAAGTTCTTAATCACTTTAGGTTAAACCCCTGAACTTCATTTTAACAAATGGCTGAGATCATAATAACTTACAAACTTTAACAGAAGGGTACTGCATTTGAGTGACATAACTAAAGCACCACGTTCTAATCAAATAATTATGAAGCAGTTAGCGGAATTGATACAAACCTTATTACCAATTGCGCGTCCAAAACCACACGGGACGGCCCCAGCATCAATGTCCCCAACATGTGTTCTAAGATTCTTTCTTACCCTAATTAAGAAATGTCAACTCATAAAATAAGAATGGAAAGAATAAAGATAGATATCCAACAAGTATATAACAAAAAGAAAACGGGAACAGAAATTTACTAGGCTAAATGGTTTAATCTGGAACACACTTTCATTATAATCACTCACCAAAGAGATACAAGCAAGCCAGCAAGCTGCCTAGAGCCCATGCGTTCGAAAGCTTTCCCTTCTTCTAAAGCCTTTCCTATAGTATCCAGCCACCACTGCCCCATTGCACTTCCTTCAAGACCTACCTACAATTGTGATATAGGCAGTCAATGCATGAATATAATATGCGCATTACACAGCATAAGAGGTTCCGGAGATTGACATACATAAAATACTTGATTAGAAAATTTGTGATTGGTTATTATTAGGATACGGGCAGTCATATAGTACACAAACTGACTCCATTTAATTCCATCAATCAGCATAATTCTCATTATCATTTCATTTTAGAGTAAAGCAAAAGCTTGTGTTTACGAAGAAAAATGATATGGTTAGATAAAGCTGGCAAATGAATGAAATTTTATCCTACAGTTTCTTTTGCGGCTGACATTGCAAGGAAACCAGCACCCATCTCCACTTCTTGCAAACCAACGACAACAATGCCTACATCTGACGCGATGGAACCCAGCCATGAGGAGAGTGAATCCTGAGAAGCTCTACCTTGACCGACATTCCATGTGCCAATCAAAATTCTGACATTGTGCCGGCGGGTATAAATGAGTTCTTTTGCGGCCAACTCGGATCTTATCATGTTGTCAACAGGACCTGGAGATGCAATAATCCAGCCCCGCAGGCCACCATGTGTAGCCAAGCTAAAAACATAATCAGAGCCAACAGCCAATTTGATGACGGGACCATTATGAGCAACCCAAGCTGCAATGAGATTGCCTTCGAGGTCCAGTACTTGGATAATACCACTGACATAGCCAACATATAAGCGTGTTCCAAAAGTACAGAAGCATTGGATAGCACAAGGATGGCGGTTAAAATCCTGCACACGGGTCCCAGTGCCATCCCATTGCACAAGTAAGCCATTGGTACATCCACTCCAAATCATTCCATCGCTTGTTTGCACAAGAGCTTCGGTTCTTTTGGTATCGTCGACAAATGCCCCAGCTCCCTTGGTTGCAACTCGACGAACGGCATCAGCAGCTCCCATTATGGCATTACGTGAGCGCTGTAGAAAGCTAGTACCCTGGGATTTCTCCTTTTTTGAGGAGGAAACAAACTTGACCTTCATTTCGTCTTCAATGGCTTGATCCTGCTGCTGGACGGATGACATGTCAACTCGATTTTCCACCTGACCTTCGATGTTGAATACTTTGAGAAGCTCCTTTGTACGGGCATCCCAAAGTGAGAAGGAGAGAGGGCCAGCGCACCAGATTCGACCTCTAACATGGTCACACAGCAAACACTTGACATCTTGAGAAGATATGCTGCAAACGCCGTTGACGGTAACTTGGCTTCGGAGGTCGACGAAGGACCTCTCAACAAGCAAGGCTGCCATGTGTCTTTCTTCGGGAGAGAGGGAGAGAGATTTTTCGACGGATTCCCATGGCCAGATCTTAAGAATACCACCTTCAGAACCTGACCATAGATCGCCATAGGAACTTAAGACAATGGAAAGAACGGGACCTCTATGTGCCTGCCAAGAAAGACCTTCCTTGAAGGGGGTAGCAAAGCGTTGATCCATTTTCCAAGACCTGATCTTGCCATCTTTATGGCCACTCCACACCAACCTATTACCATTGTCAACGGCCAAACACAAGGTGGGAGAGGTGTCAGCTGATTCACAAAAGGGAGCAGCGTCTTCGTCGCCCCTTCTGACCTTTCCGCCAAGACCGCTGCCGGGTTCGTAGGAATTATGAATTTCCCATACTCTCACCCCGCCCTCCTGACCAGCCCACAACTGTGTTTCCGTACAAGCAATGTTCCTAAGGAATTTTCCAACCTGAGTCTCCCTCAAGGGATGGGGTCTTAACTCTAGGCATGGTGGTCTCGCTGGATGAACGGACGCTCTAAAAGGAGCCTTAAAGATCCCAGGGCCTCCCCCGGCACCTATGAATTCCTGCAATGGTTGATATTGTGTCGCGTCATTGCCTTCATTGTACTCTTCCTCACCACCACCGGGGTTTGTAGAGGATGAACGGGAAAATATGTCGTCGTCGGAGTCGGAGTCGTAAAACGAAGACTCAATATTGCTGGATATACGGCTGTCGTCTAGACTGTGCTTTCGGACTCGATGATGTCGTTTGTGCGTGGAGGCTCCTCGCAGCTGTTGGCTGTAAGAATGGGCTTTTCGGTGAGGTGGAAGAGCGGTCAAGCCCGCCAAGTCCTTGTCATTCTCGTCCTCGTCGATTCGGTCATCCATAGCTCACTAACTGCAACCTGTTTGTTCCAAGATATGGAAGGAGGAAGATTGGTACGATAGGAAGAGAAGAGAGAGAGAAGATGAATAACGAGGGAAATGGTCTCAAGGGGTTGCCGAGAGAGAGGGAAGCACGTAAGAATTTTGAGGACCGGGAAGTAAGGCGCGGCATCCTTCAAGCTTACGGACAGAAATCAATGTTTCCTTTCCTTTCTTAATACAGACTGAATGAATGAATGGGATCATCCAAGCCTCCTGAAAAGCATTCAGAATGCATTACTCTCTCTCTCTCTATTTTCCTATCAAAAGCATTTCTTGTAAAATAAAAAAATGTTTGCTCTTTTCTTTTGTATCAGAGTTTTCTTTAAATGTTTATACTCCAAATTCGAAATAAAAAATATTTAAATGTCTAAATATACAGCGTTTTAAATATAAAGTCTTTTATATTAATTAATTATAATGCTCTAAGACTTGTTGAACCCCAACACAAAAATGTGTACAATCTTTAAGAAAAGAATAGACTTATGATTTTTTTAATGAAAAAGGCTTCAATAAAAATATTTTTTCATTAATAAATAACTACAAAAAAATTAGTTGAATAGGAAATAGAAAATATTCAATAATATCATAAATAAATAAAGGTACAGTTAAATGATAACGTAAATATTTTTAAGAATTTAGAATTTATTACCTTTTAGAATAAGTTTCTCTAAAATATAATAACTTACAAGAGAGCATGCCGCTATATTTAGTTTAATCGTTTAGTCATTAAGGCTGTGTTCGCATGAATCGAATTTACTGTTCATGCGAATTTGCGAGCGAAGAATTCAGCTCGTTATGCGTTCGGTTGGAGTGAAATGCGCGGACGGATTTGCGATGAAACGCGGGATGGTTGCACTGTTCAGTCACCCGCGGTTGTGAAGAGATTTGCGCGGATTGTGAGCGAAATTTCGCGTGTGCCCTCGGTTAAGAAACGCTGGAAACGCGTAACCGGTTACATGTTCGCGTAACTGGTTACACGTTCGCGTAACCGGTTACGAGTTCACGTAACAGGTTACGCGTTCGTGTAACCGGTTACGCGTTCGCGTAACCGGTTATGCGATTTCCTTTTTTTTTTCAAGTTTTTTTATAATTATTTTAATATTAATAAAATTAGATATATTATATTTTTTAATTTATTTTTAATAAATTGATTATTATATTTTCTAATTTTTTTTAATAAATTGATTATTATATTTTCTAATTTATTAAAAAAAATTGATTATTTAGTTTTTTTAATTTTTAAACATTAATTTTATAAATTATTCATAATTTTTTTTCTTTATAAACATTTTTACAATTAAATATAACATTTATAAATAACATTTTATAACTAGGGACATTTTGGTAATCTTTAATTTATATCAATTAAACTAATTTTTAAAATCTATCACATCAATCAAATCCTACACTAATTCTCACAGACTTTACTTCCAAATCCACTCTCAATTACCCACAAATCCACTCAAAAAAACAACAAAAAAATTACCCTCAAATCCACTCAAATCCACTCAAATCCATTCAAATCATCTCCCCCAAATCATCTCCCCCAAATCACTCCAAACGAACACAGCCTAACTGTCAGTTGGTGTAATAATAACTGTATGTTTTGTTTAATTGTTTTGGTGTACAATTATCTCGAAGTTCTAAAGTATTTTTAATTAATTTGTATTTATCTTGTAATACAAGAGAGTTTTTGCATTGAAAATAGAGAAAAAAAGAATGTAATTTTACACGATGGAAATACATGATATGTTAATTCAATTTGTATTGTTTTATGTGTTTTATGTTAATTCATCTTCCGTAGGTGTGATTTAAAGTCACGTAATGGATTCATTTTGGCACATTGTTCATGATAAAAAAATATTGATAATATACAGGTGGATATAACTCTCATCTTAAAAAGTTTTTATAAGATATAAAATTAGATTTAAACTTTATTTTCTAATGCAATTTCAGTATTATCTTATGAGTAGTTAATAATTCTAGTTAAAGTAAAACTATCTCAAGTTGTCTTTCACTAAACATAACATTGATTTCAATTAAATTAAATTTTCATAAAGCCTACAGGATTAGGAGTATAAAACAAATAAAAAATAAATCGATACAAATAAGAATAAACGTGTTAGAATGTTATGCACAAATTAAATAAAAATAAATGATAAATAAAACTAAATGTTAAACTACTTAAATGTCTATTGTGATAATTATAATAAAGGAAGAAACTTTATAGGTATTTTGGTGTTTTAAAACAAAACAAGGAATATTGTTATGCAATTAAATAAACAAATGGAAAATGGATTAAAAGATTTAATTCGATTATAAATTTGATTTTTTTTTTTTTAAATTGTGATTCTTCATTAATTTGTAAAAGATTGTTACTCAATGTAACTTAAAAACTAGAAAACTTAAATTAAATTAATTAAAGTAAATATTTAATTAATTTTTAAGAACCTTCTTCCTTTTTATATAGTATAAGATTAATAATTCAATTTATACTTTACTCCTACCAATTTTTATATTCTTTATACTTATTTTTTTTTTATTTAGCAATGAGTTGTTAAATATTGAATTAACTAGGATATCATTGATACATTCATTTTAGTTTTCTCACTATGTAATATAGAAATGAAAAAAACTAATAACACTTATTTTGTTTTATCGAATACGAGTGTTCTAATTATCTCAGAATTTATTATTTAAAATTACAAAGAAACCAATTTTAGAGGCTTAACACTCTAAGAAAATGTTACAAAACACGATGAATAAATAATGGCGTGTTTGGACTAAAATAGCTGCGCAAACTACACCTAAGAGAATAGATCATTCAAATACCTCACTTAGGTCTCTCCTTTTATAGGTTGAGTGAGAGACCTATATGCAATTTTTGTAGATAACCTTTAAATGTTTAGAAAATATTCAAAGATTTTTCTGTGCTTTTGGAGATTTGAAAAGATTTAGTCCAGATTCGAAAAAAAATAGCAAATTTTGCTTATATTTTTTAATATAATTTTAAAAAATATTTATGAAGTTAAAAAATTATTTTCAACACATTTTTATATTTCAAACTAAATTAGCTATTTAAAATAATTCCTCGTTAAAATAACATTTTAAAGCAGAAAAATAAAATAAAAAGGATAAATTAAAAATTAAAAGGGTTTAAAAATTTTAGGGATTTTATGGTTTTTAGGGTTCATGGTTTAGGGTTTAAGGTTTGGAGTTTGGGGTATAAGGTTTAGGATATATGGTTTAAGGTTTAGGGTTTAAGGGTTTGGGTTTAAAGTTTAGGGTTTTTAGTTTTGGATATGAGGGTTTTGGGTTTGGGGTTTGGGGTTTGTGATTCGGGGTTTGGGGTTTAAGGTTTTTGGTTGAGGGTTTGGGGTTTTGAGTTTAGAGTTTAGGGTTTAGGGTTCGAGGTTCGGGGTTCAAGGTTTGGGGTATATGGTTTTAGGTTTATGATTTAGGATTTACGATTTAGGGTTTGAAGGTTAGGGATTAGGGACTAAGGTTTGGGGTTCAATGTTTAGGGTTTAGAGTTTAGGGTTTAGGGAATATGATTTAGGGTTTAGGGAATATGATTTAGGGTTTAGGGTTGGGGGTTTAGGATTCGAGGTTCAGGGTTTAAGGTTTATCGTTTAGAGTTTAAGGTTTGGGGTTTGGAGTTTGAGGTTTGAGGTTTAGGGTTTTAGGTTTAGGATTTGAGGTTTGGGGTTTAATGTTTGGGATTTAGGGTTTTGGTTAAGGGTTTTTGTTTAGGGTTTAGGGTGTAGGGTTTATGGGTTAGTGTTTAGGGTTCAGGATTTAAAATTTAGGGTTTAGGTTTGAGGTTTAAGGTTTAAGGTCTAAGGTTTAGGGTATACGTTTAAGGTTTAAGGTTTAGAGTTTAGGGTTTAGGGGTTTTGGGTTTGGGGTTTGGCGTTTAGGGGTTTGGGGTTTAGAGTTTAGGGTTTAAGGTTTATGGTTGAGGGTTTGGGGTTTGGTATTTGGGGTTTAGGGTTTAAAGTTTAGGGTTCAGGGTTTAGGGTTTGAGGTTTGGGGGTTGGGGTTTAGGATATAGGGTATATGGTTTAAGGTTTATGATTTAGAATTTAGTGTTTAGGATTTACGATTTACTATTTAGGGTTTAGGGTTTGGGGTTTGGGGTTTGGGGTTTGGGGTTCAGGTTTTGTGGTTTAGGGTTTAGACTTTAGGAGTATAGTTTAGGGTTTAGGGTTTGGGTTTTGGGGTTCGGGATTCGAGGTTTAAGGTTTAAGGTTTGTCGTTTAGAGTTTAGGGTTTGGGTTTTGGAGTTGGGGTTTGGGGTTTGGGGTTTTGAGTTAGGGTTTAGGGTTTGAGGTTTGGGATTTGAGGTTTAGGGTTTGAGGTTTAAGATTTGTGTTTAAGGTTTAGGGTTTAAGATTTAGGATAAGTGTTTTGGTTCATGGTTTAAAATTTAGGATTTAGGGTTTCGGGTTTGCGATTTTGGGTATAGGGTTTAAGGTATATGTTTAAGGTTTAGAGTTTGGGGGTTTAGGGTTTAGGGTTTTTTCGTTTAGGGATTTTTGGTTTAGGGTTTTTTAGGGGTCTTTGTATGGGGTTTAGGGTTTGGAGTTTATTATTTAGGGTTTGGAGTTTGAGGTTTGGGGATTAGGATTTGGGTTTTGGATTTTTTGGTTTGGGTTTAAAATTGAGGGTTAAGGTTTAGGGGTTGAGGGTTGGGGGTGGGTGGTCTGGGTCTATGGTTTGGGGTTTAGGATCAAGAGTTTAAGATTTAGGATCTAGGGTCGATGGTTTAGGGTCTATGATTAAGGGTTTTTAGAGTTTAGTGTTTTAAATTTTAAGGTTTTACGTCTTTAGGGTTTAAGATTTAAATTGTGTGGTATAGGATTTATGGTGTATGGTGTAAGGTTTATAATGTAGGGTGTAGGGTTTATGGTTTAGGATTTTGAGTGTAGAGTTTAGAGTCTAAGGTTTGAAGTTGGGAGTTTAGGGTTTCAGATTTTGTGGTTTAGGGACTTGAGGCTTGGGTTTATGGTTTACAATTTATAGTTTTTAAGGACTTTGGTGCAGTGTTTTTAGGGTATGGGATTTGGGATTTAGGATTTTTTTAGCGGTCTTTTTTAAGGGTTTTTAGGGCATAGTGTTTTACAATTTAAGATTTTAGGTGTTTAGGGTTTGAGGTTTAATATGTGTGGTATAAGGTTCAGAGTGTGTGGTATAAAGTTTATAATGTAGGGTGCAGGGTTTAGGATGTGGGGTATAAATTTTATAATGTAGGGGTCTAGGGTTTAGGGATTAGAATTTTGAGTGTAAAGTTTAGGGTTTAAGGTTCATAGTTTAGGGTTCAGGAGTTAGTGTTTATGAGTTAGGATTTGTGATTTACAGTTTAAGTGTTTAATATTTTTTTATTTGGTGTTTGGGGTTTGGAGTTTGGGTTTTGGGGTTTGGGGTTTGGGTTTGGGGTTTTGGGTTTGGGGTTTAAGACTTGAGTTTATGGTTTAGGATTTAAGGTTTTTTAAGGATTTTGGTTTAAGATTTGGGGTTTGGTGCATCAAATTTTATGGTTTAGAGTTTTTTAGGGGTCTTTGTTTATGAATTTTAGAGTTTAGGGTTTTTGGTTGGGGTTTATGGTTTTGTATTTTTGGATTTGGGGTTTAAGGCTTAAGATTTATGGTTTAGGATTTGAGGGGTTTTGGTTTAGGGATTTTAGGGTATTGGGTTTGGGGTTTGAAGTTTGGGACTTGAGTTTATGGTTTAAGGTTTATTGTTTTTAAGGTTTTTGGTTTAAAGTTTAGAGTTTTAGAGTTTGGGATTTCAGCCTTAGGTTCATGATTTAGAGTTTTTATGGATCATTGTGTAGGGTTTTTAGGGTTTGGATTTGTGATTTGGAGTTGGGGTTTTGTGATTTAGTGTTTTAGGTTTGAGGTTTGAGGTCTGGGATTTTGGTGGACTAGGGTTTGAGGTTTATAATTTAGGGTTTTTTAGGGGTTTTGGTTTTAGAGTTTGAGGTTTGGGTTTATGATTTAGGATTTATAGTTTTAGGATTTTGGTGTAGGGTTTGTAGAGTTTGGAGTTTGTGGTTTGCTATGAGTTTATGAAACATTAAAAAATAAAAATATAAGATAAATACATAAGTGTAAATACAAATAAAAAATAAAAAAGTAACAAAAATGAATCATTTTCAGTCCATATTGTCTAACTATTGGAGTGCCAATTCAATGAGAAAAGATTGGATTAGATTAAGCCCACGTAACCTAAGCATAAACATTAAAAATATGAAGAAAAAAAAACTGAATTGGGACAAATCTAGTCCATATAACTAAAAATATGAAGAAAAAAAACTGAATTGGGAGAAATCTAGTCCATATAACTAATTTTCAAGGATGCAAACCTAGTAGAAGAAATGATTCAATTAGAGAAATGGAGAGATGAAATGGAGAGATGAAATGGAGAGATTAAATGGGTCAAGCCCAATTTAATTTCTGATTTTTTTTCTATTTTTTATTAATAATAATATTATTATTTACTTATTATTATTATTATTTCTTATTTATTTATCTATTCTGAAAATGGTTCTAAAAAGCAAATATTAATATAAGTTTGGACTTTGTGGTTTGCGATTTGACTTTATGAAACATTAAAAAACCGAAATATAAGATAAATATAAGTGTAAATACAAATAAAAAGTAAAAAAAAAGAAATAGGTCACTTTCAGCTTATATTGTCTAAGTATTGGAGTGGTAATATCACAATTAGATTCAATAAAAAAGGATTGCATTAAATCAAGCCAACCTAAGCATGAAAACATTAAAAGTATGAAAAAAAGAAAACTGAATTGGGTCAAGTCTAGCCCATATAACTAATTTTCAAGGATGCAAACTTAGTAGAAGAAAGGGTGTTTCATCCTCCTCCTCCAAGGACTTCATCATGCACTTCCAAAGTTTTCTTAAATGCCTTTAATGCCCTCCATTAAAATATCATTAATTTTTAATAAAGTGAAAAAAATCTTTGACCAGATTCTTTGACACAATTTTCTCCTTATAAATTATTTCTTGTATTCATCTTTCTGTTTCTGATATCAAGGATGGAAGTCTCTCCTTCCTTTCTCCAATTTTCTCCACTCTTCTCCACTATCTCCATCTTTCTCCAGATAAATCCACATATCATCTTCTTCTGGTTTTATAGTTTAACTTTTTATAGATTTTTAATAAACTTAAAACTACATAAAATATTATTAAAACTTTTCATATTAATTTTAAATATCAATTTAATTCTAATAAATTAAAAAACGTCATACAATATATTTTATAAAAAATTAAAAAAAATTAAAAACTAATAGAATAAGTTAATCATTTATAATTAAATTATAAAATCATAAAATAATACAATAAATTAAACATTTATAAATCATCAAATATACTTAAAAAAACACCAAAATAAAAATACTTAAGATTACCTAAAACAAATTTTAATTTTTTCATATCATTTTTAAATAAATGTATTTTTTTAATAAATTAAATAAATTCATACAAATTATCTAATTAAACATTTAAAAATAATATAATAAAAAAATTAAAATAATCTAATAAAAATTTACAAATAATATATTATAGAATAAATTATTTATTTATAATTAAATTATAAAATATAAACTAATACAATAAATTAAAAATATATAAATAATCTAATATACTTAAAAAAAACACCAAAATAATAATACTTAACACTACCTAAAAAATATTTTTAATTTTTTCATATAAATTTTAAATAAATATACTAATTTTAAAAAAAGTTTAATGAATTAAATAAATTCATACAGATTATCTAATTAAATAAACAAACTTTTAAATTTTAAATCAATATAATATAACATTTTAAAAAAAACAAAGTTTTACATTATAAATAATATAATTAAAACTTTTAAAATAATTTTAGATTTTAAAATAATATAATACAATTATAAATAAAGAAACTTTGAGCAAAAGTATATCCTATCGGATATGGAGATGCGAGACATTTGTCTCGAACAGTGAAATCCGACGAATTGTGCTTCGGATATAGAAATAGAATGGGAAAGCGATCTTGAAATCCGATTTTTCTTTTATCAGATTTCGGCATTTCATAAAAAAAAATCGATTTTGATATTCGATCAGATTTTAATATCCAATTGTTTACATATTTTCATATTTCACTACAATATACGAGTTTAAAAGTAAATATATACATCTGTTTCCAGAATCTTAAAAACATAATTTCTCTTTTCAAATGCCAATTACCACCACCTTTATCTATCTCGAACCACCATCTCTAGCTACTTAAAATACGAACAAGCTCAACAAAAAACCCTTTCAATTTCTCTAAGGCCTTGTTCACTTGAGTGGATTTGAGAGAGAGTAATTGAAGGGATTTGAGAGGATTTGAAAATAAATTTTTTTGTTGTTTATTTGAGTCAATTTGGAGGTAAGTGAGAATGAATTTGGAAGTAAAGATTGTGACAATTAGTGTAGGATTAGATTGATGTGACAGATTAAAAAAATTTACTTCCAGTTTTTATTCTAGAGTTATTATTCTCCCAGTGAAGGCACGAGAATGAAGAAAAAGTATATATTTCATGTTGCTTCAATTCATGTATCATTGAGTTCATCAATCATTTCAATCAAATTAACTCAATACACAACAACCTAATTAATTATGAGGATATTTATTTATGGATTTTGGAGGCGTAGGATGAAACCTTTAGAGGTTTTTGGAAATGTAGGATGTAACCTTTGAAGGTGCAGGTGAAACACTATAGAAGAAATGATTCAACCAGATAAGAGTGTTTCATCTTCCACCTCCAAGCCTTTCATCCTGCACCTCCAAATATTTTCATAATACCAACATTACCCATACTTAAAACACCATTAATATTTAAAACAATTAAATGGTCAAAGATTCTCTCCCAGTTTTTATTCTAGAGTTATTATTCTCCTGCTCATTTGAAAGTCATTCAGCTCATTGTCTCACTTTCTCTCTTTCTTTCCTCCCTCTCTCTTTCGCATCTCATTTTCCAGGTGCCACACACACCATAGTTCGTCTTCTTCCACTGCTTCCACGCACACACAGACACCACAGTACCACAGCTTCGTCTTCTCAAGTAGTAGAGGTTCGTCTTTGCCATTTTGGTGTTGTTACGGTCGACGCTCGCTTCATCTCACTGGTCAAAGGTTGGTGGATTCCTCTACCATATTTATTTTGGTATTTTCATGGTTGATCTATGCTTAATCGAATACGCAAACGCGAAGGGGGTTGAATCGGATCTGGATATTCTATTGAGCCTACATCGGATGTCCATATCCGATGTAGGCTAAATCGAATATCTAGATCCGATTCATCCCCCATCGCGTTTGCATATCCGATTCACAACCTCTTAATTTTTTTTTAATGATTTAATGGTTCCCTTTGGTTCTGCCTATATTTTTGCCATAATTTAAATCAGGTTTCTGTCCTTTTAGGTTGGCAGGGCAAGTCTAGCTTTAATAGAAGAGCAGAAAATAAAGCTTTCTATTGCAAGAGTTGTGCTTTTAAATCCATCCATTCTTCTTCTTGACGAGGTTACTGGTGGACTTGATTTTGAGGCTGAGAGAGGTCTGTTCAGGAAGCTCTGGACCTGCTAATGTTGGGACGGTCAACGATAATAATTGCTTGAAGGCTTAGTCTTATAAAGAATATTGATTGTATACCTCTCATGGAGGGTGGTCAACTTGTTGAAATGGGTACACATGATGAGTTACCGACCTTGGATGGCTTATACTCAGAGCTCCTACCCTACTATGTGAAGAAGCCATAAAACTTCCCAAGAGGTTTATTACCACCTCAAATCACAGTTCAACTTTTGTCATGCACTTTTTTGTGTTTGTGAAGAATACAACATGACTTTTAAGATACAAATATTATGACTATTAAGGTGACAATAAGTTTGTTAATGTTTTACTATAATAATAAACTAATAATTGTTACACAATGGTTGATTTCACTGTTTTTTTTTATAATTTGAAAGATTTCATCATTTGCTTATGAAAAATCACCTTTTCTTTGGTCATCTAGGATGCCTGTTCGAAACTATAAGGAGACTGTAACTTTCCAAATTGAGAAGGATTCTTCAGAGAGTCACAGCTTCAAAGAACCTTCATCTCTTAAAATGATAAAGTCACCCTATCTTCAAAGAGTTTCTGCCCTTTTTCGGCCTTCGGGTGGCTTTTTTAATTCACAAGAATCACCAAAATTTCGGAGCACACCATCAGAGAAGATAATGGAAAATGGACAGTCTTTAGATTCAGCAGACACAGAACCATCAATTAAAAGGCAGAATAGTTTTGAAACGAGACTACCAGAGTTATACAAGATTGATGTTCAATGTGTGCATAGACAAAAGTCAAATGGTTTTGTCCTAGAATCTCCTGTTTCACCTCTTTTCACATCTGATCCTAAAAATGAACGCTCTCATTCACAGACTTTTAGTAGGCTGATAGTCATTCTGGTGATCTTTCGATGAAAATGATTTTTGGTGATCTTTCGGTGAAAATGACTGAAACAAAGGAAAAATAACAATGTTTCACCTTGTGTATCAGCTTATATCTCTATTACCCTTTTTTGTATTATTCATTTGTGTATATTTCACTGTGAAATTAAAAACAATGTTTCACGTGTATTTGTTTGTGCTTGAGTAATCAATGGGCTATAATTATTGTAATCTGACAGTGTCTTTGCAGGATAAACAATACAATTAAGTAGAATCGAATATGGAGATCCGATAGAGTCCGTTTCGAATTTTGATATCTGATGTGCACATATTTATATCTCATGGTGTGCATGAGGTGTAGTTAATGGTTAGCACAAATTTTTTAATAAATATTAAATTAATAGATAACCACCTTATTAATTAGGGATATTTTAGGAAATTAGAGGTATAGGATGAAAAGCTTGGAGGTGCAGGATGAAACATTCCCAGATAGGGATGACAACGGGTCGGATCGAGCATGGGTAGTGCCTACTCGCAACCCGACCTGCCGGATAAAATCGTATCCGTTACCCAACCTGCTACCCACCGGGTACCTGCGGATACCCACAAAAAATAAAAAGAAATTATTTAATATATTTTAAAAATAAATATACAAATATATATATATATATATATATAATATAAATTAAATTAAATGTAAATTAAAATTTAATTTTAATTAAATTTAAACTAATAAAATATAATTTTATGTTATTTTTAATTAAATTTAATTAAAAATATATAAATTATTTTTTTTAATTTTTTGTGGGTAACGGGTACCCGCGAAGCGAGTAGTATACTACCCGTACCTGACCCATTTAGAAGCAGGTATTAAAATACCCGCTACCCGTTAATTACTACTCGCCGCGAATTTTACCCGCAGATAGTCGTGTCCACGGGTAAAATTGTCATCCCTACTCCCAGACAAATGGAGAGATTAAATGGATAAAGTCCAATTTAATTTCTGATTTTTATTTTTTTTATTAATAATATTATTATTATTTACTTATTATTATTATTATTATTATTATTATTATTATTATTTCTTATTTATTTATCCCTATTCCGAAAATGATTCTAAAAAACCCTGGTAGCACACATCTCATCCTCCATTAACCTCATCAGCCGTCACAAGCCACGGTCAACCTCTCTTCGCGAACCAGCACCGCAAAAACCTTCAGACCACCATAGACCGCCATGAAAACCCTCGCGCCACCGCAAGAAGAAGCCAAGTTACCTTCAACCTCAGCCAAATCGTCCAAACCCAAATCACAACACAAAACGCGAACCACCAACTGCGCAACCAACGCACCACCATTAACGAACTTGACTTCTTCTCCATAGCAACGACCGTGACCACCTGCAGAGTAAAACCCCCAAATCGCGAATCCTAAATTGCATCTTTATCTTCCTCTTTGTAACCGCGAGCTTCCATATGCCTTGGAACCGCAACCTAGAGCTTCCTCAAGAAGCTCAACCTACAAATAATTCAAAAAACAGTGGACTTGTGAAGTTCAATAAAAAAACAAAGAAATTAAAAAAATAGCCTAATAATTTTTAATTAAGTTTTCATTTTTTTTAATTTCCTTTATGATTTTTAAAATTTCTAACTAATTTGCAAAATTGACATTTTTTTCACTAGTTTTTTTTAATTTTTAGTGAAGTTTTCATTGCACTTATTATTATTATTATTATTATTATTATTATTATTATTATTATTATTATTACTTTTATTATTTTAATTTTTAATTTTTATATTTTCTCTGTTTATGTAATTTTATCTTTTATTCGTTTGTGTAATTTTTCTAAAAAAAACATTTTCTTCAGGAAATATTGAGATTATTGAGATTTTTATATCTGTGGGTACCGCTTTCATTTACATGTCTAACAAACTTATTTTCGTGTCCTTTTGAATTGTAAACATACGAATTAAATAAGATTTTACGGAACATTCAACTATGATTAAAAAAAAATGGACCTATAAAACCAAAATTAAAAAGAAGTAAAGAAAACAAAAGAATTAAAAAAAATGCCCTAATAATTTTTAATTAATTTTTCATTTTACGTTTTTTTTAATTTCCTTTATGCATTTTTTAAATTTTTAACTAATTCGAAAAGTCGATATATTTTCTTTTCATTAATTTTCTTTAATTTTAAAAATTTACATTGCACTTATTACTATTATCTTACTTTTTAATTTTACTTTTTTTATTTTTTCTTTTATTTTTATTTTTACTACTTTGATATTTTTTCAGTCGAATAAAATTGGACGTTGGCATAAGGTTTTAGGGGGTGTAGGGTGCAGTTCAAAGTATATTTATTTTATATTTTCGCTCTTTGTATAATGTTTTCAAAAAAACCATTTTTTCCAAAACCTAAAAGGAAAGCTTATATAATACTCATATTTTTTCTCTCTGTCGATACCCTTTCATTTCCTTATGTCACGTTTCCATTCTTAACAAATTGTCTAACCAACTTATTCACGTGTTTCTTTTTGAATTGCAAACACATGAACCAAATAAGATTTTGTTAAGGAAAGAAAAAACCAAACGCTACATTTAATTGTGACTGAAAAATAAAAGGACCTATGAAGCCCAAATAAGAAAAAAAACAAGAAAAGAAACACATGCAAAGGGTGTAAGTGTAGGAAAAATGTAGGAAGGAAGGTGTAAGAAGGACATGCGAAGGGTGTAAGGTTGGGTAGGGTAGGGTGGGGTGGGATTGGTAAGGTTTTGTTTGGGTCGGTGGAGTTAGAATGGATTGGGTTGCGTTGGGTGGAGTTAGGTTAGGTGGGGTTGGGGTGGCTTTTTTTCAGTCGGATAGGATAAGTCGTGTTAGGTTGGATTGGGTTTGTTTGGGTCGAGTCGAATTGGATTTAGTTTGATTGGATATGGTTTGATTGGGTGAGGTGGGATGAGTGGGGTTGGCTTAGGTTGAGGTGGGTTAGGTGGGATGAGGCAACCCAATCCAACAGAATTCAACCACTCTTCACTCAATCTTAAAATAATATTATTCAAAAAATAATATATTTATTAATAATACTGTGAAATAAAAAATTACTTCTTGTATGAATTTTGTTCTTAATTAACTTAAATCATGATAAGTATTCCTAAAAATTAGTTACACTTAGGGTTAAGATTATTATTAGGGTTATGATTATGGTTAGAAATAAAGTTGGGACTAAGATTATGGTTATAGTTAGTTGTTAGGATTATGATGAGGGGTGAGGGTGAGGATAAGGTCGATAGTTATAGAGTTAGGGTTAGGATTAGTAGTAGGGTTATGGTTATATATAGAGTTATGATTAGGGTTAGAGTAAGGATTATGATTAGAGTCATGGATATGATTAAGGATTAAGTAGAAAAATTGTTACATGAGCACAAATGTTGCAACTTTTCTCACGTCAAAGCTTTTGAGATAATTGTTGCTTTTGAGATAATTGTTGCTTTTGAGATAATTGTTCCTTGATAGCAGCAACTCTTTCTACAAATGATAAAAGTTAATTTTAATTACATTTGAGTATAAGCATGAACATGATGTAAAAACAAGATAACAAAGGGGTGGCATACCCAAGATATCGTATAACGAAGGGGTGGCATACTCAAGGTATCGTATAACGAAGGGGTGGCATACTCAACAACATACTTTTTAAGACCCCCCAATGCCATCATCACAGTAAACTCTGAAACCATTAGAACTAGTTTAATCATTTAAACAAGAAAAGCAAAAGCTTTCAGCTGTCATACCCATTCAATACACCAACCAAGAGCACTAGCAAGGAAAATCTCGTCATCATTTAATGCATGTCCTTCTTTCAACAGTCTGTAGCTGTCAATGACTGAGAGTCCCCGGTTCAACTTTCCTGCTGTTATAATCCATCTTTTTATCAATACTCTATCTCTTTTAAAGAGTGCTTCAGAACATTCGAAATGAATCAAATAGATAATAAAAAAATTACATTTAAGTGATAACTCTTTAGAAACATATCTAACTTTCAATCCAGAAGGAGGTCAAAAGAAAAGATGTGATTTCAAACTGAATAACACATTACATGCATTTTATTATCTGTTTTCTAGTTTAATCAGAAAAGTATTAAAGATTCTAGCAGTCTAAAATACTGAGCAACTGATAGCTATTTGGCACCAGTGTTTCTAAGAAAAGTTAGAATATGAAGAGAAATAGGTTTAAGATGAAGAGAAAACAAATTAACAAAACATTAAATTAATTAATACCTTGCCATCTCTGTCTGCGACTGTTGCCAAAATGTCAAAAAAGCCGGATAACTGTTTATTATATTGAAGCTTGTATGGGCTTATGGCATACTGTCATATAAATTAAGGAATTGTCAAGTGCATGTAGAAAAAAATTTCAGATTTTTTTGTTATCAAACCTTTAAACATACATTGATATTAATATATATAAAAAATAGCTTAATATAAATTCAACAAGAAAAAAATTAATTTATCAATATATTTTAAAATAATGAATAGAGAGGCAACACCATACACTAAAAAAAATCAAATTTGTAAGAAAAAAAACTCACTATATATAATAATTGAAGCCTCAAACAATATAACAAGGTAATTCACAACACAAACTCACTATATGATTGTGCAGGACAAGACACTCTGACATCAGCAGTTGAAACAAATCTGAAGGAAATCTATAGAAGAAAAAGAAGAGGTTAAACTTAATCTTTTATTCTAACAAAATGAAATAACATATCAATGAATTTGTTGAAAAGAATACTTGTAAATTATCAACTGAAGCATTTACAAGTTTATAGAAGTTCATGTTCTGTTCTTTCAATGCTTCTTCTGATATTGAAAATTTATAAAACTTACCTTTGATATAGACTTCCTTCTTCAAGTGAATTAATCCACATTTGAAGATAACTTGGTAAACTCGATGCGTTGAATGGTTCAAGAACATCAGCTTGCTGTTTCCAAGGAAAACCAGAAACATGAATACAACACACCACAAAAATATAAAAAAAATCAAGAGAGGATATTAACTTGTGTGAGTAATTTTACAATAATTTAAGAAATAGAAAAAAAAACAGACAGAATTAATGATAATGAATAGTTGAAGAAAATAATTAAATATATTTTTCATCGTTAAACTATCTTCAAATATGTGTTTAGTATCTAAACTAACCTAAATATATATTTTCGTTCATACATTTTATGAAAATAATATAAAGTATTATTTTCAAATATGTTTTCCATGTAACAAATAAAGTTTTACATTATATCAGTGATGAAACTGAAAGGTTTTCCAAAATCGATGATTTGGACAAAAATTTTAGACAAAACTATCCCATAGACAAAAATTTTAGGTTTAAACCCTCCCTTGGTCCTCAAGTTTGTATGAAAATCTCATTTGGGTCCTCAAGTTTTTTTTCTGTCTCAATTGGGTCATATTTTTTGTAAAAGTGAGCACATTGTACCATAACCGTTAAGTGGTGTGAGACGGCGTTAAATTGGTGTGAGCTGGTGCACAGAGAATGTGGTGATGTGTTTAGGGTTTCTTACGTAGACTGTTTTGTTTAAAAAAATAGTGTTGATGTGGCATAAATACCACCACTCATGTTAAAAAGAAAAAGAAAAACATGTTTTTTACGTGGACTGTTTCTCTCCTTACAAAAATACCACCACTCATGTTAAAAAGAAAAAGAAAAACATGTTTTTTTGCCAAAAACCCCAGAAAACAAAACTGATGGCAACCTTTTGGTTGTTGGCATAGAATTACAAGACGAGAATGGTGTCTGAATCAAAGAGCAACAAGAGGATCCCAAACAAACAAATCCCCAATGTCTTGGAAATTATCGCACTCTCTTTGCCAACTCGTAAACCCAAAACCAAAACCCAAATCTAAATTCTCTTTCTCACTAACAAAGCATCCACTCAAATCAAAATCATCTCCCAAGAATATACCACTGCTCTCTGCAACGTTGTTATCACACTCGTCAAACATATCCAAAGTGCTTTCAAATCCGAATACAACGTCCTCAGGAATACCAAACACTGACTCATCTTTCAACTTACTATCCTCTGAAAACCATGAATGTTCGCACTCGCTCGCCGGACCAACCGCGTCGTTTGCGGTTACCGATTCAGCTTCCTCGCAACAACCAAATTAAATCCCCAATTCCAATTTTCAAATCCCTAATTCTGATATACCTACTTATGCCACATCAGCACTATTTTTTTAAACAAAACAGTCCACGTAAGAAACCCTAAACACATCACCACATTCTCTGTGCACCAGCTCACACCAATTTAACGTCGTCTCACACCACTTAACGGTTATGGTACAATGTGCTCACTTTTACAAAAAATATGACCCAATTGAGACAGAAAAAAACTTGAGGACCCAAATGAGATTTTCATACAAACTTAAGGACCAAGGGAGGGTTTAAACCAAAATTTTAACGTTCAGCGGATGATAACAAAAAATCACAAGGCCAAGGCCTAAACCTTCTTTAGGGTTTTCTGAATTGGAAGTGGGCTCAAGGCCCAACTAGGAGAAAAAAAAACAAAGGAAATCAGAGGAGTGCATGAGGAAAGATGCTCCCTCCACCACCACTACCTTCTTCCAGCACCTCCTCAATTTATTTTTTTTTTCAAAATTATCCTTAAGTTAATTTTTCTTTTTACTTTTAAATTAACTTTTTATATTTTTAATTTAAAACCCTGATTTTGTACCCTGATTCCAGCACACACCACACCCCACCTCTCTCTTCTCTTTCTCTTTTCCATTTCCGTCACCCACCACCTTCCCTTCCCTCTTCTCCTTTTCTTTTCCATTTTCCTCACTCACCCTCACACCTCACATCGAAAAAAAACTCAGTTGGCGAAGAAAACGTAGAAATAAATGATAGATATGGAGACTTAAACGCATATCCGTTTGGCTTGGCCTACGGACGTTGGATCTTTCATTTCAGTTTATTTTTTTAATTTTTTAATTATGAGGAAGAAATTTGTGGTGGTGTAGCAACACCCGTGCATGAGTCGAAGCAGTGCTTCAAACACAAAGGAAAAAGGCAGCCCACGAGCTACACCCAAAGCCCTTATCCCCTAACTCAGAAACCCATTCAGGGTTCAACCATCTTCATTCCATTTGTGCTCATCGAGACTAAAGTCTCTTCTCCTAAACCAGGGAACCCTATGGAGGGTTTGCCTCCCATTGCATGCGTGCCACCGCCCCCACCGACACTGGCTACCGCGAGCCGCGGCCCATGGCGTCGCCAGTGACGACGCCAGCCGCCGGAGCCGTCGCCGGCCACAGCACCAGACTCTCTCTTCCTGCTATGCGTCTTGCGCGAGAGAGAAAAAAAAAACTCTCGCCTCTCCGCGCCGCGTCGTCTGCTTTCAAGAATTAGCCACCTGAAGCAGAACGAGCTCCGCCTTCAGATCCTTCAACTGGTTCAGCAACTCCGCCTTCGCCTTGTTCCTCAGCTTGCACACCTTTATCCTCGCCATTTCGTATATCGACGCGCAGCTCTTCCGAAACCTTAAAGTCGAGGGCTCACCGCCCTTGCTGCCAAGATCGCCGTTGGCCCAGGATTACGAGTTTGAAACTGGGCTAATCACAGTTTGCTAATTGAGCAAAGTCATAACAGAGAGGGGGTTGAAATTATTAATGTTCTTTGTTACTTGGGCAAGGAACGGGTATTTGATGAATCCGTTTTGGTGTTCTGCAGCAATGGCTGGGTGTTGATGAATCGGTTTTACGAATGGCTAGGGGTTTTTTATTTCAGGTTCTTTGGGATGATGGAAACATGAAGAGAAACTCAGAATCTGTTTTGTCTCTGCCTGAGTGGTTCATCTCTGTTTTTCAGGTGATGGAATTGGTTCCTTTTTAGCGAAGATAAGAACGAAAGATCGAGCAAAAACCTCCTCTTCTCATGGAGAGGGTGATCAAGAGATGATTGTGATAGGGATGTTATGAAGCCAATGCAGCAACAAAATGAAAATAGCAATGCAGAAACATCTATTCGTGCACGCAAGAGAAAATGAGACTAGCAAGCAGCCATCGTAGCAAATCTTTGATTCATACACAAGATCAAATAAGCTAGCTAAGCTAGAATAGAAGACTCACCTTGAGAAACTGTTTTTTTGTTTGGTTTTCTTTCTGCGATTGTAGATTCGGATGCTTTCTTTGTCTCTTCTAGGTGAAAGGTAGTTGCAGCAACAGGGGATTGATGATGTTGAAAGTGAGTAATGGTTGATGGAAGACGCCAGAGGTGAACGGAGTTGAAAGGAGAATAATCCTTTTCTTCTAGCTCCCGTAGTGAGGTGTGAGAGCGATCAGTGGAAGCAAGAAGATCCCTTGAAATTGGGTGGGGGAATGGGTTTTTTTGTTTGTCATGTCGTGATGGAAAAAAAATGGGTTTCTGTTGAGTGAATCCTGTTGGTGCAACCGATTCCGTTTTGTTATTATTTTTATTTTTATTCATTTTTTTAATTATTATTATTTTAAAAAAAAGTAATGTAAGAAACAAATTAAAAGGAAAAGCAGATGCTAATAAAAACACAATAAAAAACAATAAAACAAAAACAAATGTAAAAGCATGAATAGATAAAGAAGAAGAAAATAAAGACCTAATAAAATAAAGATAACAATAAAAAATAGGAAAAGAAAAAAAAACTCTTTCAAAAGATAATGATAAAAAATTATGTGAAAACGCGATATTATATATATATATATATATATATATATATATATATATATATATATATATATATATATTATCTCTTTATTTTTCTATCAATTGGTATTAACCGGGTGTAAGATTTAAGGTGTTGGGTTTTTGAGTTATGGTTTAAGTTGTAGGGTGTAAAGTTTAAGGTTAAGAGTTTAAGATTCAGGGTTAAGGGTTTATGATGTAGGGATTAGGGTTTTGGGTTTAAGGATTAAAGGTTAGGGTTGAGGTTTTAAGGTTTAGGATTTTTGGTGTAGGGTGTAGGATGTAGTGTTAGGGATTTAGGGTTTACGATTTAGGTTTAAAGTTGTATGGTTTAAAGCACAATTAAGGGTTTGGTGTTTGGGGTTTGTGGTTCACGGTTAAAGGTTTAAGGGTGTATGAGTTTAGGATTTAGGGTTTATGGGTGATTTAGGGTTTAAGGTGTATGATTTACGTTGTAAAGTTTAGGGTTTATAATTTAGGGTTTAGGGTTTATGATTTATAGTGTAGGGTTTAGGGTTTACAATTTATGGTTTTGGGTTTAGGATTGTATGGTTTAAGGGATGTGTTTAGAGTTTAAGGCGTAGGGTTTATTCTTTAGGGTTTTGTTTATATTGTTTAAGGTTTAGCGTTGAGGTATTAGGGTTTATGGTGTAAGGTGTAGGATGTAAGGTTTAAGGTTTTAGGTTTAAGGGTGTGCGGTTTAAGGCACAATTTTGGGTTTAGAGTTTATGATTTATGGTCTATGGTTGTGAAGGGTTGGGATATAACTTTTATATATGTTTGTTGTTACATGTAAGGGGAGTAACTTGAAGTATATTTTGTGAGGGATGGAGGTTGAGTTTCATTTTTTAGCATGTATGAAATATGTTTTTGCATGGGTATATGTTTTGTGAAGGGGTGGGGTATAATGTTGATATATGTTTTGCATGGGTTTTATTCTTCTTTTGAATTATTTACTTTACATGAAATAGGGAAAGGGTTGTTGAGGGGCACATTTCTACACTCTCTAACCAAGAGTGTGTGGTGGGTGTAGAGCTTGGGAATGTGTCTTCCTTTAGCGGAAGAAAAGCATGAGGGTGAGGAATCTATAAAAAGAGGTTAAGCGGTGCATGAGAGGAGTAGCCGAACGGTAAGACAAAAGTGTATTACCGAACGATTTAGTGTGAGGATGCATGACCAAACAGTTAAGTATGTGATGGTGTAGGACCAAACGGTTTAGTGTGTGAGGATGCATGACGAAATGGTTAAGTGTGTGAGGGTGTAGAACCGAACGCTTTAGTGTGTGAGGAGGCATGACCGAATGGTTAAGTGTGTGAGGATGTATAACCGAACGATTTAATGTGTGAGCATGAATGACCGAACGGTTAAGTCTGTGAGGGTGTAGGACCGAACGGTTTAGTATGTGAAGATGCATGACTGAATGGTTAAGTGTGTGAGGGTGTAAGACCGAACGATTTAGTGTGTGAGGATGCATGACCGAATGGTTAAGTGTGTGAGGGTGTAGGACCGAACGGTTTAGTGTGTGAGGATGCATGACCGAATGGTTAAGTGTGTGAGGGTGTAGGACCGAACGGTTTATTGTGTGAAGATGCATGACCGAATGGTTAAGTGTGTGAGGATGTATAACCGAACGATTTAGTTTGTAAGGATGCATGACCGAATGGTTAAGTGTGTGAGGGTGTAGGACCGAATTGTGTAGTGTGTGAGGATGCATGATCGAATGATTAAGTGTGTGAGGATGCATGACCGAATGGTTAAGTGTGTGAGGGTGTATGACTGAACGATTTAATGTGTGAGGATGCATGACCGAATGGTTAAGTGTGTGAGAATGGTACCGAATGACATTAATAGGGGGAAGTGAACCGAATAGTATTAACAGGGTGAAGTGGGTCGAGCGATAATAAAAGGAAAGTGAGCCGAATGATATTAATTGAGGAGAGTGAAAGGCCAAACAATATAACTGAAAGACCGAGGGTGTAAACTTTTTAAGTCTGTGATTGAGCACGATTAATTTGTTGGTCTACGCTGTTGGTTGGTTTATACATGTTATTGAAAACATGTATAAATTTGTGATTCAGCACAGTTATTTCGTAAGGCCTACTTTTAGTAGAATTATACATATTATTTCGGTAGGGATTTGTAAGTGTCGCAACCGAAATCGCGACGGAACAACGAACCAAAAACATTGGGTTTGAAAAAGAGATTTGGAGTCGTCACCATAGTTTATTATGGAAAACTACGGAAAAACCATAAAATAAGACACGGTTTGCGAAAACCGGATTATAGGTTCGGGAGTTGGTTACGTGTAGGGAAGATATTAGCATACCTACAACGCCTGCCCGAAGACAATACCTTTAATTAAATACGCGAATGTGATGTGGTTTTAAAAATGTTTAATTATCTCCAAAAAAGATACTGTAAAGAAGCAAAATATATTTTTTAAGTTTTTTAAACTCGACAAAGATTGACCTTACTCCTATGTATTTTCATTTAGAATGAGAAATCAAGGTTGTGTAGTCCTTTCGGGAACTGTTTGAAAAAATTATTTGGAAAATGACTTGGAATAAATTTGGATTTTTGGGAAATGAACCTGACAAAGACTAGCCTTGCTCATACGTATCTTCACTCGCTATCAAGAATCACGTAGTTCTGGCTGAAAGATTGTTTGTGTGAAGATTTGAATGTTTTTAGTTTTTTTTGAAGATTTTTGCATTTTTTGGTATTTTTGAGAAAGAGAAGGTAATGAGTACTTGGCCGACGCAGACGGTCACACGAATACTCATAATTTTAGAAAGACATTTGAATATTCTTAATTATTTTTAAAAAGATAAAGAAAAAAATTAAGCATTAGAACGATGCGGACGATCACACGAGTGCTCAACCTTTAAAATGATATTTAAATATTTTTTGATTATTGTTAAAAGAGGAAGAAAAGTGTTAAGCACTAGGAGGATGGAGAGATCACACAAATGCTCAAACTTTAAAACGATATTTAATTTTATTTTATCATTTTTCAAAGAGAAAGAAAATGTGTGAAGCACCAAAGACACGACACATGAGGGCTCAACCTTTAAAATGATATTAAATTATTTTTAAAGAAAAAGAAAAGGTATTAGGAATTAGGATGATGCAAGCGGTCATGCTGGCGATCGCACGAGCACTCATCCCATTATTTGTTGAGAGTATTAACTATTAAGCTGATGCAGACGATCACATACTTATATCTCTTTTAAAATATTAGAAAATCATTGTAATTTTATAATTTTATCTTCTTTTTTACTTTATATCTTTTATATATACTTTTTATTGTTTTGTAAACTTTTATTGAATATTTTTTATTAGAAAAAGTAGTGTATAAGCAACAAATAAAATTAAACATGCAAACCCAATGAATAAAAATGAACATAAGATTAATGCAAGAAACCTAATGAAAAAAACAAAAGCATGAAAATAAATATTTATTGTAGGGGTGCAGGAATAAACCAGGGGGTGCGGAAAAGAAATAGGCTTTTTGTTTGGGCCAAAGTGCTTTTTCATCATCTTTGTTTCTGCCAGGGTGTAAGGATGAAATTGAAGGTGCATCCCGAAATGCGCCCAATTCCCGAACCTCTTTTTTTGTTTGCAGTTACAGAATGGGCTTGAACCCAAACTTACTACGTTTTTTAATTCTGTAAAACACGGAATTAGGTCACGTATATTGGATTTCTGGGAAATGCCAGGGGTGCAAAAAGAGGTTGGTTGACCAGAATCCTTTGGGTCTAGGCCCTAAATCCCTTTTTTTCGGAACCCGTTTTTGCAACTCCACCCGATCCGTGAGATCCTCTCATTCGCACAAGGTAAAGCAACGAGGCAGCAGTTCCTGTCAGTCGCGCATTATCTGCTTTGGACCAATCGCCCAGCCGCCGCAAGCCGCCGCAAGCCGCCAATCAGCCAAATGTGTCGCCGGCGATGGCACTTGTCGCCGGACCCATCGCCAGCCACCGCAAGAGCCCTCTGCTCCTTCATCTCTTCGCGCGAGAGAAAAGCTCTTGCTTGTGAACGACGCCGGCCGTTCGTCGACGCAACGTTATCGCTGCCACCAAGTTAGGGCCATCACTCTCTGTCGAGCTCTCTCCACCACCTTCCGGTCACAGCAAAACAGAAGACACGCCCGCTTGAGTGACAAATCCGGAAAAGCCCTAAAATGGTCCGTTTCCACCTCCTCTCTGGGTTGAAGAAGCACCGTGAGTTTCCCCTTCCACCTAAGGTGGCTACTGTATGTGACGGTGTTCAACAGCCTTCAGATGCCATTATAGCCAATCTGGTCCTCGAATCAGACCCACTCAGTCTCTCCGAGACCCTATTCATGCCTATAATCCAATGGACACCTGAGCTCGTGAATAAGGTTCTGAAGCGCCTCTGGAACCACGGGCCCAAGGCCCTTCAATTCTTCAAACACCTGGACTGCCACCCTGCCTACATCCACTGCGCCTCGTCGTTCGACCACGCCATCGACATCGCGGCCCGCACGCACGACTACAACGCTGCATGGGCCTTAGTGGGCCGCATGCGATCTCTCCGCCGCGGCCCAACTCCCCGAACCTTCGCCATCCTCGCCGAGCGCTACGCCGCAAACGGAAAACCCCACCGCGCCGTCAGAACCTTCCTCTCCATGCACGAGCACGGTTGCCGCCAGGACCTGAACTCATTCAACACCGTCCTCGATATCCTCTGCAAATCGAAGCGCGTGGAAATGGCGCACACCTTGCTCAAAACGTTCCGATCCAGATTCAAACTCGATTGCGTAAGCTACAACATAATCGGAAACGGTTATTGCTTAATCAAACGCATGCCAATGGCGTTGCAAGTTCTGAAGGAAATGGTGCAGCAAGGGATAAACCCTACGATGGTCACCTACAACACATTGCTGAAAGGGTATTTTCGGAGTAATCAGATAAAGGAGGCTTGGGAGTTTTACTTGGAGATGAAGAAGAGGAAGTGCGAGATTGATGTTGTGACTTACACGACTGTGATTCATGGGTTTGGGGTGGTGGGTGAGGTTAAGAAATCTCGTAGAGTTTTTGATGAGATGATGAAAGAGGGCGTGGCTCCTAGTGTCGCCACTTATAATGCGTTGATTCAGGTTTTGTGTAAGAAGGATAGCGTGGAGAATGCGGTGGTGGTTTTTGAGGAGATGATGAGGAAGGGGCTGTGTGTGCCAAATGTGGTTACTTACAACGTTGTCATCAGAGGTTTTTGTCATGTTGGAGACATGGAGAGGGCATTTTGGTTTATGGGAAGAATGGGGGAACATGGTTTGAGGTGTTCTGTTCAGACATATAATGTTGTGATTAGGTACTTTTGTGATGCTGGGGAGATTGAGAAGGGTTTGGAGATGTTTGAGAAGATGAGGGATGAGCCTTGCTTGCCCAATTTGGATACCTACAATATTCTGATCAGTGCCATGTTTTTGAGGAAGAAATCGGCAGATTTGGCGGTGGCTGGGAAATTGTTGATGGAGATGGTTGATAGAGGGTTCTTGCCACGGAAGTTTACTTTCAATAGGGTGTTGAATGGACTTGTTATTACTGGGAATCAGGATTTTGCCAAGGAGATTCTGAGAATGCAGAGTAGGTGTGGCCGTATTGTTCGGCGTTTGAAATTGTGAGATTTTCAATAGTTGGATTTGGTAAGCTGTTGTTTCCTTTTCTGGCGTTATTGTTTTTTGTTCTTGAGATCATATTGATCTATGCTCATTTGCTTCATCTGTGCTGATGTGTGCTGATGTGTAGTGTATGTACTTGCAGGAACACAACCCACATGGTTTTTCAGCGGTTGAAAGTGCATGGTGCATGGTATAAGAGAGCACGTTCCTCATTCTGTAATTTGGACATGTTGCAGTTCTTGGTGGTCTTATGGAACATTCTTTAATGAATTGATCATCTTTTATGCAGTAACTGTAGAACATTTTAAGACAATGTGAAGCACGTCCAAATTCTTCGCAACAGAAACTTTGGACAGCACTTCAGTATCATTGTTTAGGCTTTCCTTGTGTTGCATATGCTGATGGAAGAGAGACAAATTTCTGCTTTTCATGGATGTTTTAGTTTGGAAACATTCTTCTAGAAGCTCATTCAGGCATGCATCCAATGATGGGGTAGGAACTCTATTCAAACACCCTCAAAATTGGATCTCAGTTTCATAAGAAATTGATCTGTTTAGTAGTTTCATGAACATGTTGCTCTATACTTTCACCATCATTTTAGAAATCTTCATATACAATGTCAGTGTTTTTGGCCCAAAGATCCATAAATGAGAAAGGAATTCAAAAATTGAAAGACTATCCTGCTGTAATATGGTGACTTCATGTTCTAATTGGAACCTTTTAGCAATATTATTGTGGCTGTATATCGTTAGATAGGCCCACATCTTGGCTGCAACATTGAATAGTCGGGGATTGGGAACAATATTAGGATCAACAAAGACTATGATAGATCCATGTCTTTAGTTGAGCATCTTTAACTTCCTGCTGGACATGTTCCTCCTGTTGATTTTCTGTTAGGAACAGAACTGGTGCCATCAACATGACCTCAAAAGTTCTTATCTTCTATCAATATCTGGAACTGAAAAACCGAGGTTTAATAACTCTTGCCATTAAGGTAAACAAATAAGATATCATACTTGTCACTAGATATGAAGTTGACGAATAAAAGACATGAAAAAAATCGTACTAGATAGAGAAAAACAAGGATAGTCTTGCAGAACCTAGAGGCTGAGAATTTTGGACAGAACTAAAATAGGAGTACAGCCAAGTGTTATACCATATTAGACTTTGAAAAATTGCATATCAATAATGTGTTCTCCTCTGGAGAATTCTCCATTCGACTTGAAAGTGACTATTGTGCAATAAATGCTACCTTGCAGCTGATGGGCTAACTAATTATCAAGATAACATAAATGTAGCTGTACAATCATGCATAAATTGTTGACAAGTAAATCTGTTCCAATAATAATAAATATTCTGTAATCACGAATTAATAACAAATATTGTGCTAGTCAATTCTTGGGCATGGTTATCATTTGAAGTATCTGTGCTTCTCTGGTAGTAGTGAGATGTTCTCATCAAGCTTTTATTTGTATGTAGTTCTATTTTGCTTTATTTTTCATTCTAAGTATCAAACCTTGTAGATTTCATTGCTCAGTTTCTGTAGGTTTAGAAGCTACACGGTTTTATTGTGGCTCTTTTGTACAGCTTGTAACATAAGATAATTTCAGAACTTGATGAAAGGATGCGGGATTTGAGAAACGAGCTACAGTCATTTGAAGGTAAATAATATGATGAAAGTCATAAGAAAAAGGCCTTAGAAGCTTTGAAACGGATGGAGAGCTGGAATCTATTCAGTGACACGCATTAGGTCAGCCAGTTGATCTCTGTTAATTTAGTAAATTACTATAATAAAATGTATGCCCACAAATTTTTCGTAGTTTAAATTTCTGGTTGGACCTCTTCATTCAAGGATTTACCCTTTGCAGGAATTCCAAAATTACACAGTTGCACGTGATTCTTTTCTTGCACATCTAGGTGCAATGCTGTGGGGATCTATGAGACATATTGTGTCACCTTCGGTTGCTGATGGTGCCTTCCATTATTATGAGAAGATATCCTTTCAGTTGTTTTTCGTGACACAGGAGGTAAGATGTCTGTTTGATCACTTGAAAAGGCTTGCAACAGCTGAATATTGACTTTGCCCTTGTATTATTTTTTTCAGAAAGTTAAGCACATTTATAAAGGGCAGCCTTTCCTCATTGACAGTTCCTTCTCAGAAACCAATGTTCAGTCAGCACATGTATGTCATGAATTTTTAATTCTAACCTTTCTTTACCCTACCTTCAATTAGGCATTTGGTTGGTGAAATGTTTTCTTAAGACAATGTTGTGTGTCTGATGTATCACATTCCTATAAATTGTGTCCCTAATTTTCTACTTACATTACTATCACTTCAGGTTGCCACTGTCGGAGGATCCTGCCTTAGCAAATGGCCTTTGCAGTTGCACGACGAGCAGCTGCTGTACCTTTACTGCTTATCAATGGAACCTACCGAAAGACAGTTCGAACATATCTTGATTCTTCTATTCTGTAATATCAATTGCAAAGGCTGAATAAACATGGTTCTCTTAAAGGTCATTCCTATATCCTTAAGTCCTGTTTTAGAGTGCCATTTGTATGTACATTGAAAAATGAGAATAAGTTGCAGACATCTTGAAGTTGAGTGTAAAAAAAGGGTGAAAGGAAAATTTATTTCATCTGATGATTAGTGTATATTTTACTCAATCTATTTTCATCCATTGCACATTTTTATTCAAAGCAAATTTGGTGGAATTTTATTTTGAAATCTTTATTCAATTAAATAAATAATTAAGTCAGAATTAGAAATGAGTTTAAGACAACCTTTGCACACATTCTATAAGATGCTTGATGTTATGCCTCAACTGTTGAATAGGAATTGTGGCATACCTGATTTAGGATGATAGTAGCATCAATCCTAAATATTACATTAGTTTTAGTGTATCTTCAACTTTTTATAGCTCAGACTTTGAAGCTCATAGTGTTTGCTTCACTAAGTTGCCAAAAGTCTGCCGTGGACTATGTATAATGAATTGGGTTTGTGCAGTTACTTTTGAATAAACTGGGGCATTGAAGTATTTGGGGCACAATTATATGCTCCACATACTGTAGTGTTGAGTTTAAGGATTTAAGAGAAAATAAAACTGAGTTTTGTATTGATTCTGAAACCTGAAAAATTGCGTGTAGAGGGATGTGAATATATTACATCTGTCCAGCTGTACCAAACTGATTAATTCTTTACATGTCTGAACAGAAAAAAGTTATAGTGAGGTCAAGTGTATGCTGGGTTTCAATAAACCCAGGTTTATTCTAAATTAATACTCCTCGCAAGCTAATGGTGGGTGAGAGCTATGAATAGAAGATAGTTTACACACTCTAAAGCTTGATTCATATAAACTCTAAACTGCTAGGGAACGAGCCTTTGTGAAGACGAATGTTGTCAAACTCAAGCATCATAAGAGGGTCTGAAGGTCCTTATTTATTTTATTCAATTTGGTCTCACTATTAATAAAAATCCCAATCTAGTCCCTCAACTTTTATAAATGTAACAACAATGTGATCACTTTCTATACAATTAGTCATAAAATCATTGACAAACAAATATTGATTGTTTTAGTTTATACTTAATATAATTTATAACTAATGCATAGTGACAATTTATAAAACCAACCACATCATTTTCAACGAACAAAGGGGTCACACTGTTGCTATTTTAAAAATTGAGGGACTTGATTTAACCTTGGAAGAGTTACACTGTTACATTTTTAAAATTGAGGGATTTGATTGAATATTATATTAATAGAGGGACCCAATTGAGCAAAATAAATAAATAAAAGGACCATAAAGAAATTAAACCTATTGCATTCATCATGCAATATAAATATACTAAGGGACAACATGGCAATCAACTCACTACTATCCTACAATAGTAACAAGTGGTAGGTAATTACAATTAGATCTTGCACTTTAGGCTTTTTCAGCACTTTATCATTTGCGTGTGTAATGTTGGTGATGTCTTTGAAGACTTTTCTTATTATATTCATCAACTTTCTTGCATGACCATTGAAGGATGTGTACCTTTGGAGTCATTGCTTGTTAGATCTTTTCTTGGAGAGTGATGACTCTCTTCTCACTTACTTTGACTGGTAGTAGTACTTTGACGTGATTGAAACATACTCCTTTACTTTACAGTTGACTTTGTGCCCCTAACGATACCAAAAAGGACTTTTGCTCATTTATAGTTAGTATCTGTGTCTTCATCTTTGAGATAGATGTTGTGAGTCAGCTGTAGGGATTTAGACGTTATGAAATCCTGCAGATGTGTCTAGTTCAAAGCACTCTTCAGATTGCATTTATTCCATTTGACTTGAGTCATCAAACAATTGATGCTGGCATAGGAGACATCTTTTGATAGGTGCTACATCAAGGATGTCTAATCTTGGTTCTCTGCAGATTACATCAATCCAAGAATACTCTTGGGCAACCTCTCTTGATCTTCTTCTTTCTTCTCTATCTTGCATGCTTTTGATGCTTCAAGATGGAAGTTTTTTCTAACATGCCCTGAGGAATATGGTCATATATAGGTGACATTACGGTCTAGCGCTTCTTGCTACTTGTAGTGTAGTCTAATACTTTTGGAAAGCTTCTTCTATTCTAGTAGCATCCGTCTTCTTCTTTGTGAGGTCATCTAACATGGCCTCATTCACTTGTCTTTTGCGCTTTAATCATGACTTGTATCTTGAAACAAAGTTGCTCTCGATCATGACTAAGCTTGTTGCACACAAGATAAATATATTAGAAATACCAAAGTTGTCTTGTTTGTTATGATCAAAACTTAGATGTCAAATGGAAAATCATAGGATATGTAGAAGTGTAAAATAGTAGGGACTAACAAGGACTTTCTATGTCTAGCATGTTAGGGTTGCATGTTCTGGTTGGACGTAATTTTATGACTTGATTTATTTTGTTCATTTCACTAAATATAAGTTTAAAATAAAGTTCTCTTTTATTCTTGATATTCTTGTTATTGACAAATATGAGTATTTATGAATGGTGCAGATAGGCATACACATTCCAGGTCTGTGCTCGAGGTTCCAATCTTTTGGTTCATCTACAGTGAACCACTTTTACTAGACAAATATTTTCAGGCAAAAGCTCTCTCTGACATGATTATTGTTGTTCAGTCTGGGTCCTCCTTGTGGGAAAGCCTACATTGTAATGGGCATTCACTTCTATTGGACTTGAGATAAGATTGAGAAACCTATCTTCCAACTTTCCAAAATTGCTTATTCATCTTTCTTGCAATCGTATTTTATTGATTTCATTGGGAAAGGTTAGGGGAAGAGGTGAACTTTTATAAAAAGTTATATCGAACAATTGTGATATTACCATTACACGCATGTGTGTTCATTTTCTTTTTATGATGACAAAAAAGAATAAAATTATTATTATTATTATTGTAACTATAAAACTAAATATAATAATTTTTATAATTTTATTATAAATATTTTTAATTTATTTTATAGGTAATTTTTTTATTATAGATAATTATTTTAGTTTAAAACTGGTTAAATTTAAAAAAATGTTCAAATCGAAAAAATAGTTAAATTTAAAAGGAGGGTTGTTTAGAGGGTAAAATTGGTAAGATAATTATTTAAATATAAAGGATGTTTACTGTAAGGATAAAATTGAAAAAAAAAATGTGTACCCCAAAAGGGAGAATCTCTTTTATATATTAGTATAGGTCAAAAATCTACTCATTAGTTCTTTCATGATTTCATCCTCTATGGGGACGATAAAGGCAGCCTATAAAAGCTGCAGTTGTTGCCACTGCTGAGCATCTTGCTGGTTTGCTTCCCCTTCATCTTGTGTATGGTCAGGCCCATGAGACCGCTATTGAGGTGCATTTTATGTCCAATATTTGGAATCCAGTCTACTTTGATGCATTTAGTGTTTTACGTATAGTAAATCTGGATATCTTTCGTTTGTTGAGGTTCAGTTCTTGTGCATTGATTGTATGGGACTATGTTACTCTTCTTTGGGAATACCTACCTCAACCCTAAACCCCAAACCCTGTAGGGTGTGGGGTGTGGGGTGTGGGGTGTGGGGTGTAGGGTTTCGGGTCTAGGGTTTCGGGACTAGGGTCTAGGGTTTCGGGACTAGGATTTCGGGTCAAGGGTTTCGGGTCTCGGGTTTCGGGTCTCGGGTTTCGCGTTTCGGGGTTTCGGGTTTCGGGGTTTCGGGGTTTCGAGGTTTCGGGGTTTCGGGGTTTCGAGTTTCGGGGTTTCGGGTTTCGGGGTTAGGGTTTGGGGGTAGGATTTTCGGGTTAGGGTTTTCGGGTTAGGGTTTTCGGGTTAGGGTTTCGGGTTTAGGGGTTTCGGGACTAGGGGTTTCGGGATTAGGGTTTGGGGTTAGGGTTTGGGGTTCGGGGTCCCCGGACCCCGGGGTTTGGGGGTTTGGCGTTCGGGGGTCGGGGTCGGGGTCGAAGTCGGGGTTTCGGGGTTTCGGGTTTCGGGTTTCGGGTTAAGGGTTAAGGGTTAAGGGTTAAGGGTTTAGGGTTAAGGGTTTAGGGTTTTTTAGCGTTTTGGGTGGTTTAAGGTTTAGGGGTTAGGGGTTAGGGTTTGGGGTTTAGGGTTAGGGTTAAGGTTATGGTTAGGGTTAGGGTTAGGGTTTGGGTTAGGGTTTTGGGTTAGGGTTTTAGGTTTAGGGGTTAGGGTTTTAGGGGTTTTGGGTTTCGGGTTTCGGTTTCGGTTTCGGGGTCGGGGTTACGGGGTTAGGGGGTTAGGGGGTTGGGGGATTGGGGGGTTGGGGGGTTGGGGGGTTGGGGTTAGGGAATGGTTTAGGGTTCCGCGTTGTGGAAAAAGTCAAACTGAAAGTCAAAGTCAATGTCAGAGGGTTGACTTTGACTCGTGGTAGGATGAACAGTGTTGAGGATACATTGAACAATGTTCAGTGAGTTTAGGAGTCAGTGTTATTGAAAAAGTCAAAGTCAAAGTCAAAGTCAAAGTCAAAGGGTTGCTTTGACTTGTGGTGGGATGAAGGGGTATAGTGAACAGTGTTCAATGGGTTAGGAGTCAGTGTTGTTGAAAAAGTCAAAGTCAAAGGGTTGACTTTTACTTGTGGAGGGATGAACAATGTTGGGGTACAGTGTTCAGTGGGTTAGGGTTCCGCGTTGTGGAAAAAGTCAAAGTCAAAGTCAAAGTCAGAGTCAAAGTCAAAAGTCAAAGGGTTGACTTTGACCCGTGGTAGGATGAACAGTGTTGAGGGTACATTGAATGGGTTAGGAGTCAGTGTTGTTGAAAAAGTCAAAGTCAAAGTCGAAGTTAGAGGGTTGACTTTGACTTGTGGTGGGATGAATAATTTTGAGGGTACAATGAACAGTGTTCAGTGGGTTAGGAATCCGTGTTCTGGAAAAAGTCAAAGTCAGAGGGTTGACTTTTACTTCAGAGGGTTGACTTTTACTCGTGGTGGGATGAACAGTGTTGGTGGTACAGTGTACAGAGGGTTAGGAGTCAGTGTTGTTGAAAAAGTGAAAGTCAAAGACTTTCTTACACCATTTATACACTCCTTTAACTTCTTCCTGCATAATTTTACATCATTCTTACAACTTTCTTACACCATTCGTACTCACTTCCTATAACTTTCCCACACCTTTCTACACTCTTTCTACTCCCTTTCTACACCCTTTTTACATCATTCGTAGAATCTTTTTACACCCGTCATACACACTTTATACAGTTCTTTTACCCCTTTTTACACTCTTTCTACAACCTTGCTACAACCTAATACATCCTGGCAACACCCTTTCTACACCTTTTATATACCATTTCTACATCTTTCTACACCATTTCTTCAAAGGTACATCCTTTCTACACCATTTCTAAATCTTTTCTACTCTGCTTTTATATTCTTTCTACGCTCTTTCTACCCCCATTCTACAACGTCTCTACACCATTTCTACACCCTTTTTACACTCTTTCTACTCCCTTTCTACACACTTCCTACACTCTTTCTAGATCCTTTTTACACAATTTTTATATACTTTTTACACACCCTTTATACAACCTTCCTACCCTTATCTACACTCTTGCTATAAACTTTGTATACCCTTTCTTCAATCTAATACACTCTGGCTACACTCTTCCTACATTATTCTTACAACCTTCCTACACACTTCTCACATCATTCAAACATTTTTTCTACACCCTTTCTATAATCTTTCTAAACCTTTTATACACTCTTTCTACACAATTCGTACACCCTTTCTACACAATTCTTACACCCTTTTGTACACCATTTCTACACCATTTTTACACCTCTATTTACATATTTTCGACACCCTTTCTACATCTTTCTACATCATTTCTTTAACATTTATACAACCATTTTACATTCTTTCTAAACCCTAAATCCTAAACCCTTGTATACCCTGTCTACACCCTTTGTTCGAAGGTTGTAAAGATGATTTGGGAATAATGTAGCCAAAGTGTATTGGGTTGTAGAATGGGTGTAGAAAGTGTGTAGAAACAATGTGGAAAAGGGCTAAAAAGGTTGTATAAAATGTGTAGGAAAAGTGTAAAAAGAGTGTAAACAATGTGTAGAAAGGGTGTAGGAAGGGTGTAAAAAGAGTCATAAATGGTGTAATAAGGGTGTAAAAATGTTGTGGAAAAGGGATAGAAAAACTGTAGAAAGGGTGTACAAAAGGTGTACAAAGGGTGAACAAAGGTTGTACTGCCTTTTTACATCTTTCTACAAAACGATATGAAAATGGTGCAGAAAGGGTGTACAAATTGTGTAGAAGAGATGTACAAAGGTTGTACAAAACAGTGTACAAAAAGTTTATAAAGGGTGTTCAATGGGTGTACAAATGGTGTACAACGTGTGTACACCCATTCTACATCTTTCTATAAAATATGTAGAGAGTGTTTGAAAGGGTGTAGAAATGTGTAGAGAAACAACGTAGAAAGATGTAGAAAGGGTATAAAAAGATTGTAGAAAAAGTATACAAAAAGTGTTGAAAAGGTGTACAACTTTCCTAAATCTTTCTACACCTTTTCTATACGCTTTCTACACTATTTCTACATTTTTCGACACAATTTCTACATTCTTTCTACACACTTTCTACCCCTTTCTACACCCTTTCAACACTCTTTCTACACACCCACTACACTTGCTATATAACCCTTTTACCTCTTTCTACAACCTTCCAAAAACCTTCTTATACAATTCTTACATTCTTTGTAAACCATTTTTACATTCTTCCTACATTCTTTCTACCCCTTTGCTACACCATTTATCACCCATCTCACTATTCCTAGATCATTTAAGATCCTTCTTACAACCTTCTTACACTCTTCTTACACCATTTTGAATCACTTCAAACAACTTTCTACATCATTCTACATCCTTTCAACACACTTTCTACATCTTTTCTACAACCTTTCTACACCCTTTCTAAACCTATTTTCCATCGTTCTCTACACCTTCTCTACGCATTTTCTACACCCCTTTTACACCTTTTTTACAACATTCCTACACGCTTTATACAACCCTTTTACCTTCTTTTTACACTCTTTCTACACCATTTCTACAACCTCATACGGCCTAGCAACACTTTTCCCACATTACTCTTACAACCTTCCTACACACTTATATTTTTTCTAAATTATTTTTACATCATTTCTACACCCGTCCTACACCATTTATACACCCCTTTAACTTCTTCCTGCATAATTTTACATCCTTCTTACAACTTTCTTACACCATTCGTACTCACTTCCTACAACTTTCCCACACCTTTCTACACCCTTCCTACTCCCTTTCTACACCCTTTTTTACATCATTCGTAGAATCTTTTTACACCCTTCATACACACTTTATACAGTTCTTTCACCCCTTTTTACACTCTTTCTACAACCTTGCTACAACCTAATACATCCTGGCAATACCCTTTCTTCACCTTTTATACACCATTTCTACATCTTTCTACACCATTTCTTCAAAGGTACATCCTTTCTACACCATTTCTAAATCTTTTCTACTCTGCTTTTATATTCTTTCTATGCTCTTTCTACCCCCATTCTACGTCTCTACACCATTTCTACACCATTTTTACACTCTTTCTACTCCCTTTCTACACACTTCCTACACTCTTTCTAGATCCTTTTTACACACTTTTTATATACTTTTTACACACCCTTTATACAACCTTCCTACCCTTATCTACACTCTTGCTACAAACTTTGTATACCCTTTCTTCAATCTAATACACCCTGGCTACACTCTTCCTACATTATTCTTACAACCTTCCTACACACTTCTCACATCATTCAAACATTTTTTCTACATTCTTTCTATAATCTTTCTAAACCTTTTATACACCCTTTCTACACAATTCGTACACCCTTTCTACACAATTCTTACACCCTTTTGTACACCATTTCTACACCGTTTTTACACCTTTTTTTACATATTTTCGACACCCTTTCTACATCTTTCTACATCATTTCTTTAACATTTATACAACCATTTTACATTCTTTCTAAATCCTAAACCCTAAACCCTTGTATACCCTGTCTACACCCTTTGTTCGAAGATTGTAAAAATGATTTGGGAATAATGTAGCCAAAGTATATTGGGTTGTAGAATGGGTGTAGAAAGTGTGTAGAAACAATGTGGAAAAGGGCTAAAAAGGTTGTATAAAATGTGTAGGAAAAGTGTAAAAAGAGTGTAAACAATGTGTAGAAAGGGTGTAGGAAAGGTGTAAAAAGAGTCATAAATGGTGTAATAAGGGTGTAAAAATGTTGTGGAAAAGGGATAGAAAAACTGTAGAAAGGGTGTACAAAAGGTGTACAAAGGTTGTACTGCCTTTTTACATCTTTCTACAAAATATATGAAAATGGTGCAGAAAGGATGTACAAATTGTGTAGAAGAGGTGTACAAAGGTTGTACAAAACAGTGTACAAAAAGTTTATAAAGGGTGTTCAATGGGTGTACAAATGGTGTACAACGTGTGTACACCCATTCTACATCTTTCTATAAAATATGTAGAGAGTGTTTGAAAGGGTGTAGAAATGTGCAGAGAAGGTGTAGACAGGTTATAGAAATAGTAGAGAAACAACGTAGAAAGATGTAGAAAGGGTATAGAAAGATTGTAGAAAAGGTATACAAAAAGTGTTGAAAAGGTGTAACCTTTCCTAAATCTTTCTACAGCCTTTCTATACGCTTTCTACACTATTTCTACATTTTTCGACACAATTTCTACATTCTTTCGACACAATTTCTACCCCTTTCTACACCCTTTCAACACTCTTTCTACACCCTTTCTACACACTCACTACACTTGCTATATAACCCTTTTACCTCTTTCTACAACCTTCTAAAAACCTTCTTATACATTTCTTACATTCTTTGTAAACCATTTTTACATTCTTCCTACATTCTTTCTACCCCTTTGCTACACCATTTATCACCCATCTCACTATTCCTACATCATTTAAGATCCTTCTTACAACCTTCTTACACTCTTCTTACACCATTTTGAATCACTTCAAACAACTTTCTACATCATTCTACATCATTAGGGTTTAAGGGTTAGGGTTTAGGGTTTCGGGTTTAGGGTTTCGGGTTTAGGATTTCGGGTTTACGGTTTCGGGTTTATGATTTCGGGTTTACGGTTTCGGGTTTACGGTTTAGGGCTATAGGGGTTTAGGGTTAGGGGGTTAGGGTTTAGGGTTTAGGGCTTATGGATTAGGGTTTAGAGCTTAGGGTTTAGGGCTTCGGGCTTAGGGCTTCGGGCTTAGGGCTTCGGGCTTAGGGCTTCGGGCTTAGGGTTTAAGGTTTAGGGTTTTAGGGGTTTAGGGTTCAGTGGTTTAGGGTTCAGGGGTTTAGGGTTAGGGTTTAGGGTTTAGGGGTTAGGGGTTAGGGGTTAGGGGTTAGGGTTTTGGGGTTAGGGGTTAGGGTTTTGGGGTTAGGGTTAGGGGTTAGGGGTTAGGGGTTAGGGGTTAGGGGTTAGGGGTTAGGGGTTAGGGGTTAGGGGTTAGGGGTTAGGGGTTAGGGGTTAGGGGTTAGGGGTTAGGGGTTAGGGGTTAGGGGTTACGGGTTAGGGGGTTGGGGGTTGGGGGTTTTGGGGTTTTGGGGTTGGGGGTTGGGGGTTGGGGGTTGGGGGTTGGGGGTTGGGGGTTGGGGGTTGGGGGTTGGGGGTTAGGGGGTAGGGGTTAGGGGGTTAGGGGTTAGGGGCTTTAGGGTTTAGGGTTTAGGGTTTTAGGGTTTTAGGGGTTTAGGGGTTTAGGGGTTTAGGGGTTTAGGGGTTAGGGTTTAGGGTTTAGGGGTTAGGGGTTTAGGGGTTTTAGGGTTTAGGGGTTTTAGGGTTTAGGGGTTTTAGGGTTTAGGGTTAAAGTCAAAGTCAAGGTCAAAGGGTTGACTTTAACTAGGGTTTTGGTAAAAGTCAAAGTCAAAGTAAAAAGGTTTACTTTGACTAGGGTTTAGGGTTTAGGGTTTTGGTAAAAATCAAAGTCAAATTCAAAGTATTGACTTTGACTAGGGTTTAGGGTTTTGGTAAAAGTCAAAGTCAAAGGGTTGACTTTGACTAGGGTGTAGGGTTTTGGTAAAAGTCAAAGTCAAAGTATTGACTTTGACTAGGGTTTAGGGTTTTGGTAAATTAATTTTGCAAAGTCAAAGTCAAAGTAAAAAGGTTGACTTTGACTTGGGTTTAGGGTTTAAGGTTTTGGTAAAAGTCAAAGCAAATTCAAAGTGTTGACTTTGACTAGGGTTTAGGGTTTTGATAAAAGTTAAAGCAAAAGGTTGACTTTGACTAGGGTTTAGGGTTTTGGTAAAAGTCAAAGTCAAAGTGTTGACTTTGACTAGGGTTTAGGGTTTAGACTTTGACTTTGACTGTTTAATTTTTAATAATTTTGTACAGTAATTAATTTTGTCTATATTAGTGATATAATTATGGTTGTAGGTTTTTAAATTTCTTTTAGGATTAAATGGGTATTAATAAAACTTGGGGTGCAAGTTGAAGAAAGAGAGTGTGGGAAGAACACCCTAGTGGAAAATGACAAATCAAATTTTAATTTCAACGTGTTGGCCCAAGAGACACACGCCGCTACTAAGTAAGCACCACGTATAAAACCGTAACATTGTATTTTCTTCGTTCACCCTCTCAGTCACTCACTCTTCTCTTACCGTTTCGTTGGATTCGATTACAATGGTGTCCGAAGGCATTCTTCTCGGCATGGGAAATCCTCTCCTCGACATCTCCGCCATCGTCGACCCTGAGTTCTTGAAAAAGTATATCACTCTCGCCACCTTTCTCTTTTGCATGCCGTTATTTCCTCCATTATCGTTACTTTTAATTTCCTGAGATAACGATTATCCTCGTTTCTTGGATGGTGAAACGACGTCGTAAATCGTGTGGTTTGCTTCTGAGTGTTCTTTCTTTTGTTTTTCTGTCTGACATGACAGGTACTCTCTCACCTTGAACAATGCCATTCTTGCGCATGACAAGCACAAACCTATGTAAGATTTCTCCGTTTACGCGGCGCTGTGTTGATCGCCCTCTAACGCCTTCGTTTTGTTTGGTTGAGTTTGCGGTTTGTTGATTTGCTTTGGCGACTGAGGTTTTTTTATCATTGGAACGTTGAATTTTGTGTCATTACAAGCACTGCAGTCCTTTACACTTTGGAGCGTGATGTTGTATATAGCTTTTGACTGTGTTCTTGGGATATCAGAAACGTGCTAGTTTGATGCGGTTCTTGGGTTGCGTGGGCTTATTCTTATTAGGACAAAACTTAGATACTGTTATATGGTAAATAGTTGCTTGGGTGATTTTATATATATATATATATATATATATATATATATTTTTTTTTTTTTAAAATTATAATCAAAGATTTACTTTAACAATCAGACCAAAGGTCTGCATTAAAAGATTTACGGTGAAATCTCAACTCTAATTGAAATACAACACAAGAAAATGTTTACAGAACTGGATCTAAGTTTTATATTAATTATTGAAGGAATATTCAGATTCTGGTATGTCTTCCCTTATATACCTGGTAATTGGTATCCCTGTGTGTATTTTTGCATTGTAAAGACTTGTTGCAATAGTGCATATGGTATTCAGACTCATATTTTAATAAGATTTTGGATCTCTCTCTGCTCATCTTTAATTGCAGATTATTTTATGGTTACTTGTTAAAACATATATTTTTAGTTAATTTGGTAAGATGCCCCATTTCAGATATGAAGAGTTGGTTGAGAAATATGACGTGGAGTACATTGCTGGAGGTATTTCACTAGATCTGGAGTATTGCATAATATCAAAAGCGAATTGAATAAAAGAAAGAAAGAAATCGATTAGCAGTGGAAAAACATAGTTGGTAATGACAGTTGCTACAATTTATTTTTTTTGCTGGCAGGTTCTACTCAAAATTCAATCAAGGTTGCTCAGGTATGTATCTCTATAGTTAGTTAGTAATTCTCTAGATGTGTAGTAGCTTTGGTTAAAGTAATTTACCATTACTTCTTGTAGTGGATGCTCCAAGTTCCTGGTGCAACAAGTTTCATGGGTGGCATTGGAAAGGATAAGTTTGGCGAAGAGATGAAGAAGAGCACAAAGCTTGCTGGTGTAAAAGTAGGTTTAATCACTCATCTTCTCCTCTCATTCTGACGTGCTTCTCTACACTGGCATAAAAATTATCTTATTTTTCATTCACCAGGCTCACTATCATGAAGATGAATCCTCACCTACTGGAACTTGTGCTGTTTGTATAATTGGTGGCGAAAGGTCAAACAATAACAAATTTCTGTATTTTTTTGCTTCAGTGTTTTTTTATAATTGAAATTATTTTATGCCGTTTATAAATAAAGTATGTCCTTCAGCCTGACTTCTACTTGATTGCAAATTTTTGGAAGCCTTACATTTTGATCACCTCTGCTCTGAATACAGGTCGCTTGTTGCAAACTTAGCAGCTGCAAATTGCTACAAGTCTGGGCATTTGAAGAAACCAGAGAATTGGGCACTAGGTACTTTGTTGTTGGTCTATGCAGGCTCCTTTTTTTTTCTTAATTTCTTCATGGCTGTGTAATTCATAATTCAAACTTCAGTTGACTGACATATTTTACTGTGCAATTTTCCCTCACAGTTGAAAAGGCTAAATATATTTATATTGCTGGCTTTTTCCTCACTGTATCACCAGATTCTATCCTGTTAGTTGCTGAGCATGCTGCTGCAAATAACAAGGTTAAATATGATTGAAAATTTTGTTTTTTGTTTTCTTTTGAAGGAGGTTTCGGATGATTAATTTTATTTATGTATGCAGATCTTCTCGATGAACCTTTCTGCCCCTTTCATCTGTGAGATATTCAAGGAGAGACTGGAGAAAGCTCTACCGTAAGGATTCATCTCTGATAAATAAAAATGATTGAAATGCTACATATTTCTTCTTAAGAATGTCCATTATGTTATTCAGGTATACAGATTTTGTTTTTGGAAATGAGACTGAAGCAAAAATATTTTCTAAAATTCAAGGCTGGGAGGTAACCCTTGATATCATATATTTAGGCAAGTTGTGGTTTTGGATGTAGAATGTTAAACCATTACATTTATTGGTCTTTTTTTCCTAGACTGAAAATGTCGAGGAGATAGCTCTAAAGATTTCCCAATGGCCAAAGGCATCAGGAACGCACAAAAGGATAACAGTTATCACACAGGGTGCGGATCCTGTATGTGTTGCTGAGGATGGGAAGGTGAAAAAGTTCCCCGTGGAACTTTTGCCTAAAGAGAAGCTAGTTGATACAAACGGAGCAGGTGCTGTGCTACTAGTTTTAAGAGTTCAAATGCAGTTATTTTACGTATTTATTTATGTAAATAAATCTCGTAATGGTCTTTCATGTGATAAGCGGATACATAGGGCTGAGTGGATTAGTTGGAGAATAGCCCTATAGTTAGAGGTGCATAATCATTAGTTTAGGAATGGCTTAGATCTAATGGGGAATTAATTTTCTGATTATGTAGTTCATAATGAAAAACATAACATTGTTTGACTCAATATAGTGAGGAAAGGCTCCACTTTTTATAATTATTTAAAATAGTATCATTATTTTTGCATCTGTCATAACTATTATAATATTAACAATTTACGTATTTTGAGATTATGTTCTTATTGTTCTATTTAAAGGCTTAATACTTTTAATAAACATGTAAGTTTAAGTTTAGTAGCCTATTTACTGGTGGGTTTTTTACCTATTTAAAAGAGTTCTTTACCAAATAGACTTTAGACTAGACTATGTTTTAAAAAAGTGCTAAACGGCCTTTTTAGTTAAATAAATCAGCTTAAATATGAGAATTAGGTCAAGCTTAGGCTTTATGTAGCAAGCCTATTTTCACATGTTGCTGTTGACGTCAATTGTGATATGCTCTAAATCCATGCTGGCTATAAATTCTGTCATACACATACATACAATACATAATTCCTCTCTGCACTTCTTTTAAATGCATTGGATATTATTCTCATACAACATTGCCTACCAACATGGAAAGATCGTGACATTATTTATGATTTTTAAGGCACCAACATTGGTAGTTTACAAGCAAGATGTGGATTTAGTTTCATCCCTCTTATTTTTTCTCTGTAGGAGATGCATTTGTTGGAGGATTTCTTTCACAATTGGTTCAGGAGAAGCCCATTGAAGAATGTGTGAGAGCTGGCTGTTATGCAGCAAACGTTATCATCCAAAGATCTGGTTGTACTTACCCAGAGAAGCCTAATTTCCATTGACTGATTTCTCTCAGTTCTGTTGCCTTTATGAACTTTTGATTGTCATCAGGAAACATCTTGTTGTATTATGATAGTTGCTGTTAAGTGCTTTTATTTTTCATCCCTTGGGTGAATCAGGAAAAGTTTCACTGGAAGGAAACGGACAATTGAATTATTATATGGCAGTCTTATTTTTTGTCAAGTTTCTTATCAAGTGTTTTTTTATTTGACATTGAACAATGTTAGCGTGCTTAGGAAGGGAGTAGGCTTACTTGCCACTTTGTCTGCGAGTATCAATCGCCTGACCCGATTGATTAATTCTTTTCACATTGGCAAAATTTCCTAAAACACGATTTACTGGGTTGAATTTTTAGATATTTAAAATTGTCCTCCCCTAAAATGATTTTTAATATGAACATTGAATTTGATGAGTTTGTTCAGCTGCTTTACTAGTTCATCTTGTAAAAATGTTAAATTGCCATCTTAATATGCCTTGGATTTCTAAATATTTTAATTCAATTTAAATTCTGTTTCCCTCGTCAAGAGTACAGGGTCTCCGAAGTGTAAATAGTTTACTATATTTACAATTCAAAATCTGTCAATAAATTTTATTTGAAAATTGTAAGCAATGTGATGGTTTTTATATGGACATAATTTATCGGACAAGAATGAGACAAAAAGGTGACGAAGTATTTGATTATCGTGTAAGAGGCGATTATGCCTTTGCTTAGACCATATTACCAATTGATTGGTTCTCTTCTGCTGAAACGGCTTGCTTGGAACAAGGACAGCTTTGTGCAGCTGGATCGCTGAAACGCTCTTTTCTTTTGCTACCGACCAATGCTTTTGCTATCAGAAACAAATTTGTTTTGTTTAGCTAGCAAATTAAGGACATTCCAGAGCTTCAGTTAATATTTTATGACCATTACTTTCATCAGTATTCACTGTTCAATCTAATTCGAAATCTAAGTCCTTAAAATAATACAATTTTGGTAGTTCATTTTTTGTTTTTTAAAAATTCACATGTAATGAAATTGGTCAATAAATATTTTTTTTAAATTTAATTAAAATTTAAATTGGTAATAAATTATAGTTTTTAATTAAATTTTTATTATTTAAATTTTTTGCTAACATAGTAATATAATTGATATCATATCACTTTGTTTAATGAATTATTTTGTATTGATGATAAACGACTTAGTTTTGTTTACTCTTGTCAAACAATAAAAATAAAATATTATGTTAATCACAAATTTAGACAAAATAATACATAAAAAAAATTAAGGTGATTAAACAAAATATTAACCACGTCAATTAATGAATATAAAGTTTTTAAATACTGATGACAAATAAAAAATATTAAAAATAATCAAATTTATTAATAACATGAAATTTAGTTAAATTATGTAAGTTAAATCATATAACTCAAATAATTTAAGACATAGAGAGTTATTTGCAACAGCGGTAGTTTCATTTTAACGATTTTGTTTTATCCTGATAAAGTAAGGCTTCTGAAGTGGAAGCCCAAATCAAGATCTCGACGACTCATCTTTTTATTTTCATAATCTCATCTTCTCATCTCGTATCGTCACCTAGAGCGTTGAATGCATGGCCATACCAAAGCGCGTGAGGAAAACTCCTAGAGTCATAGCCAGCCAGCGACCACCACCTTCTCTTACCTTTGTTGAAAGAAAATCGCAAGAAAGGAAATCACAACGTAACTAAAGAAACAAATCGGAGGCATTATTTGAATCGCCATGAGCGACCACCACCCACGGCTGCACCACCTTCGCTCCACATCGTACCTATTGAAGGAATCTCTGTCATCGTTCTCATCCAATTTCATCACATTCCTTTTCCTCTCTCTCCTAACCCTCTCCTTCCGAACCCTCGTCGAGACAGGCACCGCCCATGTCACCTCCTTCATCGACCGCGACCCTTCTCTCCGGGCCCTCCTCTCCCGCCTCGACCTCGCCGGAAACGCCCACCATCACGGCCACGGCCACGGCCACGACCTCCCATCCACAGCTGCCAACCACGCCCTCCGCCACCGACGCCGCCCCTTCCTCCACCTCACCCGCGTCGGAACCCTAGACGATGACTTCTTCTCCGGCGACGATGACGACGACCGCTCCCTCTTCGGCTCAATCCCCAAATCCCCCGCCAACGCCACCCTTCTCACTCTCTTCCCCTTCTCCCCCACCTCAGCCTTCTCCGATCTCCTCGCCGACGACGGAGTTAGGGTTTCTCAAGTCATCCGCTCTGGAACCACCTTCAATACCCTGGGATTGTCCTCCCTGTCGTCGCGAACGCCTCGCGACGACGATAGCGGCGACAGCGAGGAGGAGAAGCGGGACGAGAACGCGGAGAGGAAGGAGGGCGTGGATTTGCAGTTTTTCGTGAAGGGGATCGAGGTGGGTCGTCGGGACGCGGCGGCGCTGTTTTTTCTGGTGAGTTTCCTCTCCGCCGCCTATGGATGGGTGATTCTCGTTTTTCTCGTGACGTATTCGTGGGTGTTGGGTGTTGTGTTCGTCTCCGTTGTGAATGATCTGTTGGGGAGGTTTAGCTCCGTTACGGTTTTGGTTTGGGATGGTTCGAGGTTAGGTCTGAAGAGGCTTTCGGGGTTTATTCTGATGCGTTGGGCTGTGAGGGACGCGTTGACTCAGCTTCTGGGGTTGTGGTACTTCGGAGAAATTGAGGATCAGTACTCGTTTTTCAAGCTCTTTGTGAGGTTGAAATTGATGCCCTTCTCTGTTATGTCTCCTTGGGTTAGGGGCTTTGAGAGAGAGATTTCTGGGTTCTTGTTTACTTGGTTTCTGGTGGATACTTTTGTTGCTTTTATATTCTCCGTGGATGCTTGGGTTGCCATTGTGGACTCAAGGAAGAGTGGGAGGGAGATTGTGAAGGAAGGGTGCTATTTGATATCTACTATGTTCAACCAGGCTATTCAGGTTAAGTGCTTGGAGGCTATACTTTGTGGGTCCTTTGTCAGGTGGGGTTTGGGCCGGGTTTGCGGGAGGTCCTTCGCCAAGATGTTTCAGTCCACCATGGAGGTTTACTTCATGGTTACTTGGCTTTTGTTTTACTTTGCGGCAAAGTGTAGGGACGCCGATCTTCATGGTAGGAGGTTTGGACAGAGGGAATTAGAGGGCTTGGTTGAAGGTCTCAGATGATATTTGAGGGTGGTTGAACTTGGATGGATGAATGTGGTTTTTTCTTTCTTTTTTCTTATTGTGATGCACAAGTAGCAGCAGCAATGTTTCAAAGGTTCTTTGTGTCTCCCACATTTGCCGTCGCTGTTGCCGCCATTCTCTAGTTTTGTCACCAGCTATGTGTCAAATGTGTACTTCACCAAAAGGCTGATTACTTCTCGTGTATATTCTGAATGAGGGTAGTTCTTATGTATATTATTCATGGAATTGTTGAATTAGTTCACTCAAATATGTGCTGGTGATGATAGTCACAAATTACAGGGTTTGGGTAATGAAGAATGGTAATGATTTTTGTCCATGCAACTTGGGCTTATGTTGTGATGACAAAAGTAACTGCATAGCCTTCTGTTTGTTTGGAATGATGCTCCATTTATTAGGGAAATTTGGTGGCATGACTTGGACATAATCACAAACAATGAAAAGCACTTTAATCTGCTACATAGAACAGGGAAAATTATTAGTTTGAGTTATGCATTGTGTCCCCCTTTTAGAAATTCTCCAGGAAGGCTGTTCATGCTAATACTTTTTTGTTCTGTATGATTATCAAATCCTTTTCATAAGCAAGCCTTCACATTTGCTGTATGTATATAATCATCTTGTAGAAAGTTCATAAAACTTGTTTTGCATCATGGAATTACTCGACTAAGTTTGAATGAGAGGAAATTTTGGCTGATAGCAAAAAAAACTAGGGCTACATCAAGGGGCATTCCAAGTTTTTAGTTATTTCTTGGAGAGCTTTGTGTGTACTTCTGCTAGACTGTTTTTTAATATTCAGAGTAAACAGTTCATGTTTTCTGTCTGGTGTTTTGTATGTTTACTTTATAATAATTTGTCTTCCTGAATTTGCAATCCTTTCCCTTTGACTAGCATCGAGGAATGCGATTTTTTATGTATAAATGTTTTGTTAGAGTAATGGAATTTACCTGAAGATGAATTGTGATATAAACTGTTTGTAAAAGCAACTAGATTGCAATTTAATGAAATGTACTGTTTCTCCTGGCTGTTTGTGAAACGAAAGTTCTTTGAAGGGTTCCCCTTCTCACCTATTGCTGATAACAATCCCATTACTATGAAATACATGAAGCACTTCTTCATGAAAAATAAGTGAGCAGCAGTCTTAGGATTTCTGTTTTTATACGGTTTCACTTGGTTAGCTTATTTGGTCTTCTCTGATAGTCCACTCCATCCAGCCCGGGGACATGGAATGCTGTTTTTCAACCAGATAGCTTCGGAATTGACCTAAAAGAAGGGCCATTACGAGGGAGGGGAGTTTGTCTATTAATTTTTCTCATATTGGACAGTTTTTCTGTTTTGATATATAACCTAAATGCACTTACTTGATCTCATGCCCTTTTTTTGTAAAGCTGCAAGAAGACCAAATACGAGATAATTTCTTTGAATTGCTGTAAAAAAACTGGAGGAGATAATTTTGAAGTGTGCATTGAATAAAAAAAATAGAAGGAAGCAAAAGCATAAAAAAATGTTTTTCAAAGTGAACCTTGCTTTCTTTTCATTATATTAAAAACTTGAACTAAATGAAAAATATTGCATGATTACTTGTATTTGTTTATATCCTCTTTTGAACAAACCTTAATAATTGTGAGTGTTTATATCCTCTTTTGAAATCCTAAGGAGAGCAGTTTTCGAAAGCAAACTTGAAGCAAAAAAAATGGAGACAGCTTTAAGAACAAAGGGTGAGTTTTCAAATTTTATTAGAGAAAAACGGGGAAGGAGGCAGCGACTAAGCAGCAGTTCTAGTTGTGTGGTGTGGACAAACCAAAGTATGAAAGTAAAAAAAACATTGTGTTTGTGTGTAATGGTGAGACAAGACACTCACCATCCTGAACTTATCCAAAACAATCAGATTGATTACTAGTTCAACATTTTTTTCACTCGAGAAAACATCAAACTTGAAATGGAATATATTATATAGAGATAATAGAGGTAGCCAAGATGAACGTGCGATTTGAGAAAGTAGCCAAGGGTCTCCGAGGCCCAGACAATTGCATTCATTCGTGCTAAAATAATAATATAAATTAAAAGCACTCGTAAAATTCACACATTCCATCCGTACATGATGTTCCTTCATAATTGCTCTCAATTCAGAAAACAAAAAGTTAGATACATTCAATCTTTGTCTTTCGAAATCAAGGCATCAAGGCATGAGATCCACGGATCCGGACGACCAATCATATGTATATAAACATATTTTTATTAAGTGAATGATATCATTTTAATAAATTAAAAATGAAAACAAGTTTTTCATTAATGATTTGTTAACTTGTGAAAGGTATGCGATCTCATTTTTATTATCATCTTTTTTTTTTTTTCAATTTTGAGGCTTAATCTGATATATTTTATAATAATACATTGAAATGTGTTAATTTTTAAAACAGAAGCGAGATATGCCGGAAGAAAAATAGTATATAATAGTAGTTAAATATCTATAACAATGTGGATTAGAAATTCCTTGTTTTCATACACATTTTATATTATTATTATATCCTTAATCATATTTTAAAATCTTAATATTTTTAAATTTTAAATTATTATTCTGATTATATATATATGGGTTTGCTAACGTTTACCTCTGTTTTTCACTTGATACATTTTAGAATTTTAGTAGAGAAAAATACTCTTATATATCATAAATTCTAAGTCTTAAGATTAAGGGTATTTTAATAATTTTCATAAAAAAAAAACCCTTGCTCACTTTCCTGTTAAACAATTTCTTACAAAAAAAAATGATTTTATAATGAGTTTTCATTTTATAATTTTCGTCTTATCTAATTTTATCTAATTTTCACAAGCATACATCAAATGAATTGGTAATTGGCCTGGAAACTCTTGGCCTAGAGGGTTTTTTTAGACATCTTGAATGACATTATAGAGGTTAATAAAGATGGTGAAATTGAAGAGATCTTGAATGAACCTTTGTCCGAAGCAATGACTCAACTCTTCACAAAGACAAATTATTTAACATTATTTAATTTTTTACAAAGGCAATTTTATCAAATTGTTAACATTCTTATCTAATGAGGCAAAAAAAAAATTATAAATTGTTTATCATGTTGATCCATCCCATCCCATCCTACAACCTGTATTTTTTTTTTAATTTTGTATTCTTGTGCGTTGAAAATAACTAAATACTCTCTTCATTAATATCAAATATTTATAAGTACTGTTTTTTATAGCAGATTTTCTTATTTACTTGTAAATAATAAATAATTAATCCATAAGTGTTATATTGATCTAAGAAAATATTTCAATAAGATACTCAAGTTTATGATTAAAAAATTATAAATAAATTTAGAAATTTATGATTAAAAATTATAAAACAAAAATTGCAAATTGTTTTCAATTTATTCTAGGCAACTCCTTCTTGCACCTATATAGTTTAGCTTGCATCCATGTAAACTTCAAAATTCCAAATTATCATTTAAAATTTTCCTCTTTTGGATTGTTTCATATAGATAAGGACAAATAGATCATTTCACTACCCATGACAGAGCAAGTTGAAATATACGGAGGTGGTGTATGAAGAAACACCCTTATTTTAGTGTAGAATCTTAACCCATATTTTTGAAAAATAAAAAAGATATATTCATAATTTATAAATTTAATTATTGTTACTGATACAATAAAAATGAATGCATATTTTAGTATAACTATAACTATAATGGTAGTTTGAGGTTGTAATTAATATGCTTTAATAAGTTTTTATCATTTCATAAATTTTATTCATTGAATATTTGAGAACGTTTTCCTAAATCATGTTTTATAGAATTAATATGAGACAATATTCACTTTTAATTCTTTAAATACTAAGAAGAAACTATGCATTATTTGTCCAAAATCTTAAAACAATGAATTTTTTTATTTTTATATAGTGTTCTACTTTCTCATTTCTATCTAATGTGGTTTGGATTCTCAACAATACTCTCAAGGGTGAGTTCCTTCTATATTGGTATAGTCCTCTTCTAACGGAAGCATTCACGGATTTGCTTTTACTACTATTCCAAAAAACCTTTTACCTATTGAGGTATCTTATATATATATATAAACTCATATCTATCTCTTATTTTATCTGGACCGGTATTATTTTTAAGACAAGTTTAAAGTTACACTAGAGTTGCTTTTGAAACTTAAGTTGCAGAAGAAGTTCATTTGAACTTATTTTTCCAAACTTTAATCCAAAACAGCACATAGTTAATCGAAACCTTGTGTTCGAAGTCATTTAGATATGAAAAATAAAAACATTTTCCTTGACAATGATTTTGATGGCTCCAACAGATGAAGACGGAGGAAAATCTAGGTCAAGCAGTGCAAATATCTTTAGGTTAGGCCCAATGGTTCTGCTATCATTTGCAGAAGGACAGAATGTGTTGGATGAGAAGACAAAACTTGTGTCCATTAACTGAGTATGACATGGTCTCACAGGGATCACCAGAGCTAACTCTCAATAATTCAGCTTCCCAAAAGTTAGAGGTGAAAACTCATTATTTTCGTTCCGGTAATACTTCACCTTATTCACAAGTTCATACTTAGATCTAATTTAAATATACTTTTCTTCTTTAATTCTTATATACATTTTTTAAAGATAAAATTATAATATAACTGAGTTCTAAAGAAAATGGTTCAAGAGACTACTTTATTATCTCTACTTTCCTCTTTATATGTTCTTGTACGGTTTCCAAACACATCCTTATCCCAATATAAATGCTATACATAGTTTATTTATATGCATGTAGAGTATCAGATCTACCTTGGACTTTGGTGGGCACACATGTCTCCACAAACTTTTAACTTTTCTTCATGTTTGTAAGTACCTTAAAATGTGTGTTTGTGTGCACATGTATATGTATATGTATATGTATATAATACTGTAAAACTTAAGTTTTCTGCATATTACTACACTACAGTTAATTTTCTTATTGCTACCAAGAGATCCTCATCATCCTTAAGTAATCCAATCCAAGGATCAAGTAATTAACATATATTGAAAACTAATGAACTTCCCTTAATTTGCTCAATGCGCTAATTAACTCTGCATGTTCCCTGATAAGAGAAAAATCACAGATAACAAGAACCTCGATCTACAACATAATATTTTATGGCTACATATATATATATGTGTGGTGGTAGTTGTTAGAGGTAAATAATGACTCAGACGCAGAGAGAGAGTCGTTGATTATGTGGAGAGGTTGCACAGCGAAGGACAGTGAGGAAAAGATGCTCAGTGCAAGGAATATAGAGCTTTGAATCTGCAATGAAATCGTACTCATCCTGAGCCTGATCCAGCAAGGTCTTGAAGAGAGGATGATGGAGCAACGTGATCTTTATCACATATCTCTTGTGGTGTTCTCCCACGTACACAACCAAATGACCCTTTGGCACATCGTTCGGAATATCAGATTCTCCTTCATTCTGCATCCATGGCCACACTTCCCACTCGCAGCAGTAACCGTAGGCACCACACTGGATCACTCGACTCCCCACTTTCTTCCACTTGTTAAGACAACCTCTCAGAAACTTCCCCTTCATTATTCTTCTCTTCAAGCTTCTAAATGTGTTTGTGAGAGAGAGAGAGAGAGAGAAAGAGGGAGAAAAAGTACGTGGAGTACTCCGAACATGAAAATGTTTATATAATTGCGGCATGGCAAGTACAAATGTTCCAGAACATTATGGGATGCATTTGCTTTTCTAAGTCAGATACTTATTTTTTTTTCTCCTTGTTTGATATAAAAGTCGTGTTTTTTTTTTACCTACTATATAATCTTTTAGATTTTTGTTTTCAGTGTGACATGCAAAACTTTCATTTTAAGAATGGTCTTTCTAATTACTCATTAATTACTGAATATTCTGATGATCCTCTCTCTATATAGATAGTTCTTTCCCTAATAAAAACATCTACCAACAAGCATGGCAGAAGACTCCAATCTGAAAACATTTTAAGAATGTGAAACATTTTATTTAGGATTTGTGTTACATTCGGCTAGGTTTTACTTGAGCTAAAAACCAAAGATACAGTAAATGGTTGACATGATACATCGTAGCTTTTGCCTATACAATTATTGCGGAAACATCAATATCCAATTAGTGTGTCAGATACTTGGATACATCAAAATCTAATATATATTATAATATTATTCTAAAGCGTGTCACAGATACTTAGCTGACTTTGCTTTTTAGCAGCTTCTTTGTAGCATTGCACCTTGTCAAATTATACCAGCATGCAATGCCAGAGTAATTGCTTAGAAATAGTAGATTAATCTCAGTTATAATACAGTCAAAATAACTTTTATGTTAGCTCTCGCTAGATCGATAGATATACATGTCATTTACACGGTTTTTGGCTTATAGCTGTAAATTTAATTTTAGAATGTTTTGAATTTTAAGTTAAAGGTGACTTTTAACTAAGTAAACATATTGAAAAATCTAGGTTTTGTGTGATCTTTTATAATGGTACTTACAATTACATTTACTTTTGAATTAGTAGAATCAGGCCAAAATGTCAACTATATACTAGCAGTTAAAATGAGGAATCATATTTACATAACTTTTTATAAAAGTTATACAGAAGAGAATGAAATATATGATAAAATAATTAACATGATTAAGAGAGATAGAGCACAAACAGTAACACTGCAAATAAATAATAAAAGACTGCTGCATTGACAATATGCAGACATACCAGTTAAATTTGCTCATAAAAGCCACTTGACAGTAAATTTAATGTGCTAATTTAATTAATATCTATCCCAAGATGTAAGGATAGTGTCTTTCTCTGTAATTCTTAAAGGTCGGTGCCTGATAGAGTGACCTTTCGAAGTTCTTAACATTCAGACCCCACAACTTGGTTAGGAAAAGATAAGATATGAATGAGGGATGGGAAAAAGCTTTTTGGGTGAAGTGCAAAACCGCTTATTTCTCTTGAATTTTCATATTTTTATATTCCTTTCTATTTTACAATGCATATTTAGTAAGCTTTATATAGTGATAATAAATTCTAGTATAATTATTGCTGTGTATTTTATCCTTGTATCACGGATAAATAAACATGAGCAGCCACAAACATGTGTCTCAAGAGGATGTGATACCCACATCTGTTTATTTTCTTTAGTGCATTTAGACCTACTCAGACATTTTTACTGTAGAACATTGGTGTCTTTGTCACTTTTTAAGCACGTATTGATGTGAATTTATTGTTCTTATTTGGACTTGTTTCAGATACAAAAACCTTGAATTTCTGCATAACGGCCAAGGCTTTTACTTTTTCATGGTACTATCCGTACAAAAATGTTATTCAGTCCTTTAAGAAAAGGAGTTTGTGATTAGTTTCATTGTTCCTACTTACGTATTTAGGAATGGGTTATCCTATGTTTCCTCGTAACTGTTTCTACGGTCAGAGAAGTTTTAGGAGGAAATGTGTATAAGATAACTTATAAAATGAATGATGTGATGAAAATAAATAAGTAAAAAAACTTGCAGAAAATTGTTATAATAAAATATCTCTTTTATGGGCTATACATTGAATAAGGGATGGAAGAAAACATGTAGACAAAAGAATGACTCTCACAGTTCTTTACCCTGCTGAAATCCTTGCCTTGGTATATGTGACATGTTTGACTTGATTCCCGCAATCCGGTTTCTCATACAAAATTCATTGGTTTTCAAGTTTCAGTTATTTATTGGTCTTAATCTTATCATTGAAGCACATGAAACTTTTTTAGAAGGAAGGTGAACAATTTTTACCAAGAAAGATAATTTTGTAATAAGAAAGTATACTATACAGATAAACTGAAAGTGTAACCAAAAATATAAACTAAAAAGATCAAAGAACCAAACAATTTGTATCAAGACAGATGCTTTTGCCACTCTATTTTGGTTGAGATGTTGAGGAAAAAGTGGGGTAGTTCTTAAAATCTTACCTTTTCATACTATAATTAGAAAGCTATAAGGGAGCTGGAAACACTATTTTCTACGAAAGAAAAACTTTTAGCTCTTTTATTGAAAATAATTGACGACGATGGGGTTTATGATCCTTTTTTTGTGGTCTGTTCTTCATAGACAGATGCTCAGAGACCACTGAGACTCAGCGTGCTAACCCTAGACAAAAGTGGGTCGTGCTGGGTTGTATGAAAAGAATAGCATGTTTATTTTGACACAACCTGCAACAGTTTTCCAGATATGAGAGGGACCATGCCAAGTATATGTTATGGAAAAGCCTTTTTGTGGATTTTTTGAAATTAATTTCGCAATGGAAATACTATTTATGCAAGAAGATTAGTTCAAAAATGAACCTGGACAATTATTTCCATAGAAATTGCCATGTCAAATAACCAAATATAGCAAATCTGTGTAGAAAAGGAAAATTCACGAACTGTCACAAATGAAAGTCAAACTTCCATTTTCAGAAGATTTGATCATGTAGTTAATGCTTCTTGATCTCTTGTTTTCACACTAATTTAGTCTCCTCTTCCAACAGCTGTTATCTTTAGTTTGTGTTATGATGATCATTTTGTAGCAACATCGTTACTGCAAATTGAAATGGATCATATATCTGTGCAAACTTATTGATGTAACAGCTATTCATTCACCCAAATCCAATGACTACTTGTCCAAAACATAAGATGAAATAGGGTTTTCAAGGCTAAACGAGGTAGTTGTTCAAATTGAGATATGATAAGATTCATAGTGCAAGTGATATTCTGTGTTTGTAGAATGAGAAGTGGAATTACAGGAACTTGGTTACTATAAGCACTAACACAATTGCAATCACCATCCATTTTGTGCACTGAAATTATTTGATTTGGATTAGTTTGCTCCCATTCCACGTGCATTTTCTGTTCACATGAGCTGGTGCTACAGGCCACTTTATCACTTTGTTATTACTTCTTCCTAAGTGGCCCACCTACATCCCTCCATTAATTCCTATCCATGCTTCCGTTTAGGGAGCAATGCCTCTCTGTATACTTACTGTGGGGATTTTATTATGTCAGAATCGTGTGTGAAATTTAAAATTTAGTGTCGGTTGAGTCCGTGGAAACCTTGGTTTTGAGAAGTAATACCTACTATTTTCTATGGAAGAAAAAAAAGGTCCATAGTCTTTAGTTGTCATTCCATATATAAGAGTTTTAAATAATGTTTTAGAGTTTGATTGTCAGAAATAAGGTTTGCAGAATGTCCTAAAATGGAAGACAGAATTATAGGCAACAGCAGATTCTATCTTCTTATTTTGGACTTCAAATTACATAAGTAGATGTTATGCATTATCAGCATTATCCTACTTGAAGCTAACATTGTTCATAAGAATGACATTCTTGTTTTCTTCTCACTATGATTGGATTCAAATTTGAAAATTGTTTTTTACAATTTCAGTACACAGTTACAAGTTTTGATGTACAAATAAATTTATGTTTTTTGAACTTTCTTAGCTTTAATTCAGACATGTAATTTTAAACTTATTTCCTGAAAGAATGAGGTTTTACCCAGTTCAGGATAAAACTTACATATGCAGCTCTTTATGTATTTCTGGTATTGTTTTCCATTAGAATCAGTTTTACCTTACTATCCAAACTTATATTCTTCAATGTAAATTTTCATTATGATCATTATTAAAGTTATACTTCAATTGTGATGAAAAACAACAGTGAAGAACATCTAAGTTTTGCTAAACTAATCGTAAATAAGCTGCTGACATGTGTCCTTCATCTTCCTCGGGCCCTCTCACACAATCATTTTGACATGAAAATGTATATCTATGGTACAACAAGCGGGTACTGTTGTTAAAATGTGATGTGATGTGTGTATTACAGCGTTCGTTTCTTTGTTTTAAAGTTAAACAGAACAGATGTTAGATAGAACTGTCATAAGCTAGTAAACATAATTAAGAAGTGTGATTAAACTAATTTCATTTCTCTAGTGAGAAAACTTGGTTCTTTACCTGAAATAAACAGATCTTCAGTCTCTTACTCATTTGCATGCATAGTTTAATTGGATTTATTAATGTTAACAGCTTTGTCTGATATTTTCTTGTGTGAAATGAAATGATTATCTTACTCTAGCAATCGCAATTCAGGTACTCTAAAAGCATTTTATGAAAGAAACTTTATGGTTTTCATGCAAAGAAAAACTTTTAAAAAAATCATAGAAGCAACCCGAAAGATAAGCCATGAGCCGTCAAATTATTTCTGTATCTGATATGACAGAGGTAGGGAAAACTGAAATCAAAGAGGAGATACCATTATCCTTTGCACGAGATTCAAAAATTAAATCTTAGTGAAATGGCGTTGAAATAGGGTAAAAGTGATAGAAACGTTGAAAAAGAAAAGACCAATATCTATGATGTAACACAGAAAGCAAACTACCATGACAAGCCTAAAGAAAAGTACAAGGATGTAGCAGGGATTTTGAAGATGGTGGAAATAGAAAAGAAGATGGCCAGTTCATGCATGATGTGGATAGAAATAGCATGCATAGGTTGCATGTGATGATATTATATATGGTTTTTCTTAGTTGGTGCTGGCAAGTAAGTTCAATCTATCGCTTATAGGTTACGTTGTTGGTTCAGGATGAGATTTATTAGAAAGATGAGTAATCACACAAAAAAAATTGATATTATTCTTTATCTAAAATTTTAAGAAAATGAATTTTTCAACTTTATACAATAACTTTATCATTTCTATTTAACGTGACTCACCCTTATAATCTCGTCCTTGTATACGGTAACATAACACAAAATATAAGAATTGCTGACAAATAACATAACAGGGAACATAGTTGGGTTCCTTAGTTTTTTTTTGGAGTAGAGTCCTGTTTTTTCTTTTTTGTGATTTTAGTTATGTTTTAAATAATCTTACAAAAATTTCTAATTTCCAATTTTATTTACACTTTAATTTATTGCCTATTATTTGATTACACTTCAAACCAAACATGTTTTAAAATACAATAAAAAACATACTTTCATTTATGAAAATGTAAAAGAACAACAAATCAAAATTATAATTTTTCTAAAAGAGAAAGATTAAAAAAATAAAGAGATGAAAATCCCTAGTCAATAGTTGAAAAAGTGTCAGTTTTAATATTTAACAAAAAGAAAAATTACTATTTGCTTCGCGTTTCATTCAAGATTAGCATGTACAAAACTCACTACTAAAAATATTTGTTAACTAATACAACAAAATCAAAAGCCTACAAAAATTATAAAATTTTAATTTAACAGGTTAAATTTGAGATTACTATTGTTTAAATTTTGAAGACTTCACTTTGTGATGCGATGGCATATAAACTGCATTTAGGCATTGTCTAAATTTGTCATCATATAATATATATATATATAATTTTATCATGTTCTTTTTTTCATATACACATCTTTTTTCAATGTTTACTTTTTATAATATATTGGATATTTACGTCATTGTTATTTAGAAATCTATTTTTATATTTATAACTTTTCATTTTTTCAAATTAGATTTTAAACATATTATAACTTTTGGCCATTGTTTTTATTGATTTAAATAAATTAGGCACCAATTATTTTTATAATATTATTCTTCAATGATGGGAATATGATTTTCAGTTAGTGGTCTCTTGGTGTATCAGGAAAAGATGAAAGTTTTATTCGATTGTGTAATATTTTTAATTCTAAAATTTCTCATTTTTAGAGAGAAAAACGTGCTACGACTAAGTTGGTGTGAATAGATGTTATTTCTTCACATAAATTTTGATTTTAGAAATATATTTTATGTCATAATATAGATTCTCTTAGATTTTGATTTAACCTGTTGTATTTTTTTTTGTTGAATTATATGTACTAGAGAAACAAGTGATTGATGAGATATAAGAAATGAACCTAAATGAGATTTTATATTGTCGTAATAATACTTCTTTAAGTAATAACTAATTAACAAGAATTAGTTAATATTCAAATAAATATAAATATAGACACAAATATCACAATACCATTGCTTTAACAAAAACAAAAATAAAAGCTAAAATCCAAATGAGCATCTAGAATAGATGTTAACTTTTACAGAAAAATAGAGACAATTATAATCAAAGTCAGACCGGTTATCCCTACACCAATTTAAGCTTATACGTAGCGTGTTACTTGTTAAGAAATAAACGAATTACCTCCTTGATTCTCACTTTCATGTCTCCTGGATTCCTTAATTAATATCAATTTATAGCAGGAAATTACTTCATTCAGTTCATTGATTACCAAAGACGTGAGAGATTAAAAAAAAACTATTCCATTTAGAACATTGTGAAAACACCTGGTTGTGGTGGTGGTGGTGATTGTGGCATTGGTGGTATTGTTGGTGGTCGTGTTGGTATTCGAGGTGCTGGTGTTGGTTGTGGTGGTGGTGGTGAATGTGGTAGGTAGTGGTATTGGTGTTGATAGTGGTGGTGGTTGTGGTATTGGCATTGGTGGTGGTGGTGGTTGTAGAGGTGGTGGTGGTGGTTGTAGAGGTGGTGGTGGCGGTGATGGAAAAGTTCAGTTACAGCTAAAGAGAAAGTCCAGCAGCCTATCAAACTATTTAAGGTGCATAATTGTTGAGCAGTCGGTAAAGCTCCATGTCGTAAGTTCTCTCGTTTTAGCTTAACAGCTATCACAACAAACGATTGTCCTTTGGTTCCTTGATCTCCAGGTCTCCAATTAGCTCACCATTCGGTGTCAAACCCCGAATTTTAACATCATAATAAACTTCTTCTACTTTTCTTAGGTCATACTTCATGCCTGCCATGTTAAAGGTTGAAAGATATCATGCAAACGGACGGTATCAGTCAACTCCTCTAGAAAAAGTAATATATGCAAACAGTGCAGGTATCTTTGGTGCACGTGTTTTGGGAATGGAGAGTGAGACATATCTGTTATATATATGTATGTGTGTGTGTGTGTCAACATTGAGAATACAAAGACAGTACTATCATTAGGTAGTGTGATGACAATAGAAAGGAAAAGAAAGAAGGCATGGACAAGGTACAAGTAATAACATACCATCAAACTTCTTTCGCAAAAGATCATTGCGAAGATTAAGCATACGAAATGCAGCATGGAGGTCTGTCAAGAACTTTAAGACCTTCTTTGGACAATCGTAATTCCCAGCTGTCACTTGATTCACCACATACCTTGGCTGCAATGTCAAATGAATTGTAAATTAGGTTGCAATAGTCATGATATTTTTTCCTTAAACATACAGAAGTTTGATAATCTGTTGTGTATGTGTAGGTGCATATGGTTAAAAACAGTGTATAGTGAATATCTCCACTATTTTGTGCAGTATGATACGTAAACGTTCAGAGGAAATGAGTTCTTACCAATTCATTAGACATAAAACAGACACCTGCATGATAAAAAATGAATCAATACACATACGACAAAACTATGAAATCGTAATCCGCAAAAACTAGACCTATGGCTCAAATCAAAAGATGGAGTTGGAAGATTTTGGTTGACTAATGTAATCAGGAAAAAAATTAAGAATCATCAGTACTAATGAGATGAGTAATGACTAAATATTGTTAGCTGTTGTAATTCAAACCTCTTTCTGTTTTAGTTAGTTTCTGTTTAGTTGCTCTGTTTCTGTATAAACCTTCTGCATGCCTATATATTCCATGCAGACGTCTCTGTAAAACTCTCTCGTTTTGCTTTATCTTTCTCTTTGCAAACCCTTTGTGTTTTGTGTCATTTTACGTATGTTCCAATAGTGGTATCCAGAGCCAAGGTTCCCTTACCTTGGGCGTGTGGGCTTTTCGTTGTTTCTCTCCAGGCTTCTGTTGTGTCTGGTGGTGTCTTTGTTGTTGTTCAAGATTGTTGTTCTTGGCTCGTGAGAATGGCTGCTGATCTTTCATCATCACAACTTCCAATTTTAACAGATAAAAATTGGAACCGCTGGAGCACCCAGATGAGGGTGGTGTTCCGTGTGCAAGGTGTAAGTGGAGTCATTGAGAAGACAGAGGATGATTCTTCCGACAGAGAAGGACAAGAAAAGGAGTTCAAGCAGAAAGATGATAAAGCGTTGATGCTCATTCATCAATGTGTTGATGACGTCCATTTTGAAAAGATTCAGAACGCGTCTACAGCTAAAGAAGCATGGGGCATCTTGATGCGATGTTATTCGGGAGGAGAAAAAGTTAAGGTGCGACTCCAAGCACTCAGAAGACAGTACGAGCATTTGGAATTGGAGGAAGGTGAACGAATAAATGAGTTTTTCAGTCAAGTCATAACGATCAAGAATCAAATGAAAGCCTGTGGTGAAGAGATTACAGACACGATGGTCATCGAAAAAATCATGAGGTCGTTACCAGAAATGTTTGACCACATAGTTGTTGCCATTGAGGAATCAAGGGACGTTTCTAAACTCAAGATTGAGGAACTTCAAAGTTCTTTAGAAGCCTATGAAATGAGGAAGATTGAAAGGAAGTCTAAACGTGATGATCAAGCTCTGAAAGTCAGATACGTAAAAGGAGAAGAGAAAAGGAAGATCAAGAAATGGGAAGGAAAACCAAGAAAAGGGAAGTGGAAGAAAGAAGGAAACAACGTTGATAATGAAGAACCAGATGAGAAATCCGATACCAGTACATCTGATTCCAAAGACAAGAAAGGTTACAAGAAAGGCTGGAAAAAGAAGAAAGATAAAAGGAATATAGAATGCTTCAATTGTCATAAGTATGGTCACTTTGCGTCTGAGTGTTTTCCAGAGAAATCCAAAGAGAAGAAGAGCAAGGAGAAAGAAGCGCATGTTGCTGAAGAAGACTCGGACACAGAGACAACACTAACTCTGATGGTGTTGACAGCAACAGAATGTACAAATTCTTTAAACAAGACCTGGTATCTCGACTCTTGGATGTTCAAATCACATGACATGCAACAAGGAGTGGCTCGTCAATTTTAATCAGACCAAGAAGAGCAAAGTTAAATTCGCTGATAATAGCACATTAAAGGTTGAAGGTGCAGGAGATGTGGTGATTAATAGAAGGAATGGTTCTCAGGTAGTTATCTCAAATGTGTTGTATGTTCCTGATATGAAATGCAACCTCCTTAGCATTGGGCAATTGGTTGAGAAAGGTTTTACTGTGTTTATGGGCAATCAAAATAAGGTTGAGCTATACGACAGCAAGAATAGATTAGTCTTGATTAGCAATATCTCTCAGAATAGAACATTTCAAGTATGTTTCGATGGAACCGAGAATATACAATGTCTATCAGCAGTGAAGAACGAGGAAAGTTGGAAGTGGCACTTACGATATGGACATTTAAATTTCAGAGACTTGAAAAGGCTCGAAGAAAAGGATATGGTAACAGGTATGCCACATATTTCCATACCAGATGATGCCTGTAAGTCTTGTTTGGCAGGCAAGCAACCCAGAAAAGTTTTTCGATCTGAAATAGAGATGAGATCAAAAGGATGCCTTGATATCATACATGCGGACATTTGTGGTCCTTTAGATACACCATCTCTTGGTGGAAATAGGTATTTTATCGTGTTCGTGGATGAATTCAGCAGAATGTGTTGGGTTTATATGATCAAATTGAAAGGAGAAGCTCTTGATGTGTTCAAGAAGTATATTGTTGGTGTGGAAAGAGAAAGTGGAAAGACGTTGAAGGTTCTTAGAATTGATGGTGGAGGTGAGTTTACCTCTTATGCGTTTGAAGATTTCTGCCAAAAGAAAGGTATAAGTCATGAAGTTACTGCTCCATATACCCCACAACATAATGCTCTGGTAGAAAGGAGAAACCGCACTATCCTGAATACTGCAAGATGTTTGATGAAAGAAAAGAACGTGCCACGTGATTTCTGGGCAGAGGCAGTAGCTACAGCTGTATACCTCTTAAACAGATGTCCTACAAAGCGTATCAAAGGAAAGGTGCCTCTCGAAGTATGGACAGGTAACACACCTTCTGTAAAGCATTTAAAAATCTTTGGTTCCCTTGCGTTTGTTCATGTTGCAGATCAGAAACGTACCAAACTTGAAGACAAGAGTGAACCTATGGTGTTCATGGGATATCATCCCACTGGAGCGTACAAGCTCTACAATCCAAGGAAGCAAAAAATGGTCATCAGCAGGGATGTGCTTGTGTTAGAAAAGGAAACCTGGGACTGGAGCTGCATGCATAAGAATCCTAAAAGAATCTTGATACGAGAAATTCTCGAAAATCATGAAGAAGAAGAAGGAACAAAGGTTGTACCTGAAACTGAGGATGACTCTGCTGAGAACATCAGTGTTGAAGTTGGTAATCAACGACCCAGAAGGCAGATTGTGAGATCCTCAAGATTTTCCGATTATGAGACGTACTCAGATTCTGCTATTGATGAGGAAGGGAGTCTAATCCACATAGCTCTAATGGCAGAGGCAGAGCCTGTGAGTGTTGATGATGCGCTGAAACAACCTGTTTGGAAGAATGCAATGATGGAAGAACTGAACTCCATTGAAAGGAACAACACGTGGCGCTTAGTTGATCTCCCACCTGGAAAATGTAGCATTGGTGTCAAATGGATATTCAAGAGAAAGCTAAATCCAGATGGCTCGGTGTCAAAGTATAAGGCACGTCTCGTTGCCAGGGGATTTTTGCAGAAGAAGGGCATTGATTTTGACGAGGTTTTCGCGCCAGTGGCGAGATTGGAAACCATTCGTGTGGTGGTGGCAATTGCTTGTGCTCGAAGATGGCAGATCTATCAGCTTGATGTCAAGTCTGCCTTTCTTCATGGAGTGTTGGAAGAAGAGGTTTACGTACAACAACCTCCAGGCTTTAAGATTAAGAATGATGAGAGAAAGGTTTATAGGTTGCAGAAAGCCTTGTATGGTCTGCGCCAAGCACCCAGAGCTTGGAATAAGAGGATTGACTCTTCTCTGATAAATCAAGGATTTGAAAAATGCAAGGTTGAACACAGTGTCTACGTGAAAGAAACATCAAAAGGTAATATGTTAATTGTTTGTTTATACGTAGATGACTTACTTGTTATGAGAAATAGAGAAGATTGGGAGAAAATATCCCTTGTGTGTTTTGCATACACATAGGGTAATTTATTTATATTGTAAGATATGGGCCAATGCCCTTAATACAGAATAGACTAAGCCCAAATAACAGAAACACACATCTTAACATCTAACACTTGTAACAGGATCAAGGCTGGAGGATGTAGATGAATTCAAGATGAACATGAAAAGAGACTTCGATATGACAGATTTGGGAGAACTCTATTATTTCCTCGAAATGGAGTTCACACGGTCTGAAAGAGGTATTGTTATGCACCAACAGAAGTATGCAAATGAAATACTTGAGAGATTTCAAATGCACCAGTGCAATGCAGCTCAAAGTCCTTTAGAGGCAAATATAAAACTTGGGAATAACGATGCTGAAGAGTATGCAGATGCCACAAAATACAAACAGGTTGTTGGGTCGTTAAGATTTTTGTGTAATAGTAGATCTGATTTAATGTTTAGTGTAGGCTTGATAAGCAGGTTCATGTGCCAACCAAGGAAAAGTCATATGGACTCTACCAAGCGTATTCTCAGATATGTCAAAGGCACCACTGGCTATGGAATATTGTTTCCCTTTGGAAACCAGGAAAGTTGTTTGAAGATCACAGGTTTTTGCGATTCTGACTATGGTGGTGACACTGTTGAGAGGAGAAGTACTTCCGGGTTCATATACTTCATTAATGGAGCACCCATCTCATGGTCATCCAAGAAGCAAACGGTCGTTGCTCTGTCCAGTTGCGAAGCCGAGTATGTTGCAGGTTGCTATGCTGCATGCCAAGGAGTTTGGCTTGAAGAATTATTGTCTGAGCTGAGAATTGTTTTGGAGGAACCTGTGGAGCTGAGAATGGACAATACTTCGGCCATAAACCTTGCCAGGAATCCTGTCAGCCACGGGAGGAGCAAACACATTGAAGTGAAATTTCACTTCTTACGTGATGTTGTTAACAAGGAAAGGATCAAGTTGACATACTGCAAGACTTTGGAACAATTGGCAGATCTATGTACCAAGTCTTTAGCCATTGATAAGTTCGTGAATATGCGATCAAAAATTGGAATGGTGTCCTTCGAGAATTTGAATTAAGGGAGAGTGTTAGCTGTTGTAATTCAAACCTCTTTCTGTTTTAGTTAGTTTCTGTTTAGTTGCTCTGTTTCTGTATAAACCTTCTGCATGCCTATATATTCCATGCAGACGTCTCTGTAAAACTCTCTCGTTTTGCTTTATCTTTCTCTTTGCAAACCCTTTGTGTTTTGTGTCATTTTACGTATGTTCCAATAAATATAACACTAACGTACACATTTGGTTATTGATCCGTTGTCCCGGAAATCCCACTTATTATAACCGCCATACCCGTGTTTTTTTAAAATTATAACCATATTTAAGTTGACCACGCCCCCTGAAGGAAGCTAGCCCGAGAAAATGCGCAATAGGATCATATTCATCTCCAGAAACGATTATTACACAGTTAATGCTAAACAAGTACATGTTTTAAAAGACTCACCTATTAAGTAGTCTTCAACGTCTAGACCGAAGTCTGAACCCACTGCAAAACAACAATTAGATACAGAATTACTAAATCTCAGTGACTAGGAATGAATGGTAAGTAGTTGACATCATGGCAAAGAAACAGGGAGGAAAAAATAACACAATTTGCATCCACTTATTCTGAGTGACAAAAGACAATTGCGGTATGGCGCATATAGAAGATAAGTAGACAAATTCCCATAAACTATCGACCATACAAGATTACCACAATCCTAAGTTAAATGCGTCTTAGAATTTAAAAAAGCGTTGCAAAAGGTTCGAAAATTTAACTGTCCAAAAGATGCTTAGTTCTCTGATTTAGATGTTAAAACCCCGTGTTATTGGAAATCTACACAAGGCAAGACACTTATATATAAAACAAAGAATTCAATGGCATTTGAGGCTATAAAACCTTTGATTGAATGGAAGCATCTGGCACTTCTAACATATATAGGGCATACTTCAAATTTGAAAGAGTATTAAGACATACACCCAAGTTTTTCCTCAGCCTCTTTGTGCTCGAGAAGGCTTCCTGTTTCTAGCCAGTGCATGAACGTAAGCATCGAAACTACAGTCTGTGTTTCACTCTTCCAATCACCATGATACCTACATTACACAAGAAAAAGGCAAAATTACAAAGACACAAAAAAATAAAACATAAATAAAAGATTAATAGTTCCTCCGAATTTAATCACCTATAGTATTGCCCAGAGCTTCCTCCAAGAACTTCAGCAAGCTCCTTATACTGTTCCTTTAACACATTGACCTGAGACTTGGCCTTCTCTAAAAGCCCTGTTCGAACCCAAAAAATCAAATATTCATGAGATAATGACAGAATGCATTGCCTTGCTACAATGAACTAAACCATAAACAACTATAAACTTAACACACTTCAACCCTCAAAATTCATCTCAAACTTGCAATGGATAACAAAAAAGTCTCTTTGTATGAAACCAGAAATTGCGGAATACATGTTTAAGTCTTGACGCTTTCTATTTAACACTCGAGCCATAAAAAACAAATCCATTTGCAAGTGCGTGAAAGAGATGGGGATACTAATGTAGTTAGGGCTAAGAAAAGCAGAGGAGCACAGTGTGTTCGGTAGTACCGGGTGTGGGGCGAGATTGATGAACGAGAAGAAGAGTGGCATAGATGAGCCTAGTGGAAGACTCAATCTCCGAAACGACGCTTCGAATTCTGTCCCGGAGCGTTCCAGATTGTTCCAGCTGAACCCTAAACGAGTCGAATTGCTTCTCTAGCGACGACTGAGGCTCCGCCATTGAGGAGGAGAAGCATGAAACGGGGACTGAAAGGCGAAACGTTTCGGGTCTCCAAAACGGAGATACGAGAAGGAGAGGATCAGGGTTTAAGGAACGAGAAAAGACGTGGCAGTAGGGAGCCACGTTTCGAAACGCCGGTTTCATATATTGCATGGTATTAATGTGAAGGTTTCCGTTTTCCCTTTTCTTTTTGTGCATGCGTAGTGGCGCTCTCCTATATGTTCAAATTTGTTATTTACATTTTTTTTTCTTTTCAATTCAACTCAAAATTGTTAATTGCATAAAAAACGTTACATTGAATTTGGATTATTTTAACTAAAATATTAACATGTCCTAAGTGACATATGTTACATTTTTATATCAAAGTTGTCACAACATTACATAAGTTTCAAGAGTTTGACACAAAATAAATCACTCCAAATTAAACTAGTTTTAATACAATATTATTTTAAAACAAAAATTCTTAAACTTTGTAAATAACTTGTTTTATGCATAACTTGTTTAATTTACGGTCATTTATTTTGAAAGAAAAGTATCATTTCAATGTATTGATGATATTTTTTTTAATTTAAAAATTTTAAAAATAGTTTAGATAAAACAACAATTAAAGAAGTAGGGCATTAATAACTCAAAACAAACAATCTAGAATAATGATAATCTTGCATTAGTTTAAATGTATTAGACTATTATGTATGAAGTTCATGAAGTAGGAAGAATGTTTAAGAAGGGAATAACTTAAAATGGAATAACAAACTACACATGCATATGTAAATAAACTTATAGCAAATTTAGGACTTCAAATATCATTTCATAATCAAGCAATTCATTCAATTGTATTTTAATAGAAGAAATTATAAACAACTCATTATTTTACATGTTGTTTTATTTAAACTTAGTTATAATATATAATAAAAAGTGTGAAGATAATAATTTTTATTTGTAAAAATTACATAGGCAGCTCAAATTTCTTTTATGCAAATTTCGGTTCGGATTACTGGTACCCACCCCCAACAACAACCTTACGAGCCTCCTTGATAGTTAGTGTTTTCATAATTTCATTGTCTTGCTTAACATCTTTGTCTCTTCTTTTTTTCGCAAAAAAGTAGTTAGTGCTTAGAACATAAGAGGTGTTAATTTTTGATGGGCCACTTCTACTCCATCTTTTATTAAGATTCTGTTGTAGAGACTCCCAAACGAGGGACCAATAAAAAGTCTCAATTTCCGAGATTCATTCTCAAATGAGTTAGGATTATGATCAAGAGGTAAGTTTGGTTTCGACAAAATATTTTAATTAAATTTTAAAAATAATATTATAAGTTTTTGTCAAAGATCGAGTAGAGTCTTTTCAAGTTGATCCGAATTAAAGATCAAAATGGACTGGCTCAGAAGGCTAAGATGGATTGGCATGGGTCAACGACTAAGACAGACCAGATTAGATTGATTGTTGAGATGTGCAAGCCTTGATTAAAGGTTTATACGATCTGACCTAGGCCAAACACCACTATGGATGGACTCGGGTCATAGGCTAAGATGGGTTAGTTTGAGTCGAAGGTCAAGACATGTTGATCAGGGGCCGAAGGTTGAGACATGCTATCCTAAAACGAAGGTCAAGACGAGCCGATTCGAACTAAAGGCCAAGATGGGTGGCTTCATGCCAAAGGTCGAGATGAGTCAAATAAGATCAAAGGTTAAGATGGGATCCCTCAGTTTGAAAGTGAAGATATGCCAACTTGGATCGAAGGCCAATATAGACCGATTCGATTTAAAGGCCAAGAAAAATCGTACATGAACGATTATCAAGACGGACAAACTCATGTCTAAAGTCCAGATGGCTTAAAGGCCAACCACGATCAAAGGCCGAAACAGGTTGACCAAGACCAAATGTAGGGATAGGCCGATGAAGATTGAGACGGACTAACACGATAAAGGATGATAAGGGTCGACAGATTCTGAAGGCCGTGATTGGACGACATGGGTTGAAAGTCAAGACTAATAGGCTCAAACCAAAATCCAAGACAAGTCGACCCGGGCCGAAAGTCAAGACGGACTGGTTCGAGCTGAACTTCCAAACTTCCTGGCCCTAAGTCGAAGGCTGAGACGGACTAGCCTATACTAAAGATTGAGACTGGCTGACTTAAACCAAAGGTCGAGACTAGCCTCCGAAGCAATTATCGAGACATGTTGACTCAGTCATGTATTAACAAATATCAATCCTCAATTATTTGGTTGAATGTTATTTAGTTGAATGTTGTAATATATTTTAAAAGATAATTTATACTTTTTGTTTAGAAAAAGAGAGTCTATGATATGATTCAGAAAGATTCTGTAATATCTTTTATCCCATCAACTTTTTAATGGAATGTTTTTTAATTATCTAGATTTTTTTAACCCTAATTAACGTAGGTCAAGACAAATTAACAGTTTTGAATCATATGTTAAGAGAAATCACAACCTCAAAAAAAAAATTTATCAAACCAATAGACTGGTAATAAGAATTTTCAAAATATCATGATATTAAAAACGATATTTAGTTCATCCAACTTAGACAATAAATGAGTTTTTTTTTATATAGTTTATCAATATTTATGTAACTGTGATTACGGGCATTTTGGGTTCAATATAAGGGGAATTCCCCCAAAACTTTTGATTATGGGCAGAACTTAAGTTTTGACAAAAATACTTTTCAAGACTTTATGTACACAATGATGGAAACAAAATAGGCAACCCTCAATTGTTGACAATTGATGTTCATGAACTTCTATTTGAGATTTTAAACTAAAAAAAGAAAAAAACATTACAGGTCTAAGCAATTTCAGAGTATATAAAATATGAAATGTTGGATAAGATCCAACTGTGTAAGTGTAGTTAGGCAGAGGTGATGCTCATTGGCCTTGTTATTTGTTTTTAAAAACGATAAGGGGGAGAATTTGCCTTATTACTTACTTTATACTTGTTTAAAAAGTACCAATGATTTCTTTTATTTTAAAATATAAAAAAAATAATAAATTTGACCTTAAAATAAAAATATTAATATAAAGAAGTTACATAACAAAATATCAATTTCAACAAATTAAAATGATTTTAATTTCATAAGTCAAAAAATACAAATATATAAAATTAATTTTTATACTTCTTTTAATTGTTAATATTTTCTAACTAATTGTCAATTGATTTAAAAGAAATCGATAAAAATCGCATGAAAGGGGTATAATTTGGAAAATCAATTTGGAATAAATTTATTTTTACTATTTTCTCTTATAAAGATTATATTTTAAAAATATTACACCTTGTTTTCTTTGTAACACGACTGGAATTATCTTTATGAACAAGATACACTCTTTGCAATGTCTCTGCAGAAAAATAGTAAATTAATTACTCTGCCATTTATGCAGTCAAACACTAAAGACTTTAACATGAAAGGAAGAAGAGTGGTGGAAGGTTCACCATGACATGACTATGACGAAGAAATGAAATTGCATTAATTTGATTGTTGCTATCTTAACTTTTTCTATTTTATTCGTTTTCATTCAGTTGTGCTTCTTCCACGTTCCTTCCAAAGTTACATTTTCTTTTCTTTGACGTTTTGGATAAGTTATTTCATTTCGTCCAAATTCTGCGTATATTCAGTTATCCACTTCACTATCCACTGTTCTTTTGATTAGTTTAAGAGAACTGTATGGACCCGAATATTTACAAAAAAATATGTTCTCTCAAGTTATTGTGATTTTCACACTTTATTTAATGCATTCTGCTTACAATTTTATAAACAGTGTTAAAAATTATATTAATTAATGTATTACTAACGTTTTTGTTATATTTTAAATACATGTATCACTTTATGACAACAGGGAACTTAAGTTTGATGATACAGGCTGTTTCTTCCTTCTCTTACGGCACCATTATGAGTATTATAAAAGAGTGTTACAGGAGTCTGTTTTTATTATATTTACTTTACAACATTGTTTTTTTTTTCAATGTAAGAAATTTATAATTTTTTTTATAATTTAAGCATTATATTAGAATTAAATTTTAATTTTGATTTTAAAACTCATTGTTTCAACATTTAGGTTCTTAAATTCAAGAGTCACTCTTCTCAAAGCTCATAGATTACACCAGGAATGGTTACTATTATAGTCAAATCCAAAACAACACCCTTTTCACACTATTTTTTTCTTCTCAACATGTTTAGTACTTACTTTATTAGGCTGAACTTTTGTTCGGTAAACTAAGGTGACCAAGCCAGCAGCTGCTGCCGTGTGTAAAACTTCTCTTATACACTTTCTTTCTCCTTTCACTCTCTAAAGTCTCCACTTTTGGAGGCAAATGAAATGGTGCTGGTCCTCTTCGGAATCTTGACCCAAAGGGGACTGCCAACGTCTCACTTCTGTTAGATCAAAAGTTTCCTTTTTGCACCAACCGGAGGTGAGTTTCACCCCCAAAAATCTCTCCTTTTCTAGTTTTTCCTTTTGTATAAGGGTGCATGCAACTGATCCCATATGATCCTTAATACGATTCAAACGGTGCTGGGCTTCTACACTTTCAGATTGTGATATGGATGACCAATTTGGACGCTTTCTATTCTAATCTTATTTCCCAAAAAGAAAATTTTGTTTTCATTACCAATTTTTAATCTTTTGTAGTTTCAAATTTTGACTTATCTGGTACGGGTTGATGGTTTCTGTCAGTATTTCTGAGAATATGGAGATTTGGTACGCCCCAAAGACAAAAAATTGAAAATTCATTATGTATTTCCCAAAAGTAAAACTTAGTTTTTGTTAGTATTTATGGTCAATTGGGCTACTTCCTAGATTGTGATTGGTTATCTGAAACCTTCTGACTTGTTTAACTTTTGTTGAGGGTAAAAGAAACATGGAACATTGATTAAAAACGTTTATATGTGGATTATCTGAAATTGGAGACGTTGATGACTGGGGGAATTAGGCCGACATGGATTTTTTAGAAGGTGTTTGATGATATGGTTATTTGAAGGAATTTTTTTTCTTTCTGAATTCAATTTGAGGATTCTTCATCATATATGTCTTTACATTGGATGCGATGTTGCTTCTAAATGAATATCGAAATCTCAACATTCTCTTCTGAAAATGAAAATGCAGTCTAGTCAGCAGCCATGAAGTGTTTTACATTCTCCTATGGAGAGAAAAAAGAAGAGCCAAAAGGCTTGCCGTCAACATCGAGCCGGTCAGAGAATTCCATGTATGGTGATATTAGAAGATCTGGTTCTGAGTTAAATTCTCAGGAAGTTTCAGACAATGGCAGCACAGAATCTCTCAGGAGGAATGCAATATCCAGTTTGTCCCAGAGGTCCAGCAACCTCAGAGTGTTTACTGTTTCTGAACTGAAATCAGCCACAAGGAATTTCAGTCGCTCTGTTATGATCGGAGAGGGCGGCTTTGGGTGTGTCTACCTGGGATTGATTAAAAGTGTGGAGGTCCCCTCTGGAAGAATTGAAGTTGCTGTTAAACAGCTTAGTAAAAGGGGAATGCAGGTGAGGGTGTAGCTTTTTTTTTATTTTTATCTTAGGTCCTCTCCAATGTAAGGTCATCTTACTGTATGTTTTCATCGCATACTTTAAATTTTCTTGGGAGAAAAACCTTCAAATTCTTACATTTTGTTATCCCTAGTTGAGGCTGGAAGATTTCTGTTGTCAAGTAAGTGGTTGTTTGATTTTTGCATTGCATACATCCGATGCACATATTTAATGTTAACTACAGAAGCCATGAAGAGTAGCTTCTCTGTTGATATAAATTTGATGTGCGTTCCCAAATACACTGACATGCTATGGTTGCTACTGAAGATATGAATTATTTGTTTCTATGTATTGTTTTCTCCGCTTTAATTTTTGGTACTCTACTTTTGGCTTGTAGGGGCACAGGGAATGGGTGACAGAAGTGAATGTTCTGGGTGTTGTTGAGCATCCGAATCTTGTGAAACTAGTGGGTTATTGTGCAGATGATGATGAAAGAGGAATCCAGCGGCTTCTGATTTATGAATACATGCCTAACAGAAGTGTGGAACACCATTTATCCCATCGATCAGAAGCTCCTCTCTCATGGAGTAGGAGATTGAAAATAGCACGAGATGCAGCTCGTGGATTAACATACCTGCATGAAGAAATGGGTTTTCAGGTATAGGTTTGTGGCACAAGTTTCATAAATTCCTATTCAATTTAATAAGCCTTTGTCTACAAATCTTTTGCTGCACATTTATATAACCCAGATGGCCACATCCCCAAAGGAAAAAGGTGAATTACTCTGTCCTCACCGAAAAGATGCTAACACTATACTTTCCTCTCACACTCTTTTATGTTAACATTTAAACTCCCTCCCTTATGACATGAAATGTGTTAGTCCATTTAATGCAAACAACTACTAATGAGTTTCCCACGGACATTTTTCCTCTGTAAAACTTTAGCTAGTTTTGAGCATCCTATCATCGCCTTTACACGGACTTTAGGACTTTAAATGATGAAGTGATGTTTTTAGACACCCTTGTTAATGGCTTTGGAACTTAAAATCTTTATTTCATCTTCTAGCATTCCAGAGTCTACCTACTAAGCTAAAAGGTTGTTTGTTATCTGATACATTTTTTCATATATGGGAATCATGAATCGTAGGAATTATAATACTCATGAATGACTAAATTCTATTTGGTTAATAAAAAATATTGCTAGAAATATTCATGCTGTGTTTCTAGAAATTTCCTAAACTCTTTAATTCATTACTGTGTTAAATGATGTAATAAGGCTAACATGGTGTTTTTCTCATTAAAATTTTTATTTAATTCAGAAAAGTTAGCTTCCTACCTTCTTTCGTAAGAATCTTTTTGTGAGGATGTTATTTTTTCTTAAAGTAAACCAAGCATAGAAAATATAGTTTACCAATTTCAGAAAACCGGGAAACTAAAATTTTTCTTTCTACTAGACATCACCTAAGGATCACAAAGATAGAAAACTAGTTGTAAGGGGCTTGTTCACGTTAAAGTAGACTAAAGCATAAAACATGTAAATCTCTTGGGGAAGGCACTGTAATTTAAGCATATCTCATGAAAGAGAAGTGTAATTTAGCTAAAAAAGAAGAAAGGTATCTGGGAGGAGTTAATTTGAGTACTTTGATCAATGTCATGTTTAATTTATTTACCATTCATATCTCGGTGCAGTAAATGCCATGCTAACTATGTACTCATCATGCAGATAATTTTCAGAGATTTCAAATCTTCAAATATCCTTTTGGATGAACAATGGAATGCAAAGCTCTCAGACTTTGGGTTGGCAAGGTTGGGACCATCGGATGGACTGACTCATGTCTCAACAGCGGTATGGCTTTGTGTACTATTAATCCATGATTTTTTAAATAGATATTGCTAACATATTAAGACTGGTAATTGCCTTTAATCGTTTTAATTCACATGAGAAAATAGAGAAATTCAATATAAGACTAGGGGTAAATCTTTAGTCGTCTGTAGATCGAGTGGGGCTGGATAACATTGTGAAAAATATGAAGTATAATAGAATGAATCTTGATTCAGTTCTGAAAATCGTAAGAAATAACCATCTATAGAAGCTAAATGTGTGTAAAAAATTGAGTTAGTTTCTTGATTATTCTTACAGAGTGATTAGGACCTAACTCAATCCTACAAAATCACTTTGTGAGGTGAGGATTATATCCATTTATATACTATATTTTGATATTATCTATAGTTGATATGAGATTTTAAGTTTTCTCCAATACACTTCCTCATATACTATTGGACTTCATATGTATGTAACATGGCGAGTAATCCTTTTAGATAGACTCTAATATAACATAAAGAAAGGAGAAGCTTTATTAATTCTGAATGATGCAAAAGCTACCTTATGAGGGTCAACAAAAGCTATTATATCTGTACAAAAAAGATACTAGCTATGGTTAATAGATTACAGTTAACTAACAATAGCACATACATAGTCTAGAAGCCATCTAATGACTATTTTGTATCTAAATAAAGCAGAAAACAAAAATTATAACAGCAAATAATGTGTACTCTATTAATGTTTACTCGAATAATCTATAGTCTAATACAATACTCAATCTAAATTCAGCTTTCATTTTATCACTGTTATTTCAACATGGGCATGCAGATGGTTAAGTTGCCCCCTTTTGGCACCCCCTTTTGTTGTTCAAGTGTGTAACATATTGCTCAACAGCACCCAACCATAAAAAATTGGAATCCAATGACCATATTACTTGTGT